>NC_139151.1:66595938-67259177 GCF_964270905.1 Leucopleurus acutus
CAATGGTTGAGAGTCTGCCTGCCGATGCAGGGGACATGGGTTTATGCCCCAGTCTGGGAAGATCCCACATGCCATGGAGCAGCTAGGCCCGTGAGCCATGGCCACTGAGCCTGCACGTCTGGAGCCTGTGCTCTGCAACAGGAGAGGCTACAACAGTGAGAGGCCTGCGTACCGCAAAATAATAATAATGATAAAGGGATCAATACAAGAAGAGGATGTTACACTTGTTAACATATATGCACTTAAATATATAAAGCAAACATTGACATAACAGGAGAAATTGACAGTAATAAAATAATAGTAGGGGACTTTTTTTAATTTATTTTTTGGCTGTGTTGTGTCTTCGTTGCTGCACACGGGCTTTCTCTAGTTGCAGCAAGTGGTGGCTACTCTATGTTGCAGTGTGTGGGCTTCTCATTGCAGTGGCTTCTCTTGTTGTGGAGCACAGGCTTCAGTAGTTGTGGCACGGCATGTGGGATCTTCCCAGACCAGGGCTCAACCTATGTCCCCTGAATTGGCAGGCAGATTCTTAGCCACTGTGCCACCAGGGAAGTCCCAGTTGGGGACTTTAATACCACTTACATCAATGAACAGATCACCAGAAGAAAATTAGTAAGGAAACAATGGTCTTAAATGACATATTAGATTAGTTGGACCTAATAGATATCTACATTCCACCCAGAAACAGCAGAATACACGTTTTTTTCAAGTGCACATGGAATGTTCTCCAGGATAGAGCACATGCTAGGCCACAAAACAAGTCTCAACAAATTTAAGAGGATAGAAATTATATCAAGCATTTTCCCAAACACAATGGTATGAAACTAGAAATCTGCTACAGGAAGAAAAATGGGAAAAGCACAAACACATGGAGACTAAACAATGTTCTACTTTAAAAAAAAACGTGGGTCAATGAAAAAATCAAAAAAGAAAGCAGAAAATACCTCGAGACAAACGAAAATGGAAACACAACTTTCCAAAATCTGTGGGATGCAGGAAAAGCAGTTCTAAGAGGGAACCTTATAGCAATACAGGACTATTTAAAGAAATAAGAAAAAAATCTCTAATAAACAATCTAACTGACCGTCTAATGGAATTAGAGAAAGAAGAACAAACAAAGCCCAAAGTTAGCAGAAGGAAGGAAATAATAAAGATCAGAGAGTAAATAAATAAAATAGAGACAAAAAAAAAACCCCAAATATCAATGAAACCAAAAGCTGGCGTTTTTTGGAAAAGATAAACAAAATTGACAGATTTTTACCCAAGCTCACCAAGGGAAAAAAAAAAGAGAGAGAGAGGATCCCAAAAAACAAAATAAGAAATGAAAGAAGAGAAATAACAACCAATATCACAGAGATACAAAAAAATCATAAGAGAATACTATGAACAGTTATATGCCAAAAACTTGGACAACCTAGAAGAAATGGTCAAATTTCTAGAAACATACAACCTTCCAAGACTGAATCAGGAAGAAACAATCTGAACAGAGTGATCACTAGTAGTGAATTGAATTTGTAATTTTAAGAAAACCAACCAAACAAACAAACAAAAAGAAAAAAACTGCCAGCAAACAAAAGTCCAGAAAGCTTCACAGGGAAATTCTACCAAACATATAAAGAAGAACTAATATCATCCTTCTCGACTATTAAAAAAATTGAAGAGGAGAGAACATTTGTAAATTCATTCTACAAGGCCATCATTACCTTGATACCAAAATCAGGCAAAGACACTACAAAAAAAAAAAAAGAAAGAAAATTGCAGGCCAAAATCTAAGATAAATATAAACAAAAATTCTCAACAAGATATTACCAAACCAAATTCAACAATATAAAAATCCCAAAATCAAGTGTAATTTATTCCAGGAATGCAAGGATGGTTCAATATCCCCAAATCAATATGATACATCACATTAACAAGAAGAAGGATAAAAATCACACGATTATCTCAATAGACACAGAAAAGGCATTTGACAAAATTCAACATCCATTCATGACAAAAATTCTCATCAAGTTGTTATAGAAGGAACATATCTCAATATAATAAAGGCAATTTATGACAGACTCACAGCTAACACCATACTCAGCAATGAAAAGTTAAAAGCTTTTTCTCTAGAACCAGGAACATGACAAGGATGCCCATTCTCATCACTTCTGGTTAACATAGTTTGGAAGTCCTAGCCATAACAATCGGAAAAGAAATAGAAATAAAAGGCATCCAACCAGATGGGAAGAAGTAAAACTGTCACTATTTGTAGATGACATGATACTATGTATTGAAAACTCTAAAGTCTCTACCAAAAAATGACTAGAACTAATAAGTGAATTCAGTAAAGTTGCAGGATATAAGAATACCTAGGAATAAACTTAACTAAGGAGGTGAAAGTCCTATAATCTGAAAACCATAAAACACTTATGAAGGAAATTGAAGACAATACAGAGAAATGGAAAGATATCCCATGTTCATGGATTGGAAGAATTAATATTGTTAAAATGTCCATACTACCCAAAGCAATCTACAGATTTAACACAATCCCTACCAAAATACCCATGACGTTTTTCACAAAACTAGAACAAATAATCCTAAAACGTATATGTAACCACAAAACACCCCAAATTGCAAAAGCAATCTCAAGAAAAAAGAACAAAGCTGGAGGAATCACTCGCCCTGACTTTAGACTATACTACAAAGCTACAGTAATCAAAATAGCATGGTGCTTGCACAAAAACAGACACATAGATCAATGGAATAGAATAGTGAGCCCAGAAATAAACCCACACACTTGTGGTCAATTAATCTAAAACAAAGGAGGCAAGAATATATGATGGGAAAAAAGTCTCTTCAATAAGTGGTACAAGGAAAACTGGACAGCTACATGTAAAAGAATAAAATTAGAACACTTGTTCATATCATATACAAAAATAAACTCAAAATGACTGAAGACCTAAATTTAAGACCTGAAACCATAAAACTCCTAGAGGACAACATAGGCAGAACACTCTTTGACATAAGTTGTAGCAATATTTTGGGGGATCTCTCTCCTAACACAAAAGAAATACAAGCAAAAATAAATAAATGGGACCTAATTAAACTTAAAAACTTGCACAGCAAAAGAAATATTGACAAAATGAAAAGACAACCTACTGAATGGAAGAAAATATTTGCAAATGATGTTACAAGTGGTTAGTTTCCAAAATATATAAATAGCTTATACAACTCAATATCAAAAGGTCAAACAACCTGATTAAAAAATGGGCAGATGTGCATCTGGAGCTTGTGCTCTGCAACAGGAGAGGCCGCGACAGTGAGAGGCCCGCGCACCGTGATGAAGAGTGGCCCCCGCTCACCGCAACTAGAGAAAGCCCTTGCACAGAAACAAAGACCCAACACAGCCAAAAATAAATAAATAAAGAAGCTTTCATTTTAAAAAAAAGGGCAGAAAACCTGAATAGACATTTTTCCGAAGAACATGTACAGATGACCAACAGGCACATGAAAAGATGCTCAACATGGCTAATCATCAGAGAAATGCAAATCAAAACAATAATGAGATATCACATCACACCTGTCAGAATGGCTACCATCAAAAAGTCTGCAAATAATAAATGCTGGAGAGGGTGTGGATAAAAGAGAACCCTTCTACACTGTTGGTGGGAATGTAAACTGTTGCAACCACTATGGAAACAGTATGGAGCTTCCTCCAAAACTAAAAATAGAACTACCATATGATCCAGCAATTCCACTGCTGGGTATATATCTGGAAAAGATGAAAACTAATTCAAAAAGATACATGCACCCTGATGTTCACAGCAGCACTATTTACAATAGCCAAGACATGGAAGCAACCCAAGTGCTCATCAACAGATGAATGGATCAAGAAGATGTGGTATATATATAATATGGAATACTACTCAGCCATAAAAAAGAATGAAATAGTGCCATTTGCAGCAATGTGAATGGACCTAGAGAATACTATGCTTAGTGAAATAAGCCAGAGAAAGACAAATACTATATGATTTCACTTATATGTGGAATCTAAAAAATAAAACAAATTAAGATAACAAAACAGAGACTCACAGATATGAGAACAAACTAGTGATTACCAGGGGGGAAAGGGAATGAGGGAGGGGGAAGATAGTGGTAGGGGATTAACAAACTACTATGCCTAAAATAAATAAGCAAGGATATACTGTACAGCATAGGAAAATATAGCCATTGTTTTATAATAACTTTAAATGGAGTAAAATCTACAGAAATATTGAATCACTGTGTTGTATACCTGAAACTAATATAACACTGTAAATCAGCTATAAAAGGAAAAAGAAATAAATTGGAGTAAATTAAATGGCCATTTTGAAACATTCTCCCATATTGGACATTTTCTTTCTCTAGCAATCTTAGAACTCCCCTGTCTTTAAAGGGAACAACAGGGCTTCCCTGGTGGCGCAGCGGTTGAGAGTCCGCTTGCCGATGCAGGGGACACGGGTCCGTGCCCCAGTCCGGGAAGATCCCCCATGCCGCGGAGCGGCTGGGCGCATGAGCCATGGCCGCTGAGCCTGCGCGTCCGGAGCCTTTGCCCCACAACGGGAGAGGCCACAACAGTGAGAGGCCCGCGTAGCGCAAAAAAAAAAAAAAAAAGGGAACAATAAATCCTCCCGCCTCCATCCATAGCTCTCCTTCCTCAGGCTCCCAAGTTCATCCTTTGCACCCATGCCCATTGCCTCCCCCTCTCATCTGCCCATTCTGCTGTTCACACCTTGCCACCACCTGCACATGGCCTTGCTCTCTCCCAAGCCACCAGCAGGACCATGTCCCCTGGGAACTCTTCCCAGCCCTTACCCTCTTCACTCTCTTGGGAGCATGTGGCTCTATTGGTCATCCCCTCTTTCTGGAATTTTCTTTTTGGCTTCCAGGACATTGGGAAATCATTCATGCATTTATTTATTAATATCTTTTGAGGTCTGTGCATGCCAGGTACTGGGCCAGGCACTGGAGCAAAACAACATCAACTCTCTGCAGTCACGTTGGTCACACTCCGAGCAGAGGCAGATTTCATTAGATAAGCACACAAACCACTGCTTGAGAACTGGAGTGAGTGCTATGAAGGAAGAGTGTGGGGGTTTTGAGAACATAAGACCCTGGCCCTCACCAAGGCCAGGTGTCAAGGCTTCACTCAGGAGGCAGTGCTTTGAGCTGAGGTCTGCAAGAGGATCAGGAGGCAGCTACTTGGGAAGAACAATCTAGATGTTGCAACAGCATGTGCAGAAGCCAAGATGATGGAGGAGCACAGCCTATTGGGACGTTGTGAAAGGAAGCCCCTGTGACCAGTGCAGAGTGAATGAGGGGGAACGTGGCATGAAGTGAGACTGGAAGGGTGGGCCGGAGTCAGCTTTTGCCTTGTAAAACCATGGATTAGGATTCTGGACTTTATCTTATGTGAAATAGCTGTGTGGGCATACAAGTTGTGACCTGCACAATCCCTGGGGCCAGAGTTATATTGTAGTCTGTGGTAATGATACCTTGGAAATATGAAGATGTGCCCTGGAGTTGTGCAGTGTGCATCCTGCACAACCATACCCAGAAGCCAAATAGTCTAGCTGCAGTGGGTAGGATGGACTGGAGAGGGCAAGAGGCTTTGAGGAGCCCAGTTAGGAGCCTGCTGCAGTGGCCCCAATGTCAGCCTACTTTTCCCTTCACGCTCACTCCCTTAGTGAGCTCACCTTTGTCCCTGTCTGCCTTTCTAGCAGTCCCTTCTTAGGGTAACTTCCTAATCTTTGACTTGGGTGGAATTTAAGGAACACTCATCACCAAGCAGTCAGCGGAGGACAGCAATCAGCCCAGAGGACATAGGACCCTACCTGACAGGGTGATTCAGCATTAGCAAGGCGAGGTAGCAGGGCTCAGCCACTGGGCAGGGTGCAAGCTGGAGGCTCACGCACGTGCACAAACCAACATGGGAGCAGAAAGGAAGCTGAGCTCCAGGCCTCACGGGTGGTCCCTGAGCCCCTGGTCTATCGGCAAGAGAGCTTGAAGCAGAGTCTGAACCCAGCAGGGGTGGAGTAGGGTTGGTCTACAACTGGGATAAGGCCTGGGAGGGGGCAGGCAGGATGGGGCCCAGGGGTTTGGGGAGCCCTAAGGAGATTCCCCAGCTCTGGGCTGTTGGCTTATGGCCCAGTAGGTGTTGATCTTTGCAGGGCCTAGGGCCTGGGCACACCTGACTGTGGCAGCTACAACTGCAAGAGTCCCAAGGCTAAGACCTGGAACCACAGCCCAGCCTGCCAGAGCTACCGGCCTCCCGCTCTGCCGGTCCTGTACGATCCCTGTTCCTGTTGACCATGCCGCTGCTGGAGCCCTGACATTGTCCCCCAATCCCTTCCCTCCCAGTGACTCAGCCTCCCACCTTTGAAACACAGAACATTTATTATTTTCTATTATTTTCTCTTACATCATTTACTTCATCAGACCTTCTGCACAGTTAGGGTTTTTTTCAAATAACTTTAGTGAAATATTATCCAACGAGCCACCATATAACCAGTACCCAGCTCAAGGGATACAGCAATCCCAGCTCCCCAGAATTCCCTCCGCTTGCCCTTTTTGGACACAATCTTCAACCTCAACTCTCCTGACTTGTATAGTCATCAGGCTTTTGCCTTTTTCCTTCTTTTTTTTTTTTTTTTTTAAACTTTTCCTTTTCCTTCTATTACCTCAGTCTGCATCCCTAAGTAGTAGGCAGAGTTCCTTTCTTTATGTTTTCACTATGCCAGTTCCTCAGGGAAGGCGCTCCCACAGGGGTGTGAGTGCAGAGGGGCAAGTGCAGGGTGGGGCCTTGGGGGGCAGGAGAAGGCAGAGGAGTCCACAGAGAGTTAGAGAGGCAGCCAGAGGAGGTGACCAGTAAAGAGAAGGAAGAGAGGGAGGGGTCAGGGGAAGTGAGGGCGGGAGGAAATGGTTGTATAAAAGCTCAGGACCCACGGTGGAACTCTCCTGAAAATATAATCCAGCTCCCAGCCTCAAACCTGGCCGCCTTGCTCTGTCCTTAATCTTTCGGATGACACATAATCTATTGAGTACTCCCTGCCGGGTGGGCTTCTCTGCCCTTTAGGGGCCCTCCCTCCCGTCTTAAGGGAGAGGCAGCTTAGTTCTCCTAACTCACCACCTCGTCCCCCAGTGTAGCTGCAGGCCCTCCCCTCCTTGCCACCCCTCACGGCTGGCTCTGTGGGGCAGGGTGAAGGCAGAGGGAGAGGGGCCCCGAGAGACAGGTGAGACCCAGGGCACAGAGTCGGGTCAGGGTCCTCTCGCCTGGGATTCTGTTTCCAGGGCGAAGACTACATGCTCTGGGGTCTGCTTTCTTTCAGTGAGAGATAAGACGCCCATACCCCAGCACCTCTGCCCCTCGCTGCCCCCTGCTCTGGATTCTTGCTGCACACACTGCCCATCCTTCAACACCCACCTGCCCCTGGTTGTCTCATGGGGATGCTCTTCTCTCGCAGCAGGACAGGGAGCTAGCTCTTCAGGAGCCCAGAATGGTGTCCTATGGGAGAGGGCAGACACCCTCCCCAGGACCATGCTGGGCACGTGGTGGGTGGCAGAAGGAAGAGGACACCCAATGCCAGTTTGGGGCCATGTGGCACCACTGAAGCAATGTGTGTTTTTTTGTTTTCTATGCAGACATCGTCAACTGTGACCTGAAATCCACACTGCGAGTGTTGTACAACCTCTTCACCAAGTACCGGAATGTGGAGTGAGGGGCAGACTGGACCGTCCCCTGAACCGCCTTAACCTGCTTATTCCTGTCTCTTGCTCTGTGCTCTCTCCCAAGTCCGCCTGCTCTATTCCCAGAGATAGTGGAAACTGAGATTAGGAAGGAAATGATCAGTAACTCAAGGGGCTGACCCACACCTCCCAGGCTCTGAAGCTGACCCTGCAATGGCTTGTGAAGGTTGTTGCCATCCTGGTGCCAGGTCCAGATTTCCCTCAGTGTGATCTGGAAACAACTTAGGCACAAGATCCCACCCACCCACCCACCCTCAGAAGATGAAAATAAAGATAATAGTTGCCATTGAATGGGTGTAACCTATGGGCTGGGTACCGCACTAAGTGCTCTGAGCTACTCAAACTCACAAATACTCATGACTCCCATTGAAGCAGATGTTATCAGCCCCTTTTACAGATACGGAAACTGAGGCTCAGAGAGGTTACATGACTTGCCAGTAGCTGCCATTTGTTTTTCTTCTTTGAAGAACATATGTGTTAATAACCAGCCCGTTGCATTACAGTCTCTGCACATTCTATCCTTGTGTGTGTGTGTGTGTGTGTGTGTGTGTGTGTGTGTGTGTGTCTACGTGTGCACCTGTGCACTCCAAGAAGACAGGAGCCCCCTGATCTCACCACCAGGCAGGCTAGGTCAGGGCTCAGTGATTCACACTGAAATTGGCAAATCAAATTTCACCCAATTAATAGTGTGTGCATGGCAGGAGTCATGTCCCTCAAATCCTTCGCAAATGAAAATTACTCTTAATTCCTTCAGATTTGTAATAACCCCTTACTCTGGTTTCAGGGTGACATTTGGGGTAGATTCTGTTTAAAATTAATGGAGTGGCACATTTTGCAGCCTTCTTGCTTGATTGCATGTAATGGAAGTGCCCTATATTTTCCTACAAAATAAGTCCTCAATTCACTATCGTTAGGCAAATGTACAATATACCCAGGCACCACAGAGAGCTGGGCGTGGGCCCATGCGAGCAGGGCTTGGGAAATAGGGCTCTTCAACAGGGACCCTTGAGCTTAAAGAAAGGAACTCCTTTTTGCCCTCTAATTGATCATTTAGACCATTTCTGGCTAAGTCTGCCCACATGCAATTACTGGCTAATTCAGGCGAGGAAAAATGTAAGTTATTTAGACCCAAGCTGAGTGGTTTCCTTGCGTGGGTTACCCGCAGGCTTGCAGTTACATGGATCCCCTCTACGTGAACCCAAGTTTGGAATACAGGGCTCTAGTTGTCCCAGCCTGCGGGGCCTGGAGGGATAGGAAAGGAGCTGAAGTGGGGGTGACTAGGAGGACAAGAAACGTGGGGCAAATACTTGCACACTTAGTATTCTTGGGACCCCCTTAGACCGAAGGTTCCAGCTTGGGGTACTTAACACTTGTACTCATAAGTTGACCAAGCCCTTGGGATAATTAATAACTTGTACTGATATTATATCTTCATTATAGAATTTTCCTAAGTATGCTCAGTGGACACCAGTCTGTATCCCCACCGCCAGAAGTCTATGCCTGCTTTGCCACTACTTTAGGCCCAATTGCCCAAAGCCCATCCCTAGTTTGAGGAATTCACTGTGATCTCTGTCTACACCACCCAGAGGGAGGCCTCCCATCATGTCCAAAACATTCCTTCCAGCTTTTCATCACTTCTTACTCTATGGTCTAGCTGCAGTCCCTCAGAACCCATACAATTTCGATATACTACCTATTTCTGGGGAGATTTTGCTCTAAGAAAGAAGTATTAGCATAATGAGCATTAAGGATAGAAAGAAAATGTACTCTCTGGGTCAATTTGTGCAAAAGTATACAATTCTTTTTACATAATTAGTGAAATATTTCATTTGTCATTAGGAAACACTAAATACTGTGATATTTGTTTGCTCTCTTTTAAATTCCTGATAGCAAATCAACATAAATAATTGCTTTGTCTCCTTGAGCAATACTAAAGCGGGATGAAATAAATAATGCATTCATTTAAACGTGCTTTGCTCTATGAATTTTGTCTCCTTTTTTTGTGTTCTTATATTCAAGCTGCAAGTGGACAGTGGACAAGTGGCCTTATTAAGAGCATTCTTTTTTTATATTTTACAAATATACTGTATGAAGACACATCAGAACACTCGGAAACTTTTTTAATAGCAGGTCTAGTTTATCAGAAAATTGTGTTTCGAGACTGAGGTCTTCACCACAGTCCAGAATCCCAGGGCCTGGGCCTGGTTTTATGATGCTGCCATCTCATTTAGATTCTGGAACCTTCTGCCTAATACATGACTATGTTTTTGAAGGGGGGTAAAAGGCATCAGGAAACAAGCCAGACTTAACCCTCATCTCTTTTGAAAGAAAAAAGAAAAGCTGAGGCAAGAATCAAGTCTCTGGAGGCTCACAGGGTCCTTTTTTCCCCCTTTTCCTCTTTTCTAAATTTAAATTCATTGATTTTTTAATAGTTGATGTATAAATGGTACAAAATTTAAAAAGTGTGAATGGGTATCTAGTGAAAAGCCTACTTCCTCTCCCTCCCCTCCCCCAGCAGCCAGTACCTGTCCCCAGAAGCAACTATTTTGTTCTGTTTCTTATATTCACTTCCAGAGATACCCCAACAATATAAAGCATATAATTATTTGTCAACATACATATAAAATCATTCTTTAAACATAAATAGCATATTATACATAGTATCATGCACATTGCTTTTTTCACTTAATGTTCTATCTTGGAGATTATTCTGCACTGAGTATTAAAACTTCTTACAGTTTAAAATGAGAATATGAGTACTTTATAAATACAAATGCACATCTCTGGTCTGCATGAGCTAGAAAACGGAAGCCCTACCAGAAGGAGGTAATGTTGCCTAGACAGTGATTTCAAAAATCAAGACTGGTACCTACTGGGGCGGGGGGGGGGGGTAGGGAGGGCATTACCAGAAACATTCTTCTGTGCCCTAAACTGAATTTATTTTTTTAAAGGCCTCCTTTGGATTATTATGGCAAATGATGTACAGTTTGATTAAGCTTTCATTTGTACATATTACTAGGGCTACTAATTTGTAATTGACTAAGAAAGTGCTAAAGGTTACTGAGTACCCCACAGTATCCTGCTATAAGCCTGATGCCTGTACAGTGCCTGTCCACTCTATGAGAAGGTCCAATTTCACATGTGCAGGCACAGAACTGACATTTCCAAAATGTGAGAGAAGGACTTTTTATCAGGATATCATCAGTGTTGTCTTGAGTTGGTTGCTATTTGCAATTGCTGCTTTCAGTACTTTTTAATTATGAATTGCAGTTAGCTTAGCTTTATCATTATCAGTTTATTTTGTTGTGGGTTGCTTGGTTAACCCTACAGAGTATACTGAAGCTTATTTGCATCAACAGTATTCTGGGGCTGTAATTTTCCAATAACTTGACTCTCAGACATGTATACATTGTGGTTCAAATATGAATCATCCATACTCCAGTGCTAGAGCAAATGTATACATAATCCACTCCCCCTATATTATCACTAATTTATTTTTCCACTGGAAAATGAGACTAGATGGAGTCAGTAGGTCAAGCGTTTTTGCCCTGCCTAAGTAGGGGCTGATCAAAAATAATCTGATGTTTGCAGATGACATGATACTATACATAGAAAATCCTAAAGATGCCACCAGGAAACTACTAGAGCTAATTAATGAATTTGGTAAAGTAACAGGATACAAAATTAATGCACAGAAATCTCTTGCATTCCTATAAAATAACAACGATAGAAAGAGAAATTAAGGAAACACTCCCATTTACTATTGCAACAAAAAGAATAAAATACCTAGGAATAAACCTACCTAAGAAGACAAAAGACCTGTGTGCAGAAAACTATAAGACACTGATGAAAGAAACCAAAGACAATACAAACAGATGGAAAGATATACCATGTTCTTGGATTGGAAGAATCAACATTGTGAAAATGACTATACTACCCAAAGCAATCTACAGATTCAGTGTGATCCCTATCAAATTACCAAAGGCAGTTTTTACAGGACTGGAACAAAAAAGTTTACAACTTGTATGGAAACACAAAAGACCCCGAATAGCCAAAGCAATCTTAAGAAAGAAAAACGGAGCTGGAGGAATCAGGCTCCCTGACTTCAGACTATACTACAAAGCTACACTAATCAAGACAATGTGGTACCAGCACAAAAACAGAAATATAGATCAATGGAATAGGATCAGAAGCCCAGAGATAAACCCATGCACATATGGTCACCCTATCTTTGACAAAGGAGGCAAGAATATACAATGGAGAAAAGACAGCCTCTTCAATAAGTGATGCTGGGAAAACTGGACAGCTCCATGTAAGAGAATGAAATTAGAACACTTCCTAACACTATACACAAAAATAAACTCAAAATGGAGTAAAGTCCTAAGTGTTAAGGCCAGACACTATAAAACTCTTAGAGGAAAACATAGGCCGAACTCTCTAACATAAATCACAGCAAGATCCTTTTTGACCCACCTCCTACAGTAACGGAAATAAAATCAAAAATAAACAAATGGGACCTAATGAAACTTAAAAACTTTTGTACAGCAAAGGAAACCATAAACAAGATGAAAAGACAACCCTCAGAATGGGAGAAAATATTTGCAAATGAAGCAACTGACAAAGGATTAATCTCCAAAACATACAAGCAGGTCATGCAGCTCAATGCAAAGAAACAAACAACCCAATCAAAAAATGGGCGAAAGACCTAAATAGATACTTCTCCAAAGTAGACATACAGATTGCCAACAAACACATGAAAAGATGTTCAACATCACTAATCATTAGAGAAATGCAAACCAAAACCATGAGGTGTCACCTCACACCAGTCAGAATGGCCATCATCAAAAAATCTAGAAACAATAAATGCTGGAGAGGGTGTGAAGAAAAGGGAACCCTCCTGCACTGTTGGTGGGAATGTGAATTGATACAGCCACTATGGAGAACAGTATGGAGATTCCTTAAAAAACTAAAAATAGAACTACAATACTACCCAGCAATCCCACTACTGGGCGTATACCCAGAGAAAACCATAATTCAAAAAGATATATGAGTCAAAAAAGATACATGTACACAGTGTTCATTGCAGCACTATTTACAATAGCTAGGACATGGAAGCAACCTAAATGTCCATCGACAGATGACTGGATAAAGAAGATGTGGCACATATATACAATGGAATATTACTCGGCCATAGAAGGGAACGAAATTGAGTTATTTGTAATGAGGTGGATGGACCTAGAGTCTGCCATACAGAGTGAAGTTAGTCAAAGAGGAAAACAAATACCGTATGCTAACGCACCTACATGGAATCTAAAACAAACGGTACCGATGAACCTAGTGTCAGGGCAGGAATAAAGATGCCGGAGGGGAAGCTGGGACGAAGTGAGAGAGTAGCATCGGAATGACCTCTGTGAAGAAGTACAAAAAACTCTGAAGGAGATCTCATTTAGATTTTGAGGTCAAGAGAGGTCTCTGGCAAAGTGATGTTTTAAAGTGACGCCTGAATCATTGAGCTACTCGAGTAAAGAGCTATTAAGGGAAGGGTCCCAGCTAGGAGAAAACTAGGTTCCCTGGAGGAGCTGGTAGAAAGCCAGGATGGCTAGACTACAAAGAGTGAGCGGGGAGAAGAGGTGTCAGATCAGAGGATTACAGATTTTATCATAGGAGAAATAGGACACAACGTGTGTTAAAAAGCCTTCTGGCCACTATGTGGGAAAACTCTGGAGAAAGCTACGTCAGCAATATGGAGGCCTGAGACTGCCCTTCCCATCTCCATACTGTGGTCATGGCTGGAGGGCAAAGGAGACCAGGAGAGGAGCTCCAGCTTCTTCCCTGCCCCACAGCTAATCTGGTCTCAAGCATGTGCAGGAAGCCTGGCTGTGCTATCCAAATGCAAGGCCTGCTGGGCGCCCCTAAAACTCCACCTCCTGCTGGGACGGCAACTCTTAGGCCATCTCCATCCTTTCTACATTTGGGTCCTTTGAAAAGAGCTAAGGGAACCAGAAGACTGGACGAGGCTGCATATGTAAAGCAAAGGAAAGAGAGGACTACCAGCCAGAAAGCTGATCTCTGGGTACCAGGGCCTCCAACCTTCTCACCAGAGGACCTGTGCTATTTTATCCCTGTATGGATTCAATGGGGGCAGCGGGAATGCTGTCATCTAGCCTGGGGGCAGGGCAAGGTATAGGGTTCCTGAAGGTGGAATAACAATTTCATTTTCCCAATTCAGATTAATCAGTGTGAACTACTATTGCTATATTACGTAAAGCCTATCAAAACGGTCACTTATGCTTCACAGTTAGGGTCTTGTGAAGTATCTTTCATAGGAAGGTAGTATATTATTTTATTTTCACTGGGAGTTTTGAAATACCAAAAATATCCCAGGAAACCCCTGCTTGGGAGCTCCTTGGGTGGAAACCAGTGCAGTGGGTGCCTGCCCCAGAAGGATGCAGATTCTCCTTAGCAGGCTCCCTGCCCGAGCAATCGGTATTCTTGCCTCGACTCCCCTAGGCCTTCTGCAAACACACAGGCACTAGCCTTGATGCTGGCATTTCAAAGGGCACTTAGGAAATTCTAAAAAGCCCCAATGATTAAGATAAATGATGTTTTATCAGTGAAATGAACTTTTCATTTCTTGTTATCGATTTTCATGTTTTCACATCTTCAGATCTGATTTGTTCGCCCTGGGTGGCATTCCAAGACACACAAACGTCACTAAGGCAACTGCTTTAAAGAGTGCCCTGTTTTATTGAGGTGGACAGGACAATAGAAAACTATTTAATCTGCTACACGTTTGCTCAGTCTGGGAGTCAGGGTTAGGACTGCACGACACTCAGGCTCTTGTATGTCTTCCTGGAAGCCCTGACAATGGCCTCACTGCCTGCCCTTGGCAAACATTTGCCAGTGTTTCTGAAAAGCAGCTCCTGGAAGGCTTTTTTCACTCGAGCTTCAGAGGCTATCCCATCTTTCCTTATTTGCCATGGTATTGGAGAATATAAACTCTCATAGAACTGGGGACATTTGGCTTGAAATAATGGATAATAAGATGGTGACCAGGGAACATGTGCTAAGCTAGGTTACTGAGGCCATGTACCCCTCATCTCCTCCACGTTGTGAGTCTCTAGATGATGCAGCGCACTTGGGGGCAGAGGGTGGCTGCATCCTCTGTACAGTACCTGAGCCTATACTTCCTGCATCGTTGGTTCTCCAGCTAATTCCCATAATGTCCTACTATCTGCATTGGAATTGCATGCAGTCCAGACCCATGATCAAGGTTGCCATTGCCTGTGAGAGACCAAGCTTACCAGCAACCGCTCTAATCTGGGGACCTGCCAGATTGTTTTGGTTTATAAAATTTACCTATTCATGTGTCTTCATTTATGGAATAAATGGCTTTCTGACCTGCGTACCTTTGGTGTGATTTTCCAATAAGATACAGAGCTTTCTCTCCTGTTCTTTTCATGATGATTCCAATTCCTACATGAAGTGTTCCCACCCATGGCAGCATAGGCCTGCCCTAGCATTGATGATCAAAACACCGAACACCAGGGGACAAGAAGACTCCCAGTCAACTCCATTGGCAAGGCCCCAGACTGCACACGATCAGAATGCAGTCAAGTCTGGGAATATTTGTGGAATGCCTGTTCTGGGTCCAGGCCCATTCTATGCACAGAATGGGATCACAAATTACAGGGTCCCTTCCCAAATGGAGTCTTCCATCCTAATGGGGTTGACAGATGCAGTTCATTTGAAATAATTCAGTGACGTGATGGGACAGGCCAGATACCTTTGAGGGTCCCTAGTTAGATTCTCCCAGAAAATACCCCAGCTCCAGCTGCCATGTAATCTTCAGTGGCATTTGCCCCTAGGATCAGCAATTTCATGTTCCATACAGATTTGGCGCTTCAAAAACCACACACCTAAAACTCACCCTAAAGCCAAATGGAGACTTAGGAATCGTTGTTTAAAGTTCTTGCTTGTTGCTGGGAAATCATTGTCTTTGTTCCACAGGTCCCAACTAGCCAGCAAGGACCCCAACGTCCAGCCTGGGCTCCATTGCCAGACGTTTTGACTCTGTCGTTGCACTCAAAGCTCCATTGCCTCTCCAAGTCTCCCTTCATTCAGCCCCACCGTTAGGCATCTCTAGTCTTCTTTCCCAGCACAGAATTGTTGCAGAAAGTCACAGTGTGGACAACACCAGCTGCCCACTCAGTCATCTTGGGTGCATCTTCAGTTGCCATTGGGTGCTCCCTGGCTTCTGCAAGTCCTCTCTCATCTCTCGTGAATTGCCTTCACCTTTACAAGCACCTATGCCCTACATTTTCCCCATGCCACTTCTCCCACTTCCTCCCGGTTTATGTCTTCAGCCCTTCCTTCTCCAAAAAATCAAAGCTGTTTGCTTCATGTTCTTTCCACAAAATCTCAACTTCTTGCTGCCTCTTGCTTCTTCCCACCTCAATCCCTGGACTGTCCCTTCCTCCACCTGCCTCATCCAGGACCAGCTTCCTCATCCTCCTACAAACTCGAGCCTCCCTCCTCCTCCAGCATCTTGACTTTTACTCCAAACCATTCATATTTCTAGGATGACAAAAACTTGTATCGATATTTGAGCCACTCCTCCCTGCAATTCCATCTTTTTCCCTATTGATCTCTTCCTTAAGACATTCTCCTGGAAGTATACAGATCCATACTGATTCCATTTCCTCCCTTTCTTTTATGAATCCCTAAAACCTACCACTAGTTTTCCAGAAGCTGAAACTGCTCTCTGAGTAGTCAGCTCTCCACCCACTGGGCTGAGCCAGCCCTTATTTCCCAGGCTGTGCAGCGTCTGACCTTATTGTCCATCGCTTCCTTCCAGGAACTCGGCAGCCAAGGTTTCAGAGGCACTGCATTCTTCTGCTTCCCTCCCAGCCTCCGGCTGCTGCTCTGTTTGCTCCTAGGTACCCTCTTCCGTTCCCCAGCCCCCAAATGTGAATGCCACCTGGGGGCGTGCTCCATACTTCTCTCCTTACATCTCTCCCTGGCATCTCCTGCCACCTGCTATCCCCTGGCCCCAACATCTCACCCGGCCAATTGGGCATTTCCAGCTTCACAACATCTCCTTTTGAATGGGGTACCCCAAGTCCAACTTGGCACACCCCAAACTCAATTTTTATCCTTCCTACACTGGCTTCTTCTTTAAACATCCCTTGTCTCTTCCAGAGGTGCTTTCTCCTTTCCAGGCATCCTAGCTCTCAGATACATGTGTCCTGAATTTTCTGCTCCCCACCCCACTGCAGCCAGTCAGTTCTACTGACTGCCTCTTCATGAACCACCTGTTTTGCATTGATTCCCTCCTCTCAGGCACTCAATGATTTCCCTGACTTAGACCTCATCCTCTCATTCCTGGACATCACAATGGCCTCTGAACTAGTTTCCCTTTGGGCTAATCCATGCTTCACATGTTCCCTGCTTACATGTCTTGAAATGCAGCTCAGATTATCTCACAACTTATCAAATAACACTAACGGTGGTGCTTCTTGAGAACTGACAGTATGCACTTTACACATGTAAATCTCATTTAATCCTCTCAACAACCCTAGGAGGTAGGTACCACTATCATCCTTATTTTACAGAAGAAAAAATGAAGATGCAGAGAGATTTAGTGACTTGACATAGGTCATATGCCTTGTCAGTGACAGAGCTGGGCTTTGAGCCTGGGCAGCCCGGCCCCAGAGTTCAGGTTCTAACTTCATGAACTCAGAACCATTAGTGGCTCCCACTGTCCATAGACCAGAATCCCTTTGCCTACTCAAGGCCCCCAGAATCTGGTTCTTTGCCACCTGAGCAATCGTTAACTCTTTGCATCCAGACAGAACCATCTGTTGCCAGAGAACATTTGTTTCCTGCCAGCAGCTGTTCTCCTTTGCCTTGTTTTTAAATGGAATTCCTGAAACAACCAGGTTCTGACTGGTAAGGTTGTCGTTCATTCATTTATTCTCTGTTCAATAAATATTTAGACATTACCTATACTGCCAGACACTGTTGTAGGCACAGAACACCACAGAGAGCAAAACAGACATGCCTCGTCCCGACATGTATACGCTCCAGACCCCACGTAGAACTGGGCTGCACCTCCCATGCTTCTGCTCAGTCTTGACCCCCTACAGCTGCCATCTCTGCTAGGAACCTGCTAATCCCTTTGTCTCTGGGACCAGACCCCCTTTGCTTGTGTCGTACATAACCTGTGCTTTGCCATAGCCAAGAGTGCTGCCAAGGGACAGATGCTCCCTCTTGGGAAGGCTCAGCTCCAAGCCCCTTTCTGCTCAGGAGGCCATGATTCAGTCATGAGTGGCAGTGGTGAAGCAAAGACTTAACCCTTGTTGGACTCCAACCATGTGCCAGTCACAGGGTTTGCTCCTACAGACATCTCAGCAACCTCTCAGGTAGGTGCTCTTGTTATCCCTATCTTACAGAAGAGAAAACAGAGGTCCACAGAGGTTCACCAGCTGGGACTCAAACCCAGCTCTGTTGCACTCTGAAGTCTCCATTCTCTCCACAATTCCCTGCTGCCTCGATGTTCTTATAATCGTGGCCAACCCAGGGCACACGAGATGGAGACAGGGGTCAAGAGCAATGCCAGTGGGGTTTGACTTTAACTGTGGGACAGTGTTCCTTTTAACGTCTTAAATACTATGTTTCTTCTTGACTTTATTTTATGTATTTATGTATTTCGTTATTTGATTGGCAGAGGGGGAATGGTAGGGCTTTCCTTAACTGACTGCAAGAAACTCTGTAATTGGATGAAGAAAGGTTTAACAAAACTCCAAAGGTGTTCTTTCGCGGGTATGTGCCGTGTCTTTTCTGCCAAACACTTGGTTATTGGGACGCTCCGGGAAGGGGTGCAAGTATAAATGCCTGAAGGAGGCTTACTTCCTTTGCAGCAAAGACATGGCCTGTCACTTCCCTGGAGTGGGGATTCAGGGGGCTGTGTGACTTCGGGCAGAACGCAGGAGACAGGCTGAGCACAAGGCACGTGGCTGGAGGGAGGGGAAGGGCCTGGGTCTGG
The DNA here is from genome assembly GCF_964270905.1 of Leucopleurus acutus. Classification (NCBI taxonomy): domain Eukaryota; kingdom Metazoa; phylum Chordata; class Mammalia; order Artiodactyla; family Delphinidae; genus Leucopleurus; species Leucopleurus acutus. Next base: position 66,614,753 of record NC_139151.1, read on the forward strand.
GCAGGCTGGGGCAGCTGACCACTGCCGGGCAAGCAGCCAGACCTGCTGAGGTCCCACAGGTGAGGCTCACACAGGCTCCACCCAGTTCAGGCAGGTATATGGGGAGGGGGTGGTGGGGAGGAGGACCGCAGCAGGTAGGGCCGAGCCCAGGCAGTAAGCAAGGCTTGAGAACACAGAGTGGGGCTGACCAACTAGCCTTCTGAGCACCACTGGGGAACGGCGATGTAGGGCAGGGGTCCAGGCAGGAGCCTAAGCCTGTGAGGTGGACAAGAGAGCCAGGGAAGAGGGCGCTGCCATTAAAGTGCCCAGGTGCTCTAACGCGACACTGGGTCTTTAACAACCAAACCTTTCCAGATCTGTTGAGCTGCTGTCTGCCTGCGAACCCTATCCCTACCCTCTCCAATCTTCCTCCCCAAATTCCCCCAGTCAGGGAGTTGGCTCCCACATCTGGCTGGGCATATCAGTGGACCCAGGACCCAGCAGTGGGGAACTGAAGAAATGTGATGACAGCCATCCTGGCTCACAAATCCAGGCCCAGCCCGGCCTCCCTGCCTAGAGTACACAGCTCTGTCGGCAGGGCCGACGTCCACGTGTGAACGGCTGCACCGAAAGTCTCTGCTTCCTCCACTCACGACCCAAGATTACTCACACTGGCCTCCGGCCGCATAAATGCAGTTCAAAAGTTAAAGGTGCCACACAGATGCATATTTACAATAACTCTATGAGATCACGTTTCAGAATGGATTTCTAGGGGACAAAGAAAGCCACACACAGCAGCCGTTCTCTCCTCCTCTTAGATTTTCCCGATGGGTCAGGGAGTTAACTTACATGAACCAGGACAAACCCAGGAGAGAGGACACAATCACTAGGTGTAGCCCGAACCCCTGAAAACTTCTGTTTCGAGCAAAGGACCTGGACTCAAGCCCTAGCACTTGCTAGCTGTGTGTCACTGGGTAAGTCCCTTTACCTCTTTGAGCCTCTTTTTCTGCAGGAGATGTAAAGGGGGGTTGTCACACATTGAGTATTGGGCTTGGTTCTGCTTGCCTGACTCAGAAGGTGTATCCTTCTCACCTCACCCTCTTCAGGCCTCCCTTCTGAGGGCTGTGTTTCAACTCTGAGAGTAACCATCCCAAACCCAGCAGGACCATTCTATAACCCAGTGCTTGTCAGGACAACTGAATGAGTGTAGCTACAGACATTCAGTGAAGCTGAGAGCGCCAAGGTGGATGTGAAGTTCTTATTATTGTTATTCCTACAAGCATAAGACCAGGGTAGGCCAAAAGCAGCACGCTCACTCTGCTCCTCACATACCTACGGCAGACATTACTAATCAATCCAGCACTCTTCCTCCTTAGATTGACCAGCGATGTCTGCAGCGGAGTAGGAGGGAGGTAGGAAAGGAAAGCTCTTTGCCATTGCAATGCTGCACAGAGTTTACAACTTGGATACCAACACAAGTCTCCAAATAGGTGCCTGAATGCTAATCACTGGCCCTGTTTAGCTCAGATACCTACTCCTGGGCCAATTAGCTGCACCTGGGCGTAGGGGCAGAAGGCAGAATCTATAAGGAGATAGTAACTACCATTCAAACTTGAGAGAAGGAAACATCTACTAGAAGAAAGCACGTTGTTCTGCTCAGGTGGAACTATTGTTCTCCTCTGGAAAAGCCACCACACCGGGTTCTGAGGGTAGCACCAAGCCACGTGGGAGATGAGCCAACAAACCCAGGGAGGTTAAGTGGTATGGACAAGATGACCCTCTAGAACCATCTGCCCCCAGCTTCTGTGCTTTTTACCTCTGGGCAGGCAACAAGGTTTGCAAACACCCATGTGTTACCCAGACAACCTTGCAGAGACCTGCAGACCCTGCAGCCAGAGGGCAGCCTGAAAAGTGAGACCCAGGGAGCCCTTGGCCAGGTTCTAAGAGCTGAGAAGCAACCGCAATGAAATCCAGAAGGCTCTTTATAGAGAAGCCTGCAGCTTGGGAACAATCCCGCTAAGTCATAAATGCTTCAAATTCCTCAGCTTTTGCCTTCAGAATTTCTGGCAGCCCCAGGCAGAGGGTGAGTGTTCGTGGACAGACGCTGATTTTCCTCTGCTGGGGAAGGCCAGGCTTGAGGCAAAGAAGCCAGCAGACCAAGTCTCTCCTCTAGAAAAGTCTGGAGGGGGGCTTCCCTGGTGGTCCAGTGGCTAAGACTCCGTGCTCCCAATCCAGGGGGCCCGGGTTTGATCCCTGGTCAGGGAACTAGATCCCACATGCATGCCGCAGCTAAGAGTTCGCATGCGGCAAGGAAGATCCCGCGCAGGGCAGTGAAGATCCTATGTGCCGCAACCAAGACCTGGCACAGCCAAATAAATATAATAAATATTTAAAAGGAAAGAAAAGTCTGGAGGTGGGAAGGGTTTCACTGTGGAGGCTATGGTGCCCACCCAGATTCCCCTTAGGACCCAAGCTCTCATTCCCCCGTTATCTCCTCCGTCCCCCTCCCGCCATAGCTGTCTCCCACACGGCCACCAGCCCCAGCCAAAGAGGCGGCTGGGTCCAAGTCTACACGGCGTCCCCTGGAGACCCAGTCACCGGTCCACGTGGGCACCAAGGCCAGTACCTTGTTTCTGTCCAGGACCTCTCTGCGCAGCCGGCCCGGCTTCGGAGCTCCCGGTGAGAGTTGCAGCGGCCGCGGGGCTCACCTTCCCTCCCGCCGGCTCCGGCTCCCTCGCCGCTGTGGGCCCTGCAGTCAGCGCTCCCGACAGGTGGATCTTGTTCCCCGCTCCCCTGTCTGCCTGGTATTGGCAAACCTCCATCTCAGAGCCTGCTTCCCAGGAAGCTGAAATGTAGAGCCTGGAAAGGGAAGGAAGAGTCATGGGGTCTGGTTACTGAGAGCACTGAGACTTAATCTCACCCAGCCCCACCATCCCACCCGTGGAAACAGCCTGCCCGAGGTTGCAGAGCTGATTGGTGGCAACGCTGGCCCCAGGGGTATTTGACCCCATTGCCCTCCACCTTTGTGGGATGATACTAAAATTCCTGACATGTTCGATGTTGGGCTACACCCCACAGGCCTGCAAGGCTTGTAGTTGCCCAGCCTCAACACAACTAACTGGCCCAGAGACAGCAACAGAGACATCAGTGGTTTAATGGATAGGGAGGTCTTACATACCTAAAGCAACACTCCACCATGTGCGCCAGATAGCGGGGAAGACGTGACAACACCCCTCTCCACCCAGAGGAGATGGAGGCTACCATTTATAGGGGGAATTAACATCAGGTTGGCTCATCAGCTGCCAGGGAAGCCAGCAGCAGGGGCAGATCCCTCACAGCCCCTCAGGTTAATGACCATCAGGAGAGCAGATGTTTTCCTTTAATAAACTCACAGGTGGAGCTGCTCTGGCCAAAGGGGCAGGGAGCAAGCACGTTCATGTCAGTAGGGCAGAGGCGAAGCCAGTGTAGGTCAAGCAGGAGGATGCACGAGCAAGAGAACAGCCATCTTGAGCGGCCTGACCATACATTTGAATACCTACTCTGTATATAAGCATTTCCCCTAATCTTCACAGCACCCCTGTGAGGGACATGTCATCAGCTTCACTTTTCACAGATGTTATAAATGAGTTGCCTGAGGTTGCACGGCTTGGAGATCGTGGAGCCAGATTCCAACCCAGGTCTGCACATCTCCCCAGCCCAGACTCTGTGCACAGTGCCACTAGCTCTTTGGGAGAAAACGGGTTGTTTATGACACATACGAGACCCACGTGGGTCCCGTCCCCTTTTGCCTCTGGGTGAGGATGGCCTGGGGAGGTGCTCTGTGGACGAGGCTGCGCTCCAGGCCGCGGCGGGTCCTGAGCTGAATGTGGCCCACAGGCAGTCACTCCTTTTGCAGATCAAGTTCCCACGTACTCCTCGGGGCAGCCCTGTCAGGTTGGCCTTCCACCCCAGGAATGCCAGAGCTTGCAGAATCAGGAATTAAGCCAAATCCGCTGCCGCTCCCCAGGGAGGTCCCCAAAGGTGACAGAAATGTGTCACACTCGTGCTCTATACACTAGGCTGAGTCAGAACTGCTGTGACTCAAGACATGGCTCATTGAGGAGGCAGCAGGCTGTATGTCCAAGACGAGGTACAACGGGGAAAGGAGGAGGATAAAAGCCTCCTGACAAACCAGCCAGGAGAGAAAAGGGAGGGCTTACCTCTGCACAGGCAAGAAAGGGAAATGGGCAGAAAAGCAGGGGGCAGGCCCACCAGTTCCTGCGGGTGCCCCTGCACTGCTTCTGCATGTGCACACACACCCCGACCCTGTGCACCTCAGGCCATGAGGCCTCTATCTGCAAGGGCAGTCTCCTTTCAGGCCCTGAGCCCACAGAGGGCCCCGCAGCACCCAGCGATGTTATCCTCCTCACGCCTGTGAGCCTGCGTGGCTGAGGCCTCAGAGCCTGCGAATCTGAGCAGCGGCCTCTCGCCGTTCCCCAACACACCTGCGTTTCTGCCCCAGTTTCCTTTCCTGGTTCTCATATTTCCCAAAGAAAGTACTGCTGATCCTGAGTCCACCCCGCTTGACTGAGGTCCTGACATCATGCCCAGCCTTGGCTCCCTTCCCCAGGGGTTAGGGGCAGGGATGTCAGTATTTGTGCCCCCAAATCTGGCCACTGGTTGTGGCCTCCTCAAAGGGATAGCGTTCCCAGCACTCGGCCACCGATGGAGGGTGTTGGAAGCTGACGATGGAGGGTGGTCAGAGGAGGCGGCACGATATGGCTGCGGAAGCTCAGACCAGGTTTAGATGGGGTGGACCTGGGAAGGGCCAGCCCCATAGGCAGACATGGTGTCCAATATCCAACATCAGGCAGAGGGCGGAGATGCTGGCCACCCACCCGGCTTGGCAGACTGGGAGCTTCAGGGAAATCCCTGGAGTTCAGGGCTGAGCCCCAGGCCAGAAAAGGCCTCAGGGCTGGGCCCTGACCTCTAGGCCCAAGGACTGAACTGCATCTGGATCAGCAATGAGAGCCCTGGAGAGGTGGGGCCAGCCAGGGCAAGAAATAAGGGGTCTGGACCCTGAGGTGCTCAGGCACTCAGCAACGTTTGCCTGAGAAAAGCCAAGAGTCATCAGTCCCCGAAAAGTGACCCAGGGTAGGCAGGGGTGTACCCCAGGAATGCATACAAGAGACGAGCTGTAACGGTGCTCAGCCTGGTACAGAAGCATCGGGGCTGCAGAGCAGGGTCAGTCCAGGTAACACGTGAGATGTGTCATCAGGCAAGGAGTCCTGAGACCCGTGTTCAAGAGCCAGCTCCACCCCTGAGATGCCGGGAGACCTTGGGCGAGTCGCAGCACCTCTGTCTCAGGTGAGTCCCTGCAGAAAATGCATGGGGCACTCAGAAGGAGTGAGAATTTAATGAAGTTACTGTTTTCAAAGCTGGGGGCAGGGCTGAGGGAGCAATGAGGGACAATGAAGCGCTGGAGACAAGCAGCTCTGGGGACCTGGTACCACGCCAGGGGCAAGAGTAGGGGCCCTCACAGGGACCCAACAAAATCTATAGCTGCAAGAAAGGGCCACCAGACAGGAGCCATGGCTTTTATTCCCTTTTTTTTTTTTTTTTTTTTTTTTTTTTTGCGGTACGCGGGCCTCTCACTGCTGTGGCCTCTCCCGTTGCAGAGCACGGGCTCCAGACGTGCAGGCTCAGCGGCCATGGCTCATGGGCCCAGCCGCTCCGTGGCATGTGGGATCTTCCCGGACCGGGGCACGAACCCGCGTCCCCTGCATCGGCAGGCGGACTCTCAACCACTGCGCCACCAGGGAAGCCCAGGAGCCATGGCTTTTGGTGGTGGAATCTACTCACTACTGCCAAACCAAGGTCAGGCAGGCAGGTGAACAGCCCCTCTTTCTCCTCCAGCCCTTGAGTCTCCTGCCGGAGGCCAGGGGAGCCCAGCTGTTGCAGTCTCCTGGGGGCACAGAGAAGCATGAACAAAGTTTAGAAACAGGCCTGGAAGGGCAAACAGAGACGATCCAGTACATCCTCTGAAAACATTTCCTCATCCAAAAAAGGAGGAAACCATATCTGTCCTGCTAACCTCCAAGGAGGCTGTGAGGATCCGGCAGGCGGGGGGACTGGGGCACTTCTGAAGTCCCGTTCAGCTCTCGGAGCCTAGGATTCTCAGCAAATAAATCCACTAGAAGGAAGGACTGAGAAGGGCACCTGGGACAGAAAAGTCTGTGGACGCTCACAGAGCCAGTCTGGAGACCCAGAGTTCAAACTTGAGTTTAAATTTAAGTGGCCGCCACAGTTGGCACCAACTTCCTCAGGAGACAATGGGTATATGTAAAAGGAGTAGTTAAAAGGCCCAGGTTCAAATTCTGGTTTTGCCACTTATTAGGTAAGGAACAGTACTAAAGAAAGACACTATCCTGAACTGTAAAAATGGGAATAAACTCTCACAGCCTTGTTATGAAGATTAAATTCGAAGAGATGATTTGTCACAGTGCCTGGCATACAGTTTGTTCTCATTAAATAGGAGCTCTTCCCTTTCCTTTCTTAGGGACACAGGACATGGAAGAAAATGGCACAGACTTAGTGTGAAATGGTGAAAATGAAAGTGAAAAAGCAAGTGAGCTCGGCTTGTCTCAGGAAATGGGTTGCCCATGAAACCAGTCCCCCTAAAGGAGGGCTGGGGAAGGTCTGAAAGAACCCCCAAAATGCTTTAAGACAGGTAATATGAGACCATAGAGTGACCCAACGTGAATGTCCACAGATGACTCGGCCTCAGGGCAGAACGTGGTCCAAAGCACATACCAGCCAAAGTTGCAGGTCCTCCGGCAGCTGGCTCATCAAGTCTTGGTGAACACACACTCCTTCAAAGGGCATCCTGCGGCTTCCAGGTGCCCTGGTGGTTGGGATAGGCATCTACGATAAACCCTTGGGCGTGTGCTCTCTCTGCGTGAGGGGCCAGCTCCTCGTTAGTTGCATGAGGGACGTGAATCGGGTACTGAGGAAGCACGCCTGGATGCAGTGCCAGCAGTTCTGGGTGCAGTTCCCACTGTGCCACTAGTTGCGGCTTCTCCTTGAGTCTCTTTTTCTCAGAAACAGCAGAACAGGAGTGATGATAATCTCCACTTCACAGAGTTTCCATGGTGACTCTGAAAGAGTGCATGGAATGTGGAAAAGTACTCACCCAAGGGTGCGGAAGATCAAGGGGGAGTGTCCCGAGTTCCGTGCTCTCCTCTAGGTGGAAGTGCCCAGTGGGGAAATGACTCTCCCCATCAAAGGCAGAGGGAGGGCTAACTCTTCCCTGCCTCAGGGCAGGAGGGAGTTTATGCTGATTGGTATGGAGAACAGACATTCAGGCCCCAGAAATCTGAGTACCAAGGTCACAGGGAGAGAAGTCATTTGGGGATTTGGGGTGGTACTAGTAGGGCAAATCGATTAGACAGAAGTAACCTCCAAGAGAGCTAATTCACCAAGACTGTGCTCACAGCCAACTGAACCACTGTAGATGCTGAGAATTCCCTGCATGGAAGGGGCATCCAGTGAAACTCGGCAGTGAGCTCCCAGTCAGGGAATACAGCAGCTGGAATGAGAAGGACTCCTGCCTGAGTCAGGGCAGAGATAACCCCCCCGCCCCCGTAACTCTCAAACCTCCCCTGACCCATGGTGTACAAACTGGGTAAGGTTCTCATTGTAGAGTGTGGGATCAGTCATTCCCAGCAAACCCTTCTGTTATGCTCACAAGAGCTCCAGGTGATTGGTGACGAGGGAAGCCAACCTAGGTAGACTCTGTCTATAAGCTTAGTCATTCTAGTTCTCAGGATAGGCCAACTGAAGAAGCTCCCCAATTCCCAGTCTTTGTTGGAAAAAAATGATCTCTTAGGCAGACTGGCTTCTCTCTGGACGTGCTTCCTGGGATACCAGCTCCCAGAACAGTTCCTGGCCCCTCACCAGCAGTCAGTGAACGATCGTGCTTTCATTCCCCCATGGCATGTACTGCCATCCAGACCCAAGAAAACAACACTCATGGTCTAATATTTGTACCCAGGCTATTGGAGAAGGACTTCTGGAAGCAGTCTGCACCCAATGCCCCAGAAAGAACCGAGACCCCAGGCCCCAGCACATCCTAAAGGAGAGAAAGCCAAGCATCCCAGGCCCAGGATCTCCAGCTGTCTGGACCCAGTTAACAAGGCAGACGGCTTTTGCTGCAGTCCCTGAGCATCACACCTCCTCCAGATGCTAGGCTGGGCTCTGGGGGTTCAGAAAGGCATAAGACACATCTTTGCCCTCAAAATGGCTATCCTCAGACTTGTAAACAGGTCTGAGTGATAGGGAACGGAAGGCGCGGAGTAGGGGTAAGTGTTGAAAGAAGGACAGGGGTTGGGTCGTGAAAGACCTTGAATGTCAAGCTAAGGGACTGTCTTTGTCCCGCGTTCCGGAGAGAGAGGGTCTCCAAGTTTCTCTAAGCTCAGAAGTGATAAGATCAGGTGTGACCACGCAAGGAGAGGGAAAGAGGGGCCCTGCCTGTTCCCTGGGCTCACAGCCTGGCCACCAGAGCAGCGCCGATGGGCATGTCAGCCCCCCTGGCCCACAGAGCCCAGGTGCCAGGTGGCTCCATCCCTGCTCTCTTGCTCACTTTACCCCCAGGCTCCTTATGCTTCTTGCCAGCACGATCAGAGGATTTGGATGGTCTTGTTAAGGCCCAGAAATCTTCAGACTTCACAGTGTAATATAAATGTTAGAGCACTGGCTTGGAGACAGGCAGGGTGGGTTCTAGAACCAAATTTCCTTTCTGAATGACTTCGAGCGGGACATGGCCCCTCTCTGAGCTGGGATCTGTTACTGGAGAACAGCTCTGCTCATTGCTCGGGGCGGGGGTGTGCAATGAGATCACGTGTGTCAAGGCAGCTTGTGTGCCCCGAGCACCCAGAAGGAGGGCAATCAATGCTTGCCAAACACGAACCCAGCAGCTCAGGCTGGGAGGTCTTCGGGAGGAAGTCTAGCCAGGTCCAGCCCAGCAGGAAAAAAGTTCCCTAACTGGGAGAATTCCGGGGATCACCAGTATTCTGAGACCATATCAGGCGGTGCTCTGACCCCTCCACTGTCCCCAGGGTAGGAGAGGCTGGGGCCCTGCTCCAAGTGTTTATAGGCTATTAATAGTTCGTAGCAGCAGGGCTGCAGGCCACTGTCCAAGGGACTTCTCTTTTCCCCGCTGCTCTCAGCTACTCTGCTCTTTAAACCACTTAGAAAGAGTTGTATTATTTGGGAAAGCTGGTGAGGGAGAGGGCATGAAATCCTTCCCAGAGAAGACCACCACTTTCCCCCCAATTTTTGTTTCCCAACAAATATCTATATATTTCTAGTAAGGTAAATGAAAGTCTTCCTTTTCTGCTCTTTGAGGCCTTTTTTAGATTTTGTATAAAGAGGAGTTCACACTGTAAAGCACTTTGACATTTTTTCATTTAATCCTTATCCTGAGGTAGCGGCTCCTTATATCCCCATTTTGTAGGTAAGAAAACTGAGGTTCTGAGAGCTTATGTGATTCAGCAAGAGCTGCGGAGCTGGCAACGGAATCTCCAGGATCAAGGTCGGTATTTCTTCCTCCAAGTCCTGCACTCTCTCTAGTGCCCCCGCCCACCCTCCCTTGTTTCCCTAAGGAACTCCCTCCAGTGGCTTTTCAGAGTTTCTCTCTGAAGAGCACAGGAGCAAAGAATTCAGAGTTTGAAAGGACCTGCTGCATTTCCCACACAAGGCAGGAACCCATCCCACAATATTCCTGGCAGATGGACGTCCTGTTTCCGGGAAGAGGAAGGGAGGAGAACCAGCATTAACAAACCCGTGAAGGAGTGTATCACATACGTCGCCTTCAACTAGAGAAAGCATAAGTTCTGACTTGACCGGCCTAAATCAGAAGGAAACTTCATCTATTGTATGTAACAAGAATTCCAGGGCTGGTTAATTCGGTGGCTTTGTGATGTCATCAAGGACACAGGTTCTTTCTGGGGTTCAGTGCTGCCATCCTCAGGGGTCAGTGTTTCTCCATATGGGCCTGAGACGGCTGCCTCCGTTCCAGACCTCACAGGCAGACTCAAGGAAAGCCAGTGGAAACAGAACAGAATTTATTTCCCCCTATGTGTCTTCTTCTTCCTCTTTTTTAAAGCAAAAACACCTTTCCTGGCATCTCTTAGTGATGTTCTCGCATGTCTCCTCGGCCAGGACTGAGCCTCACGGCCACCCGTAAAACAATCTCAGGCAAAGGGAGTGAGATCACCAGGGTGACTGGCCTGAAATCATGAATATTTATTATGCCTCCCTGAGTCACGGAGAGGGAGCATGGAGCCCTGAATACAATCAGGATTCTGCCAGCAAGGGAAAAGGGGAGAATGGTTTGGGCGGAGCTGACCAACTATCTCTGGTGCTGGTAAATGCTATTTTCTCTGGCTTTAGGTGGAAAAAAAAACTGACATTGAGAAGAACTCAATGACTTGAATCCTCGTCTGTTGGATTTTACCCAGCCTCTCCCTCACTTCTGTAACCCCACGCGTATCCAGAACAATGCTTTTCAGATAGGTGGTGCTCAACAAACCAGCTGGATTTAATGCAAGACATTTAGGGGTTGCCTACTATGTGCCAAGAAGTTTGGAGAGTGATGGGGGTACAGGGATGAACAAGGCCGAGTCTCTACCCTTGAGCTTACAATCTGGTACCTTTGGGTTATTATCTCTTATATTGTTGTTATTATTAACTAACATTTACTTAAACACACATAATGTGCTACAAGTTTTAGAAATATATAACATTCATGTCAAGGTTCAGGGTATTTTTTTGTACCCCATTTAACAAATAATTGACACTGTGGGGCAGGAAGTAACTTGCCCAAAGTCTCAGGGTTCGTGGGCGTCAGGCACAAGGACAAACTCAGGTCTGCCTAATTCAGAGACCACTCTCTTTCTGTCAGTCGTGTTCTCCATGCCCCTCGCCCTACTGATGTTCTAGCTTAGCAATTAAAAAATGTATAAAGTTAAACTAGCATGTGGGTACATAGGTCTCAAAAGTTATTGTCATAAGGCCAATTTTTGCTTCTCTCGCCTGGTCTTTTTTGATCTACTCAGTAGGGATTGCCCTTCCCCTTCCAAGAGATGCAAAGTTGAGCCATTTCTTCTGACTCTTAATGCCTCACATAAAGATTCCAGCAAAATAGTTGGAAGATTCAAATGCCTCCCCTCCCTCAGCTGGAGACATGTCAGGGAGAGCCCACAGTCAGGGATGTGGGATGCCTCTTCTCTCTTTGCTCTTTAGACAGCAGATTTTCCTCAGGTCAGAATCACTGGTGAGCCATTTCTGGAATCCAGCAGTTCCTCCACTTTACCACCAGCCTCTGGTACCTCTGGGCCTTCTAGAACTGCCTCAGGATGATCCAGGGAACACGCTCTAAGATGCCACAGGAGAAAATGAAAGACATTTGTTGGCCAGCTTTGCTCAGAAGTGTCCTTTTTTTTTTTTTTTTTTGCGGTACACGGGCCTCTCACTGTTGTGGCCTCTCCTGTCGCGGAGCACAGGCTCCGGATGCGCAGGCTCAGCGGCCATGGCTCACAGGCCCAGCCGCTCCGCGGCATGTGGGATCTTCCCGGACTGGGTCAGGAACCCGTGTCCCCTGCACCGGCAGGCGGACTGTCAACCACTGCGCCACCAGGGAAGCCCAGAAGTGTCCTTCTTGACATGTCATGTGCCTCGGGGTCCCACTGGGTCTGCTATGAACCCATTCTTCTCTCTTCACCAGCACACACTGCTGGATGTTACTGGGATATGCTCAGAGTCCATCTCCCTCTCTGGATTGAGGATGATTTTTGCCTTAAAACAGATCTGCTGCCATCCTCCTGGGAGCCCAGAATCCCAGGAGTAGGCACTCAGCCACCCATCTGGCCCAGGAAGTCTGTTTGAAAGGGATTATAATCCACAAACATCGCTCCCTAACCCCAGTGAATCCCACTGCAGGTCTCTCAGTGCCCTGGGCCGTCGTGTCTGGAATCTGAACTCCTTAGAGCACAGACGTATCTCTATGTTGGATGCACCCAGGAAGCTTCCTCCTCTCCCTCGGGGGCAAAGAGCAAGGGCTGCTTCTCAGAACACTTCAGGCTCTGTGCCAGTCGCTCAAAGTTCTTCTCCTTAAATAACTGCTTTCTGGGGAAATTTGGTCAATGACCTCCCACTGGGCTCCCAGGGCTCACAAGGTCTTCAGAGGTTGGGCTCGGGGTGAATGTGGGCCTAGCCTCTGTCATTTTTATCACATACTCTACCCACCTACCTCTACCTTCTCTCACCTGAGTTCCAGTTTCCCCTCTTTTGTTCACCTTAGTTTTTCTTGTCTCAGTCTCCATTCCTGGATGCTAAATAAGACCTTCTTGCTTATGGCCAGTGTTGTAACATAGTGAGAACAAGCAGAGGCCTGAGATTCAGGCTACAGCCAGGTTCCAATCCACATACTTCTACTTACCACTGAGTTCTAAAGGAACTCTCCTGAGACCCAATTTCCTCTTTTGTAAAATAGGGATAATAGTTCCTACTTCACAGTGCTGTTGGTGGATTAAATGAGATCTTTTGCGCAGGGGAACTGGTGCATAGCCTGGCATATTGTCGGATACATAGTCCATGTCATTCAGCATCACACCATGTAGCCCACCTAAACAGACTCACTAGTGCTCCATATAGGTTTCTTGAACTAACCTGAAATAGACATTTTTCAGATTTCTGGGCTGCACTGGAAGGGTTTCCTCAACCATCCCTACTTCAGTTTTTTTTTAAAAAAATCAAAAGCTTGAAAGTTGAGGAGGGACTGGAGAGAAGGCAATGAAGTAAGCCGGATGCTAGAAGCCCAGACTGCCTTTGGCTCAGTCCAGATTTGAGGGAAACCTGGAATTACTGCAATTTCATCACAGCAGCTGGTCCAAGATAAACCTGCCAGAACTGCTCAGAGGCCAGATCTGGATTGCAGTGATAGCCGGGGCCTGCTGAGAAGCAAGGAGAAACTATTTATCTGACATTTCTTCAACCCCAACCAAGAATTGTCTTTGGCTCAAGACGCCGTTGGGACTGGTTTTCATTTGCATGGAGCTCATTTGAGCATCGCGCCTCTGACAGCAGAAACTTCTTAGAAAGACTTCCATTCCCCTGCCTCCCTTCCACGTGTGTCTTTCTCCTAATTCGGAAATAATGATTCATCCAGGAAGGCTAATCCCCTGGTCTTACTTGTACTTGGATAGTGCCAGAACCTCACATATAGGTTTTCTCTGATTCGGTTCCCCACCCAGCCTGTACAGGCCTGGGCAGCAGTGAAGATGGCCACCAAGGAATATTTGCCCTCCTTCCAAATTGGCAGGCTTCATCTAATCGAACCCATGTTAACCAATGTGGCACATTTTATTACACTTCGCTGTTTCAAGCTGTGACAGAAAATTAGAGTGGGAATCTCCTTAACAGCCACTTCTAGAGTGGCTGTCTGAAATCTCTGCATCTTTGACTCTTTGGTGCCAACCAAAGAAAGACTATTCCATTTATATAAGTTGGAGGGGTTTTAAGACAGTCATGTCTGGACGAAAATGCCACCATTCTTGTAATATTATTATGTAGATTCTACACTTTTCAAATAGGCAGATTTGGGGAGTGGCATGAATAATCTAGGAATAGAATAGTGAGGTATTTTTTGAGACAACAATCCAGAATGAATCCAATCAGATCAGCATTATCTGCTTCCAACTAGTCACCTTATTCCAAGGGCATTGACCGGAGCTCCTGGAGCTGCCTTAGGGGCCTGTTGTATGTCTTTGGTTCATTATTTTTAGTCAAAACCAAGGGCAAGAATGGTCTTTGCTGCACTGCCATGGCCAAAGGTCAGAAACAAATGTTCATCAAAAGGGGACTGGCTAGCGGAGCAACTAAGCCTGTGTGCCGCAGCTACTGAGCCTGTGCTCTAGAGCCGGTAAGCCACAACTACTGAGCCTGCGCGCCACAACTACTGAAACCCCCATGCCTAGAGCCCGTGCTCCGCAACAAGAGAAGCTACCTCAATGAGAAGCCCACGCACCGCAACAAAGAGGAGCCCCCACTCGCTGCAACTAAAGCCCTCGTGCAGCAACGAAGACCCAACGCAGCCAAAAATAAATAAATAAAATTTAATATATATATATATATATATATATATATATATATATATAAAGGAGACGGTCTAAATTAATTATGATACATCCAGCCAATGGAATGCCAAATAATCATTAAAAAAAGAATGATGTAGCAAGAATAAACCAGTGTTGTTAGAGATCCATGTTGAAGAAATAGATCCTAGCCATACTGGTTATCTCTGGGGAGGAAAACTAGAGGCAGAGGGCCAAGGGAAAGCAAGAAGTTTTGTTTTCATCATCTGATTTTTATACATGTTGCATTTTGTACCTTGTATTACCCATATACACAATAATAAAATAATTGATTTTTCCAAAATACATTCAGAGTCCAGTCCAAAAAAAGATGGTTGAACTAGCTATAGAATTCAAACAATTATAATCACTAGCATTCTCATCTGCTGAGCACTTAACCTGTATCAGCCTTTATATTCAAGCTACTTACTACACACTTTATCTTATTTTCTCCTCAAAGTAATCTTATGAAGTAGATTTTACCATCTTTATTTTAGAAATGAGGACACTGTGACTCAAAGAGTTTTTAAAAGTTGCCTAAGGTTACACAATCCACACAAGGCAAAACTGGGATTCAAACCTAGGTTGGGCTAACTTTTTCCTTTGGCCCCTGGGGGCCTCCTACCATCGCTCAATGAGACTGCATCTCCATCGTCATTCCATCCCCAGGGCCTGGCAGAGTACTTGGCACACAGGAGGTGTCTAATACATGCTGAATGAATGATAAACAGAAAGAAAAACAGTGAGAACAAGACTCAGACAGAAATTCCCTAAAAGGAATGTTACACATGTTTGAGCATCTTAGAATTGCAGGATAACATCCCTCTGAGGTTACTTGGAAGACAGCAACCTTCATTTGGAGGGCTATATTCTGCTGTGTTTGCTGAAAAATAATAGTCACGTTGTTTTTAGTCACACCTCACAAAGCCTCATTACTTCAAAATGCTTTCTGCTGGAAGAGGATTTCACAACAAGGAGAACCAGAGAATATGGTTTTCATTAGGCTACCTTTAAAAAGAACTGTCTTTCCGATGGGATCATATGAACAAATAAGTATTTCTCTTTTGTTTTATCTTCTGTTTTTCTTCATGATTGTTGGAAAATTCCAACAAGCTTAGCCATTCATTTCAGGGTGAATTTGGGACCCAAACAGTTAAATATCAGCCAATTTGGCTTCCTTGCTGCCTCCCAGCCAAGGAGATGAATGGAATGTTCATGAGGTCGCTTGGCAGGCATCCACATTCCTATGGGAACGTTGCAGCAGGGAGAGCTTTGGGACACTAAGAGGCAAATGTGTGGGAGTTATGGGGCAAACTGCAAATGATCCAAAGTCTCAGAAAAATGTGTGGAGTGCCATTGGCCCAAGGATGCTTTGCAGAGGACCAGCTAAGTCTCCTCCCTTGCTCACATCCCTGACACAACAGGAATCACACTGTTCAGTACTTTCCTACAGCCTCCCAGGAGTGGAATGGTATGGGCCACTTCCCTCGCCACTGCAGATGGAAGCTTATTAAAAGAATTTCATCAAAGAGTCCCACTTCTTGCTGATCTTTCTATTCGTTCCTCTTTCTCTCATCCTCAAGAAAATGACTAGGGGAATGTGCCCAACCCCCTCTTCCCCACCCCTGAAGCTTTGTCTGTCCTTCCTCAAGAAAGGGACTCAAACCCACTGCATTTTCATTTTCCTGAAGTGCTTCCTTGTGTCGTTTAAAATGTACTCGAGAGACCAGGTGAGCTCACCAGATTTCCACATTACGATCCCCTCCAGCTTTTAGAAAAGGCTACATTTAATGGAGGATGATGGTAGAAGTGGGATTTTCTGTTTAAAATTAGAAACTGTGATATTCATGTTCTCCCCCAAAGAGCAGCTCAACAGAAATTTTCTTGCCACCACACTAAAAAGGAAGCTTGAGCCTAGAGTTAGGCATCCAGAGACTTCTGTGTGTCCTCCAAACATCTCCTGTGCTGGTCATACTGAGAAATGCTCTCTGCTGGGAGCCCTGTGCTCTGATTCCCCCTCCCACTTGGTGGCATTGGTACCAAGGAGTGGTAGACACTTGAGAAGAGTTCTCTGTAGTAAGCTGGGCTGTTAAGACTTTTTTATCTTGGCACCATTAGCCTAGGACATGGATCATCTTAATCTCCAGTGTTTTCAAAAAGACACCTTTCCATTTCATCTCCAAAGGCTAAGAGATAAACTAGTAGGTCACTGGCTTTGTTGGTGAGGCCCTAACTAATTAATGTCCCTGAAGGCAAAACTATCAGTCTCTCCCAAGGCCAGCAAGCCAGACTAAGTCCTTACAAGGAAGGACTATCTGGGGGAGAAACAGTAGTTTGTAGGGAGCGAAACAGCATCCTGGCTCTGTTGGTACCATAGGGCACCAAAACCTTAGAAGCCTTCAGGACCAGAACAAAAAGCATAAAGGAATAAAATGGCGTGGAAATTACTTTAATATAATATAATATTAATGTAATATAGTCATCTGCTGAGCCCATAATCTAGCTTCCAGAGAAGCTGCATTTCTTTGGCCACAAAAGTAGCCCTTGGCTACAGCATTAGCTGAACATATGCCCTGCTCCCCACCCCCTGGCTAATTGATCACTGATGGACACCTGACCCAAACTGAACAAATCAGATTCTCTGTCCAGGAGTTTATATTTGGGATCCAAAGATGCTACATGTCCCAGTTAGCCATCTGAATTGAAGAGATGCATTTTAGCAGCAGTGGAGTAGCCATCTTTTGTCCTGTAGATAGAGAAGCCTAAAACCCCCTCTGTAGAAAAAGAAGAAAAATGAACTGACCAGGTGAACAGAAGCAGAGAGAGACCACGTAGAGTCAGACAGCCCCTGAATGACCCTGACCCTGGCTCCTAAGGGTATCTTTGCTCAGGCCTGGTCACATCCTTGGATTCTACAAAACCCATCTATTCTTATAATAATCCCCTCCCCCTATTTTCTTTGACTAAGCTTGTATGAGTGGGTTTCTGTTACTTATAACCTAAAGAACATTGGCTAAGGCAGAAGCCCAGAAAGGTCCACAGGCCAAGGTAGGAACAGAGAGCGTCCCGGTAACATTTGTAAGGTGAAGTGGTTGACCTGGGCGTCAGGATGGAACTGCAACTGTCCTCACCTCATCTAGACTGCCCTCCTCCACAAACCCTGAAGAGTTTGTTGTTGTTGTTTTCTTACACAACTAAGATATATATACATACACATACACACACACACACACACACACATATAACACTCTTAGTAAAGTTCCCAACAATATAAAAGTATATAGAATAAATACAGATGTCTCTCATCACTTACCTAATCATCGATCCTACCTCCAAGATTACCTTTGCTCGCGCCATATTTCATGCAAACTGAAATGCCGTCAATTGTCAGATACATGCTCATTTCTGAGATGTTAAAAGATGAAAGGAGATACAGTAGTATGTTGGGTATCTTTTCACATATTTTTCTCAGCATTCCACATATCCATAGATTTTTGCATGGTTATTAGTTTTTATCATTAATACATTCGTTCCAAGCACATTGTTCCTCAACTGCCTTCTGAACATTTCTTCGAGCATCTTCCTTTTCAGTGAAGATTTGATGCTCTCCACGACTGTATCTCGAGTGCTAGAACCGTCCCTGGAACATGGTAGGAACTCAAGAAAGAAAGAAAGTTTCAACTAATGAATGTCCAGCCTCTTTTGTTCTAATGTCTACATGGTCTTCAATAGTATTTACTCAACCTTTCGCCATTAAAGTAACCAGAATGGTTACTTTATTCAAAGAGATGGTTCCTTCCCATTTTTTTTAACCTTTTACAAATAATACTACTTACAAATAATACCAAATATCCTGGCTCCACTGGGTTTATAGAACAGAAATGGTCATCATCATTTAGTTACAGATGCTATTATAAGCACTTTACATGCATTAACTTATTTAATATTCTCGAAAGCCATCTGAGGTTGGTGCTATTTCCATTTTTCCATTTTTCAGATGACAAAACTGAGAAAAAAAGAGGTTAAATGACTTGCCCCCAAAGTCAGCAGGGAATAAGTTAACAGGCAAGGATTTAGATCCCAGGCAACCTTGCTCCAAAAGCCAGGCTCATATCACTGTGCTCCTTTGGCTGGATATCTTGAAGTTGAATTGTTATGTCTGACGGAAAGAACATTTGAATCCAAAAATGCTGCATCAATTTAATTCCCTCCCTCACTGTTTGAGAATAACTGCTTCCCACCACCCTGGCCAATAATGGATGCTATCAGTTTTTAAGTCATTTTAAAATATAGGTAAAAAATGGTATTTCAGCATTCATTTCATTTGTATTTCCAGATTTACTGTGACATTAATCTTGATTTCCATTGATTATTGGCTATTTGTGTTTTTCCTGTGAATTGCCTGCTCATTTTCTTTGCCCACTTCTTCTATTGGGTTTTCTGTCTTTTAGTTATTGATTTTTAGGAACTCTGAGTATTATTATAAATGTGGCAAAAAGTTTCACCTAGGCCATTTCTTTGATGTGATATAGTTTGTCACACAAAAGTTTTTAAAATCTGATGGAATTAAATTCATCCGTTTCTTTCTACATATGGCTTCTGACTTTTGTGCCCTCTCCCACTCACAATGATAAAGGATTCTATTTTCTTCTTCTAACATTTTATTTTTAGGTTTAACTCTATATTCCATCTGGAACCTATTTGGGGATAAAACTTGGGCTCTAATTTTTTTTAAGTGAAGACCCAGTGTTACTATCACTATTCTTTGCTCTGTTTATCATACATTGAATTTCCATAAATGCAAGGATCTGTTTCTAGACCTTCTGTTTCATTGTTTTAATGGTCTATTCCTGGCCACAGTATGTATGTAAAGCACAGAGACACAGTCAGCACATAATTAATGTCAATTATCTCCTTCATCTCTTGTTATCCTTCCTATATTCTTTTTCTTTTCACAGTTCCAATCTATAAATTCATGCCTCTGTTATTTTTCTTATCTATTTAGAATCTTTCACCCTGAATTTTAGAGTACACATCTGACTACCCTCGTCTCTAATGAAATGAGATAATGTGGTCACTTAACCAAATCATTTTTGTGTAGCTTTATAGCTGTAAATAACACAGCTCCCTCCCAGTCTTATTAAACCAGCCAATCTCTCCTCATTGATCAGAATAACAAACAGTTGAATTTCTTCAGGTCACTTCTTAGGGTTCCTGGAGATAATATCATTCACAAGTCTGCTTGCCAATCATTCTGCTGCTAGCTGAACCTGAGGTTTTGGGGAAGGATCCAGAGAGACAACTCCCCATCATGGCTATAGTGCCATTTGTGTCCTTTCTGTTGTTGGTTCGGATGGGATCACTGGATGTCTCCCCATGGCCATGTGACCTACCACAAAGTCCCACAGGTGTCCTCACCACTGCCAGGTTTATTGATTCTCACTCAAGTGACCCACGTTCCACCCCTGCCCCTTCTCATAGGGCTGTTTCTGTGAATGAAGGTGATTCTTCTGTCAGCATATTCCAGTCCAGCTCCAGCCTCCACAGAGTCAGTGACACTATGAGATCCCTCTCAAGTCATGAATAAAAATCTCACATTTATTCTGCAAGTTACCTATTTTCTGTACATTGGTGTTTTAATATTTGGGGCCATAATAATCTAGTCCCTATTCACTGTTTCTCCGTATAATGCAGAACATCTGGTTAAGAGCATGGCCCCAGAAGCCAGTCGGCTCTGTCTGATCCCAGCTGCCCCCTCAACCAGCCATGCAATTCAAGCCTCTGTCTACCTCAGTTTCCTCATTTGTAAAATGGGGGCGATGATGACAATAAACCCATCTTATAGAGTTGCTGTGAGACTAAATAAATTAATAATTATACAGTACTTGGAACAGTGCCTGACACATAATAAAGCCCTGGAATTATTTGCTAAAATAAGTTAAATGAACCATAAAGCCTTTCCTACATTTTCATTAATCTCCCCATGTCATTCCTTCTACTCCACATAAAAATTGCTTTATTTACATTTCTCTCTCCTTAAATATTCATGTGAAAATATTCTTTAGTTATATCAGCTAGGCTTGGAACATATACGCTTTTTCCCATCCTCCATAGATGTCCTGCAGATTTCTGAGATTGATAAGCCCATAGAAATAATAGTAGTGAAAGTATAATAATAATAATAAAGAAGTTTGCAAGGCCTGTATGAAGAAAACTTTTAAACTCTCCTGAAGGAAATAAAGGATTTGCCTAAGTGAGTAGGAAGATTCAGTATCATAAAGATGTCAATTATCCTTGAGTTAATTTGTAAATTAACTCAATAAAAATACCGATAAGTTTTTCAGAACTAGGTAAGGTGATTCTAAAAATTATGTGAAAGAGAAAAACAAACATATCCTGGAAAATTCTGAAAAAGAAGAGAAATGAGGAGGGAACTATACTTAGCGGATTTAAAAACTTTCTTATAGAGTCTCATGAGCTCTTGGTACATGAAGTCACAGACTGACCAGTAAAACAGAAGAAATTAGCCTTTAGTGTACAATAAAGGAGACATCTCAAATCATGGGCAAAGATGAACTATTCAGTGATGGTGTGGGGGGCAGTTAGTAGCCATCTTGAAAAACCATAGCAGTCAATTCTCATCAGCAGTAGTTACATTCTATAAAAATACTGCAAACACTGAGTTAGTGAACACTGAACCACTTTTGCTAGGAGAAATACAGGGTTCTGCAAGCCTCTGGTCACAACCATTTCATCAGCTGATCAACAGATAACCTTGTTTTATGTGTCTTTCTGTTTAAAGACACCTTATTAATATACATTGTTGACTCAACATTTAACTCATGGCCAATAACACTATAACTCATGCCTGAACAAAGCTTACCTAGCACCCATATTTTCCCTGTAAGGCACTATAATAAATAACAAGCTTCTTGTGCTTGAGAACACTAGATAGCACTTCAGCGCTACACCTGTGGGCCATTTTAAACAGCAAAATTCCCAACAAACACAGCACGGAAACGCGAAATGTGGTGCTAAATAGACCACAGAAAGGACATTCATTTCCAGTACTAGAGCTGAAACAAGAAAGCAGAGCAACATCTTGGTCAACCTCAGCTGGCAACATGCACATGACAGGCAGCTCAAATTTCCGCCACTCCTTATATGTCCACAAGTGACAGCACAAGCACTGTGAGTATTGATTTTGGAGTTACAAATACATTTTAGCAAGTAGGTGAATTTGTACATGCAGAATCTGTGAATAATGAAGATAGATGTAGTTAGAACCATATCCCATATTACATACTAGGATAAATTCCGAAGCATCAAATCTTGAAGTGTTAACAAAAAGTAATCATAAAGTATTAGAAAAAATAATGGACATTGTTCTTTATAACCTTGGAATGGAGAAGAACTTTCTAATCAAAGCACAAAATCAAAAAGCCACAAATAAAAATTGTTAAATTTGACTGCAGTAAAAGAAACAAAAACAACTTTAAGACAAAAAAGAACTACTCTAACAGAAGTCAAACTTAACTTATTAAACAATCGAAATAACAAAAGATAAATGACAAATTGGGAAAATATTTGCAATTCTTATAAGAACAGAAGGCTAACCTCCTTACAAAATAAAATGTCCAAGACATTGACAAGAAAAAAACTAAACTCCAATTTAAAAAAAACTGAAAAATGATATGAAAAATTCAAAGAAAAATTATATAGACAGTTCACAAATCATATGATAAGGTGCTCAACTTTCATAATAAAAGGAATGTAAAGTAAAGCTATATTTAGATATTATTTCTCATCAGACTACCAAAAATCCAAAAGATTTTAGAATGGTGTGATGACACTGCTTTGAAGAAACAAGCATTTTATACATTTCCATTGGGGGTTTCAATGGTACAACCTGCAGTGAGGACAAGTTGTGAATAATTATCAGAATTCAACTGGATATAACCTTTGACCCAGAAATTCACTCTTAGGAATTTATCCTATACTTAGGCACATGCAAAATGACCAATGGACAGAATTATTCATTGCAACATTGTTAGCATTAGCCAAAGATTAGAATGTCAATAAAATAAGGATTAAATACACTATGGTTATTTAAACAATGGAAGACTGCAGCTGTAAAAACACATGAAAAAGTTCTTTATGGATTAACACAAAAAAATCCTGGAGATATACCGTTAAGTGAAGAGCAAGATGCAGAAGTATATTCATGTTATCCTTTGTATAAAAAGGAGAGAAGAAAAAATATTATGCGTAATATTATGCACTGGCTTGCATATGCATAAAAATTCAATGAAAGGATTATTAAGAAACTAATAACAATGGATTATTAAGAAACTAATAACAATGGATTATTAAGAAACTAATAACAATGATTACCTATTCATAGTAATGGAAACTGAGCAAATATAGGAATAAAGTGGGAAGGAGCTTGTTTTAGAATTACCGATATTCAACCCTTGGAAATATACACCATATTCAAAAAATTAAGTAGAAAATTTTATTTAAAAATGGAAGCTGGATAGATTGGATTATAAAATGAAGGCACATTATCCTTTTATTGACACAAAATCAGAAAGGCAATTAGAAACTCCAGGAAGGGGAATTCCCTGGCAGTCCAGTGGTTAGGCCTCACTGCTGAGGGCCAGGGTTTGATCCCTGCTTGAGGAACTAAGGATCCACGAGCCGCGCGGCGTGGCCGAAAAAACAACTCCCGGAAGAAAACAAACAAAAATACTATATACAAAAGTCCTGGTCCAAACTGCAAGCAAACTAAAATTCATCATGATATCTGTAGATGATATGCTATATGCAAAGTGAATCCATCTAGCCTTGATGCTTAGGACAATGTCATTCAGGACCTATCCATTCTCTGGGTCCCAGATTCTTGAGCAGTCAGATCAGGTCAGGGGGTACTGATTTCAGCCCCTCCTGTGACACACTCAGTGAAACTAAGATCAATGACATTCAAAAGGGAAGTTGTCATGACTGGAAAGTCACTGTGTGGCCCAGCCACCTTGTCTTTTTGTAAAATTACTAAACTAACTGTTAAAATTAACACTAAATCTAACTGTAAACAAAAGCACCTTTCTTTAAAACTCACACACTTCTCTAACAAGTAATAATCTAAAAACCCAACCTCGCTTTGGTCATTCTACCAGCCCCAGCAGGCTCTGGGAAGACAAGGATGATTCAAAGACGCAATGGAATAATGTAACTATATTTGTGAAAATTCCCTGGCCATCACCAGCATAGTTTAGCTTCTCTTCACAGTCAGGCTGTGATAAGAAAAGAGTTGTGTGCCAGAGAGTTCCATCTCATTTTCTCTCCACTCTTGCTGGGGTTTCAAGAGTTGCCATCCAGACTTTCTCTACCTGATTCAGACAATCCCTGAGAGGTCCCTGAGTACAGAGGAAGCCTTAGTTTATGGATATATGTGTGCAATTATGGCATTTCATCGTGGAATAGACTCAAGAGCAGTGGTCAGCAAACTACAGCCCACAGACCAAATCTGGCCAGCTGCCTGTTTCTGTAAATAAAATTTAATTGCAACATGGCTACATCCATGCATTCATGTATTGTTTATAGCTGTTTTCATACTACAATAGCAGAGTTGAGTAGTTGTAACAAGAAAACATGCAGCCTGGGCTTCCCTGGCGGTGCAGTGGTTGAGAATCCGCCTGCCAGTGCAGGGGACACGGGTTTGATCCCTGGTCAGGGAAGATCCCACATGCCACAAAGCAACTAAGCCTGTGTGCCACAACTACTGAGCCTGCTCTCTAGAGCCCGTGAGCCACAACTATTGAGCCCACGTACCACAACTACTGAAGCCACGCGCCTAGAGCCCGTGCTCCACAGCGAAAGAAGCCACCGAAATGAGAAGCCCACACACTGCAACGAAGACCCAACACAGCCTAAAATAAATAAATATTTTTTAAAAATAAAAGAGAACATACAGCCTGCAAGCCAAAAATATTTACTACCTAGGCTTTCACAGAAAAATTTCACTGAACCCTGTGCAAGAGTATCTAGGGCTGGCATCCAGCAGATTCCCACTGACAAAATCAGACAGACATGTAGCCTGAATTGCCACTACAAATCCTGCGTTGGACGTATAGATATAGGTAAAATCATCATTATTATCATACATAGTAAGTATATATATGTATATGTCTGTGTGTGTATATGTATGACAGCACACTCTCACTACAAAATAACAGTAAGATCCAGAACAAGAGGTTCATTCAAAGGGATGTAGTAATCTTATCCTCACTCTTCATTCTCACAAGAATCCAGTGCGTTCTACACAGCTAAGGGAGGCAGCATAGTGTAATGCAAATAGCAGACAGATCTGGTTGAAAGCAGTCCACTCACATCCTGGTCCCCTGGCTCAAACAGTGA
This sequence comes from Leucopleurus acutus, assembly GCF_964270905.1. Taxonomy (NCBI): domain Eukaryota; kingdom Metazoa; phylum Chordata; class Mammalia; order Artiodactyla; family Delphinidae; genus Leucopleurus; species Leucopleurus acutus. The sequence continues at coordinate 66,639,319 of NC_139151.1, forward strand.
GACACCACATGTGAAGTGCACCACACATTGTCAGCACCCAGTAAGTGGTGATTATTAGTTTTACCTCACCTATACCCTTCTGCCTGGATCCCACTCTTCTTTTCTTGCTTTTTTCATTCCCTGGTCCCATTTCCCAATCAGCATTTCCTTTAATTACTAACAATATCTTTATTAAAACCCTTTCTCTTATCGGTATTTAGGTACTTAAAATTTATTTATTTATTTGGCTGCGTCGGGTCTTAGTTGAGGCACGTGGGACCTTCTGTTGCGGTGTGCGGGCTTCTCTAGTTGTGGTGCACAGGCTTCTCTCTAGTTGTGGTGTGCAGGCTCCAGAGCATGTGGGCTCAGTAATGATGGCACACAGGCTCTCTAGTTGTGGCGCATGGGCTCTCTAGTTGTGGCACGCAGGCTTATTTGTCCCATGGCATGTTGGATCTTAGTTCCCCGGATAGGGATCAAACCCATGTCCTCTGCACTGGAAGGCAGATTCTTAACCACTGGACCACCAGGGAAGTCCCAGGTACTTATTTTTTAAATGCAAATTATTGAAGGCTGGAAGCTTCACTAAGTAGCCACTAACAGGCTTCCACTGGTGGTGCAGTGGTTAAGAATCTGCTTGCCAATGCAGGGGTCATGGGTTCCATCCCTGATCCAGGAAGATCCCACACACTGTGGAGCAACTAAGCCCATGCACCACAACTACTGAGCCTGTGCTCTAGAGCCTGTGAGCCACAACTACTGAGCCTGCATGCCACAACTACTGAAGCCCATGCACCTAGAGCCCGTGCTCCGCAATAAGAGAAGCCACCACAGTGAGAAGACCATGCACTACAACAAAGAGTAGCCCCCGCTCGCCACAACTAGAGAAAGCCCTTGCGCAGCAATGAAGACCCAACGCAGCAACAAATTAATTAATTAATTAATTAAAAAAAGAAAAAACTTGACACTAGCTAGTAATCAAAAAGAAGTCATGTTGTTATCTGGAAGATATATATATATATATATATATATATATATATACTTTTAATAGTTAATACCATAAGAATAAAGAGAAATCTCTACATCCTAGAAATGAAGAAGAAACTGAAAATCAGAACAATAAATATGAGAAGTGACTCTGTGAAGGTCCTTGAGGAAGGGAGGTGATGCTAGTTTCAGTAATCTAGGGATTTCAGCACCAACATAAGGACAGAAAAGCCTTCTGTAATGCTAGGAGTTAGAAATGAGATATCTACACAAGGAGAAGTTTTCTACACCTCCTAAGGGAGGGAGAAAACTATCTATTAGCATGTAAGGAGCATAAGAAAGTTTGTCAGTCTTTTCTTAGGCTCTGGATTGAAAAAGAGGAAAAGTCTCTTTTGACAATTCAAAAATGAGAGCCCAGGGCTTCCCTGGTGGCGCAGTGGTTGAGAGTCTGCCTGCCGATGCAGGGGACACGGGTTCGTGCCCTGGTCTGGGAAGATCCCACATGCCGCGGAGCGGCTGGGCCCGTGAGCCATGGCTGCTGAGCCTGCGCGTCCAGAGCCTGTGCTCCGCAATGGGAGAGGCCACAACAGTGAGAGGCCCGCGTACCGCAAAAAAAAAAAAAAAAAAAAAAAAAAAATGAGAGCCCACAACATACATGGCTTTGGACTTTGAATTTATACACTTCATGTGATCTGAGGACATCAAAGATGTCCAATGGCTCAACACAATTATTTTATATATTTTGTGAGCTTATCTTCGGTGGGTTTTTAATCCGTGGGAATACTGTACAGCTGAGAAATTAACATAATCCAGTATAAGGGAATACAAAACTACCCTGGAAAGACATGCCTTTGACACTGGCTACACGGGATTTTTAAAAAAAGCCCACTAACAATGAGGTCATAATAAAAGATAACAATGTTAGATGTTTGAAAACATAACACCATGAGTAAACAGTATTCACCACATAAAACACAAGGTAATCATTTAAGTCTTAGATACAGTCTGCATCCATAATATAGATACTTTTAAAGTTATTAAGGATGAGAACTTCCACTTCTGGTCAATATGAAGTAACAGAGATGGGATATGCTTTTCATCTGAAACAATCCATAAAAGGACACCATATATGAAACAATGGTTTTCAGATATTGGACATCAGGCAGTTCTGGACAGTGACACCTGAGAGAGAAGGAACATAGAAGATGAGTCCAACAATTGCCTCAGCTTACTGCTTGGAGGGAATTTCCTGGCCACAACATAGGAAGAGAGAAGGGAGGCAGAGGCTTGCAGTTTCCTTACGCTGAGAAGAGAGAGCTAGAAGACAGGGAGGCCCAAGTGGCTAGAGCTCCCAGGACAGAGAATCAGAGAAGAGGAAGACCAGCCAAGAGAGAGCTCCAGAGATCATCAGTGCCTCTTGAGTCTTCAGCTGAATACAGATCAGAGCATGTTTGTAAGAAGACTACCCAAGGATGGGGAAATAATCAACCAAAAATAGCAGGGGGAAAACCCCCAAAGCTCACACCAAGCCAGAATTAGTTCATTTTCCTACCAGCCAACATGAAAAACCTTCTAATTCATAAGCATTGACTAGAATACTTAGAAGGATGCCACTTCGTTAGTAATATCAAATTTAAAACAAAAAAATACATAGTGATGGATAAAGAGAGACACAATAAAGATATTAATTCATCAAAAGGAAATAATTATTGACTTGAGGAGATGTAACTGAGAGCTTGGGGAGACCAAGGTGACTAATATTTGAAGGACAGAGTACAAGAGAAGACCGGGCATCACAAAAAGAGAGCTCTGGGGTCTGCAGGGGGTCTCCTCGAATATTCAGCTGAGTATGATAAGCACATGTGTGTGAAGAAACTAGACAAGGCTGGGGAAACAACCATTTAAAAGATTTAGAAGTAACAATGCCCAGAGCTCTCACATAGCTAGGAATAGTTCCCACTAGCCAGGCTGGGAAACCTTATGATTCTCAGAGTGTGAGGTAGAAATACACAGAAGACACTTGTACCAATAGTGGGGAATAATTAGTCCTCTACTGAACACTGCTTTAGCTTTGCCTAATAACTCTTAAAAGCAAATCCTGAGGACTTCCCTGGTGGTGCAGTGGTTGAGGGTCCACCTGCCGATGCAGGGGACATGGATTTGTGCCCTGGTCTGGGAAGATCCCACATGCCGCGGAGCGGCTGGGCCTGTGAGCCATGGCTGCTGAGCCTGCACGTCAGGAGCCTGTGCTCTGCAACGGGAGGGGTCACGGCAGTGAGAGGCCCACGTACTGCAAAAAAAAAAAAAAATTCCCAGATACAAAAAAGGAGAAAAAGGTGACCTATAATGAGATAAAATAAATACATACATTAAAACCAAACCAGAACTGAAACAGATATTAAAATTACCAAACATAGTCATTAAAACAGTTACAATGACTATATTCCACATGTTAAAAAATAGCTAAGTGGGGCTTCCCTGGTGGCGCAGTCGTTGAGAGTCCGCCTGCCGATGCAGGGGACACGGGTTCGTGCCCCGATCTGGGAAGATCCCACATGCCGTGGAGCGGCTGGGCCCGTGAGCCATGGCCGCTGAGCCTGCGCGTCCGGAGCCTGTGTTCCGCAATGGGAGAGGCCACAACATTGAGAGGCCCGTGTACCACAGAAAAAAAAAAAAGGTTAAGTGGAGATATGTAAGATATTAAAAAAAGAACCAAATAAAACTTCTAGAAAAGAAAACTACAGTGTATGAGATGGAAAATACACTGGATAGGATTAATGGCAAATTAGATTTTGTAGAAGAAAAGGTTAATGAACCTGAAGATGGAACAATAGAAACTATACAAAAAAAAAAAAAAAGAAAAGAAACTAGAAAGAAAAGAGAAATTTTCTTAAATGAGCATAGCATCAGTGAGCTATGGAAAGACTTCACGGGACCTAATAATGTTTGTAATTGGAGTCCCTGAAGGAGAGGAAATGTAGGAGCAGAAAAAATATATCCAGAAATAATAACAATAATTTTTCAAAATTTGATGAAATCTATAAGCCCACAAATCCAAGAATCTCAGCAATCCACAAATGCAGAAAAAATTAAGAAAAATATACCAATGCCCATCATAAATTGTTCAAAACCAGTGATAAGAAAACTTAAAAGCATCCAGATTTAAAACAAAACAAAACAATATGTCGCATCACATTTTCTGATTTCAAACTATATTACAAAGCTATAGTCATCAAAACAGTATGGTACTAGCATAAAAACAGACACATAGATTGGTGGAACACAACAAAGAGTCTAGAAATAAACCCATGCATTTATGGCAATTAATTTACAACAAAGGAGCAAATAATATACAGGAAAGGACAGCTTCTTCAATAAGTGGTGCTGGGAAAACTGCACAGAGCCAAACGCAAAAGAATGAAACTGGATCACTATCTGACACCATATACAAAGATCAACTCAAAATGGATTAAGGACTTGAACGTAAGACATGAAACTGTAAAACTCCTGGAAGAAAACATAGGGAGTAAGCTTCTTGACACTGGTCTTGGCAATGATTTTTTGGATTTGATACCCAAAGTGAAGGCAATAAAAGCAAAAGTAAATTAGTGGAACTACATCAAACTAAAAAGCTCTGCACAGCAAAGGAAATGATAAACAAAAATGAAAAGGCAGGCTTCCCTGGTGGCGCAGTGGTTGAGAGTCAGCCTGCCGATGCAGGGGACACGGGTTCATGCCCCGGTCCAGGAAGATCCCACATGCCGCAGTGCAGCTGGGCCCGTGAGCCATGGCCGCTGAGCCTACGCATCCGGAGCCTGTGCTCCGCAACGGGAGAGGCCACAACAGTGAGAGGCCCGCGTACCACAAAAAAAAAAAAAGAAAGAAAGAAAGAAAAGGCAACCTACTGAATGAGAGAAAATATTTGCAAATCATATATTTGATAAGGAGTTAATATCTAAAATATACAGAGATTCATAAAACTCAATAGCAAAAAGCAAACGAACAATCCAATTAAAAAACAGGCAGAGGAAATGAATAGACATTTTTTCTCAGGAAGACATACAAATAGCCAACAGGTACATGAAAAGGCACCCAACACCATTAATCATCAGGAAAATGCAAATCAAAACCACAGTGATATTACCTTATACCCATTAGAATAGCTATTATCAAAAAGACAAGAGATAACATGCATTGGCAAGGATCAGAGAAAAGGGGACCCTTGTGCACTGTTGATAGGAATGTAAATTGGTTCAGCCACTATGGAAAACAGTATGGAGTTTCCTCAAAAAATTAAAAATAGAACTACCATATGATCCAACAATCCCACTTCTGTGTATATATCCAAAGGAAATGGAAACAGGGTATCAAAAAGATATTTGCACTCCCGTGTTCATTGCAGCATTATTCATAATAGCCAAGACACGGAAACAACCTAAGTTTCTATCAACGGTGAATGGATAAAGAAATAGATAGATACACACATATATACATACATACATAGGCAGATATGCATATACACATACATCAATACACACACAATGGAACATTATTCAGCCATGAGAAGGAAGGAAATCCTGCCATTTGCAACAACATGGATAGAAATTGAGGGCATTATGCTAAGTGAAACAAGCCAGAGAAAGACAAATACTGCGTGGTATCACTTACATGTGTAATCTTTAAAAAAAAAAAAGTCAAACTGATAGAAACAAAGAGTAGAAAAGTTGTTGCCAGGGCTGGGGGTGGGGGAAATAGGGAGAGGTTGGTAAAATGGTATAAATACTGAGCTATAAAAAGAATAAAGTCTGAGGATCTAATGTAAAACATGGTGATTATAGTTGATAATACTGTATTTTATAATTGAAATTTTCTGAAAGTAGAATTTAATGTTCTCACACAAAAAAAATGATAATATGTGAGGTAGTGAATGTGTTAATTAACCAGATGGTGGGAATCCCTTCACAATGTATATGTACATCAAATCATCACAATGTACACTGTAAATATCTTACAATTTATTTATCAACTATACCTCAATAAAGCTGAGAAAACCAATATGTAACATATGGGGAACAAAAATAACTTGCCAGAAACAATGCAGAGTAGAAGACATCAGACAACATCTTTAAAATGCTGAAAGAAAATAAACATCAGCCTAGAATTTGATACCTAGCAAAAATATCTTTCAAAAACAAAGATGAAACAGATTTTATTCAGATATTCAAAAGCTAAAAACAAAATTACTACCAGCAGACCCACACTATAAGAAATAGTAAAAGAAATCCCTCAGGCAGAAGCAAAAAGAAATAAGATAAAAATATGGATCTGCACAAAGGAGGAACGAGCACCGCAAATGGTAACTACATAGGTAAATACGTAAGATTTTTCTTTTATTATATAAATTACTGTAAAGGAAATGACTCTTTAAACAAAGGCAATAACTAGTTAATGTGGGTTTTATAACACATGTAAAAGTAAAACTTATGACAAAAATAGCACAAAGTTTAGGAGGAAAGAGATGGAAGTATACTATTGAAAAGTTCTTATACTATATGTGAAGTGGTATAATATCACTAGAAGGTAGAATGTGATAAGTCAAAGATGTATATTATAAATGCTAGAGCAACTTCTAAAATAATAAAAAGAATAATAAAAACTATAATTAATAATCTATCATGAGATAAAATGGAATCACAAAACAGATTCAATTTATCCAAAAGAAGTTAGAAAGAGGGAAAAAGGGAACAAAGAAAAATGGGACAAATAGGGGGAAAAAAAGGAAGATGATAGATTTAAACATAACTATATCAGTAATCATGTTATGTGTAAATGGTCTAATTGCCCTAATTAAAAGGCAAAAATTGTCAGATTGGTTAAAAAAGATTGTGAAGCCCAATTATATGCTACCTATAAGAAACTCATTTCAAGCATAAAGAGCAGAAGTCGCCTTCCCTGGTCTTCTTGCCAGAAGGAAAAGGTTTTCTCTGAGTTTTACTCTTCATATTACAGTTCTATAATTGGGGCCACACTTGGGTAAAAGCTGGGATACAAAGGAGGAAGCAAAACCAGGAAATTCAATCTCATATTGATTGTTCTGCAAGATCTGACTTCCCTCCCCAATCTGAATATTATTTTTTTATTTTTCAGAGTCTTTAAGTAGTTTTTAAAATTTCTATTCAGAGTTATTAGTTTGTAACCTGTGGAAAACATAGGCTGTAGTGGACTTAATCCATCTTGACCAATGCTGGAAGTTACGAATATCTTTTCAAGGCAGGCGAAGTTTATGAACATACTTTCAACAGTGGCAGAGAACAATAAACTGATAAACTCATGAAAAAATACTGACATTCATTTATAATCATGGAAATGGCAGTTAATGTGATTAAATTTGTACACAGCAGTTTGGCAAATTTTTTTTATCATCTGATAACATCAAGAGTGGAAGAAGATACAAGGAAACAGGAACTCTAATATTTTAGGTGGAATTGTAAATTGGTATAACCAATTTCTAACCAAAGACAAAACAGAGATTAAAAGAGCTAGGAGAATATCACATGCAAAATCCATAGGCACAAATTTGAAAATCTACAGAAAACAGATAACTTTCTAACAAAATAAAAATTGTCAACGTTAACCTGAGAAGAAACAAAGTCTGAATAGACCAATTATAAAAGTGGTTGAAAAATGACAAAAAATCTACCATTGAAAATGGCACTAAATCCAAATGCGTTTAGAACTGAGCTTCATCTAAGTTATAAGACAAATTATTATAATTCTATTTAAATTATTCCAAACCACATAAAAATATAGAAAACTCTCCAACTCATTTTACTAGCAAATATTTTAACAACCAAATTGGTTACAGACAGTACAAAACAAAGATGATTGAGATCACCCATTTATTTAGAAAGAAAAATTCTAAACAAAATATTAGCAAATAAAATGCAGCCATGTACAGTAAAACCATATGACCAATTGGTATTTATTTTAGAGATTCAAGGATGGTACAATAGGAAAAGATTGACCAACATAATCCATTACATAAAGACATCAAAGGAGAAAAACTGTGTCATCATTGAGCTTCTGTCAACACCTGTCAAGATGTTCAAGACTAATAATCATTAAGAAGCATAGCTGAGAGAGAGAGAGCACCTAATTCTCTCTTAAGTTGAATTCTGATCGTGTTTGATCAGCACTTCATTTGTCCTTCTTGATTACATAAACGGATACATTTCTCTTTTATTTAAATTTCTCTTAATTACATAAACCAATACTTCAGCTAGTTTGATTTGGAATGCTGTCACTTGAAATTGTGAGTACATATTAATAAAGCATCAACAGAAAAAACACTAAAAGAAAAGATTATTCAATAAGATAGTCATACAAAGTAAATATATTAAAATCAATAGAGAATCTTCACACATTGCTGGTGGGAATGTAAAATAGTGTAGCCACTCTGGAAAACAGTTGGGCAATTTCTCAAAAAGTTAAACATAATCAATAACAAAAAAACTAACAACCCAATCCAAAAATGGGCAGAAGACCTAAATAGACATTTCTCCAAAGAAGATATACAGACTGCCAACAAACACATGAAAGAATGCTCAACATCATTAATCATTAGAGAAATGCAAATCAAAACTACAATGAGATATCATCTCACACATATATATGGAATCTAAAAAAAAAAAGGTCATGAAGAACATAGGGGCAAGACGGGAATAAAGACACAGACCTACTGGAGAATGGACTTAAGGATACAGGGTGGGGGAAGGGTAAGCTGGGATAAAGTGAGAGAGTGGCATGGACATATATACACTACCAAACATAAAATAGATAGCTTGTGGGAAGCAACCGCATAGCACAGGGAGTTCAGCTCAGTGCTTTGTGACCACTTAGAGGGGTGGGATAGTGAGGGTGGGAGGGAGGGAGACGCAAGAGGGAAGAGATATGGGAACATATGTATATGTATAACTGATTCACTTTGTTATAAAGCAGAAACTAACACACCATTGTAAAGCAATTATACTCCAATAAAGATGTTAAAAAAAAATAATAAATTAAGTAATTAATTAAAAAAAAACACATGTCCCCACAAAGACTTCATGCAAATGTTCATAGTAGCATTATTTATAAATAGTCCATAACTGAAAACAACCTAAATGTCCATCATTGGTGAAAAGATAGACAAAATGTGATATAAACGTGCAGTGGAATACTATTTGGCAGTAATAACAAACAAACCGCTAACATAGGCTACATCACAGATAAATCTCAAAAAACATTGCGCTAAATGAAAGACAGATACTTGAGACTACATATTGTATGATTTACTGATATGAATTGTTTAGAAAATTTATAGAGACAGAAAGTAGATTAGTGTTCACCTGGGGCTGGGGATGAGAACTGGGATTAACTGTAAACAGACACGAACGATCTCACTAGAGGAAGGAAAATATTCTAAAAATAATTTATGGTGATTGTTGCACTATTCAGCAACATTACAAAAATCATCAAAATGCATGCTTGAAATGGGTGAATTCTACCATACTGTAAAATTTATCTTAGTAAAGCTACTAAAAAATTTAAAATAAAGCTAATAGATTTCTGATATACAAAAATAATCAAGTAAAATATATGACAGAAGAAAACATTCCATTCAAATCATAGAAAATCATAAATTATCTAGGAATGCTGTAACAAGAAATGTTTGGAAGTTGTTGGAAACTATAAAATTCTACTAAGAACATTAAATCTTGAATAAATGGAAAGAGATATCTTGTTTTTTAAAAGTAAATTTCACCATAATAAATTTTTCCTAACTTAAATTATAATTTCAGTGTATTCACAATCAAAATCCCAGAATTATTCTTTTAGAAGGAACTTGAAAAAAATGATTCTTAAATTTACCTAAAATTATAAACATGTGAGACTAGCCAGGAAAATTCTTAAAAGAACAAGAAATGGAAACATGTCATAAAATACATTATTATCATAAGGCTATCATCTTTAAACAGTAGAATAGAATTTAGAGTTATATCAATGGAATGGAATAAAAGTTAGTAAATCAGCAAATAAATATGCAAATTTAATATATTATAAATCAAAGTTCAAAGCAAAGGGGAAAACATAGAATATTCAATACATGGTGTTTGGACTGGTGTCAAGACATTTGGAAAAATACAAAGTGTGATTCTGACCTCACTTCATATGTCAAAATAAAATCCAGATGGATGCTATTTCTATAATTGCTGAGTAGAGAAGACTTTTCTAAGCATTTCACAAAGCTCATTGTCTATAGCGAAAAGGTTGATACATTGGATTGCATTTTAGCTAACAGTATTTGACAGCTTACCCTGTACGAGGCACTTTTCTAAGCTTTTAAAAACTAGTAACGTGGACTTCCCTGGTGGTGCAGTGGTTAAGAATCCACCTGCCAATGCAGAGGACACAGGTTCGAGCCCTGGTCCAGGAAGGTCCCACATGCCGCAGAGCAACTAAGCCCGTGTGCCACAATTACTGAGCCTGTGCTCTACGGCCCATGAGCCACAACTACTGAGCCTGTGTGCCACAACTACTGAAGCCCACACACCTAGAGCCCGTGCTCTGCAACAAAAGAAGCCACCACAATGAGAAGCCTGCGCACCGCAACGAAGAGTAACCCGTGCTCACTGCAACTAGAGAAAGCCTGCGCGCACAACACAGCCAAAAATAAATAAATAAATATTTTAAATAATAATAAATAAAATAAAAACTAGTAACGTATTTAATCCACACAACAACCCTTTGACGTAGGTACTAGTAGTAGCCCTACAAATAATCCTATTTTGTGCACGTCCTCATAGTCTCTCAGCCTCACATCTCCTGCACTCTCAGCCATTTGCTCTGGCCAACACCCTGGCCAAAGGACTTCTTGTAGGCCCTTGTGGTCTTGATGCCTGAGGCTGGCCAACCACTTACCTGGAGTCTATGGCTCCTCCCACAACCTCCAGGCCCAGAGGAAATGCCACTCCACAGGGTAAGGGATCTGGTTGCCCACAGTTGCCAAAAAGCCTGATGATGTAACAGAGAAGGAGGGAAACTTAATTCCCAGTGGGACAAATGTTGACCCCCCCCAGGAAAAAACAGGAAGTTGGAGGATAGAATCCCTCCCCTTCCTCTTACCCACAGACTGTTCTGAGACTCAGGTTGTCATTCAGCCTATCTGGAGACATCACATGGCTGACAGACTCACCAGCTAAGCCACTGCTTACGTCCTTGTAGCTCATCAAGAGACAGTGGCCAGGGTAGTGAGACATTACTTTGCGTTGCTTCCCACACTGCCTGGCCTCACTTTCCTTTGCACTCATTCTTGCTATTCTGGGATTACACCTCCTTTATAAAGCATTAGCACTTAATCCTTGTCCCAGTCTGTTTATCAGAGAATCTAGAGTAGGACATCCATCTTTTTCTCATGAGAAAACTCACAGAGAGGTAAAATTACTTGCCAAAGATCGTCCAGCTAGTTATTCACAAAGCTTGGCTTTAAACCCAAGGAAATTCATTAATCTTATGGAATATAACTCTTAAAAAGAAAAAAAAAAAAAAAACAAGACCAAAAACAACAGTGAACACCATCCTTACTGTTGAACTATGGAACACTATTTTGGGGACTGGGAACAAGACAAGACTGCCTTATTCTACTTATTACCACCTCTGTTCAGTATTACACTGGAAATCCTAGCTATTCATTATGGCAAGCAAAAAAACAAAAGAAACAGCATTGATATTACTCACAGATGTTATGATTGTATATGTAGAACAAATTTTTAATCTATAGGTAAATTATTAGAATTAATAAACTTGAATTAATAAAATATTTTTGAATACAAGGTCAATATATAAACCTCAAGTATATTTTTATATATCAGCAACAAAACACAAATACCACTTTCAATAGCATAAAAAGTACCCAGGAATAAGTCTTACAAAAAATGTGCAAGGCATTCTCAAAACCATAGAACATTATCAAGAGAAATTAATAAGGACTACTCCAAAATGGAGACACATATCATACCAATGAATTATAAGACTCAATATTATAATGATGTCATTTCTTCTCAAATTTATTCATAGATTCAATGTGATCTTAAAGTTTTAGCAATTTTTTGTTTTGGAGGTATTTTGCATGTGTGTGTAATAAATGGGTACAAAGGATCAAGAATAATCAAAATGCCCTTGAAGAAAAACAAATGAAGAGGGACCTGTTCTAACAGAGGCTAAGCTACAGGAAATTCAATACAGTATTGACACAAAGGTTGAAAAATAATGGAAAAGAATAGAACCCTGACTCAAACTTATGCATAAGGAAATAGGCCATAATAAATAATACACTCTTGGACCCTTACTTCATACTATACATAAAATGAATCCTAGGTAAAGATGAAATGAGAAAGGTAAAACTATATCACTTTCAGAAAATAATATATCTTCATTATTTCACAGTAGGAAAGGCTTTCTTAAGATGCAAAAAGGAAAAAAACACAGAGAAAAAAGTAGATATTCTAAAACATGACACAAATGATCCTATCTATGAAAAAGAAACAGATTCATAGACGTAGAGAACAGACTTGTGGTTTCCAAGGGGGAGGGGGGAGGGGGAGGGAAGTATTGGGAGTTTGGGATTAGCAGATGCAAACTATTATACACAGATAGATAAACAACAGGTCCTACTATATAGCACAGGTAACTATATTCAATATCCTGAGATAAACCATAATGGAAAAGAATATAAAAAAGAATGTATATATATGTATAACTGAGTCACTTTGCTGTATAGCAGAAATGAAAATGACATTGTAAATCAACTATACTTCAATAAAAATTTTTTTTAAAAAAAAGAAAAGAGACCTCCAGAGGGCTTCCCCAGTGTTTTACTCCTGACCTTGATTGGTGGTTACATGGGTGTTTTTTTCTATTTGTTAAAATGTACAGTTGCACAACTCTGTGACTATACTAAACACCATTGAATTGTATACATTAAAGGGGTAAATTGTATAGTTGTAAACTATATCTTAAGTTGGGTTTTTTAAAGATATGTGTTTATTAAAGTGAAAAGTTAGGCAGGGAGACCTTCAAGATGGCGGAGGAGACGTGGAGATCGCCTTCCTCCCCACAAATACATTCGAAATACATCTACATGTGGAACAACTCCTACAGAACACCTACTGAATGCTGGCAGAAGACCTCAGACCTCCCAAAAGGCAAGAAGCTCCCCACGTACCTGGGTAGGGCAAAAGAAAAAAGAAAAAACAGAGACAAAAGAATAGGGACGGGACCTGCACCTCTGGGGAGGAGACGTGAAGGAGGAAAGGTTTCCAGACACTAGAAAGCCCCTTCACTGGCGGAGACGGGGGTGGCAGAGGGGAACCTTCGGAGCCACGGAGGAGAGCGCAGCAACAGGGGTGCAGAGGGCAAAGCGGAGAGATTCCTGCACAGAGGATCACTGCAGACCAGCACTCACCAGCCCGAGAGGCTTGTCTGCTCACCCGCCGGGGCGGGCGGGGCTGGGAACTGAGGCTCGGGCTTTGATCAGATCCCAGGGAGAGGACTGGGGTTGACTGCGTGAACACCGCCTGAAGGGGGCTAGTGCGCCACAGCTAGCCGGGAGGGAGTCCGGGAAAATGTCTGGAACCGCCTAAGAGGCAAAAGACAATTGTGCACGAGGAGTGCACAAGGAGAGGGGATTCAGAGCGCTGCTTAAAGGAGCTCCAGAGACGGACGCGAGCCGCAGCAATCAGCGCAGACCCCAGAGACAGGCGCGAAACGCTAAGGCTGCTGCTGCCGCCACCAGGAAGCCTGTGAGCAAGCACAGGTCGCTATCCACACTGCCCCTCCGGGGAACCTGTGCAGGCCGCCACTGCCAGGGTCCCATGATCCAGGAGAATGCACGGTGCGCCTCAGGCTGGTGCAACGTCACCCCGGCCTCTGCCGCGGCAGGCTCGCGCTACAGTCCGTACCCCTCCCTCCCCCGGCCTGAGTGAGCCAGAGCCCCCGAATCAGCAGCTCCTTTAACCCCCTCCTGTCTGAGCGAAGAACAGATGCCCTCAGGCGACCTACACGCAGAGGCGGGGCCAAATCCAAAGCTGAGCCCCAGGAGCTGTGCGAACAAAGAAGAGAAAGGGAAATCTCTCCCAGCAGCCTCAGGAGCAGCGGATTAAATCTCCACAATCAACTTGATGTAGCCTGCATCTGTGGAATACCTGAATAGACAACGAATCATCCCAAAATTGAGGCGGTGGGCTTTGGGAACAACAATATATATATATTTTTCCTTTTTCTCTTTTTGTGAGTGTGTATGTGTATGCTTCTTTGTGTGATTTTTGTCTGTATAGCTTTGCTTTTACCATTTGTCCTAGGGTTCTGTCTGTCTGGTTTTTTTGTGGGGAGGGGTTGGGTTTTTTTTTAGTATAGTTTTTAGCACTTGTTATCATTGGTGGATATCTTTTTTGATTTGGTGGCTCTCTTCTTTCTTTTTTTATTTTTAATAATTTTTTATTTTAATTAATTTAATTTTATTAGTATTTTTTCTTTCTTTCTTTCTTTTCTTCTCCCTTTTCTTCTGAGCTGTGTGGCTGACAGGGTCTTGGTCGTTGGGCCAAGTGTCAGGCCTGTGCCTCTGAGGTAGGAGAGCCGAGTTCAGGACATTGGTCCACCAGAGACCCCCCCCCCCCCACCAGCTCCATGTAATATTAAATGGCAAAAGCTCTCCCAGAGATATCTCAAATCTAAGACCCAGCTCTACTCAAGAACCAGCAAGCTACAGTTCTGGACACCGTATGCCAAACAACTAGCAAGACAGGAGCACAAACCCACCCATTAGCAGAGAGGCTGCCTAAAATCATAAGGTCACAGACACCCCGAAACACAACACCGGACGTGCTCCTGCCCATCAGAAAGACAAGAACCAGCCTCATCCTCCAGAACACAGGCACCCGTCCCCTCCACCAGGAAGCCTACACAACCCACTGAACCAACCTAGCCACTGGGGGCAGACACCAAAAACAACGGGAACTACGAACCTGCAGCCTGCAAAAAGGAAAACCCAAACACAGTAAGTTAAGCAAAATGAGAAGACAGAGAAACACACAGCAGATGAAGGGGCAAGGTAAAAACCCACCAGACCAAACAAATGAAGAGGAAATAGGCAGTCTACCTGAAAAAGAATTCAGAGTAATGATAGTAAAGATGATCCAAAATCTTGGAAATAGAATGGAGAAAATACAAGAAACGTATAACAAGGACCTAGAAGAACTAAAGAGCAAACAAACAATGATGGAAAATACAATAAATGAAATTCAAAATTCTCTAGAAGGAATCAATAGCAGAATAACTGAGGCAGAAGAACGGATAATTAACCTGGAAGATAAAATAGTGGAAATAACTACTGCAGAGCAGAATAAAGAAAAATTAATGAAAAGAATTGAGGACAGTCTCAGAGACCCCTGGGACAACATTAAACTCACCAATATTCGAATTATAGGGGTCCCAGAAGAAGAAGAGAAAAAGAAAGGGACTGAGAAAATATTTGAAGAGATTAGAGTTGAAAACTTCCCTAATATGGGAAAGGAAATAGTTAATCAAGTGCAGGAAGTGCAGAGAATCCCATACAGGATAAATCCAAGGAGAAACACACCAAGACACATATTAATCAAACTATCAAAAATTAAATAAAAAGAAAACATATTAAAAGCAGCAAGGGAAAAACAACAAATAACATACAAGGGAATCCCCATAAGATTAACAGCTTATCTTTCAGCAGAAACTCTGCAAGCCAGAAGGGAGTAGCAGGATGTATTGAAAGTGATGAAAGGGAAAAACCTACAACCAAGATTACTCTACCCAGCAAGGATCTCATTCAGATTCAACAGAGAAATTAAAACCTTTACAGACAAACAAAAGCTAAGAGAATTCAGCACCACCAAACCAGCTTTACAACAAATGCTAAAGGAACTTCTCTAAGTGGGAAACATAAGAGAAGAAAAAGACTTACAAAAACCCAAAACAGTTAAGAAAATGGTAATAGGAACATACATATCGATAATTACCTTAAATGTAAATGGATTAAAGGCTCCAACCAAAATACACAGGCTTCCTGAATGGATTAAAAACAAGACCTATATATATGCTGTCTACAAGAGACCTACTTCAGAACTAGGGACACATACAGGCTGAAAGTGAGGGGATGGAAAAAGATATTCCATGCAGATGGAAATCAGAAGAAAGCTGGAGTAGCAATTATCATATCAGACAAAATAGAATTTAAAATAAAGACTATTACAAGAGACAAAGAAGGACACTACATAATAATCAAGGGATCAATCCAAGAAGAAGATATAACAATTCTAAATATTTATGCACCTAACATAGGAGCACATCAATACATAAGGCAAATGCTAACAGCCATAAAAGGGGAAATCGACAGTAACACAATCATAGTAGGGAAATTTAACACCCCACCTTCACCGACGGATAGGTAATCCAAAAGGAAAATAAATAAGGAAACACAAGCGTTAAATGACACATTAAACAAGATGGATTTTATTGATATTTATAGGACATTCCATCCAAAAACAACAAAATATACTTTCTTCTCAAGTGCTCATGGAACATTCTCCAGGATAGATCATATCTTGGGTCACAAATCAAGCCTTGGTAAATTTAAGAAAATTGAAATCGTATCAAGTATCTTTTCTGACCACAACGCTGTGAGACTAGATATCAATTACAGGAGAAAATCTGTAAAACATAAAAATTCAAGGAGGCTAAACAATACACTACTTAATAATCAAGAGATCACTGAAGAAATCAAAGAGGAAATTAAGAAATACCTAGAAACATATGACAATGAAAACACGACAACCCAAAACCTGTGGGATGCAGCAAAAGCAGTTCTAAGTGGGAAGTTTATAGCAATACAATCCTACCTCAAGAAACAAGAAACATCTCAAATAAACAACCTAACTTGACACCTAAAGCAATTAGAGAAAGAAGAACAAAAAAGCCCCAATGTTAGTAGAAGGAAAGAAATCATAAAGATCAGCTCAGAAATAAATGAAAAAAATGAAGGAAACAATAGCAAAGATCAATAAAACTAAAAGCTGGTTCTTTGAGAAGATAAATGAAATTGATAAACCATTAGCCAGACTCATCAAGATAAAAAGGGAGAAGACTCAAATCAATAGAATTAGAAATAAAAAAGAAGTAACAACTGACACTGCAGAAATACAAAGAATCATGAGAGATTACCACAAGCAACTATATGCCAATAAATTGGACAACCTGGAAGAAATGGACACATCCTTAGAAAAGCATAACCTTCTGAGACTGAACCAGGAAGAAATAGAAAATATAAACAGACCAAACACAAGAACTGAAATTGAAACTGTGATTAAAATTTTTCCAACAAACAAAAGCCCAGGACCAGATGGCTTCACAGGCAAATTCTATCAAACATTTAGAGAAGAGCTAATACCTATCCTTCTCATACTCTTCCAATATATAGCAGAAGGAGGAACACTCCGAAATTCATTCTACAAGGCCACCATCACCCTGATACCAAAACCAGACAAAGATGTCACAAAGAAAGAAAACTACAGGCCAATATCACTGATGAACACAGATGCAAAAATCCTCAACAAAATACTAGCAAACAGAATCCAACAGCACATTAAAAGGATCATACACCATGATCAAGTGGGGTTTATCCAGGAATGCAAGGATTCTTCAACATACACAAATCAATCCCTGTGATACACCATATTAACAAATTGAAGGAGAAAAACCATATGATCATCTCAATAGATGCAGAAAACGCTTTCGACAAAATTCAACACCCATTTATGATAAAAACCCTCCAGAAAGTAGGCATAGAGTGAAATTACCTCAACATAATAAAGGCCATATATGACAAACCCACAGCCAACATCATTCTCAATGGTGAAAAACTGAAACCATTTCCACTAAGATAAGAAACAAGACAAGGTTGCCCACTCTCACCACTATTATTCAACATAGTTTCGGAAGTTTTAGCCACAGCAATCAGAGAAAAAAAAGAAATAAAAGGAATCCAAATCGGAAAAGAAGAAGTAAAGCTGTCACTTTTTGCAGATGACATGATACTATACATAGATAATCCTAAAGACACTACCAGAAAACTACTAGAGCTAATCAATGAATTTGGTAAAGTAGTAAGATACAAAATTAATGCACAGAAATCTCTTGCATTCCTATACACCAATGATGAAAAATCTGAAGGAGAAATTAAGGAAACACTCCCATTTACCATTGCAACAAAAAGAATAAAATACCTAGGAATAAACCTACCTAAGGAGACAAAAGACCTGTATGCAGAAAACTATGACACTGATGAAAGAAATTAACGATGATACAGATGGAGAGATATATCATGTTCTTGGATTGGAAGAATCAACTTTGCCAAAATGACTATACTACCCAAAGCAATCTAAATATTCAATGCAATCCCTATTAAACTACCAATGGCATTTTCACAAAAGTAGAACAAAAAATTTCACAATTTGTATGGAAACACAAAAGACCCCAAATATCCAAAGCAATCTTCAGAAAGAAAAACGGAACTGGAGGAAACAGGCTTCCAGACTTAAGACTATACTACAAATGTACGGTAATCAAGACAGTATGGTACTGGCACAAAAACAGAAACATAGATCAATGGAACAGGATAGAAAGCCCAGAGATAAACCCATGCACATATGGTCACCTTACCTTTGATAAAGGAGGCAAGAATATACAATGGAGAAAAGACAGCCTCTTCAATAAGTGGTGCTGGGAAAACTGGACAGCTACATGTAGAAGAATGAAATTAAAACACTCCCTAACACTATACACAAAAATAAACTCAAAATGGATTAAAGACCTAAATGTAAGGCCAGACACTATAAAACTCTTAGAGGAAAACATAGGCAGAACACTCTATGACATAAATCACAGCATGATCCTTTTTGACCCACCTCCTAGAGAAATGGAAATAAAAACTAAAATAAACAAATGGGACCTAATGAAACTTAAAAGCTTTTGCACAGCAAAGGAAACCATAAACAAGATGAAAAGACAACCCTCAGGATGGGAGAAAATATTTGCCAATGAGCAACTGACAAAGGACTAATCTCCAAAATTTACAAGCAGCTCATCATGCAGCTCAATATCAAAAAAACAAACAACCTAATCCAAAAATGGGCAGAAGACCTAAATAGACATTTCTCCAAAGAAGATATACAGACAGCCAACAGACACATGAAAGAATGCTCAACATCACTAATCATTAGAGAAATGCAAATCAAAACTACGATGAGGTATCACCTCACACCAGTCAGAATGGCCACCATCAAAAAATCTACAAACAGTGCTTCCCTGGTGGCGCAGTGGCTGAGGGTCCGCCTGCCAATGCAGGGGACATGGGTTCGTGACCCGGTCTGGGAAGATCCCATATGCCACAGAGCAGCTGGGCCTGTGAGCCATGGCCGCTGAGCCTGTGCGTCCGGAGCCTGTGCTCCGCAACGGGAGAGACCACAACAGTGAGAGGCCCACACACCACAAAAATAAATAACTAAATAAATAATCTACAAACAATAAATGCATGAGAGGGTGTGGAGAAAAGGGAACCCTCCTACACTGTTGGTGGGACTGTAAATTGATACAGCCACTATGGAGAACAGTATGGAGGTTCCTTGAAAAACTAAACATAGAACTACCATACGACCAGGCAATCCCACTACTGGGCATATACCCTGAGAAAACCATAATTCAAAAAGAATCATGTACCACAATGTTCATTGCAGCTCTATTTACAATAGCCAGGAGATGAAAGCAACCTAAATGTCCATCATTGGATGAATGGATAAAGAAGATCTGGCACATACGTACAATGGAATATTACTCAGCCATAAAAAGAAACGAAACTGAGTTATTTGTAGTGAGGTAGATGGACCTAGAGTCTGTCAAACAAAGTGTAGTAAGTCAGAAAGAGAAAAACAAATACCATATGCTAACACATATATATGGAATCTAAAAAAAAAAAAAAATGGTCATGAAGAACCTAGGGACAGGACAGGAATAATGACGCAGATGTAGAGAATGGACTTGAGGACACGGGGAGGTAGAAGGGTAAGTTGGGACAAAGTGAGAGAGTGGCATGGACTAATATATACTACCAAATGTAAAATAGATAGCTAGTGGGAAGCAGCCGCATAGCACAGGGAGATCAGCTTGGAGCTTTGTGACCACCTATAGGGGTGGGATAGGGAGGGTGGGAGGGAGATGCAAGAGGGAGGAGATATGGGGATATATGTGTATGTATAGCTGATTCACTTTGTTATAAAGCAGAAACTAACACACCATTGTAAAGCAATTATACTCCAATAAAGATGTTAAAAAAAAAAAAAAGACGCAACGGCAGCCAAAAATAAATTAATTAATTAAAAAATAAAAATAGGGCTTCCCTGGTGGTGCAGTTGTTGAGGGTCTGCCTTCCGATGCAGGGGATGCGGGTTCGTGCCCCTGTCTAGGAGGATCCCGCGTGCCGCGGGGCGGCTGGGCCCGTGGGCCATGGCCGCTGGGTCTGTGCATCCGGAGCCTGTGCCCGCAACGGGAGAGGCCGCAGCGGTGAGAGGCCCACGTACCGCAAAAAATAAATAAATAAAGTGAAAAGCTAAAAAAATAAAAATAAAAAACCCTGAAATTTCCAACCAATTATAGAGTTTAAGATCTGTTGGCCTTTCTTCTTTATTTTTACACTGAAGGTAAAGTACTGTGCTCAAAAGTACCTGGATTCATTTACTTTTTTTCTCTGAAGTTATGTTTATTTGAAATACAACGAGGTTAATTTGTTTCTCTTTATATTCAATTTTAGAGTTGTAGCTACATCCATATTGATACAATTCTAGTTTTGAATACTTGAAACTTTTATGTTTCCAGAATAAGAACTATACATATTATACTCAGAAAAAATGAATAAAATAAAATGTACATAGTGCTTTATGCACATTTCTGTATAAATGTCCTATTTTGAATAAAACAATACAAAATTTTTTCAAAAGTATACAAGTTTGAATTCATTAAAACTTAGAACTTCAGTTAATCAAAGGAGTCATAAAGAAAGGGAAAGCCAAAATTTGGGAGAAGCTGTTTGCAGCACATAAAACTACCAAAGGTCTTGTACCTAGAATACCATATTTTTTGTTTTTAAAACATTTTCCCGGGACTTCCCTGGTGGTCCAGTGGGTAAGACTCCACGCTCCCAATGAAGGGGGCCTGGGTTCAATCCCTGGTCAGGGAAATAGATCCCACATGCATGCTGCAACTGAGTCCACATGACGCAACTAAGAAGTCTGATTGCTGCAACAAATATCCCACGTGCCACAATTAAGACCTAGTGCAACCATAAATAAATTAATAAATAAAACATTTTCCACATTTTACCATCACAGAAATTGGGTACATATCATGGTCAATGGCAGGTTATAATTTAATTGATAATGTTCTCTTTCTTTTAATGTAATGTAAAATAGCAGAGCATTTTTAATCAATGGCACCTCAGCTTTGATTAAAAACTACATGTAATGAATACTTAAGAATCACTAAATAAAAGATAAACAACTCAAAAGAAAAATGGACAAATGACTTAAATACTGTATAAAGGGACAACCAAAATGGTCATCAATTATGTGAAAAACAAACCTTAAAATCGTTAGGAACAAGGTAAATGCCAATTAACACCATGATGAGATTCTACATATAGGCAAAAGGTTTCAAGTCTGGCAATACCAAGTGTTGACAAAGATGTGAAGAAATAGGACCTCTCATCCACTGCTGGTCAGAGAGTAAATTGGTAAACTATTCTGGAATACAACTTGGGTTATCTAGCAAAGACAGACATGTGCAAACCCTATGATCCAACAATCTCTCTCCTAAGTACATATCATAGGAAAACTTTTATACAGTTACACCAGAAGATATAAATTACTTATAATAGTATTATTCATAATATTAAAAAACTGAAAACACAAATGTCCATCAACAGTTCAATGGATAAACAAATTGACATATCCAGGTAATGAAATATTATACATCAATGAAAATAAATGAACTACAGCTACATGAAACAACATGAATGAATCGCATTAACACTACTGAATGAAAGAAAGAAGTCACAGGAAAATGCATTCAGTGTTATTCCTTTTATATAAAGTTCACAACAGCCAAAACTAAACAAAATATTATTTCGGGATACACAGATATATGATAGAGGCATAAAGAAAATCAGGGCAATGATCGTCACAAAAATCAAGGTCATGATTTCCTATGGAAGACTGAGAAGTGCTTGTGATCATGAAGGGACACAGACAACTTCTAAGGTGCAGGATATTTTATATTTCTTAACTTGAGTAGAGGTTGCACTGGTGTATATTTAATTATAATTCATTAAAACGTACACATCCATTTATATAATCATCTGTATATATGATAACATATCACAAAATTTTAAGAAGAAAAGACAAAAAAGCGAATTGCAGAGTAATATGATCTCATTTAATTTTCATACTTATATATGTTAAGGGCTAATGGATACAAGAACTCTGGAATACTACATAAACTGCTTAACTTATGGGGTCTGACCTCTGGTATCCTGGGTTGTGAGCTTCTAAGATATTCATGGTCTACACTGTTTGAATTTTTACAATAAGCTCATATTACTTTGTAAGTAAAACTTTTAAACAACCAGGAAAATCATGCTAGGAAAAATGTCCCAGGTATTGAGGCCAGCCAACTTTCACCCAAATAATTGAAATTGAAGATTTCCATAAATTTTCATATTCTTTACCATATTGCCTGGATTGCTAAGAATCTGATTTCAAAGGCCAAATAAAGCCCTTACAGAAAACCTATTATATCAATACAAGCACAGCCAAAATTCTGGTGCTGACAGTAACTCTAACTGCGGCCCCACCATCACATTGTATCACAGTAAGCTTTATCTGCTATAAATAATACTCAGCTACTTCAGACACATTCCAGAGCTTTTTCCAAATATAACAAGAGACAAAGACATTCCAAAATTTACACAAACATCTTGTAGCTTTCCAAAGACATGGACAACAGGGCAGTAGCAGGACAGTGGCAGGATGCAGCAAGTGTAAAATTTGTAAACACAGATTAAATCTCATGCATCACCTCCAAGTTTAATCAGCTCTAAAATAAAACAAAAAAGAATCCCATCATCCCATCTATAGCTATTTAATGAGATTTTCTAGCCCCTAAAATTTTTTTCCAATTGAGTTTATATTAATAGTGTCTAATTTCTACTTCATAACTACATTCTCATCAGCGTTTTATTTTTCTTTTCTTTTTTAACTAAAGAACACCCATACAAAACATTTTTATTTGTAAGATACCAAGCCCCCTTTTTTAGCCCCCCTGAGTGTTAGCTATCCCAAATACAGAAGAGAGCAACCGCAGGCAACAGTAGTTTTGATCATTACTGTTCTTTTGACATTGGCTCTGAACCTTGCCCTTTTCCCAGGGATTAAATCAATGGTGTCCTGATAAATGTTTAGCAACCAGCTTTTGGGAGAGTGGAGGTTGGTTGGTAGTATTTGCTGATTTCCATGGTGTAAATACTTCACAATGGACCATTTCAAGGTACTTATGTAATGTCACTGAACACAGAGTCAGAAAGAGATGCACAGTGGCACGCCAACCACTACATAGTATTTCCACCATTCAGTGTCAATAGATAGAAACAACTCAAAAGCATAGATAACAGTAAAATGTAGCAAAATAATTAAGAAGTGATGAGCTTTGAGCTTGTAGTTTCTTTGTTCTTAGTATAATTTTTAATTATTTTATGTTTATAAAACTTAATTTTTAATAATGGCTGCATCTAATAACCAGCTCACAGAATTCCTGAAAATTTAACCATCAGGTTTGTGAGCTGGCACATCACTGGATTTGACCTTCCAATTTGAGCTTAACTTCTTCCCACAGAGACCTCTCTTGGCTCTGTGGTTAGGAGATGCACACTTTCCGCACTGGACTCCTTGAGGACTCTCACACCTCTGCATAGACAGGTCCCTCCTTTACTTACCTTTTGCCCAGGAAAGAAAGTTCCCTGAAGACTTTTTGTCATTCACAGCTTAGGTCATTTCCCTCCCTTTGAGTTAGAAAAAGGGGCGAAATACCTACTACATTAAGCTTAAAACTAGTTATTTAGAAGTTATAAAAGTTAGTTATAGGGCTTCCCTGGTGGTGCAGTGGTTGAGAGTCCGCCTGCCAATGCAGGGGATACGGGTTCGTGCCCCGGTCCGGGAGGATCCCACATGCCGCGGAGCGGCTGGGCCCGTGAGCCGTGGCCGCTGAGCCTGTTTGTCCGGAGCCTGTGCTCCACAACGGGAGAGGCCACAGCGGTGAGAGGCCCGCGTACCGCACACACACAAAAAAAAGTTAGTTATATTGTTGATAAAAACAGAAAGACCTGGGTCTTAATTCTTATTCTACTATATATAAGCTGTAGGACATCATTCAACTTCTCTGAGTTTCAGTATCCTCATCAGTAAAATGGGAATTATAACAACCTCATAGGTGGTTATGAAGATTAAATGAAATAATGTCTACAAAACAGCACAGTGTCTGGCATTGACTAAGTGTTCAACACATGGTAACTGTTGATATTACCTGTTTTTTTTGTTTGTTTTGGTTTTGGTTTTTTTTGCAGTACGCGGGCCTCTCATTGCTCTGGCCTCTCCCGTTGCGGAGCACAGGCTCCGGACGCGCAGGCTCAGTGGCCATGGCTCACGGGCCCAGCCACTCCGTGGCATGTGGGATCTTCCCGCACCGGGGCACGAACCCGTGTCCCCTGCATCGGCAGGCGGACTCTCAACCACTGCACCACCAGGGAAGCCCGATATTACCTCTTTTTAAAGGCCAATGTTATGGAGGTACACATATGATACAACTTATGAAAGTTTAGAATAATCTGAACTCCTGGTTAACTAGCTCATTACCAAAGCAAAATGCCTTCCAAAAATCACATTATTTCAATATTCACACTCAAATATTAAAATCAGGAATATGTTCTTCAGCCACCAAAACACCCAACCTGCTTTTTCATACTAATGTGGTGGAGAGGCACGTTCATTTATTCGTCCAGTTTTCCAGGCATGGGAAATACAGCATTTAACAAGGTTGATACACTTTTTGACAATCATGGAAATTAAAGGCCTGGTGGGGGACAGGGGAATGGAAGATAATCACATAAATATATAATTTCATACTGAAATTGAAGAGTAAGGAAAAGATGTTATAAGAAATTATTATAAACTGGAGTGATAGGGGAGCTATCTGTTCAAAAGAGACATTTAAGCTAAGATCTAAATAATGAGTTGGAGTTAACCAGCCACAGATTAGGTGGAAAAGCATTTCATGGTAAGGGATCAGCCTTTGATGAGGCCTTGAAGTGGGAGAGAGCTTGGTGTGTTCAACGCAGTGAAAGATGGGAGGTACATAGTGTAATAAGCAAACTAAGAAAATAAAGAAAAACTATGTCTGTTATTAACATTAACTATATTTGTTATTTCCCCATCACTCATTCCCCAGCCTCTCCAGTTCTTTCTAAGAGGGTGGATCCTATACCTAGAGAGCACTTTGTGATATGTTTGACTGCACCAGTTTGGAGGTAGAAATTGGAAACAAGTTGGGATCAAGCTTAACAGCTCAGCATATTAACAGAATGAGAAGTTTAAGAGCAACCTAGAAGGAGAAGCTGAGAGCCAGGGAGGCAGTATGCTATACTGAGGAAGGGAGTTTCAGCTGGTAGGAAAAGATCAGAGGCTAGAAGGAGGGCAGAAGCCCAGGGTATTGACTCCCTATCTCTCTGCCTCCAGCTGGGTCTCCAGCAGCAGCTGCATCTTTGCTGGTCACTTCAGACCCTGCCAGACAACCCCTTGGTCCCAGCTCCCTTCAGGAAGGCATGGCCATGTTGCTAGCTACCACCAAGGCACCGAGTTCTAGTCTTTGGTAACAACGTCTCCTCTCGGTATTCCTTCAACACTGAGGAAAATTGTGGCTTCCTGCTATTGGTAATCTCTGTTTGACTCAACTTCCCCTATTTCCTTGCTATTCAAAATGTGGCTCATGAACCAGCAGCACTGACTTTATTCGGGAACTTCTTAAAAACACAGAATCTCATGCTCCACTCCAAACCTATTGAATCTGCATTTAAAAAAGACCCCAGGTGGGACTTTCCTGGTGGCACAGTGGTTAAGAATCTGCCTGCCAATGCAGGGGACATGGGTTTGATCCCTGGTCTGGGAAGATCCCACATGCCACGCAGCAACTAAGCCTGTGCACCACAACTACTGAGCCTGCACTCTAGAGCCCGCGAGCCACAACTACTGAGCCCGAGTGCCTAGAGCCCATGCTCTGCAACAAGATAAGCCAACACAACGAGAAGCCTGAGCACCGCAACAAAGAGTAGCCCCCGCTCGCCGCAACTAGAGAAAACCCACACGCAGAAACGAAGACCCAACGTAGCCAAAAATAAATTAATTAATTAATTAAAAAAAAAAGACCCCAGGTGATTTGAACACATTAAAGTTTGAGAAGTAAGGCCCTATTTGTGTCTTCAGGAAGACCATCCTCTAAGTAACAAATAGCCTGTACTAAATTCCCTCTGTTGGAAATGCCTAGATGGTCTCTGGCAGGACCTAACTGACACAGTTAAGTTTTTATGTTCGCATGTTCACTTGTTTTCAATGCTTACTACCTACCCCTTTATACTACAATTTAATATTCTTGAATTATTTTAGACTCACCTCTCTCTTGGTTTCTCTGACCAATACTTGTTTCACATTTTTTTCCTTCAAAACTACACAGACATTGCTTTATTGTTTTAAGTTATTCAATGTTGCCAAAGAGAAGTCTGATTTTTTTCCTCTGTAGATAATCTGGGTTGTTCTATTTTTGTTTGGGGCATGGATTCTTACAGAATCTTTTGTTTTCCTTAAAATTCAAAATAGGTCATTAGGAATATATATTAATATCACCTGGAACATACCAAATCCTATTGTTCTCCAAACACTGCCCTTTTCTCCCAATAAAGAATAGTTTCTTCTATTAAGACTTAGATTTTTATCCTTTTTTATTTGTTCTAATCTTTTCTTCAGGAACAGTTCAATTTTATAAAATCATGTCCAACATTGATATTATTATTATTAATCCTGCTTTTGGAGTTGAATTGCAAGCTTCCTTTTTATTTCAAACCATTGCTCACTTATCCTTCTTCAGAGAGAACATGACTGCCTGCATCTTGCTGGAAAGAGCTAGAAAATGTCTTCCAAAAACTTTTCTGACTCCTCTAGTAGGTAATTTTTACTTTTTTTTTTTTTTTTACTATTTTGTTCCAGTTTTATTGAGATATAATTGACGTACAGCACTGTATAAGTTTAAGGTGTACAACATAATGATTTGACTTACCTACATCATGAAATGATTACCACAATAGGCTTAGTGAACATCCATCATCTGATATAGATACAACATTAAAGAAATAGAAAAATATACGTATTTTTTCCTTTTGATGAGAACTCTTAGGATTTACTCTCTTAACTTTAATTTATACCATACAGCTGTGTTAATTATCTTTATCACGTTACATAGTAAGTAATTTCTAGAGTAAAGATTTTCTTCTGAGCCTAGACAATAAGTTTCCATTTCTTTTATGCTACAGTAATTTTTATAGGGCTCCTTTTTTTTTTTTTTACTTTTGACTTATCTTTTAACAAGGCTCAACTGTTGCCAACAGGTAGAGGCCATGGGATCTCCTTGGTTTCTCTCCCTGTGCACTTGGGTGCTGGAGCATACTTCTCTAGGATCCACACTTAGAGTAGGTATGATATACATGGTCCCTAGTCCTGGGCCGGGCGGGTAATTTGTCTCACTTGGCTAAGGAAGACTGAGGTAAGCTCTCCTCTCCCTCTGACGTTTGGGTCAGATGCATTTGTTAGTTCTCTTGTCAGAGCATAAAAGACCACATCCTTTTTCCTGCCTCTGCCTCCATCACTACTAGCTTCTCTCTATGTGTGGAGTGGAATTTATGGAATTGAGAGGATAGGACCAGTTCTATCAAGTTCAAAAGATAAACCCCAGATGCAGAAGGGATGTAGCTGCACAAGGTTTGCTGATATTTGGGGTCACTTTAGACTCCTTCTCCAAAGGGGGCTGCATGCTTTCTAAAGGAGAATGTAGTTAGTCTAGGATGTGTACCTTTATCAACAGTACAGCTGGAAGGAATTCCCCCCACAGACTTTGGCTTATGGTCTTCCCTTTAGCCTCCAGTGTTTGCCTTTTTGCATAACTTCGTGGATATTTTAATGGAAGATATCAGACAATATACTGGGGCCTGCTAATCTGCTGTTATAACAACAACAACAATAAAGGCTAACATGGGTTGAGTGTTTACTATGTGCCAGGCACTGTGCTTAGTATTTTGTGTATATTACCTCATATTTCATCCTCACAAAAATACTTTGCTGTAGGTGTTGGAAGCAACCTCTCGTCCTCTGGTTTCATGTTTCCACGTGGAAGGATCTCCATTAGAATAAAACTCTTGGCCTCTTGCTCACCTCTTCAGTCTCCCTGGGGACAGTCACTCACCTCATTGGCTTGTTATGAAGAAGGAACTAGACACATCTGGCTCAGCCGCAGCCAGGACCACTCTTCAATCTGCCTCCTAAAGAAAGGATGCGTTTTGTTCTGCTGCTGAGTCTCACCGTGAGCTGAGTGGAGTAGATCTGCCCCAGGAGAGAGGCCCGTATTTCCGTGTCTTCCTGTGCCTAGTGAGTGTGTTTGATGTTGAGGTACAGGACTAGGAAACACATCATTTCTAAAACATCCAAGTTTTCAAACAGTCTTGTTAGTAGCAAAGCAACATTTTGATATCCATCCCTCTAATTTCTGCCCTTTCAGTTATTCAAATTTATATGGGGAAGATGGGAAAGTATTTGTAATCTTTTAAAATCCCCAAAGTAAGAATTATTGGCGTCTCTAGTTTAAGTTGTGAAACACAAGCACTGAGCCAACTTATCCAAGGTTCCACAGCTCATCAATGACAGAGCATGGATTCTTACTCAGTTCTGGCTAACTCTAGAGCAAACACTTGACAACCATGCCAAGCTAATCCCTGTAACTTCCCTGCTCCCCACGGCTGAACTTCACAAAATCTCATCGTACCTTTAAGACTCAGTGTTGGCCCCATCTGAGGAAAACCCAACCTTCCCTTCAAGGATCTGCTGTGGAGCCTTTCCCGATTCTCCCAGAGTTAGTGAGTCCATTCTCTGTGTTCTTTGTACAGCCTTCTGTTGGAGAGCAAAGATTAATTCAGTTACTGAATTATTTCATCTCTCTCTAACCTTAGAATCTAGCACAGAGTAGCTGGCAACTGGGTTTGTGTTAAATGATACTCATAGAAACAGATTAACTAATACCAAATTCTTCAAAGCAACGACTTTCAGCACAAGGTCTTACACAGATTCCAGGATGGATTCAGCTGCACTCTAGCAATATTTAAGTTACAGGGCCTCCCCTTGTTCCATTTAGTGTTGGGGGACGGGTTTTTGCTTTTGTGTGTGTTTGTTTGTTTAAGTTCTTTCTATTCTCGCCTTTAGAAGCTGTTGTGCTGAGAAGCAGTAAGCTGGCAGCATATCTGATGCCCATTGACATTGTTTTACTGCACCTGA
Source organism: Leucopleurus acutus (assembly GCF_964270905.1). NCBI lineage: Eukaryota > Metazoa > Chordata > Mammalia > Artiodactyla > Delphinidae > Leucopleurus > Leucopleurus acutus. The sequence continues at coordinate 66,669,093 of NC_139151.1, forward strand.
TTTAATCTCACCCAGAATTACTACAAGAACCCGAAATAACTGCAACATTTACAGAACATGAAAATAATAACTACCACTTATTTTTTTATGAGTTAATTTATTATTTTTTTAATTAATTTATTTATTTTGGGGGGCTGTGTTGGGTCTGCATTGCTGCATGCGGGCTTTCTCTAGTTGCTGCGAGCAGGGGCTACTCTTCATTGTGGTGCGCAGGCTTCTCATTGCGGTGGCTTCTCTTGTTGTGGAGCAGGGGCTCTAGGCGTGCAGGCTTCAGTAGTTGTGGCACATGGGCTCAGTAGTTGTGGCTCACAGGCTCTAGAGCACAGGCTCAGTAGTTGTGGCACACGGGCTTAGGTGCTCCACGGCATGTGGGATCTTCCCTGACCAGGGCTCGAACCTGTGTCCCCTGCATTGGCAAGTGGATTCTTAAAGTCCCATAACTACCACTTATCAAGCACCTATCATGTGCCAAACACCATGCCACATGGGTTATACCCATTAGCTCTAACCATCACAAGAAGGCTGTGAGGTAAGTATTATTACTCCCATTTTACAAATGAGAAAACTGAGGCTCAAGGAGATGAAGAGATCTGCCCACTTCCACACACCAGTAAGTGGCAGAGCAGAAATGGAATCAGTGCTGTCTGGATCCAGAGCCGGATTTCTTTTCCTTTATTCAGTGCCCTCTGGAACATATAGCAGCTGTTGTGATGATTAGAAAAGATAATGGGTAGGAAAGTGCTTGGAAAACTTCACAGAGAACCAAGCATGTAAGAGATTATGAAGACTTGTTGAGAGCTTTGGCAAGGGCACTGTGATAATAGCCCTGGGGAGGGGGAACAAATTGATCTGGCTGGAGTTTAGGGACATTTCCTATTATATAATTGCTCTGAATGCAGTATTTCTCAAGCAGTGGAGATGCAGACCCTCCTTTCTTTGTGAAACAGTCCTCATCTCTGGGAACAAAGATGGGAGAGGTTAGTTTGGTTTAAACTAGTAATTTTCTTCCAGGACAAATGAAAGGGTGGGGGAGGATGGTGGTGTTGTCCACTTGCTGTTGGGTCCTAGGCGTTGATTGGTTCCGGACTCTGCTTTGAGTGAGAGCAGTTACTACAACACATGCTGAACGTTTTTCCATTTAAAATGCATTTCAAAACCACAATAGACCTGTGTGTTTATTCTCTGAAATATAGCACAACAGAACACATGGTTGTTACATATGTTCCGAATGCTTCACCAGAATTCAGAGGCAGAGAAAGGCATTTTTGTTCTCTCATTCACACAACAAATATTTATTGAATGATTTCTGTATGTCAAGCATTGTACTAGGCACTGAGGAACAAGACAAGGGCCCTGTTGTCAAAAAAAATAAGACTAGAGTAGGAGAGATATACTTATAAACTAATTTTTTAAATATTATGATACAACGTAAGTGTAACAATAGAAGTACACACAAGATAAAGAAAATTGAATGAGAGAGTGATGCTCTCCACCAATGGAGACTCTTTCCAAGAATAAATGATGTCTGAGCTGATTTTTGATGACCAAACTGGAATATTAAGCCCAATCCCTATAATGTGCACTCTGCATATATATATATGTCCGGTGCATGGAAACACACTAAAATATTATTTGTTATTTTAATAATTATTTATTAAACACCTAGTACATGCAGAACACTATGTTAATATTTGTGCAGGATGCAAAGAATAAGGTATTGTTCTATCTACCTGACCTATCAAAACAGATTATATTAGAATAGAGAAAACAAGACATGTTCCATAATAATAACAGAATAAACAATAATGGGGAAAATATTTGCCCAACACTGGCTATGAAAGATCAAGCAGACAAAATATAAACTCTGAATCAACAGAGAGGCAGAGAGTGGGGTTAATGACTTAAAAATCCACCTTAAGAAGCTAGAAAAAGTAAATTAAACCCAAAATATGTAGAAGGGGAGAAACAGTAAAACCATTTCTGAAATGATCAATAGAATTGAAAAAAACTCTAGCAAGACTTCTCATGAATAAAAGAGAGTAGACACAAAGTGACAGTTTAGGAATGAAAGAAGGAACATCACTTTAGATACTGTAGATACTAAAAGAATACTACTATGAACAACATAAGGTCAACAAATGTGACAACTTAGATGAAATGGACAAATTCCCTAAAAGAATACAACTTACCAAAACTGACTCAAGAAGAAATAGAAAATATGAATAGATCTATATTTTATTTAAAAATTGCATTTATACCTAAATACTGTTATGGATTAAATATTTGTGTCTTCCTAAAATTCATATATTGAAGCCTAATCCCAATGTGATGGTATTTGGAGGTGAGGCCTTTGGAGGGTGATTATCTCATAAGGGTAAAGCCCTCACGAATGAGATTAGTGCCCTTTAAGGGGATGAAGAAACAAGAGTTCTCCCTTTCTGCCACGTGAGGACACAATGTTGATGAGGATGTAAAACAACTGAAACCCCAGCAGTGCTGGTGAGAGTGTAAACTGGTACCACTTTGAAAAACATTTTGTCAGTTTCTTAAAAAGTTAAATACATTGCATGAAGCCCAGAAATTCCATTCATAGGGTTTTACTCAAGAGGAATAAAAACTTATGTCAAACAAAGGAGTATACACAAATGTTCACAGCAGCATTTTTCATAATAGCTCAAAACTGGAAACCACACAAATGTCTATCAGGAGGAATGGTGGATAAATGAAGAAACTGTTGTATATTGACCCAATGGAATACTACTCAGCAATAAAAAGAAACGAACTACTGATATATGCAACAACATGGATAAATGTTAAGCAAAAGAACCCAAACCCCAAAGTGTTCATATTGTATGAGTCTATTTACATGAAGTTCTAGAGAAATCAGGTTAGTGGTTACCTGGGGTGGAACTGACCCCTGAGGCAGGTGTCCCCAAGCCCCTGGCCGCAGCCTGGGCCACACAGCAGGAGGTGAGAGGCGGGCGAATGAACGAAGCTTCCTCTGCCGTTCCCCATTGCTGGCATTATCACCTGAACCATCCCCTCCACCCCCGTCCGTGAAAAAATTGTCTTCCATGAAACCGGTCCCTGGTGCCAAACAGGGTGGGGACCACTGCCCTAAGGGACACAAGGGAACTTTTGAGCACAATGGAAATATTTATATTTTTATTGTGGTGGTAATTACAAGGGTGTATACATTTGTCAAAACTCATCAAATTGTACATTCAAAATGAGGGCATTTTTTTTTGGATTTTTGAATTTTATTTTATTTATTTTTTTATACAGCAGGTTCTTATTAGTTATCCATTTTATACATATTAGTGTATACATGTCAATCCCAATCTCCCAATTCATCCTACCACCACCACCCCCGTCGCCACTCTCCCCCCTTGGTGTCCGTACGTTTTTTCTCTACATCTGTGTCTCTATTTCTGCAAAATGAGGGCATTTTATTGTAAGTTAATTAGATCTAACTAGAGTTGACTTAAAAAGGAAAAAAAAAGAAACTAAACAACAAGGAAGTGTGATACAGGAAATAGATTATAGACTGATATTCAGACCAACTGGGTTCAAATCTCAGCCCTTATATCCCAGAGATGTGACTTCGGACAGATTACTTTACCTCTCAGATTTTCAGTTGCCTCATCTATATAGCGAGAGTACTGACATCTATATCAAACAGTTGTGTTTGATAACACACAGTAAATATATACACAGAGAAGTAAGTACATATATATACACATATGTATATATACATATAATACACTTATATACTTATAAATATTTATATGTAGGTAAATTCAACGTATAATACTATTAGTGTTCTAATAATATTCATTCTCTTGTATTTAACTTCCACCAGGAGATGAAAGAACAGGAAGGCTGTGGTATTTCTTGGAGATGTTTAGCCAGCCTTTTGGACCCAAACAGTCCAGAAGTAATTATGGCCCCGAGTCACAGATCAGGCTGGCAGACACTACTTTCTTCCCTGGATAATAAAACAAAACACAGGAAATTGTGGCTTGGCAGTGGTTCTTAGATAAAAGGAAGGCTTGTAGGACAGACCATCCGGAGGGAGGAAGATGGGTAAGAAGCAGGGAAAGGAGATACAAGTCCAACTGTGGATAAGGAGGCTTTTCCTCTCTGCTGCGATTCCAAGTTTTTCTTCAGTTCTATGATTGATGGTGTCTGTAGGTAACAAATAATTACAGTGTCCAGTGCAGGGTATCCTGGTAGAAAGAAAACAGCCTTTGAAGCTCTCAGCCTTGAGCTTGAATGCCAACTTTCCCATTCCATGGGTGTGTGATCCTTGGCAGGAGAGATAGGGTCTCTGAATCACAGTCTCCTCGTCTCAAGACAAGGATAATAAAAGAATCTAGCTCCTAGGGTGTCCTGGGTATTAAATTAGTACAGGCTTCCACCAAAATCTATTACAGACAGAGTTCTCGAAGACAGGAGTTCCCCTGCACGCAGACCAAGAATAGGTGCAGAGCTTCTGGAGGGGGTTCCCCAGAGGCAAGTCCAGATTGGACGAGAATGTTCCCTCAGCCAATTAGCCAAACACCCCAGCCCGGAGGGTCTTGAGTGAGCTACTCAAGATTTCGCTGGGTCATGAAAGTCTCTGTCCTCCTCACCCCGATTCTCACTCACATTTCTCCTGCAGGATCTCAGCTCCGCCCCCTACCACTGTTGAGCCTCTTGGCCCTGGAACCCCCAGAGCAGAATGTAAGTGTATTTCCCGTGGGGAAGCACTGCATCACAGCTGGGTACGTTCTGTGAAGTGTTTGTCCTGCCTGCTCTTGGTAAACGACCCCTCCCCTCTGTGGGCCCAAGGCCTCCTGTCCCAGTTGGCGTGCGCACGTCCCGCAGCGGCCGCTAGGGGGAGCCTAGTCCAGGACCTCTGGGAAGTTGGACCGCTCTGCTGAGGTCATCATCCCAGTAAGAAATCTTGCGGTGGCCCTATGTCTGTGCCCGAAAGGACCTCACTCTAAATAGACCAGTATTCGCAGAATATCTGAGAAAGGAAAACTGTCCAACGCTGAACGAAAAAAAATCAGGAAACATACTATTATCTCTACACTCTCCCTTCACCGGCTAAGATAGTCAGCATTTTCCCCATTCATCCTTTCAATAGTCACTTCAGAAGCTGTGTAGCGTAGTGGGAAGAACAAGGGTCAGAACTCATGGATTCAAGACTGTTTTGAACTCTCCCTGGTTATGAGAATGTGGACGTGTTTCTACTTTCTGAACCTTTGTTTATTAATAATCTCTATTACCATTCATTGACTCTGTTCCCTGGGTTATGCTGCTAAAAATTACCTCATTTAATCCTCACAACAATTACATGAAGGAAGTGTTTGTTTTCCTCATTTTATAGACTAAGAAATGGAGACATAAGAAGCCACTTGCCCAAACTTTTGGCCAGTAGAGTTGTTGAGATCTTTCTGACTCCAAAGTTTATGCTGAAGCAGTTTTATCTCCAGTATAGTCTCTTACTTTTCAAATGTGCCTTAGTAGTAGTAATAATAATAATATTAACAATAACAATAATAATGTCTTCATCACATATTTTGTCTTCCAGACTTTAAAGTTATTCAAATGATTATTTATATTCAAGATTATGTTCAAGGTCACAAAAAGACCCTGTGTTTCAGAATGAGTCACCTCCACAGAGGGCTGTGTGTGAGCAGGAAGAGATCTGTGGAGAGAGCTGAAACCAAGACCATGACCCAAGCACACATAATGGCAGCAGGCTTCTCCTTCTGCCGTCTCCCCTCACTTGGCACAGGTGCTGAGATGTGGAATAGCCTTGTTTCTTCCCGGCCACTCCTTCGCTCCTGGGCAGGGGTCTCCAATCCTCTCCTGAAGAGTCTGATGCCACAGTCCCTTTTCCTTGTCACAGCTAGGCAGGCTGGCTTTATTCTTCTTTTGAAATCTACTGCATCTCCCTCAAAACATTCCTCCCAGACATTTATCCAAACTTTTCCTCCATTCTCCTCCTCTGCAGAGCCCCCAGGGTTGCATGGCTCATAATAGCTAAAATCTGGAGCAACTTAAATGTCCATCCATAGAGGACTGATTAAACTACATGACGCTACCTCCTTACATTGTTCATTAGTCACCTAAATTTTAAGTGTAGTTGAAATAAACACAACTCAAACTCCCAGAGGCCAAAATGGGGGCTTACCAGCTGATGTAACTGAAAGACACAAGGACATATGGCTTCAGGTCCAGTGGGATCCAGGTATCCAAAGAATGTTGTCAGGAACCTGCTTCTTTTCATCTCTTGTCTCTGCAGTCTTCTTCTGCATACACTTCACGCTCAGGCAGTAGAGATAGCCAACAGCAGCTCAGGCTTTTATCCCACAAAATTCACTACCCCAAAATGTAAAGAGTATCTCATGTACTAGTTGGAGCTATGGCTGCCCATTTCTTGACCAATCTTTGTGATTCAGACCAGGCCAAGCCCTAATCAAGGGATATATATAACATGAAACTTCTAGAAGAAACATGATAAAATCCTTACAGCTTTGGAATAGGCAAAGGTTTTCTTAAACACCAAAAAAGAACTAGTCATAAAAGGAAACAAATATATAAATTAGACTTAAGCAGGGCTTCCCTGGTGGCACAGTGGTTAAGAATCCATCTGCCAATGCAGGGGACACAGTTTTAAGCCCTGGTCCGGGAAGATCCCACATGCCGCGGAGCAACTAAGCCCGTGTGCCACAACTACTGAGCCTCTGCTCTAGAGCCCGCGAGCCACAACTACTGAGCCTGCGTGACACAACTACTAAAGCCTGCATGCCTAGAGCCCATGATCTGCAACAAGAGAAGCCACCTCAATGAGAAGCCCGCGCACCGCCAACGAAGAGTAGCTCCTGCTTGCCGCAACTAGAGAAGGCCTGCTCATAGCAACAAAGACCCAACACGGCCAAAAATAAATTAATTAAATAAATAAATTAAAAAAAATAATAATAATAAGGGGAGAGATCCCCCCTCCCTTTAAAAAAAATTAGACTTAAGCAAAGTTAAAAGCTGTTGTTTGAATGGCACTATTGGAAGTGAAAAGTCAAGACTCAGACTGAGAGAAAACAATAGATGCCCCTTAAATTGTAAAATAATTTTGTCACTGTTAAAAATAAGTGGCATGTATCTATATGAAAAGATCTTTGGGATAGGAATTTCTGTTTTGTTTACCACTACATCTCTAACACTTAAAATGGTGCACAATCAATATTTGTTGAGTGAATGAATGACCAAAATATATTACTAAGTTAAAAATAATGCTATGTGCAGATTGATCTCATTTATGTAAAAAAGTATTCTTATATGTGTGTAAATGCATAGAAAAAGGATTAAAAGGGGGAAGAGAGAGGTGAGCTTTTACTTTTCACTTCTTATACTTACGTAGATGTTGGATTTTTTACTAAAATAAATAGAAAACATAAAAATCATAAGGCTATCTTATTTCAGGGCCTGGCCTTTGAGTCCTCAGGCCAGTCCTACTCCAGACTCTGTCTTCCAAGCCTACTTCAAAATTTCACTCAAGATTGATTTTTCAAGTTTTAGTCCAATTTGTACACAACTGAGCTTCTCATTTTTGACCCAGCTCCTTCAAACTGACAAATTGACTAACTTTTAATTTGCCTTTTCTACAAGATCCTGTCTCTCTAGTCATTCCCTCAGACCATCCATTTCCTCTCTTGAATGAATGATGCTCCAACTTGTCACTGGCCCAGGTTCCCTGGAAACTGTATCCTGATGCAGGAAGGTCCCCTGCAGAACAGGATGAGGAATCAACATTGCTCTCTCTTGGGGGTGAAAACTTTGCAAGATGCCTTCAAGTCACTGGAATTATGTAAAACATAAGAGCGTAAGAAAAACTACCCTATGTTTAACATGTTTACTGTTTCACAGACTATGAGCATAACAAGGATTCTTTATTTTTCCCATTTTAAAGAAAGGGGAAAGCTGAAACTCCAAGTGTGAATAACATGCTCTAGGTCACACAGCTAGAGTGGCTCTGGCTCCAATGAAAGTCTCTTTACTGAAGTTTATTCTCTCATGTTCAATTACACCAAGTTACTACCCGAGAATATAAGCAGATAGCAGGACCCTGCTCATCCCCAAGTCTCCTCATCTAAATTTGGAACTAACAGAATTCACCTAAAGAATGAAGGAAGTTTCTGCTATAATCTTACTATTACCCCTGCATGTCCCATCAATGACATTGCTTTGAGAGAGCCCAGGTACTAACCATCATGAGTAGATGGACACCCCATCACCTGGAAGGTATCCCAGGTTATGAAAGATTACCCAAGCGAGCTTGATTATTTCCCACTCACCCAAACCAAGAGGTGTGGTTTCTCTGGAAATATAAAGATTTCAGAACTTGCAAAAGTGCTTCAAGGATAGTGAGTCAAAATGTAAAAATGTGCTTTGTAAAGAGTTTGCTCATAATGCCCTCCCATTCAATATCCTCTTGGAAAAATACCCTAACCTCAGTACAAAAGTGGCAGCTCTATACACTATGTGACTAAGTCCCTGATCACTGTTTACTGGGCCAGAAATGGACACCTGAAATGGAACTGGTCAGACCCTACCCCCTGGCTGAGGTGTTCTAAACTCAGGGAACATCTCAAGGAAGTGGGGAAGCACTGGCCTGAATATTGAAGAAAGAAGTGAAAAATCATCAAACTGATTGGTGAGACATCCCAGGACTTTCAAAGCTAGGAGTATACCCCTGCTCAAGAGAAAGGACTTACATATACTGACATTTTAATGTCCCCTCAAGGAAATGGTCAGGTTACCTTTAATCAGTGAAGTCTACTGTAGCCTTTCCCCTTCAACCTCTCTCTCTCTCTCTCTCTCTCTCTCTCTCTCTCACACACACACACACACACACACACACACACAATCTCCAAACAACATTTAGTGCCTTGTTTTTCAAATATATGTTTTTTAAAAACAAGTCTCCTTAGACATCTGGAGAAAGTTTATATTTTAACATAACAGACTGATGCAAAATGAAGAAACAGGAGAAAGAAAAGAAGAAAGGAAGGAAGAAAAAAGACAGTAATATAGAGAAATTAGAAACAATACAGGAAATTAATATACTTCTAAAAATTATAATATGCTCAAGAAAAAGGCAGGTGAGGTTATTGAGTAATGTGAAATTAGATTATATAACCACTCTTCTGCTGAACTGTTAAAAAAATTTTAATCTGCTCAGAGTCACTGAAGAACCCAAAAGATAGTTAAAAATTGCTGGACAAAGATGCAGGAGAAAGCAGAAATTTGGAGGTATCAGGAACTTAGGGTACCGTTAACCTAGAGGCACTTACCAACTCCAGAAGTGTGTTGAAACACCAAACGCTAATTTTCTTACAGTCTGGAGGCCAGAAGCCCAAAATCAGTTTCACTGGGACAAAATCAAGATGTCAGCAGGGTCACATCCCTCCGGAGGCTCTAGGAGAGAATCTGTTCCTGCCTCTTCTGCCTTCTGGAGGCTGTTGGCATTCTTGGACTAGTGGTGACATCACTCCAATCTTCAAGACCAGCATCTTCAGATTTCTCTCTGCTCCATCTTCATATGACCTTCTCCCCTATGTGCCAATGCCAAATCTTCCCCTGCTTCTCATAAGGATGACCCACCCGTGGTGGCATTTTGGGCTTATCCAGGTAATCCAGGACAATCTTCTCACCTCAAAATCCTTAACCTAATTACATTTGCAAAACCTCATTTCCAAATAAGGTCACATTTACAGGTTTCAAGGATTAGGACCTGACATCATTAGGGGGCCATTTTTCAGCCTTCTAAAAGGAGCATCAAAAAACCTCAAGTATCCAGTAATAAATATAATGAAAGATATGCAAGACCTCTACACTGACAACCACATAATGTAATTGAAAGAAATAACAATAAATCTAAATAAGTGGAAGGATATACCATTTTCATGAATGGAAGATAATATTTTAAAGATATCAATACTCTCCAAATTGATCAATAAATTGTGAACACTCCTGATCAAAAAATATTGAAAAATAAATCTCCCAATATTTATTGGGAGAAATAGACAAGCTGTTTTTAAAATTTATATGAAAATGCAAAAGCTGAGAAGAGCCAAGACAACTGAAAAAAGAACAACATTGGAGGACTTGAACTACTAGATATTAATAAAAAGTTAAAATATAAATGAAGTTATATGACAATTGAATTCTAAAGCAGCATTTTGAAAACCTTAATGTATACAGGAGAACCAGGTAGGCATATCAATTATATCTTTTCTACTCCCTGTCCCCCACTTTCCAGGATAAGCACATTCACTGCAGTGAGGGCTTTTGTTTACAATATGTGGAAGAAGTTGGTGTTCAGTAAATATTTGCTGAATTGACTTTCATAACCCAGTTCTCTCGGCAATTTTTTAAATAATAAATATCACGTCAACAAAAGGACGAATACCTTCCCATACATGTCCATTAGTGGTCTGGGGAAATGAGAAGTGATCTTATACTAAACTTGGATATTGGATATTGGATGAGTCAGTTTTCTATGAAGGCTTTTTCCTGATATAATGAGCTACAGACCAAGAAGACAATGGGACCAGTTCTGTACTTCAGCTGATATCTAGGAAGCACAAGCCTTATTCAGTAATTCCCTCAGGTTAGGTGTGTATTTTACATCAGTACCTTTATCTACACAAAAGGCCCTGGGACCTCAGTCTATTGTGATTCAACAAACAGTACTAGCTAGTGATCTGAAATCAGTGGCCTATACCAATAATGGCTCCATTGGACCTTATCTTTCTATTGTTGCTCCTAAAATTAGTATTTCTTTCTGTTATAATGAAAAAATCAATGTCCATTGATTGCAAAGAGCAAACCTGATATTACAACGTGATTACTTTCAGAATAAATTGAATCCTGTATTGTTCAGTAATAATTATCATGTTAAAGAGATTTCAATTTGCGAGATAAGAAGAAATCCTGTCAATTAGATAATAGCCAATAAACCAATAACCAAACTGTACCAGTACATTAAACATAATTAGCTTTAGGTTTTTAAAAAATAATTCAGAGGCAAAGTCAAGCCATTCCCTGGGAAGATGTTATGATTGCCAAGTGCAGCTACAAGTTACTCCTGTATCTGAGGCTGACAGAGGCTCAGAAGACAGCATGATGTTTAAGAACATGGTATGAGTAATGCTTTTAGGTTTATTGTTTTATTATTATATTTAATGCTTTATTGTCCTTTGTTCCCACTATAGTAAGCTAGTTTAGGCCCTTGTCACTTAACATACGTGTCTTAGTGCATTCAGGTTACTATGACAAAATACCTCAGACTAAATGGTTTATAAACAACAGAAATCTATTTCTCACAGTTCTGAAGGCTGGATGTTTTGATCAAAGTGTCCATATGGTCAGGTTCTGTGTCTGGTGAGGCCCTGCTTCCCAGTTCATACAAGACCATCCTCTCACTGTGTCCTCACAAGATGGAAGGGGACTAGGGAGCTTTGTGCGGGTCTCTTTTATAAGAGCACTAATCTCATTCATGATGGCTCCATCCTTGTGACCTAATCATCTCCCAAAAGCCCCACCTCCCAGTACCATCACATTAGACATTAGGTTTCAACATATGAATTTGCAGGGGTGCAGGGCACAGATATCCAATCTATAGCAATATGTTCCCATATCTAGGCTGTGCTTCTCTCTACCCATGTCTGTGGAACACCACAATTATATTATCTAAAAAACTAGAGTCATACTTTGCCAACCTGATATTCTTTGCATCAGTTAGGATTGGTTAGGTTATGGTATGGCAAGTGCATTATCTCCACGTCCTAGCGGTTTACTGTACCAAAAGTTGATTTCTTGCTTATGCTGCATGTTCATTGATGGTTGGCAGTGGGGCTGTGCTCTTTGTAAACTCTCAGATCTGGGTAGAGGAAGGCTGTAATGGGTCATAATCCCCACAGCTGAAGGAAGGAAGAGAACATGGCAAATTATACACTGACACTTAACTCTTCTGCCTAGAAGTGACATCCGTGGTGGCCACTCACCTTTCTTTGTCCAAGGCAAGTCACATGACTATGCCTAACTTCAAAAGGGGCAGGGAAATGCTATCTTATTATGTGCTTACAGAGAGAAATGGAATATTATCAACAGCCCAAATAACTCATACTTTTATAATAGGAGAATTTAAATAAAAGAAACATGCAACCTTATGGGAAAAGTCAAGTGATGACCACCAAAATTAAAACTTTCAACAAAGTAAATAAATTACCTCAGCACACCATTAGCATTAGTTTTTTTAATACATATTAAATTAGCAATAAAGATTCTCTACAATTAATTTCCTATTATCATTCTTTACTCTCTGGAAAATTTTAAATTTCTCTCCTCAGTAGTTTCAGTACTAGCTGTATATTCATTTTGCTTGGTATGTATAATGTATGTAGAATACACAAATATACAAATTATATAAATATAAGGTATGTGAAAAGGCATTTTTCTACTATTTAATATTCCATTCAGGTGTTCTGTTTTATCTTTAACTCCTCATAACAATTGAAAATTCACATATTCTCAGTCAGACATATTCATAATCTAGAATAATATACACAATTTTATCTTCCACAACTCAAAATTTATAGAAAAGATATTTGAGATAGAAAAAAATATCTGGAGTGGCTTCTTGCTATTATTTTACTTCTCTGCTCAAAATCTTTAAAATTTTCCATTATCTACCTGTTCAAATACAAATGCTAATGTTTGGTATTAAATCACTAAAAAACAAAAAAGAAAGAAAGAAAGAAAAGGCTACACAACGAACATGGCTTTGTTCCAAAAAAACTTGATTTACAGGCCAGAGGGGAAGATGGGGGAAGAGTAAGACGCGGAGATCACCTTCCTCCCCACAGATACACCAGAAATACATCTACACGTGGAACAACTCCTACAGAACACCTACTGAATGCTGGCAGAAGATCTCAGACCTCCCAAAAGGCAACAAACTCCCCACGTACCTGGGTAGGGCAAAAGAAAAAAGAATAAACAGAGACAAAAGGATAGGGACAGGACCTGCACCAGTGAGAGGGAGCTGTGAAGGAGGAAAGGTTTCCACACACTAGGAGGCCCCTTTGCGGGCGGAGACTGCGGGTGGCGGAGGGGGGAGCTTCAGAGCCGTGGAGGAGAGCACAGTAACAGGGGTGCGGAGGGCAAAGCGGGGAGATTCCCGCACAGAGGATCGGTGCCGACCAGCACTCACCAGCCCGAGAGGCTTGTCTGCTCGCCCGCCGGGGCGGGCGGGGCTGCGAGCTGGGGCTCGGGCTTTGGTCGGAGCCCAGGGAGATGACTGGGGTTGGCTGCGTGAACACAGCCTGAAGGGGTTAGTGCACCACGGCTAGCTGGGAGGGAGTCCGGGAAAAGGTCTGGAGCTGCCGAAGAGGCAAGAGACTTTTTCTTCCCTCTTTGTTTCCTGGTGTGTGAGGAAAGGGGATTAAGAGCGCTGCTTAAAGGAACTCCAGAGACGGGTGTAAGCCGCAGCCTAAAAGCGCGGACCCCAGAGACGGGCGGGAGACGCTAAGGTTGCTGCTGCCACCACCAAGGGGCCTGTGTGCGAGCACAGGTCACTATCCACACCCCTCTTCCGGGGAGCCTGTGCAGCCCGCCACTGCCAGGTTCCCGGGATCCAGGGACAACTTCCCCGGGAGAACGCAAGGCAGGCCTCAGGCTGGTGCAACGTCACGCCGGCCTCTGCCGCCGCAGGCTCGCCCCGCACTCCACGCCCCTCCCTCCCCCCAGCCTGAGTGAGCCAGAGCCCCCGAATCAGTGGCTCCTTTAACCCCGTCCTGAGCAAAAAACAGACGCCCTCCAGCGACCTACACGCAGAGGCGGGGCCAAATCCAAAGCTGAGCCCCTGGGAGCTGTGAGAACAAAGAAGAGAAAGGGAAATCTCTCCCAGCAGCCTCAGAAGAAGCGGATTAAAGCTCCACAATCAACTTGATGTACCTGCATCTGTGGAATACATGAATAGACAACGAATCATCCCAAATTGAGGAGGTGGACTTCGAGAGCAAGATCTATGATTTTTTCCCCTTTTCCTCTTTTTGTGAGTGTGTATGTGTATGCTTCTGTGTGAGATCTTGTCTGTATAGCTTTGCTTCCACCATTTGTCCTAAGGTTCTATCCGTCCGTTTTTTATTTTTATTTTTTTCTTAATAATTATTTTTTTAATGTAATAACTTTATTATATTTTACTTTATCTTCTTTCTTTCTTTCTTTTGTCCTTCCTTCCCTCCTTCCTTCCTTCCTCCCACCGTCCCTCCCTCCCTCCCTCCTTTCTTTCTTTCCTTCTTTCCTTCTTTTCTTCTTTCTTTCTTCCTTCCTTCCTTCCCTCCTTTCTTTCTTTCTTTCTTCCTACTTCTACTAATTCTTTCTCTCTACTTTTTCTCCCTTTTATTCTGAGCCGTGTGGATGAAAGCCTCTTGGTGGTGCAGCCAGGAGTCAGTGCTGTGCCTCTGAGGTGGGAGAGCCAACTTCAGGACACTGGTCAACAGGAGACCTCCCAGCTCCACATAATATCAAATGGCGAAAATCTCCCAGAGATCTCCATCTCAACACCAGCACCCAGCTTCACTCAACAACCAGCAAGCTACAGTGCTGGACACCCTATGTCAAACAACTAGCAAAACAGGAACACAACCCCACCCATTAGCAGAGAGGCTGCCTAAAATCATAATAAGTCCACAGACACCCCAAAACACATCACCAGACATGGACCTGCCCACCAGAGAGACAAGATCCAGCCTCATCCACCAGAACACAGGCACTAGTCCCCTCCACCAGGAAGCCTACACAACCCACTGAACCAACCTTAGCCACTGGGGACAGACACCAAAAACAACAGGAACTACAAACCTGCAGCCTGCAAAAAGGAGACCCCAAACACAGTAAGATAAGCAAAATGAGAAGACAGAAAAACACACAGCAGATGAAGGAGCAAGATAAAAACGTACCAGACCTAAAAATTGAAGAGGAAATAGGCAGTCTACCTGAAAAAGAATTCAGAATAATGATAGTAAAGATGATCCAAAATCTTGGAAATAGAATAGACAAAATGCAAGAAACATTTAACAAGGACCTGGAAGAACTAAAGATGAAACAAACAATGATGAACAACACAATAAATCAAATGAAAAATACTCTAGATGGGATCAATAGCAGAATAACTGAGGCAGAAGAACGGATAAGTGACCTGGAAGATAAAATAGTGGAAATAACTACTGCAGAGCAGAATAAAGAAAAAATAATGAAAAGAACTGAAGACAGTCTCAGAGGCCTCTGGGACAACATTAAACGCACCAACATTCGAATTATAGGGGTTCCAGAAGAAGAAGAGAAAAAGAAAGGGACTGAGAAAATATTTGAAGAGATTAGAGTTGAAAACTTCCCTAATATGGGAAAGGAAATAGTTAATCAAGTCCAGGAAGCACAGAGAGTCCCATACAGGATAAATCTAAGGAGAAATACGCCAAGACACATATTAATCAAACTGTCAAAAATTAAATACAAAGAAAGCATATTAAAAGAAGCAAGGGAAAAACAACAAATAACACACAAGGGAATCCCCATAAGGTTAACAGCTGATCTCTCAGCAGAAACTCTGCAAGCCAGAAGGGAGTGGCAAAACATACTGAAAGTGATGAAGGAGAAAAACCTGCAACCAAGATTACTCTACCCAGCAAGGATCTCATTCAGATTTGATGGAGAAATTAAAACCTTTACAGACAAGCAAAAGCTGAGAGAGTTCAGCACCACCAAACCAGCTTTACAACAAATGCTAAAGGAACTTCTCTAGGCAAGAAACACAAGAGAAGGAAAAGACCTACGATAACGAACCCAAAACAATTTAGAAAATGGGAATAGGAACATACATATCGATAATTACCTTAAATGTAAATGGACTAAATGCTCCCACCAAAAGACACAGATTGGCTGAATGGATACAAAAACAAGACCCATATATATGCTGTCTACAAGAGACCCACTTCAGACCTAGAGACACATACAGACTGAAAGTAAGGGGATGGAAAAAGATATTCCATGTAAATGGAAACCAAAAGAAAGCTGGAGTAGCAATTCTCATATCAGACAAAATAGACTTTAAAATAAAGACTATTAGAAGAGACAAAGAAGGACACTACATAATGATCAAGGGATCGATCCAAGAAGAAGATATAACAACTGTAAATATTTATGCACCCAACATAGGAGCACCTCAATACATGAGGCAAATACTAACAGCCATAAAAGGGGAAATCGACAGTAACACATTCATAGTAGGGGACTTTAACACCCTACTTTCACCAATGGACAGATCATCCAAAATGAAAATAAATAAGGAAAC
This sequence comes from Leucopleurus acutus, assembly GCF_964270905.1. Lineage (NCBI taxonomy): Eukaryota > Metazoa > Chordata > Mammalia > Artiodactyla > Delphinidae > Leucopleurus > Leucopleurus acutus. The sequence continues at coordinate 66,685,501 of NC_139151.1, forward strand.
ACAAGCTTTAAATGATACAGTAAACAAGATGGACTTAATTGATATTTATAGGACACTCCATCCAAAAACAACAGAATACACATTTTTCTCAAGTGCTCATGGAACATTCTCCAGGATAGATCATATCTTGGGTCACAAATAAAGCCTTGGCAAATTTAAGACAATTGAAATTGTATCAGGTATCTTTTCCAACCACAACTCCATAAGACTAGATATCAATCACAGGAAAAGATCTGTAAAAAATACAAACACATGGAGGCTAAACAATACACTACTTAATAACGAAGTGATCACTGAAGAAATCAAAGAGGAAATAAAAAAATACCTAGAAACAAATGACAATGGAGACACAACAACCCAAAACCTATGGGATGCAGGAAAAGCAGTTCTAAGAGGGAAGTATATAGCAATACAAGCCCATCTTAAGAAACAGGAAACATCTCGAATAAACAACCTAACCTTGCACCTAAAGCAATTAGAGAAAGAAGAACAAAAAAACCCAAAGTTAGCAGAAGGAAAGAAATCATAAAAATCAGATCAGAAATAAATGAAAAAGAAATGAAGGAAACAATAACAAAGATCAATAAAACTAAAAGCTGGTTCTTTGAGAAGATAAACAAAATAGGTAAACCAGTAGCCAGCCTCATCAAGAAAAAAAGGGAGAAGACTCAAATCAATAGAATTAGAAATGAAAAAGGAGAAGTAACAACTGACACTGCAGAAATACAAAAGATCATGAGAGATTACTACAAGCAACTGTATGCCAATAAAATGGACAACCTGGAAGAAATGGACAAATTCTTAGAAATGCACAACCTGCCAAGACTGAATCAGGAAGAAATAGAAAATATGAACAGACCAATCACAAGCACTGAAATTGAAACTGTGATTTAAAATCTTCCAACAAACAAAAGCCCAGGACCAGATGGCTTCACAGGCGAATGCTATCAAACATTTAGAGAAGAGCTAACACCTATGCTTCTCAAACTCTTCCAAAATATAGCAGAGGGAGGAACACTCCCAAATTCATTCTACGAGGCCACCATCACCTTGATACCAAAACCAGATAAGGATGTCACAAAGAAAGAAAACTACAGGCCAATATCACTGATGAACATAGATGCAAAAATCCTCAACAAAATACTAGCAAACAGAATCCAACAGCACATTAAAAGGATCACACACCATGATCAAGTGGGGTTTATTCCAGGGATTCAAGGATTCTTCAATATACGCAAATCTATCAATGTGATAAACCATATTAACAAATTGAAGGAGAAAAACCATATGATCATCTCAATAGATGCAGAGAAAGCTTTTGACAAAATTCAACAACGATTTCTGATAAAAACCCTGCAGAAAGTAGGCATAGAGGGAACTTTCCTCAACATAATAAAGGCCATATATGACAAACCCACAGCCAACATCATTCTCAATGGTGAAAAACTGAAACCATTTCCACTAAGATCGGGAACAAGACTAGGTTGCCCACTCTCACCACTCTTATTCAATATAGTTTTGGAAGTTTTAGCCACAGCAATCAGAGAAGAAAAGGAAATAAAAGGAATCCAAATCAGAAAAGAAGAAGTAAAGCTGTCACTCTTTGCAGATGACATGATACTATACATAGAGAATCCTAAAGATGCTACCAGAAAACTACTAGAGCTAAACAAGAATTTGGTAAAGTTGCAGGATACAAAATTAATGCACAGAAATCTCTTGCATTCCTATACACTAATGATGAAAAATCTGAAAGTGAAATCAAGAATACACTCCCATTTACCACTGCAACAAAAAGAATAACATATCTAGGAATAAACCTACTTAAGGAGACAAAAGACCTGTGTGCAGAAAACTATAAGACACTAATGAAAGAAATTGAAGATGATACAAATAGATGGAGAGATATACCATGTTCTTGGATTGGAAGAATCAACATTGTGAAAATGACTCTACTCTCCAAAGCAATCTACAGATTCAATGCAATCCTTATCAAACTACCACTGGCATTTTTCACAGAACTAGAACAAAAAATTTCACAATTTGTATGGAAACACAAAAGACTCCAAATAGCCAAAGCAATCTTGAGAACGACAAACGGAGCTGGAGGAATCAGGCTCCCTGACTTCAGACTATACTACAAAGCTACAGTAATCAAGACAGTATGTACTGGCACAAAAACAGAAAGATAGATCAATGGAACAGGATAGAAAGCCCAGAGAAAACCCATGCACATATGGTCACCTTATCTTTGATAAAGGAGGCAGGAATGTACAGTGGAGAAAGGACAGCCTCTTCAATAAGTGGTGCTGGGAAAACTGGACAGCTACATGTAAAAGTATGAGATTAGATCACTCCCTAACACCATACACAAAAATAAGCTCAAAATGGATTAAAGACCTAAATGTAAGGCCAGAAACTATCAAACTTTTAGAGGAAAACATAGGCAGAACACTCTATGACATAAATCACAGCAAGATCCTTTTTGACCCACCTCCTAGAGAAATGGAAATAAAAACAAAAATAAACAATTGGGACATAATGAAACTTAAAAGCTTTTGCACAGCAAAGGAAACCATAATCAAGACCAAAAGACAACCCTCAGAATGGGAGAAAATATTTGCAAATGAAACAACTGACAAAGGATTAATTTCCAAAATTTACAAGCAGCTCATGCAGCTCAATAACAAAAAAACAAACAACCCAATCCAAAACTGGGCAGAAGACCTAGATAGACATTTCTCCAAAGAAGATATACAGACTGCCAACAAACACATGAAAGAATGCTCAACATCATTAATCATTAGGGAAACGCAAATCAAAACTACAATGAGATATCATCTCACACCAGTCAGAATGGTCATCATCAAAAAATCTAGAAACAATAAATGCTGGAGAGGGTGTGGAGAAAAGGGAACACTCTTGCACTGCTGGTGGGAATGTGAATTGGTACAGCCACTATGGTGAACAGTATGAAGGTTCCTTAAAAAACTACAAATAGAACTACCATATGACCCAGCAATCCCACTGGTGGGCATATACCCTGAGAAAACCATAATTCAAAAAGAGTCATGTACCAAAATGTTCATTGCAGCTCTATTTACAATAGCCCGGAGATGGAAACAACCTAAGTGCCCATCATCGGATGAATGGATAAAGAAGATGTGGCACACATATACAATGGAATATTACTCAGCCATAAAAAGAAACGAAATTGAGCTATTTGTAATGAGGTGGATAGACCTAGAGTCTGTCATACAGAGTGAAGTAAGTCAGAAAGAGAAAGACAAATACCATATGCTAACATATATATATGGAATTTAAGGGAAAAAAATGTCATGAAGAACCTAGGGGTAAGACAGGAATAAAGACACAGACCTACTGGAGAACGGACTTGAGGATATGGGGAGGGGGAAGGGGGAGCTGTGACAAAGCGAGAGAGAGTCATGGACATATATACACTACCAAACGTAAGGTAGATAGCTAGTGGGAAGCAGCTGCATAGCACAGGGATATCAGCTTGGTACTTTGTGACCGCCTGGAGGGGTGGGATAGGGAGAGTGGGAGGGAGTGAGATGCAAGAGGGAAGAGATATGGGAACATATGTATATGTATAACTGACTCACTTGTTATAAAGCAGAAACTAACACACCATTGTAAAGCAATTATACCCCAATAAAGATGTTAAAAAAAAGAAAAACTTTATTTCCAAAAAATTCTGATGCTTGGCTTTTGCAAAGATGGCTAGTTCTCTATGAAAAATTCAGAAAGTCTTCTTTCTCCTTTCAGAGTGTGGAGCTGTCACTGGGAAATGGCTGCCTAGCTCTCCTTACAGCCAGATACAGCTAGTGAAATGTAAGCAGGAGTTATTATTACTATAGTTTTTGCTATTATTTATAAAACACTTGTAAAGTGCATAATATGTGTCAGGTATAGATAAGTGTTTGACAAACATCAACTCATTTAATGCACATAACAATTCTATTGTTATGTGGAAAGGAAAGTTCTATTACTGCCCCCATTTCACAGACAAAGAAACTGAGGGTCAGAGTAGTTGAATAATATGGAGGAACACAGCTAATAAGTCACAGAGATGACATTCCAGCTTAAGACATCTAATTGGAGTCCATACTCTTAACCATTGCATTATGCTTCCTCTTGGGCCAGGGCCTTTATAAAGCAAATGAGGCTTCTCTATCTACTCTGTGGCCCCAGGGGATGGCAGAGCCACACAACTGTAGGGTCCTGGGTTTCTGATTAGCCACAGGGAAGCAAGCTGCCTTCTGACCACAAACTCCCACACTAGACTACCACATGAATGAAAAATAAACTTCTGTTGAGTCAACGCACTGAAATTTTGGCTTTGTTTCTTACAGCATCTAGTGTTTGCCCTAACTGATACACTTGGCAACCAAGACCCACCATAATTTGTCCAGAGTCAAAGACCTGGATTCTAGCCCCAGTACAGGCTCTGACTTAATGTGTGACCTTAAAGAAGCACTTCCCTCAAGGCTACATTGGAAAGGTAAGAGGATTTGATTGGATCAACATTTTACAATCTGTATTTCATTTTCTATCTTGAATATGTTGCTTGAATCTTCTTCAAAATAGGACTCTATGGCCAAATAAGGTCGGAAAATTTTGGATACTACATTCCCCCATTAGAGTTACATAAATATTCACTGAATGAAGGCTTTGAGACATCCTTCTGTAAGGACTTTAACAATATTCATTAGATGGAGTTGACCACAGAACCTCTTAATTTTTTATTCATTGGGAGAAATTTATTAATACTTAGAGAGTAACTATAGTTAATAATACTGTATTGTATATTTGGAAGCTGCTAAGAGAGTAGATCTTAAAAGTTCTCATCACAACAAAATAAAGCTCTAACTATGTATGGTGATAGATATTAACTAGACTTATTGTGGTGATCATTTTTCAAATGATACAAATACTGAATCATTACACTGTACACCTGAAACTAATATAATGTTATATGTCAATTATACCTTAATTAAAACAATACTTAGAGGAATACTAGTGTAGTAAGAAATGTAGTTTGGAGAATGGTGAAATAGTATCCTAAAGCTATTCAAAATTCTAAAAATGCTTTGCATGGTTCTCTACCTTACCAAATTTCCCATACACAGCTCCAATCAAATTACCTCTTTATTGCTATATGTATGCAGCATATATCTCCACTGAGAGCTGGGAACGTCCCACATTGTTTCCTGAAGCTGGAATGACCCTTCTCGCCTCTAAATCACTCCGAGTCTTTCTTATATTTCAAGGCTCAACTCAACTCTGTGCCTGGTCCATGAAGGCTTCACAGTGTGATCTAGCACACACCATACTTTTCTCTTACTCAGCACACATTAAACTGTGTGGGCCTTCCATAGACATTTTAGACTTGGACTCCCCTGAAAAGCTTCTTGAAAGAAAGTGTTTGTAGGGCAAGAGATAACTAGAAGGTGAGTTCCTTGAGCTATTTTGATATGCATTGCTTGAACAAAGACAAAATTAGACTGGAAACAGTCACAAACAAGAAATATGTGTATTTATTCCTTGGTGGAGAAGTGGGAGAAGAAACTATGTGGTCCTTGGTCAAGAGAATCCGTGAGGAGCAAATAAGGAGTGAGATGCAGTTCTAGTTGGAAATTCCAAAGATAGTCTGCAAACAGGAAGAGGTTGTGTGTTGGGATTGTCTTCTAAGGTAGGTTTATGTTTAACCAGGCTGAACATGCATTGACTGCATGGGTGTGGCCTATGTATTCAGTATGCCTCCTCTACATTATGATGGCATCTCCTTTGGCATTTTGGGATATCTGATCTACCAGGATAAACATCCGGGTGCCAGTTACATTTCATGTATTGCCACACCACAGCCCAAAATAAAGTTCTGTTTTTGGGGTTTTATTTGCGGTACGCGGGCCTCTCACTGCCATGGCCTCTCCCGTTGCGGAGCACAGGCTCCGGACGCACAGGTCCAGCGGCCATGGCTCACGGGCCCAGCCGCTCCGCGGCATGTGGGATCTTCCCGGACCGGGGCACGAAACCCGTGTCCCCTGCATCGGCAGGCGGACTCTCAACCACTGTGCCACCAGGGAAGCCCTAAAGTTCTGTTACTGGCTGTCCAATATACTGACATATTTGAAAGAAAAAATAAATAATTCAAACATAATAGAAAAGGAATGAATACTTTCTAACTCACTCTTTGAGGTCAGAATTACCTTGATACCAAGGCCAGACAAAGAATTCTCAAGAAAGAAACTACAGAAAACTATATCCCTTATGAACATGGATGCAAAAATCCTGAACAACACACTGGCAAACCAAATCTAGCAGCATATAAAAACGATTATACATCATTACAAAGTGAAATTTATCCCAGGAATTCAAGGGTGATTCAACATATGAAAATTAATCAATGTAATATACCATGTTGATAAAATAAAGGACAAAACCACATTATCATCTCAATAGATGCAGAGAAAGCATGGACAAAATCCAACACTCTCTTATGATAAGAATTTTTAACAAAGTAGGAATAGATGGGAACTTCCTCAACCTGATTAAAGGCATCTATGAAAAACTCACAGCTAACATCATAGTTAATGGGGAAAGACTGACAGATTTGCCTCTAAGGTCAGGACCAAGATCGGGATATTTGTCTCACCACTTCTAATCAGCATTGTAGTGAAGGAGCTAATCAAGGTACAAGGCAAGAAAAAGAAAAAAAAGTCATCAGATTGTTGAAACAAAATAGAGAGCCCAGAAATAAACTTTATATGGTCAATTAATTTATGGCAATAATAGACAACAGGGAAAGAATAGTCTCCTCAATAAATTGTGTTGGGAAAACTGGACAGCCACATACAGAAGAATGAAACTGGACCATGATCTTACACTATGCACAAAAATTAACTTCCAATGAAGATTTGAATTTAAGACCTAAAACCATAAAACTCCCAGAAGAAAACATAGGCAGTAAGCTCCTTGACATACGTCTTGAAATGATTTTTTGAGTCTGATACCAAAAGCAAAGGCAATAAAAGCAAAAATAAACAAATGAGACTAGATCAAACTAAAAAGCTTCTGCACAGCAAAGGAAAACATCAACAAAATGAAAAGGCTACCTATGGAATGGGAAAATATATTTGCAAATTATATATCTACCAAGGGGTTAATATCCAAAATATATAAAGAACTCATAAAACTCAATAAAAACCCAAACAATCCAATTAAAAAATGGATAGAAGATCTGAACAGATATTTTCCCAAAGAAAACATATAGTTGGTTAACAGGTACATGAAAAGATGCTCACCATCACTAATCATTGGGGAAATGCAAATCTAAACCACAATGAGATATCACCCCACATGTGTCAGAATGGCTACTATCAAAAAAACAAGAAATAACAAGGGAATTCTCTGGTGGTGCAGTGGTTAGGGCTCTGCGCTTCCACTCCAGGGAGCACAGGTTCAATCCCTGGTCAGATAACTTAGATCCCACGTGCCGCATGGTGTGGCCAAAAAAAAGAAAGAAAGAACAAGAGTCAGCAGGGATGTGGAGAAAAGGGAACTTTTGTGCACTGTTGATGGGAATATAAATTGATGCAGCTACTATGGAAAACAATATGAGGGTCCCTCAAAAAATTAAAAATAGAACTACCATATGATCCAGCACTTCCACTGCTGAGTATTTATCTGAAGAAAAGGAAAACCCTAATTTGAAAAGATAATGCATCTCATGTTCATTGCAGCATTATTTACAATAATCAATACATGAAAACAATCATTGATGGATGAATGGATAAAGAAAATGTGATACACACACACACACACACACACACACACACACACACACACACACACAGAGGAATATTATACAGCCATAAAAAATGAAATCTTGCCATTTGCGACAACATGGATAGACCTTGAGGGCATTATGCTAAGTGAAATGAGTCAGGCAGAGAAAGACAAGTACTGTATGATCTCACTTATATGTGGAATCTAAACAAACAAACAAACAAAAACAAGCTCATAGATACAGAGATCATATTGGTGGTTGCCAAAGGGGAGGGGTAGGAGATGGGAGAAATGGGTGAAGGAGGACAAAAGGCACAACCTTCCAGTTACAAAATAAATAAATTATGGAGATGTAATGTACAGCGTGAAGATATTGGGTTGGCCAAAAATTTGTTCAGTTTTTTTTTCCATAAGCTCTTACAGAAAACCCAAACAAACTTTTTGGCCAACGCAGTAGTTAATAATACTGTATTACAAATTTGAAAGTTGCCTAGAGAGTAAATCTTAAAAGTTCTTATGACAAGAAAAAAATGTTTTCTAACTATGCATGGTGACCGATGTTAACTAGACCTTGTGGTGATCATTTCACAATGTACACAAATATTGAATCACTATGTTGTACACCTGAAACTAACATAATATTATATGTCAATTATACCTCATAACAACAAAATAAGTTTTAAAAGTTTATTTAATATTGTTAAGATGACAATACTCCCCCAAATTGATCTACATATTCAACACAATCTCTTTGAAAATTCCAGCTGGTATAGTTTCGGAAGCTGATCCTAACATGCATATGAAAATGCAAACAATCTTGAAAAAGTAAAACACAGTAAGAAGAATCACACTTCCTTCAAAACTTACTAAAAATTTACAGTAATCAAAACAGTGTGGTACTGACATTATAATAGACATATAGATCAACAGAATAGAATTTAAAGTCTAGAAATAAACCCATACATCTATGGCCAATTGATTTTTGACAAGGATGCCAAAACCATTTAACAGAGAAAGAATAATTTCTTCAACAAATGGTGTGGGACAACTTAACACCCCCATGCAAAAGAATGAAGTTGGGTCCTTCCCTCACGTCATACAAAAACTAACTCAAAATGAAGCAAAGACCTAAATATCAGAGCTAAAACTGTGACACTCTTTGAAGAAAACATAAGGGTAAAGCTTCATGATCTTGGACTTATCACTAGATTCTTAGGTATGACATCAAAAGCACAAGTAACAAAAGAAAAATAGATATATTCTACTTTGTCAAAATTAAAAGCTTTTAGGCATAAGAGGACACTATTAAGAAAATGAAAAGAGAAACAGAACAGGAGAAAATATTTGCAAATCATATATCTGATAAGTGTCTAGTGTCTAGAATATATAAAAAACTCTTACATCTCAAAAAAAAAAAAAAAGCAAATAATCCAATTAAAAAGTGGCTGAAGGGCTTCCCTGGTGGCACAGTGGTTGAGAGCCCACCTGCCAATGTAGGGGACATGGGTTCGTGCCCTGGTCCGGGAAGATCCCACATGCTGCAGAGCGGCTGGCCCATGAGCCATGGCCACTGAGCCTGCGCGTCTGGAGCCTGTGCTTCGCAACGGGAGAGGCCACAACAGTGAGAGGCCCATGTACCGCAAAAAAAAAAAAAAAGTGGCTGAAGACACTTCCCAAATATATATACACACGAAAGATCCAGAACTGCCAAAGCAATCCTGAGGGAAAAAAAAAAGCTGGAGGCACAACCCTTCCTGACTTCAGACAATACTACAAAGCTACAGTAATCAAAACAGCATGGTACTGGCACAAAAACAGACAAATAGAGCAATGGAACAGAATCAAGAGCCCAGAAATAAACCCACACACCTATGGTTGATTAATCTATGACAAAGGGGCAAAAATATACAATGGAGAAAAAGGCAGTCTCCTTAGCAAGTGGTGTTGGGAAAGCTGGACAGTTACATGTAAATAAATGAAATTAGAACATTCCCTTATACCATATACAAAAATAAACTCAAAATGGTTTAGAGACCTAAATGAAAGACATGACATCATAAAACTCCTAGAAGAGAACATAAGCAAAACATTATTGGACATAAATCATAGCAATATTTTCTTAGGTCAGTCTCCCAAATCAAAAGAAATAAAAGCAAAAATAAACAAATGGGACCTAATCAAACTTAAAATATTTTGCACAACAAAGAAAACCATAAACAAAACAAAAAACCTACAGAGTGGGAAAAAATATTTGCACATGATACAACTGACAAGGGGTTAGTATCTAAAATATACAAACAATGCATAAAACTCAGTCAAAAAACCAAACAACCCAATCAAAAAATGGGCAGAAGACCTAAATAGACAGTTCTCCAAAGAAGACATACAGATGGCCAATAGGCACATGAAAAGATGCTCATCATCACTAATTATTAGAGAAATGCAAATCAAAACTACAATGAGGTATCACCTCACACCAGTCAGAATGGTTATCATGAAAAAGTCTGCAAATAATAAATTCTGGAGAGGGTGTGGAGAAAAGGGAACCCTCCAAAAGTATTGGTGGGAATGTAAATTGGTGCAGCCACTATGGAAAACAGTATGGAGATTCCTTAAAAAACTAAAAATAGGCTACCATATGATCCAACAATCCCACTCTAGGCATATATCCAGAAAAGATGAAAACTCTAATATGAAAACATACATGCACTCCAATCTTCATAGCGGCACTATTTACAACAGCCAAGACATGGAAGCAACCCAAGCACTCATCAACAGATGATTAGTTTAAGAAGATGTGGGGCGGGGGGTGTGTGTAATACACACACACACACAATGGAATATAAGTCACCCATTAAAAAAGAATGAAATATTGCCATTTGCAGCAACATGGCTGGACCTAGAGAATATCACACTAAGTGAAGTCAGACAGAGAAAGACAAATACCATATGATATCACTTATTTGAGGAATCTAAAAAATAATACAAATGATTCTATATACCAAATAGAAATAGACTCACAAACATAGAAAACAAACTTATGGTTACTGAACCAGGAAGGGAGGGGAGAGGGATAAATTAGGAGTATGGGATTAACAGATACAAACTAATATACGTAAGATAGATAAGCAACAAGGACCTCCTGTATAGCCCAGGGAACTATATTCAATATCTTGTAATAAACTATAAATGTAAAATAATCTGAAAATTTAAAAAATATATATATGTATAACTGAATCACTTTACTGTACACCTGAAACTAACACAATATTGTAAATCAACTATACTTCAGTAAAAACCAAGAAAAGTTAGAAAATATTTTGAACTTGTTAAAAATAAAAACCTAATATCAAAATTTATGGGATGCAGCTAAAGTAGGGATTAAAGGGATACTTTTAAACACCTATATCAGGAAACAATCAAGTTCTTAAAACCATTTGAATAGTATACTGAAGGTTGGTGAATTTCGTGGTATGCAAATTATACCTCAGTAAAGCTGTTAAAATGTGAAAAAATATATATATATATACAAATCACTAACAATCACATGAACAGACGTTCAACATCATTTGTCATTAGGGAAATGCAAATCAAATCCACAATAAGATACCACTTCACATCCACTAGGATGACTATCATCAAAAGACAGATAATAACAAGTGTTGGCAAGTATATGGAGAAACTGGATTTCTCATATATTGCTGTTGGGAATGTAAAATGGTGCAGCCACTTTGGAAAAACTGTTTGGCAATTCCTCAAAAAGCTAACCGTAGATTTATCATATGACTCAGCAATTTTACTTCTAGGTATATACCCAAGAGAATTGAAAACATATATCCACACAGATGTACACAGATATTCATAGCAATTTTATTCAGCAAAAAAGTGGAAACCACCAAAACTTCCATCAACTGATGAATGGATAAACAAAATGTGGTCTAGCCATACAGTGGGTTATTACTGACTCATAAAAAGAAACGAAATATTAATTTATGCTACAACATGAACGAACCTTGACACATAATGCTAAGTGAAAGAAGCCAGACACAGAAGGTCACATCCTGTATGATTCTATTTATATAAAATGTCCAGAAAAGGAAAACCCATAGAAACATAAAGCAAAGCACTGGTTGCCAGCATCCAAGGGAGGGAGGAATGGGGAGTAACTGTTAATGAGAATGGAGATTCTCTTTGGGGCAACGAAAATATTCTGGAATTAGATAGTTATACAGTGGTGATAGCTGCACTTCTCTGTGAATATAGTAAAACCCACTAAATTGTATACTTCTAAAGGTGAATTTCACAGGATGCACATTCTGTCTCAAAAAAAAATCATAGAAGACATGTTCACTCCTTGCAAAGAATCCCAGCAACATGACGTGGGACAAGGTACCTAGTCTTTTAGGACATTATTTCTTCATTTGCCAGTTAGACGCAATACCATCATCTCCACAAGCTTGTGGCTAAGTCAGTATATGTGATGTTCTGAACCCTGTGCTCTTCATCCTGTTAGTACTCTCAGTTGAATCTGAATCCTTCTTCTTTTTTTATTTTTTAAATTTTTTTTTGTTTTTTTGCGGTACGCGGGCCTCTCACTGTTATGGCCTCTCCCGTTGTGGAGCACAGGCTCCGGACGCGCAGGCTCAGCGGCCATGGCTCATGGGCCCAGCCACTCTGCGGCATGTGGGATCTTCCCGGACCGGGGCACGAACCCGCGTCCCCTACATCGGCAGGCGGACTCTCAACCACTGCACCACCAGGGAAGCCCCCTTCTTCTTTTTTTAATAGTATTGCCGTCTGTCCAATCTAGCCTCATCTAAGCCACTAGATGTTTTTCAGGTTCTTTGGTTTGGTTTGGCTTTTTATATGCCCTCTCCCTTTCTGAAAGTCCTGAAAGTCCTCTCCCTAGAGAAAGTAACATTCACTGAGGACCTATTATGTGCCAGACCCTGGTGTAAAATACCATAATTTAGGCCCCCAGACAATGACCTGGGTCAGCGGTATTTGTTTCTACTTTAAAGAATAGACACTGAGGCCTGGATTACAAAATTCTCTCTAAGTCACACCATTAAAAAGAGTAGGATGTTGGATTTAGATGGGCCCCAGTTCAAACCTGCCTCTCAACAAATTTGATATCTCCCATTAATTACCTAAGCCTCCTGATCTTTGGTTTCCTCATCTATAAAACAGGGACAATGGGAGAAACTTTGCTGTGGAGTGGCTTTGAAAATTTAGTGATACAGAAGATGTACTTGGCACAGATCCTGAAATACAAGTTAACTATTGTTCTCTTACATTAATCTGACCGGTGGCTAAATTTGGATTGAAGCTGTGGCATTCCAAAGCCTTCTCTCCCACTTCCCCATGTTGCCTCTTCTCTTTTCTGTACCTTCCAAGCAACTTGCCCTATCAGTTGACAAGCAGACTGTGTGTTGAAATGTGAGTCAGCAGGGAGAAGGACTAAGAACAAATTATCAATAGGCATACACATCCAGTTTCCCCCAAACTTGTCACTTGCCAATCGCAGAGCTTCTTTCACGGACGCTCCCATGCTGCTCTTGCGCGCTCTCTCTCTCTCTCTCTCTCTCACACACACACACACACACACACACGCACGCACATGCACACGCACACACACACAGAGTTTTCTTACTTTTTCTGAGTAACCAGCCTTAACAGCTTCCTGGAAAAAGGGATACAGCTTGAATCAGAGTTTCACTGGAACGTCCCCAGAAAGTCTCACTTCTTTGGCCTTTCACAAAAACTCTGAGCCATAATCAAAAAGCTTGCACAAGCCTCTCCACTCCCTCTGTGTCTTCTAGTAAACTGGCTTCTGGCCTCTCACAGCTACATCTGTTCTTAGTGGAATGCGCTTATCAATCTTACTCCAGGGGAATGAGTCCAACAGCCTGGTGCCCTGGTGGCTGAGGAGGCTTATACAACCTTGTGACATGTCATCAACAAGTAGGTTGACACGGGATTTCAATTTTTTATCTTCTGGTAACTTCCATAAGACTCAGAATTCCTCCCCACATGCACCCACACTTCCAGATTCATTCTCTTTTTCTGTCTCAATCCCACTTGCTTTCCCGATCAGTCTATTAGCATCAATTGAGCATTAGCTCTCACTATGATCATTATTGTGTTGCTATTGTAGCTTACAGTAATCACTGGTCCAGCTGGACTCCCTGGTAGCTCAACAAAAGGATTTACCATTCCCCAGAAGGCGCTATGGAGTAGCAGAGGGCTTTAGGGTTGGACACCTCTGGCTTTGAATCCAGCTTTCAATTCTGAGAGAACTTGAATATGGTTCTTCTCCTGAACCTGTATCCTCATTTGTAAAAGGTAGTTATTAGTCCCCACATAGCCAGATTTTTGGTGGGAAATAAATGAAATGATATAATAGGCTCCATGGCAATTATTGACATTGTCATTGCTGTTGTTGCTCTCAGGATTCCAAGAACCACCTGATAGGAACATATTTCAAAGCACGCTCTCAGCGCAAACTGTTACATCACTGTTAAAAATTAACCAGGAGATGTCTAAACCTCAAGCGTATACAATGCTTTATATGCAGACACCCAACTCCTAGAACTTGAGTCTAAAGAAATACTCATGGATATAGGGCAAAGATTTAGCTACGAGAATGATCATCACATTTTTTTTTTTTTTCGGCCGAGCTTCACAGTACAGAACTAGGATCTTAGTTCCCTGACCAGGGATCAAACCCATGCCCCCTGCAGTGGAAGCATGGAGTCCCAACCACTGGACTGCCAGGAAAGTCCTGATCACCACATATTATTGTTTATGACGCTGAAAAATTAGAAAAAACCTAAACATGAAAAATGACTTTGTATATAGACTATGGAACTCCAATTCAGTAGACAACTAGCAACCCTTTAAATGTGGTAAAAGAATGCTAATGACATGGAAAGGTGTTGACTGTATGTATGGTGGAAGTTGCACAACGCAGTTACAAAACAGAATCTAGAATATGGTCCTGATTTTTTCTGAAGGAAGGGCTGGAGGGGACATTTGAGTGTATAGAGAAAAGGCAAAAAGGATAATGATTAAAATGCTTGAAGTGGGTATTCTTTTGCAATATTTATTTTTCTATTTTGTATTTTCTAAATTTTTGATAATGAAAATATTGAGGAAAAAATTAACTTTTGGGGTAAGTTTTATTGAAGCAAAACATACACATTGAAAAGTTGCACAAATTCTAGTACAACTTGATGAATTTTGATAAAGTAACATACCTGTGTAATTAGCATCAGCTCATGAAACACCCCAGTCATTACTCGCCCCACACGGATAACCACTATTCTGATTTCTAACAGTCTAGACGAATTTAGTTTGATTTTAAGCACTTTACAAGTGGAATCATCCCATATGCTTTGTACAGTCTGTCTTCTTTCATTAACAATGTCTGTGAGTGTCCACGTTGCTGTATGTAACAGTAGTTCATTCATCCTCAACCCTGTATTCTGTTATATGAACATACAAACACAATTTGTCTACCTATTCTTCTCTGAGTGTACATTTGTGTTATTACTTGTTTTTGGTACCATAAATAATGCTGCTGGGAACATTCTAGTTCCATCTTTTGTTGAACTTATGTATGCATGGAATTGCTGGTCAGAGGAAATGTGTATGTACAGTTTCATAGACACTGTCAAACTATTTTCCCAGATAGTTGTTCCAAAACACACGTCCACTAGTAGAGTGTAAAAGTTCTAGGTACTCCACTCCAGTCACATGTAAACACTTGGTACTGTCTGGTGTTTTCATTTTGGCCATTTCTAGTGGCATCACCTTGAGGCTTTAATTTACATTTCCCAAATAACAAGTGGAATTTAATATCTCTTCAAATGTTTATTGCCATTGGATACTCTCTTTTGTGAAGTACTGTTCAACTCCTTTGCCTATTTTTCTATTAGGTTACCTGCTTTTTTCATATTGACTTGTAAGAATTCATATACTCTGTACACAAGTTATAACAGATGCATGTACTGCAAACATCTTTTCCCATTGTGTAGACTTGATTTTTTTCAATCTCTTAATGGTGTCTTTTGATGAAAGAGAGTCTTAGTATTAGTGCCCGGTAGTTCCGTAGGATCCTTGCTCTGTCCCCTGGCAAATGTGAGCCCCTGATCATTTTCCAAAGGCAAGAAAGGCAAACTCATAATCAGAATGAGTCTCTATCCCTGTGAGGATGAACTACTAGTCCTCCCAGAATGGAAAGAAGCCAGTAGTATTATTACCCCACCCTCAGTACTACTTTTGTTAACTGAGTCCTTGAGAACGTCATGCCAAGATGGGATTAAGTGTGCAAAGATTTTCATTTAAGAAAATGGAGACAGAGCTGCAGACAACTGGGAGAGCCATCAGACCACAAATGCAGGAGACCCCAAGTGTTGGAGTAAGGAAAGAAAGCTTGGGTAAAAGTATCCTAGACTGTCATGGAACATTTCGCAAGGCTGTCAGGGAGTCCTTGAGCTGAAGTCAGTTGTCAAACTTCAGAATTATCCCACATCACTCAGAAATGGATCTGCCTCAGTATCCTGGCCACGCTTAGTCATTGCTGGCAGCAGCCCATGGGAAGCATGGTCTCAGCCCAAACACAGTGAAGGATTTCAGAGCACAGTGGGCCCTTGGTCAATTACACTCCCGGTAGTTCACGTTCTGGTAGGTGCCCTCTCATAGACACCACACCAAGGTAGGGAACATGGGAGAAGAAGTAGCGGTAAATGGGGAAGGTGACTAATATGTTCATTTTTAAAATACTGAGTTTGATACACCTTTTCCTCCTAGCTATTCGGTAACCAACAAAATATACATAATTCAGCAAGTGGGTCTGGGGTGCTCAAATAAGACATTAGGGAGTGACCCCTAGAAGAGCTTTGAGAGTAAAGGACCCTCAGGTATCTCCTTATAGGAGATATAATTGTACAAAGGGAACCCAGGGTTTTCAGTGACTTCCTGCTTTTTCTACCCAAAGCTCTTTCCGCTCAGTTGAGATGGTGGAGAACAGAGCGGGAAGAAAGAGATAGAGGCCTTGTGTGGTAGACCATGGGGCCATGCCCAGACTTAGGGCCCCTCCTTATTAAACACCTCCCCAAACATGAGAGCCCAATATTGCTGACATGTTTCTGCTGTATTTGTTTCAGCAGAGCAAATTGGTTTTTCCCATCTTAAAACAGAATGTGGCCAAAAGTAATTTGTATCACTGTTTCAATAAGAATTTTAGAGGGAAGCCAATGTACATTCATTATACATATAAGTGAGCTTGCACACATGCTTACACACACACACACACACACACACACACACACACACGGTACAAGGATATGAGCAGTCAGATGTGGTCAATCACAGAATCTATGCTCTGCAATCTGGAAGAGAGCGTGTGGGCCCACGAGTCAGGATTAAAACACCATAGCGACCAAGTCACTGAAGCTTGCACGAGTCAGACAGCAATTTCTGCTTAATAGAGCCCTTAGGTCTCAATAATTGCTTTGAAATCCACACATCAGCATGCAGTTCTCATACTGGGGAAGCCAGAAATCCAAGTGTGAGGACAGAACAGACAACCTCTCCTATGCACGTTCTACCTCCTTCTCAGCATCTGTAAATGTGCATCTGAGACTATCCTTTTAGTACTGTCCAGTCACCCACCCTCACCTTTTGAAGTTTCAAGGCAGATTGGGCTGGTTTGTGGACAAGAGCAAGAAGTGGCCCCTGAATTAAAATTCGGCTTTTGCTAACAGAGCTGCCACTGAACCACACAACCAACGAGAAAAGGGCACCTTTTTCTCAAGACGCTTTTCTTCTTATGTCTGTAAATTGTCGTAATATACTAACTTTGTTAAACAATTTAACAAAGCCACCTTTCAGAAAAAAACTGTTGTAATAAATATGCAAATTATTAATGTTTACTTTTTGAATGGAAAATGTGGCAGGATTCAACACAGACAACAGTACATGGCAGCCATCTCATCTCAGCACCCAGGAATTGTCCTTCTTCTGCTCTTTGTTTTCACACTGTTGAATTTAACATACTACATTTATATGCCTACCACTTGTTAGGAAAACAGCTATTCCAGCATGCCAGGTTCTGTGCCAGGAATTTCACAGCTGTAGATGCTCATGGTCTATCTGGAATGACAAGCAGAGCCCGGCAGGATAGAGGAGGCAAAGACTTCCAGCATCAGAGATACTCAAGAAACCTCAACAAACGTGGAGAACAAGGAAGCCTAGAACACTGTGCCCCAGATGTTTGCAGCCTAGAAGCTGCTCTGTGCCTGGCTTTCTTCCTTGGCCTCTGTCTTGCTGGCTCTTTCCAACTCTCCCTACTCCACTTCTCCTCACTCCCAGGGTCCCTCCGCAGCAGTAAATGTGGCTGCTTGAACAGAGAGGTCATTGCTTGGGAAACGGTGGTAGCCAGCATTGAGAAAGAGAGTGCTCTCCCCTTCTCTCCTGGACCAGCGGTGGTCACCATGGGGCCGAGCCCAGCCTGGCCAGAGAATGTCCAGGAACACCTGCCTCTCACTCTGCAGGGCACTGCTCAGGAGCCTCAAGAAGAATTATGGAAACTCTGATCTAGAGTCCTGGATTAGAGTTTTTAAATCTTTTTTTCCCCCATATTTAAAATAATACAACACAGGGGAGTTCCCTGGTGGCCTAGTGGTTAGGATTCTAGCCTTTCACTGCTGTGGCCCAGGTTCAATCCCTGGTTGGGGAACTGAGATCCCACAAGCCACGCGGCATGGCCAAAAAAAGACCCAAACAAACAAACAATAAAAAAAAGAAAACACTATGGAAAAATAACAAAAAGAATTAAGAAGATGAGTTTCCCTTAATCTCACTAACCAGAGATAAGTTGCCTATTTTTTGTTTTGATTACAGAAATAATACATGTAGTCATTATAGAAAAATCTGAAAAATAAACAGAAATATTAAGGAAAAAACTATTTTATGTATCATTCAGCATCATTTAAATTTGTTCTTTGTCTTTTTTCTGTGTACACCACTTTAAAAACAAATGAGGGGGGCTACCCTGGTGGCGCAGTGGATAAGACTCCACGCTCCCAATGCAGGGGGCCCAGGTTTGATCCCTGGTCAGGGACTAGATCCTACATGCATGCCGCAACTAAGAGTTCGCATGCCACAACTAAGAAGCCCATGTGCTGTAACTAAGGAGCCTGCTTCCTGCAACTAAGGCCTGGTACAACCAAATAAATAAATAAATAAATGAATATTTAAAAAATAACAACAACAACAAATGGGATTATACCATATATATGGTTTACTGTGGGTTTCTTTTTTCATTTATTTTTATTCTATGAGCATTTTCCCAGGAATTTTAAAATTTATT
Source organism: Leucopleurus acutus (assembly GCF_964270905.1). Taxonomy (NCBI): domain Eukaryota; kingdom Metazoa; phylum Chordata; class Mammalia; order Artiodactyla; family Delphinidae; genus Leucopleurus; species Leucopleurus acutus. The sequence goes on from NC_139151.1 coordinate 66,704,690, forward strand.
TCTACTTCTTTTCTTTTTTTAAATTAATTTATTTTTGTCTGCACTGGGTCTTTGTCGCTGGGTACGGGCTTTCTCTAGTTGTGGCAAGCAGTGGCTCCTCTTTGTTGAGGTGCACAGTCTTCTCACTGCGGTGACTTCTCTTGCTGCGGAGCATGGGCTCTAGGCACATGGGCTTCAGTAGTTGTGGCACACAGGCTCAGTAGTTGTGGCGCACAGGCTTAGTTGCTCTGTGGCATGTGGGATCTTCCTGGACCAGGGCTCAAACCCGTGTCCCCTGCATTGGCAGGTGGATTCTTAACCACTGTGCCACCAGGGAAACCCTCTACTTCTTTTTTACTTTTAAATGTTATTCTTATTTTTTATTTATTGATTTTGGAATGGGTTATATATCTACATTGTACAAAATTTGAAAAATATGAAAGAACATAAAGTGAATAATATGTTTTCCCTTCATTTCTATTTCCCACAGGAGCCATTATCATTAACAGCTTTTTATCTCCTTTCTGAGATAGTCTATAAATTAACACACACACACACACACACACACACACACACACACACACACACATTAGTAGTATATTAGTTATTGTGCTGTACTTTTTTCATTTCTTATATTGAGTTTTATTTAATACACAAAGTTCCACAGTAGTCATGAGGTAAATGAAGTACCTCATTCTTTTTAACAGCTGCATAGTATGCTACTTTTTTTCTTTTAATTTTGGCCACGCCATACAGCATGTGGGATCTTAGGTCTCCCCCACTGCATTGGAAGTCTGGAGTCTTAACCACTGGACCGCTAGGGAAGTCCCTAGTGTGTTACTTTTGATAGCTGTGCCAACTTGTATTTACCCAATGCTCTATTGGTAGACACTTAGTTGTTTCCAGCTTTTGCCACTGAAACAATACTGTAATAACTCTCCTTGTACATATATCATGAGACACAAATGCAAATGTATCTGCAGGATAAGTTCTTAAAAGTAGAAGTCTTGGGTCCCAAAGTTTGTGTATTTTAAAATTTGATAGAAATTGCCACTCATTGCAGCACTATTTACAATAGTCAAGACATGGGACTTCCCTGGTGGCGTAGTGGTTGAGAGTCCACCTGCCGATGCAGGTTCGTGCCCCACGAAGATCCCACATGCTGCGGAGCGGCTAGTCCCGTGAGCCATGGCCACTGAGCCTGCATGTCCAGAGCCTGTGCTCCACAATGAGAGAGGCCACAACAGTGAGAGGCCCGCGTACCGCAAAAAAAAAAAAAAAAAAATGTTACAATAGTCAAGACATGGAAGCAACCTAAATGTCCATTGACAGATGAATAGATAAAGAAGAGGTGGTATATATATACAATGTAATATTACTTAGCCATAAAAAAGAATGAAATATTGCCATTTCTAGCAACATGGATGGACCTTGAGATTATCATACTAAGTGAAGAAAGCCAAAGACAAATATCATATGATATAGCTTATATGTAGAACCCAAAAAAAAAAAAGATACAAATGAACTTTTTTGCAAAACAGAAATAGATCCAAAGGCACAGAAAACAAACTTATGATTATCAAAGGGGAAAGGGGGGCAGGGAAGGATAAACTAGGAGTTTGGGATTAACATATACACAATATATATATAAAATAACCAACAATAGATAACTTACTGTAAAGCACAGGGAACTATACTCAATATTTTATAATAACCTATAAGGGAAAATAATCTGAAAAAGAATATATATATGTGTATGTGTGTTCGTGTATGTACATGTAGAACTGAATCACTGTGCTGTATACCTGAAACTAACACAACATTGTAAATCAACTACACTTCAATTAAAAAAAAAAAATTACCAATCATCTTCCAGGAAGGGTGTGGAATTTATCTTCCTACTTGCGGAATATATGGGCCTCCTATATGGCCCTGATAATCCTCATCTGGTATTCATGTCCTTAAGTGTTCTCCGCCCACATTAAATCAGAGTTTTTCCTGTATTTAAGAGAATTTATACCTACTTTCTTGTGAACCATATATTTTCTCTAAATACAGTGGACTCTCTGTATCCACAGGGAATTCGTTCCAGGAGCCCTACAGATACCAAAATCCACAGATGCTTAAGTCCCACATATAAAGTGATGTAGTACTTCCATATAACCTACACACATCCTCCTGCATACTTTAAATCATTTCTAAATTATTTATTATACCTAATACAATGTAAATGCTATGTAAATAGTTGTAAATACAACATAAATTCTGTATAAATAGTTACTGGTGCAAGGCAAAGTCAAGTTTTGCTTTTTGGAATTTTATGGAATTCTTCTTTCAAATATTTTCCATCTGCAGTTAGTTGAATCTGTGGTATCTCCACAGATATGGAGGACTGACTATGAATCATTTTTCGTGGAGGCATGATATTCCACTATATAAGTTTAATGTTACTAATTTAATCATTCATCTATTATTAGACACTGAAGTAAATTTCCATTATTTTGGCATTAGCAATACTGGGATAAACATCACAAATCTGTGTTCATATAGCTGATCATTTCCTGAAAGGAGGTTGTTATAAAGAAATTACTGGGCCAAAGTGCATTATGAGACAGATATGTATAACAGAGCTGTCTAGAAATCTGTCTAATTTTTTAAGGCTCCTTATACAAAGTGGCAAACTCCTTTTCGTAAAAGTTCTGTTAATGTATACTCCTATCCATCTCAACCTCATCCTTCACCGAAGCCAGTATTATCATTTTTTTTTGTATTATCATTTAAAAAAAAACAAAAACATGTTGCTAATCTAAAAGACAAAAAATGGCCTTGTGCTACCAGTACTGCTTTTGAAAAGCACCCTCGTGGAGAACCCTAATTGAAACTGGGGTTGCATCAAGGCATGATTAGCCAGTAGGGGTATCTCAGGGCCTCTGGCATCACTCCAAATTCTCACTGTCACCTGAATGTCACCTGACATGAACCTACCTTGGACAACAGCAAAAGCAAAGGCAGCTGTTAGGGTTGTGAAGACCATAGAAGCTGGGACCCTACTGCTCAAAGCTTTGGCTACAACAGATGCCAGGTTTCTGGGGCAGCTCTGATTACACATATTCTGGTCATAATCCCACGAGCACACTCATGTTTGTCAGACCTTGTGTCCCCAGATGGGGTGTGGAAAATGTGGATGCAAATCTCATTACCCATGCATAGCCTTGGCTCACACTCCCCGAGCCCGGAACAGCAGGGCAGGCATTTAGGACTATCAGGACATCCCTATGAATGGAAGGTGGCCGGAGCCTAGGGCCCTGTCAGCTAGCTAGGGGGCAAAAGGCTCCTGACAGAAGAGCCCAGGCCCCCAGGGCTGTGAATTTCCTCTTCATGGAGGTTTGGAATCCTCCAGGGCTCAGGAGGCTCTTTGAGAAAGATTCACACTAAGAGAGTCCATGTGGTAATATTTAGGCTGCAGGGCTCCCTTCCTGCCCAGTGCCAGTCCGTCCCACTGAGCACTAGGGATCCTGCCCTCTTATCGGACATGACCTCCCTATCCTGCCCTGAACATTCTCCCAGGCTCAGAGCCAGCCCTTGACTTGCTGGCCCTGCTTCCAGCACCCAGTTTCCCTGCCTGCTTTTCTCACTTGGAACAGGTGGATTGCAGGCCTTCCCCAGGACCTTGGGGGTATTAACAGAAGTAGGAAACTATCAGCCTGCTTCCCACAGCTCGAGTTAATTTGGATACTTTGGGACGAGGCACACCAGAGACCTTAGCAAAGGCTCGGCTTTCCTGAGACGGTGGCTATAAGTCACCTCTTCCAGTTCCTGTATGTGTAGTGACTTCATGGTCCAAACAAACCCAATCAAGACATCAGACAAAGGAGGGTTATCTCTCATTGTACTACTTCAGAAATTCTCTTAAAGGTAAGAAATTATTAAGCAAGTGGTTTTTAGGTAGGGGAAGATCACTTATAAATAGGATATAAGATAAAAGTTCTCAAAATGTTAATCTCCATCGTTTTTTCTTTCTGGGAACTTCCTGACCTTTTTCATAATAAACAAAATCATCTATGTGGCCTTAAGAAGTAAAGGTATGGACGGGGTGGGTTTGTAGAGCATTAAATATTAACCAATATAAGTGATGGGGCCAAGAGGTGGCTTCACTGTATCTTCCTCACTAATTATGCAAACTCAGCTTCCAGACAAATTCCCAGCCCCTGGGAAGATTGAAGGAAGATTGCTTCCTTTCTACAAATCCCCTCACTTCCTCTCTACAAATCGCTTCACTTCCTCTCTACAAATCCCCTCACTTGCAGCAGAGCAAGATTGTACTGTTTAGTGATTCTATTTCCAATGGGCCAAACATGCACATAGTAGGCCCTCTGTAGTGTTTGCTCTGCCTCATAAACTCACTGAATCTTCCAAAAAACAAAAAGACCTTCAAATATCTGGAGAAACTATCAACTTTTATCTAAACTTTCCAAACCCTTCAACTACATCCAGGTGATATCATTTGTTTATTCATTCATTTATTTATCCAATCATCCATTCATTCATTTGATAATTGCCTACCCTAGGCTAAGCACTGTGACAATCAATTAACTAAGGAACCATGGAGTGACAGAGAAACATGACTCAGTAAAATGGAGTTGACTTCTGTATTTCATTAAATAATTATTTTAATTTGTTCTGTTTTTTATCTACTTCAAGTTGAGGGAATCTAACCCAACCTTTTAAGCTAATGCTTATTTTCTTTTTCCCATTTTCCTAGGTTACCTAAGTAAGTGTTGTCATTATGAGTTCAAATTCTCAACTATAATATAGTATAGGTAAAATAATAAATTACTGATCTATGCTCTGATTCCAGGGCATTCGTTAGCTGCAATGAAAAACAAAAAGATATGTTTATCTATATTTTTTTTCTTTTATTTTAAAGCTAATAATAGTTTTAAATGGAAATAGAACAAAAAGGTGAAGTAAAGAAAACCTGGAAAGCACAAAGACATTACTCCTTTTTGGTGCTGAGTATAATATAGGTGGTTCTGCAATTCAGAGCCAGTTGCACTCCAAAAGGGCACTTATAACTCAGTTGCTCGGAATGCAGATCTTGTTTCCCATAGGCAGAAACAATTGCACGCATAGGGATTAAGCCCCTCCACCCCTGGAAAATCTAGTGAAGGGAGAAACACAAACTGAAGCCAACATACTGTACATTTCCCACTGAATACTGTTAGGAGACATGCTATGGCTACACACAAAATAGGAAAGCAACAAAATTCAATAAGAAAATTATTTTTACTTATTTTTCTAGTTCTTGATTATAAGCGAGTATTATTCATTCATTCAAGATACATTTATTGGGGTTTATTTAGAAAGAGATTTTAAAATCCATCTTGGCAAAATTTGCAGAGATTCTCTTTTTTTTGAGCCGCACCTTGTGGCTTGTGGGATTTTAATTCCCCAACCAGGGATCGAACTCATGCCCCCTGCAATGGAAGCATGGAGTCCTAACCGCTGGACTGCCAGGGAATTCCCTTGCAGAGATTCTAAAAGGGACTTCTGGGCACTGTCAAGGCACTTGGAGAGTTATGCTACTTCTTTAATTATGAGTAATTTCATTTTTGAATGTATTGTTTTTCTTTTCCTTGATATAGGTAAACTACCAACAATATTTATGCACTGACTGGCATAAGCATGGCCACTTTGGGGGTTGTCAGCCAAATGAAACCAAGGTTATTGTTGAGGAATTTTCCAGAGATAACTGGGCAAGAGCTAGAAAACAATAGAAGGAACTCTAAGATCTCACTGTTACGTAACTAAACTAAAACAATTACCTATGTACTGGAAAAGCAATGAAAAGAGGGATATATTAAGTGTCTACTTGTACCAATAAACAAGACAAACATGTTTTTATAATTCTACATGACACAAAAGAAAGAAGGGGATGGGAAGGAGACATGAGTCAGCATATTCCCTGTGTTGGCCTCCACAAGTTCTTCTCAGCCAGCGTGTCATTTGATTTCAGAGAGAGATCTGGGAAAAGGAGGGAAGAGGCAAGTTCTCTGTGTTGGAGGTACTAGAAGAAGCATCCTACTGCTGTCTCTTTGAGTTAAGGGTGCTTGAACTGGTCATCCAAACTCCAAAAGCATCTATATGCCTTGAGGAAAACATAATTGCCTTAGAACAATTGCATAAATTGTGAAGAGATGAAAAGTAAAATAATAAATATTAGTAAGCATTGTATTGTTCCCCCACCTTATATTACAGGATAATTCAGCACTGTTCTCCATGTTAAAAGGCTCCACAGTAGATCAATCGGTCTATCAGTCAAGTCTTTGTTGAGCTCCTTGGGAAGGCACAATAGAAAACAATCCCTCAGGGAGCTTACAGTCAAATAGAGAAGGAAACATTATTAAATAATAAATAACTCAAAATAATAAATATTACAGGTGTGGAAAGGGATGGTCTCTGTTTCAGTGGGGCGCTGGATCTCCCCACATCAGGACACAATGAGAGGACTTTGCTGATGTGTGATGCTTAGGCTGAATTCTGAACCATGAGTAGAAATTAGCCAGGTAAAAAGAGTGGCACAGCTTTCCAAGCACATGAAAGCTGTGTGGGTAGGTCCTGAGGCAGAAGACAGCTTAGCATGTTTGAGGAACTGGGAGAGATCTTGTGTGGCCAGTGGGAAAAGAGTAAGAAAGAAATTAGTTCAAACTGAAGCTGGAGAGCCAGGCTAGATTATGTAGGTTGGCCAAATTGAGAATTTTAGATTTTATTCTAAAAGTAATAGGGAATCATTAAATTCATTAAATTGCTTTAGGTTAGAGAGGAGGAATAGTTTCAGAGCAGGAAAATCATTTAGGTTTACATTTTTAAAAGATCATTTTGGGGGTGGGACTTCCAGAATGGTGGAGTAAGGAGCTCAGTGGGCCCTCTTCCCAGCAAAACATCAGTGTAACTGGAGAAAATTATTTTAAGAAAACAACAATTAAAAGTCTCTGGAAGGAGATGCAAGAGGGAAGAGATATGGGAATATATGTGTATGTATAACTGATTCACTTTGTTATAAAGCAGAAACTAACACACCATTGTAAAGCAATTATACCCCAATAAAGATGTTAAAAAAAAATGAAATCAAAGATAAATCAATAAAAATATGTAAATTGAAACATAAAAAAAAAAGTCTCTGGAAATTGTCTTAAAGACATACAGCAAATGGAGAGACATTCATTTAAGAAAATCTACTAAGTCTTGGTAAGAATAGTGAGCTACCACTCCCTCCTTTATACACTCTGATCTACATGTTATGGAAACTCTACCCTAGGTATTCAACTCCAGGCAGAAAGAGCTGTCAAGAAGCAGCCAAGAAAGTGAGGACTATGTCTCCCCTCAACCCCCAATCTGGGGTTATACGTTCAACCCACAGGGGGAATGCTGCTGGGGCTTCTCATCCACCACCACCACACCACATCCCAACCTTGTATTGCAGAGGCTCTATTCTATTCCATTCAGCCCCACTCATAGAATAGAAATTCTACCCTAGGCATAAAAGGCTGAGAATACTAGGAGTCAAATCATCCCCCACCCTCACCCCCACCCCATGTACTCACAGAGCAGAGTCTCCATGCTAGGAGAGTCAAGCCACGAAGATAAGGGATTGCTACTTCCCTCCCCTCCATTCCCAGTCTCCTCTTGTACAGCAGGAGTATCACCAAAATAAAAGTTGGTCTCCACCCCCAGTTAGATGCAGTGGCACACGGTTATGCCTGGGAGGAGAGGTAGGCCACAAGATGAAGAACTCTGCAGGTCTGCCTGAGGGGACTGACTGGAACAGAGTGGAGAACTCCTTGCCTAAGAAGGTTGTCAAAAACCAAGAAGACTAGGTGGAGAACAATGAAGAGGAGGCCAGTAGCTCCATTATACAAACCAAATAATAAAGCAGACACAAGTTTAATAGAGAGAACCAGGGAAAGAGATAGTCAAGAAGAAGCTTCCTGGGATCACAGTCAACTCTGGAGTCAGGAAGGCTGTGTGCATGTGCAAGGCTGCACCGATGCAGGAGCAGTCAGAGTAGGACATGGGGCAGACTTGAAAACATTCCCTGAGCCACATATAGACCCATCAATACAAGGTGAAGCTTCAATAGAGTAAGGGGATTAAATACAGGCATACCATGGAGATATTGCAGGTTCGTTTCCAGACCACCACAATAGACTGAATACCACAATAAAATGAGTCACACAAATTTTTTGGTTTCCCAGTACATATAAAAGTTATGTTTACATATACTGTACTCTAATGCTATGTCTAAAAAAAATTATGTCTAAAAAAACAACACGCACAATTTAATTTAAAACACTTTATTGTTAGAAAATGTTAACCATCATCTGACAATGCAGGGTTGCCACAAACCTTCAATTTGTAAAAAAAAATGCGATATCTGCAAAGTGCAATAAAGGAGAGGTCTGCCTGTACACATATGACCAAACACAGGAACAATAAGCTACTCTGCTGCAGAGACAATGCCTAAGAAGCCAATCTTAAAAATGAAATCACACCCATCACTGGCAAACTGGAAGAATGTGTGATGCACAAGACTGCACCCTCTCGGGAGTGATTAGAGAAGGAACATCCAAGTTACTAGTCCCTGGCTGAATGCGGTGCAAAAATGTAAATATCTTGAATTGTGATAGCAGACTGCAAAGCACAACAGTAAAATGTAAAAAATCTAACTGGCTAAGGGAGCTTAAGCATGACCTTTGACCAATAAGTGACTTCTGCTGACCAAGGAGTGACTCTTAGGTATCCAGGCTAAAGGATAAAAACAAAAGGAGAAAATTGAGTAGGTAAATTAGAGGCTCCGTACTACAAGAGAAATAGACTTTGTACAAAATTAGTTCATACAAGTCACTAAAGGAATAAGCAAACAATCAAGCAAAGAAAATAAACAACAACAACTTCCTGGGAATGAGGCAATAAGTATTCAAGCTGCCACAATATAATATCTAAGATGTCAAGTTTTCAACAACAACAACAACAAAAACTATAAGATATGGAAAGAAACAGGAAAGTGTGACCCCTACATAGGAAAAAATGCAGACATTAAAAACTGCCATTCAGGGCTTCCCTGGTGGCACAGTGGTTGAGAGTCCGCCTGCCGATGCAGGGGACACGGGTTCGTGCCCCGGTCCGGGAAGACCCCACATGCCGCGGAGCGGCTGGGCCTGTGAGCCACGGCCGCTGAGCCTGCGCTCCGCAACGGGAGAGGCCACAACAGTGAGAGGCCCGCGTACTGCAAAAAAAAAAAAGAAACAAAAACAAAAACCAAAAACTGCCATTCAAAGGGGGCACAGCTGGTGGAATTAGCTGACAAAACTTGAAAACAGTTATTACATATATGTCCAAAGAGCTAAAGGAAAAAAAACTTAAAGAAAAGTATGATGACAATGTCTCATCAATAGGGAATATCAATAAAGAGTTAGAAACTATTTAAAGGAATCAGTGGGATTCTGCAGTTGAAAAGTACAATAACCAAAATGACAAATCCACTAGAGGAGCTCAGTAGTAGATTTGAGCTGGCAGAACAAAGAATCAACAAATATGCAGATACAGCAACAGAAATTATGCAAATGTTTTTGAAAACAGAGTCTCAGAAAAATGTGCGATATCATTAAGTGCACCATCACATATGTAATAAGAGTATCAGAGAGGAAGGAAAGAAAAGGACAGGAAAAAATATGAAAAATTAATGGCTGAAATTTTCCAAAATTTGCTAGTAAACATTAACCTACACATCAAAGAAGCTCAACATGCTCCAAGTAAGATAAACAACAAGAGATACATATATGGTCATATCATAGCCAAAATGTTAAAAGAAAACGAGAAATATCTTGAAAACAGGGAAAGAAGAACTACTTGCCATGTACTAGGCAACACCAATATGACTTTTCAAAAAAATTTTATTATTTTTTGGCCGCACCACGCAGCACGTGGGATCTTCATTCCCCTGACCAGGGATCAAACCCGCACCCACTGCAGTGGAAGTGCAGAGTCTTAACCACTGGACAGCCAGGGAAGTCCCACCAATAAAATTAATTGTTGACTTCTTATGATAAACAGTGGAGGCCATCAAACAATGGAATGACATATTCAGAGTGCTAAAAAAAAATTTTTAAGAAAAAAAGACCTGTAACCAAATATCTTATAATAAAAAACTATCTTTCAAAAGTGAAGGTAAGACATTCTTATATAAACAAAACCTAAGATTTTTTTCTTTATTGCTAGTAGATATGCCTTACAAGAAATACTAATGAGAAAGTAAAACTTAAGAAGACTGCCAAACAGGCTTGTTCCTGGCTTCAGCTTTTCTTAAAGGTGAGGCCAGCCCAGATCAGAGTGACTTCATGCAAAATGGTGAAGTAGGAATCTCCAACAGTTGGTCCCTTCACCAAAGCAACGGCTGAGCTGGAAAGAGTTGCTTGAATTAACTATTTTGGAACTCTGAAACTCTGACTAGATACTTATAATAACCAGAAGAGTGCTTGTTTCAGTAGATAAGTTTTTAAAAAACATAAGAGAATATAGTGAACTTTATGCTAATAAAATTTAAATGAAATTAAAAACACAGCAAACCATATCACCAAGATTGACTCCAAAAGAAATAGAAAATCTAAACAGACTGTTGGCTCTTTAAGAAATTGAATTAATAGTCAAATATCTCTCAAAAAGCACCATGTGTTATCAGTGAAGTTTACCAAACTTTTAAAAAGGGAGATAACCTTCTTTTATATAAACTTTCAAAAGAAGAGAAAAAGACACTCAATTTGTTTTATGATTCTAATAAAACATCGATACATAAACTAGACAAGGATGGTAGAGGAAAAGAAAATTATGGCATATCTTGCCAAGAAATCTAGACTCCAAAGTCCTAAAAATAATTGGCAAGTTGAACACAGATGTTTATCAAAACTGAATTTCTTAATTTGGATTTATCCAAGAATGCATGATTTCACATTAAAACCCCTATCAATTAATTTACAGCATTAATAGATTTTATAAACCATGTTATTACCTTCCAGTTTAGTGTGTGCTAAAAGCCTCTACAAAGAAAAGCTCAACTGTGTTGCAACAAATATATTAAACAATCTCTTTTTTTTTTGGCTGTGCCACACGGCATGTGGGATCCTAGTTCCCTGACCAGGGATTTAATCCCCACCCCCTGCATTTGAAGCGCGGAGTCTTAACCACTGGACCTCCAGGGAAGTCCCCCAATACTTTTTTTTTTTTTTTTTTTTGTAAGAAGTGGATTTATTTAGAGAGAAACACTCTACAGACAGAGTGTGGGCCATCTCAGAAGGTGAGAAAGGCACCAGGGTAAGGGGTTGTCAGTTTTTATAGGAGTGGGTAATTTCATAGGCTAATGAGTGAGAGGAGTATTCCAGCTATTTTAGGAAGGGGCGGGCATTTCCAGGAATTGGGCCACCGCCCACTCTTTGATCCTTACGGTCAGTCTTGGAACTGTCATGGTGCCACTGGGTGTGTCATTTAGCTTGTTGATGTGAGCTTGCTGATACTGAGGTTCAAGGTCTAGTGGAAAAAGTCGACTTGTCCGCCATCTTGGATCCATTTGGTTCTAATCAGTTTATGTCATGTCCTCGGGCTATGTCATTCTTTCAAAGGTTGTGCCCTGCCCCCTTCCCTCCTGTTTCATTCCCCCCTCAGAGATTTTACTCCCATGTTCTTATGGGAAGCAGAAGGGCGATGGTCTGTCTTCTGTAACTGCTTCAAGGCTGAGTAGGGGTGTCAACCCTGCCTGTCAGGGAGTAAAAATCTCTGGATGCCTGATCTAGGGGCCCCAGGGGCAGGGAGCTCCTTGTTAAGTCAGTATGGGCTGGAATCCTTGCAGAGCCATCATCTTGTGGAACTATTGTAATTGTTTCCATAGCCTTTCTATGAATCTCCTTGATGATGAAGCGCTTTTTGTAACAGCATCAGAGTACAAAAAGACTTAAAAGGCATGGTTAAACATCTGATTACAGTGTAACCGATAAAGAAACTTGGTTACAATAACCAGAATTACGAATGATTACATTTAACTTAACATACCAAATAATCCTAGTTAAATATTTTTCTTTAAGATACCTCAGGGGACCTCTAAAGTACCCCAAAGTTAGCTGGAAATCAAAAGAAACAATTAAAATGTGATATTTGGGAAGTTCCTCAAAAAGTTTTAAAACACTTGGTCAAATAAGATCATAGGTCACTGTGAGACAATACTTATTCCTTAACCAAAGTTACAAAAGATCTTAAAAGCAAATACAAGTCACTTAAAGGCAAAGAAACTCATACAATCTGTTGTCAAAATCAGCATTTCAAGAATACTTTGGAGGGAGAAAAAAAATCCAGTCTTGTTTTAGCCCATTCCTAACAAAATCCATTTACCCAACTAAATTCAATCCAGTCTTAGAAAATCCTGATCATGCAAAACTCTTTTCAGTATTTTTCATTCTTCACACCTTTTCCTAAAAACACATATTTTACTTTTCTTAAAAGTTTTTTTCACATTGAGTTACTTTTCTTGTTGACAAATTTATAACAGAATAAGGTCTTATTTGCCCTCTAATAAACCTAGGTACAACAGAAATATTATACTTGACATTGATGACTCTAACATGTCTATATTAATCAAATTAACAAGCTTAAAGCCACCTTCAATACCAGATATCAGTTTAGTACTGAATATTTTCCCAAAGACATGAACCTGAAATTCATTTTGGCCAGATTGTTTTTTATTTCTGAGCATTTATATAAGCACTTAATTTTTAAAAAGCCAATTAAGTAGAGCTCTTTTGTGAATTAATTTTTGGCAATACCATACACCTACAATGCACATGTAGGTACATAGGAACACACAAACAAACACAGAGACCTCATAGTTCCCATTCCAAAATTTCAGCCCTGAGTCAGGTGCAACATAAAAGCCATCAGTTATGAGGGGCTGGATTCAAATTGGGCTTCTAGCAGATGGAACAAATCAAGGTCACCTGCCTAGATGGCTAAACTCTTTTTACTAGTGTTTACAGAAAAGACACTTAAGATTTCTATTTATCCTTGGCAAGTCAAATTCTAAATTACTTTACCCTCTTTTTATCTTTATTTAAGGTTTTAAAAATAACATTTATTTCTTAAAAGTTGACATGTGCATAATAGGAAACCAAAGAACACAAGAAGCAAAAACAAAGTCATCCATCATCACAAGCAGTTTACCATTTGATGTGTCCTTCTAGGTCTCATTTGTGTATTTAAACACAACTAAGCATCCATTTATATGTAATTAAGATCATACAGTTATGTATCATGCTTTTTCACACATCATGAATATTTACCATTTCAAAGTCCCAAAGCTATGAGTATTTTGATAACCAAAAATACACTACATCAACTCAATCTGGAAGGAAAAAAAAAATGTAATCCTTTCTTGGCGACAAAAATTTAAGAAAAGGCAAAAATAGCAACAGGCCTCTAGATAAAGATATTGGCAGAGTTATGATTAAAATACTACATTCCCTTAATGTTCAATTAAAAATGAGACATAGGGACTTCCCCGGTGGCGCAGTGGTTAAGAATCTGTCTGCCAATGCAGGGGATACGGGTTCAAGCCCTGGTCCAGGAACATCCCACATTCCATGGAGCAACTAAGCCTGTGCACCACAACTACTGAGCCTGCATTCTAGAGCCCATGAGCCACAACTACTGAGCGCATGTGCCACAACTACTGAAGCCCCCGTGCCTAGAGCCTGTGCTCCACAAGAGAAGCCACCGCAATGAGAAGCGCACGCACCGCAATGAAGAGTAGCCCCAGCTCACCGCAACTAGAGAAAGCCTGCGTGCAGCAATGAAGACCTAACACAACCAAAAATAAATAAATAAATAAAATTGATTCTTTAAGGAAAAAAAAAGAGACATAAAGCAACAGAGTACACAAAGTATAATGCTTTTAAGAGGATTCATTATCCAATCTAAACTATTAAAGTATTAGGAAGGAGGTATGTATAAAAGGGAGGGAAGTATGTGGATGTGTTCCTATTTATATTTTGACAATAACCATTGATGTGTGTGCAACTCTTAGCTGTACTATAGGAATACATTGTTAAGTAATTCAATGGAAACATACCCTCTTTTTAAAATTTGCGTTTAAAAAGATGGCAGAGGTAAGCATTCCTGAGAAGACCAAGTAGGATATTTGCATCTCAAAGGAACGGGTAAGTGCCTCCTGGGATGACTTTGTTTCCCCTTTGTTTAATATTTACAAGCCTCTTAAGATAAATAGGGAAGGTTTGGGGAGTGGTAAAAGGATTGGTGGGCTTTGGATTATTTTTGGAGCCACACCTCTGGTCCTGTAAAGACTACATTTGTGAAACAAAGACAGTTTTCTTTTTCAAAGAATTGGGTGGTTACCTCAAGGATACTGAAGGGCTGACATACCCATTCACCTATGTTAGAAAGTTACTTTTCCTCATGTAGTTTAGGGGAGAAGGCCTCCTCTAAAATTCCTATCAGACTCTGAATATCAGCTATGGTCAGTTTGGTCAGACCAGTGGCCTCCTATTTTGGTAATCTAGTTACAAACATTTTTGAGGATCTTCCCTGGGTTTAAGAAATTTGTACCTTATATTTAGACACAATATAACCCTTTTTACTTAATAATCACCGGCTGGATATCTTTGGCCAAGCCTGGAACCTCGATATTCCACATTCTAGGGTCTATTAAGGCTTCTGTTTCAGCTTCAGATTTTATCTGTTCCTTTTTGCTTTTTGTTAGAACCATTTGGTGATGAGGGTGTTCCCTTGCCGCTCGAGAAACAGAATGGCCCCTAGCTTAGTTAATGAATCTCTCCCATTAAAGGGATGGGACAGTCAGGCACAAACAGAAAGGAATGTAAAAACAGTTGGCCATTGATCTTGCACAAAAGGGGTCCCAGGTTAAGTGTGCCCCTGTCTCTTCCCTGACAACCCCATTACGTATTCTTTATGATTGCTAAGGTTTCCAATCCTTTGGGTTAAGAGAAGGTTGCACCAGTGTCTATAAGAAATTCTATCAAGTAGCCCACCACATCAATGACCACCTGAGGTTAGACATTAGTTATGTAGATGGTATCTCTAGGCAGAGCCACTTTTGGCCTTGGGCCCCTTCAGTCTTCTGATTGCAAAACCATCGATGGCTGAAGGGGCCCCTTCGCTCTCTGGCATCTGGGGCATTCCCTCTTCCAATGCCCTGGCTGTTTGCAAAGGGCACATCAATCACAATCTTCCCCCCAGTGCCTTTTGTCCGCACAGGGTACACGGGCCTTGTATTGGTACCTGTTGCCTTGTGGTCTGCCAGGGCCAGATTAGCCCAGAAAAGCCAACTTCCCCTTTGGCAGTCTCTGAGCAGACAAAGCCACTGCAATCATTTGGGCCTTTTGCATATTTCTCTGGGTGCATTCAGGCTTTTTGGTCATATCTCTATTACTGAAAGCCTAAAAAGCCAATTGGAACAAATCATTCATTGGAGTCTGAGGACCAACAGTTGCTTTCTGAATTTTGTGCCTAATGTCTGGGACAGACTAAGTTATGAAATGCATAGTCAAAAGGGCCTGTACCTCGGAGGAGGAGGGATCCACATTCATTCGGGATCCATGGCCCTGTAGGGTGGGTCAGTTAAAATGTGCTCTGTGTCCTTCCTAGAGTTATCCCTCCAAGCTACACACGCCTTAAATTCCTTTTGGGTTCCATTGCCTAGATACAAGGCCATGAAAATTTGAACATAGGGTACTTCACTCCATTTTAAATTTCCTAACTCATATAGTGGCCAAACCTGATTACATAACCTACTAAATGTTTTCCTTTTAATTCCTGCTGTCCAAATCTTTCCCAGTCCTGGAGTATATGGCCCAGAGGGGTATTGGTTGGGATTGATACAGCCTGACCCATTTCAGACAAGCCTGAGGTGACGTCTGTAACTCCTGAGCTATCCAAAATTCCACCCTTAAGTCAAAATCCACCACACAATTTGGTCAATGTTTGCACTTATGATTTTAGATGTTATCCCTTCCAAGGTAGTCTCCCAACCAGGTGTTAGTGCCCCAAAAGTCGCAAAGAAATGCACAGAAGATGTCCTCAATGGTGTTGATGATGAGCAGGAGTTGGTGTAGCTATAAGTTGGGAATAAAGGGTCAGCACTTGTAAGGGTTAGAGGGAAGGGAGTAAAAGCAATAAAAAGTACACCTTGGTGGTCACACAGGTCTTCTGGGATTAACAGAACAGAGAAAGAAATAGAGCAGGAATGAATAAAAATGCAAGAATGTAGGAGAAAAACCTCAGAGTCAAGGAGAAGAGTATAGAGATTAACAATTCTGTCCTGGATCTGCTGTTGGATGTGCATAAGTATACGGGGTTGCCCTCTCGGTCTAAAATGAGCAGGCATGGGCAGAGTGTCCTCCCCAGTATGCCTGGCTCGTGGTGCCCCACGGGCCTCTTTAGGACCAAGACCTAACTCTCAACATTTTCTTACCTTATCACTGTCCCTTCGTGGTCACCAGCTGAAACCATGCACCTCAGATTGGGACTTGAACCCATGTGCCGGGACTAGAACCCAGCCAAAACCCAGATTGAGATTTGAACTCATGCGGCTGGGACTTGAACCTGGCCAAAACCCACAGTCTTCCCAACTGAGATCACACACCTCATTTTAGGACTTAATGAAGCTCACGTTCTTGATGTCTCATCGCAGAAAGAATTCAGTGAGAGACAAAGTGATAGGTAAGAAGTGGATTTATTTAGAGAGAAACACCCTCCACAGACAGAGTGTGGGCCATCTCAGAAGGTGAGAAAGGCCAATACTTCTTTTAATAGTTGAAATTTTTTATTATTCTAATTGTAAAATACATTCAACATAAAATTTACCATCTTAACCATTTTAAAGTATACAGTTCAATAGTGTTAAAAGCATTTATATTGGTGTGCAATCTCCAGAACCCTTTTCATCTTGCAAAACTGAAAATCTACATCCATTAAACAACACGTCTCCATTCCACACTCCTCCCTCCCCCAGTCTCTGGCAACCACCATTCTACTTTCTATCTCTATGAATTTGACTACTCTAAGTACTTCATATAAATGGAATCACGCAGTATTTGTCTTCTTGTAACTGGCTTATTTCACTTAGCATAATGCCATTAAAGTTTATCTATGTTGCTTTTTGTTTGTTTGTTTGTTTATTTATTTATTTATGGCTATGACAGGTCTTTGTTGTGGCACATGGGATCTTTCATTGTGGCACATGGATTCTTCGCTGCAGCATGCAGGCTTCTCTCTAGTTGTGGCATGCGGGCTTCTCTCTAGCTGTGGCACAGGGGCTCAGTAGTAGAAGCATGTGGGCTCTCTAATTGTGGTGTGCGGGCTCCAGAGCACACAGGCTCAGTAGTTGCAGCACTAAGGCTCAGTAGTTGTGGCATGCAGGCTCAGTAATTGTGGCACATGGCCTTGGTTGCCCCCGCGGCATGTGGGATCTTAGTTCCCCAACCAGGGATCGAACTTGTGTTCCCTGCATTGGAAGGCAGATTCTTAACCACTGGACCACCAGGGAAGTGCCTATCTATGTTGTTTTGATAGCATATACCAGAATTTCCTTCCTTTTTAAGGCTAAATAATATTCCATTGTATGCACATACCATATTTGGTTTTCCATTCATCTGTTGATGGACACTTGGATCGCTTCAACCTTTTGGCTATTGTGAATAATGCAGCTATGAATATGGGTGTACAAATATCTCTTTGAGACCTTGCTTTTAATTCTTTTGAGTATATACTCATAAGTGAAATTGCCGGATCATATGGCAATTCTATGTTCAATTGTTAAACACCATACTGTTTTCCCCAGTAGCTGTACAATTCTATATTCCCATCAACAGAGCACAAGCGTTCCACTTTCTCTACATCTTCATCAACATTTCTTATTTTCTGCTTTTTTAATAGTAGCCAACCTAATGCATGTGAGATGGTATCTCATTGTAGCTTTTAATTGCAGTTTCCTAATGATTAGTTATGTTTAGCATCTCTTCATGTGTTTGTTGACCATTTATAAATCTTTGGGAAAATGTCTATTCAAGTCCTTTGTCCACTTTCAGTCAGGTTGTTTTGTGTTGTTGTTGAGTTTTAGGAGTTATTTAAATATTCTGGATATTAACCTGTTATCAGATACATGATTTACAAATGTTTTTTCCATTAGGTTTCTTTTTCACTGTTGATTGTGTCCTTTGACGCACAGTTTTCAATTTTGAAGTAGTCCATATAACTACTTTTACTTTTGTACCTGCACTTTTGGTGTCATATTAAATAATACTTTTAAAATGTGGATATCAGTTAGGCAATGTCAGTGGTAGGTGTACGAGGTGAGGTCTCCTATCTGGGAGCTGCTACAGACAATAGAAAAAGATCCAGAGTAAATTAGATATTGGAGTTATCAAACAAGCATTTTAAATAACCATACTAACATGTGTAAAAAATAAAAAAAATTGACAGATAACTGACAACTATTTTTAAAAAGTCAAATGGAACTTCTAGAAGTATAAAATAAATTGTAACTGAAATTAAGAATTCAAGAGATGGGCTTAAGGGCAGACTACAACATAGCAAAAAACAGGATTAATAAACTGGAAGTGAAAATATACAGGTTGAAATTCAGAGTGGGAAAAACAATGAATATTATATAAAACAGTGTAAGATAAGTATAGGATACAATGTGAAGATCTAACACATATATAATTGAAATTCCAGAAGGAGAGGAGAAGAAATAGGAACAGAAGAATGTTTGAAGATATACTAACCCCCAGATTTCCAAACCTAATGAAATGTATCAAACCACAAATTCAAAGAGTTCTTCAAACTCCAAGTTGGATAAATATAAAGAAAGCTGTATCTATAGTCAAACTGCTGAATTACAATTTCATTTGTAAATTATATCTCAATACATCTAAAATAAATAATAAAAACAAACTGCTTAAAATCAAAGGCAAAGAGTAAAATATAAGCAAATAGAGGGCAAAAAGGCATGCTACCCTCAAAGTAAAACAATAAAACTCAGTTACCTTCTCAGTAGAAACTATGAAAGACAGAAGACAGTGAATGATATCTTCAAAATACTGAAATGTTAAAGAAATCTGCCAACTTGGAATTTCATCCTTCAAAATTAAGGTAAAATTCTTCAAACAAACAATTTTTCAAACAAAGCTTCTGATGAAAAACTTTGTCACCAGAAGACTTGCAGTATAAGAAAGACTCAAGAGAATTCCTCAGACTGAATGAAAATGATCCCAGATTGAAGCATGAAACTGAAGGAAGAAATAAAGACCATGGGAAAGGATAAATATGTAGATAATATAAATGAATCTTTACTGATAATAAAAATAATGTCATGTAGATATTAAAATATAGGTAGTAATAAAATGTGTGACAACAATAACATAAAAGATAAGAAAGAGATATGGGAATTCCCTGGTGGTCCAGTGGTTAGGACTCTGCACTTCCACTGCTGGGGTCCCACGTTTGATCTCTGGTTGGGGAACTAAGATCCCACAAGCCATGCAGGGTGGCCAAAGAAAAGAACAAAAGAAAAAAAAGATGAGAAGGAGATAAATAGAATTAAACTGTTGTAAACTTCCTGCATTGTTCAGGAAGTGGCCAAAGTATTAATTTAAGTAGACTTTAACAAGTCAAGGGACATAGTGTCATTTATTTGATAACCACTAAATGAATAATAAAAGAAGATATGACTCAAAAGCTAATAGAGAAAAAAACTACAAATAAAAAAAATTTGGGACTTCCCTGGCAGTCCAGTGGTTAAGATTCCATGCCTCCACTGCAGGGGGCATGGGTTCAATCCCTGGTCGGGGAACTAAGATCCTGCATTCTTTATGGTGTGGCCAAAAAAATAAAATTAAATTTTAAAAAAATTTGTTAATCCAAAAGAGGGAAAGAAAGGAGGAATGAAGAAACAAAGAAATAGAATGGACAAACAGAAAATAAATAAAAGGATGGTAGATTTAAACTCAGTTATATTACTATGTATATACATTAAATATAAATGGATGAAAACTATAATTAAAAGATAAATACTAAAAGACTAAATGTTTTTAAAAGCCCAGTTATGTTTACACAAAAACACTTTTATGATTATGGTTTTCATTCTGCAGGGTGCAGGATTGTAGTTCTTCTTGCTTCTGTTGTCTCAGAAAAACACTGTTAAATACAAAGTTAAGACAGACTGAGAGAAAAAGAAGGAAAAAGACATAAGATGCAAGTACTAATCCAAAAAAAAGCTACATATATAAAATATAGCCCTCTAAGGAATCTAGGTGTATAATATATAGAACTCTAAGAGAAAAAATATTACTAAAGGTTAAAAAGGAAATTTCATATGATAAAAAGGTGAACAGGAAGATGAAAAAACTCTAAACATGCATGAACCTAAGCTCACATTTGAAAATATATAAACAAAAGTTAATAGAACTAAAAGAAGAAATACACATAGTTGGAAATTTTAACAGACCTCTTTCAAGAACTAATAGAACAAGGAGACAAAAACTCAATGAGGATATAAAACATTTGAAATGTATGATTAACCATCCTGACTTAATAAATATTTATAGAATAGCACACTGAACCACTGCATAATGTGAACTATTTCAAATACAGGTGGAACACCAAAATAGACTATAAGATGAGTTGTAAAGCAAGCCTCAACACACTTCAAAGGATTGAAATAATATGGAGTAGTGCTTCTCAAACTTTGTTTTTTTTTTTTGCGGTACGCAGGCCTCTCACTGTTGCAGCCTCTCCCGTTGCGGAGCACAGGCTCCGGACGCACAGGCTCAGCAGCCATGGCTCACGGGCCCAGCCGCTCCGCGGCATGTGGGATCTTCCCGGACTGGGGCACGAATCCATGTCCCCTGCATCGGCAGTCGGACTCTCAACCACTGCGCAACCAGGGAAGCCCTGTGCTTCTCAAACTTTAGTCAGCATAGATATCAACCAGGATCTTGAAAAAATGTAGATTTTTAATTTCCAACAAGTTCCCAAATGATACTGATGTTATTGGGCTCATGAATCACACTTTGAATACCAAGAATATAAAATATATTCTCTGAACACAGTTGATTTAAACTATAAATCAATTTTACAAAAGATTATTAGAAACTCTCCAGAGATTTGAAAGTTAAGCACTCACTTTTTAATAGCCCATGGATCAGAAAATAAATCACAATGGATGTTAGAAAAATATTTTAAATTGAATAATAGCCAAAAAAAATACTACATATACAGATGTGTAGGAAACACCTAAAGCAGTGCTTAGAGAGAAATTTTAAATGTTAAACGTATGTATTACAAAAAAAGAGAAAGGTTGAAAATAAATTATGAACGCTCCCAACTTTTGAGTCTAGAAAAAGAATAAGAAATCAACCTAAATAAAGTAGAAAGAAGGCAATAATAAAGATAAAAGCAGAGGGCAATAAAACGGGAAGTAAACAGATAATAGAGAAATATAACAAAGTCTAAGTTTCTTTGCTGAGATTATTAAAATCAATAAATCCATAGAAAGATTGATGGAATAAAGAGAGCACTAATTATGAATATCAAGAATTCTAGAAATCCTACAACATAAAGATAAGAAGATATTAGGAATAACTTTGTGGCAATGAATTTGACAGAATAAAATGGATAAATTCCTGTACAAACAAAAGTTAACAAAACTGAAATAAGAAGAAAAAATTTTTGAATAGTTCCATATCTATAAAAGAAATTCTATTTGTAATTTTTAAACTTTCTCTAGAGAAAACCTCAGATTTAAATGTATTCATTCCTGATTTCCTCTAAATATGTAATAAAGAAAAAGTACTAGGTTTTCCAAAAACTCTTTCAGGTCATAAAAATGTTAAGGGAATTTCCCAATTCATTTTATGAGTCAGCACAATTTTGATACCAAAAACTGAATAGGACATTACAAGATAGGAAAATTATAGACCATTATCTTTCATGAAACTAAACAATAATTCTATGTAAAATAATAGAAAATTGAATATAGGATTATGTAAAAGGGATAATCATGACCAACTGGACTTGTACCAGGAATGCAAGTGTATTACTTTTCTATTGCTGTATAATGAATTACCTCAGTATTTAATGGTTGAAACAAAAAATATTTATTATCTCATAGTATGGATTGGGAGTTTGAGAGTTGCTCAGATAGCTCTCAGGGTCTCTCATGGAGTTGAAGTCAAGATATCACCTGAGGCTACAGTCATCTGGAGGTTTGATGGAGACCAGATAATCAGCTTTGAAGATGGCTTACTTACATGGTTGTTGGCAGGAGGCCTCAGTTCATTGCCATGTGGGAAAGGACACAAAAGGCCACATATTTTATGATTTCACTTATATAGAATTTCTAGAAATAACAAAATTACACAGACGGAAAGCATTTCAGAGGGTGCTTAGAGGCTGGAATAAGAATAGGAATGAACTGCAAGGGAGAGCAAGGAAACATTTTGGGTGATAGTTTGTTATAGTGGTTCTACAACGGTGTACGTTTCCTAAAACTCATCAAACCGTACATTTAAAATTGGTGATTTTAAGGTATGTAAATTGTGCTTCAATAAATTTGTTAAAACATCAACCAATATAATTCACCACATTACTAAAATTAATGAGAAGAATTATATGTTTCTCAATAAATGCAGAAAAAGTATTTGATAAGATTTAACACCTATAAATGATACAGTCACAGAGGAGATTAGGAATAGAGGAGAACCTCCTTAATCTGATGAAGAGGTTATTACAAAAAAGGGAGAAGGAGAAAGAAAAAGCTAAATTTAAAAAAGACTAACACCAAATGTTGTTGAGGATACAGAACATTTGGAACTCATATATTGCTAGTGGTAATGGAGAACAGCACTACCAGTATGATAAACTGTTTTGAAGCTTCTTATAAAGTTAAACATAGACTTAATCCATCATAACTCAACAGTTCCTGTCCTAGGTTTTATCCCACCAGAAACTAAAATTTGGGTTCACAAAAGGACTTGTATGGAAATGTTTATAGTAGCTTTACTTATAATACCTTCAAACTAGAAATAGCTTAAATGTTCATCAAATAGATGAATAAATAAAAATGTATGGTATTTATGGTACATTGAAAATATTTTGCTGAGCAAATAAGCCAAAACACAAAAGAATACATGCTCTACAATTCCATGTAAGTGAAAATTTAGAACAAACAAAACTAAAACCATGACAGAAATCAGAACAATGGTTGTCTATATGCTGTGTGTAGTGACTGAAAGGAGGCAAGGGGGAAATAAAAATGTTTTAAATCTTGATTATGGTACTGGATATATGAGTATATTATAATTCATCTAATTATATATATAATTATATACATGTGGATCTTTATCTATGAAAATTCTACTTTGATTTAAAATACTTAAAAAACTTTAAACATGTGCTACATTCTCAATCATAATCAAAAATAAATTATTTTACTTATTCTCTATTGGTCATTTTTAAAAATTGTCCTCTGAGTTTACAGTAGCAGGTCTTAATAATTTACATGGGGCTAAAGGACATTTTTTTAATGGTTCTGAATTTCGAACATGGGGGAAACCCCCCCCCAAATCTATCATTGAAATCCTACTCAAAGGTGAAATATTGAATATTTTCCCACTGATCTCATAAATAAATCAAGGATGTCCACTATCACATTTATTCAGTTTTGTACTGGAGATCCTAACCAGTGCAATAAATCAAGTAAAACAAATAAAAATAAAGAGTAGAAAAGAAGAAAAAACTAAAATTGTCCTTATTCACAGAAATGTGATTGAGTACCTAGAAAATAAAAAAGAATCTACAGAAAAACTATTGTAATTATTAAGTAAATTTATCAAGTTGCTGGATACAAAATCAAAAATGTAAAAAAAATTATTTCTACATACCAATAATAAACATTTAGAAAATGAAATTAAAGAAGTAATACCATTTACAGACAAAAACATCAAATGCACAGGAATAAACCTAATAAAAGATGTGTAAGATCTCTACCTTGACAACTATAACACTGCTGAGAGGAATTTAAAACATATGTAAATTGATTAAATATTCAAAAATCAATCAGTGTAACCACCATATCAACAGGCCAAAGAAGAACAAACACATGATCATATCAGTTGGTGCAAAAACAAACATTTGACAAAATCTGTTTCCTGTTTGTGATAAAAACACCGAGCAAACTAGGAATAAAGGGGATCTTCCTCATCTCAATAAAGAGCATCTATATAAAAAACTGTCGGGTAATAGTATACTTAATGTTGAAAGACTGAATGCTTTCTCCCTAAATTCAAGAACAAGACAAGGATACTCACTCCTTATTTTTCCCCCTGCGGCTTGTGGGATCTTAGTTCTCCGACCAGGGACCAAACCCATGCCTCCTGCAGTGGAAGCGCAGAGTCTTAACCACTGGACCACCAGGGAAGTCCCACGGATGCTCACTCTTACCACTCTTGTTCATCATAGTACTGGAAGGCCTAGCCAGCACAATAAGGCAATAAAAGAAAATAAAAGGCGCACGGATTGGAAAGGAGGAAATAAAACAGTCCCTATTTCCAGATGACATAATTATCTACATAGAAAATCCCAAGGAATCTAAAAAAAACAAAACAAAAGCAACCTCCTAAATTAATAAGTGAGCCCAGCAGCAAGGCCACAGGAAACAAGATCAACACACAAAAATCAATGTATTTCTAGACACTAGAAATTAACAAGTAGAAAATGAAATTAAAAATACGGTATCAATTACAATCACTCAGAAGGAAAATATAATAAATTGAAGCTTAAATATTCCCTATCAAAACACAACATTGAGCAAGCAAAAATGCAAGCCAAGGGCATGGGAAAGATATTTGCAGTGTACATCTCTACCAAAGGAATCCTATACAGAATAATATGTTCCGGCAGTTCACTAAATAAAAGTTAGGTGATTTTCACAAAAATGAGCTAAAATTTCAACAAGCACAGCACAAAAGAGGATGGGCAAATCACTAATAAATGGATGAAAAACTGTACAGTATTATCAACCATCTGGGAGACACAAATTAAAACCGTAGTCAATACCACTACACCCCCATCCTAAAAGACAGAGAATACCAAGTGTTGATGTTAATGTGGAGCAACTGGTACGCTCATACACTTTTTAGGAAGTTTAGATTGTTATAGCCACTATGGAAAACTGTTTGAAAGTGTCTCTTAAATCTGAATAAACTTATACTCTATGACCTAGCAATTCAATCTCTGAGTATGTTTCCAACATAAATAATTGCTTATATCCATCAAAAACACATCCAACAATATTCAAAGCAGGATTATTCACAATATCTCCAAACTCGAAAGCATGCTAATGTATATCAACAGCAAAATAGATCAATAAACTGTGCTTTTTCACACAGTGGAATTCTACATAGCAATGAGAAAGTACTAAATGTAATGAAATGGATAAATCTTTGAGACATAATGCTGAGCAAGCAGAGACCCAAATAAAGAGAAAATCCTGTATGTGATATCCATATACGTGAGACTCAAAAACAGGCAAAAATGATTGGCATCAGTATAGCGGTTGCATTTCAAGGGTATTGACAGGGAAGGAGCATAAGATACTCTCATGGAGTGCTGGAAATATTCCATATCCTAATCTGAGTGGTAGTTAGACAGGTTTATATATAGGTCAAACTTCATTTTAGCTATAGAACTAAGAATTGCATATTTTATGGTATGTAAGTTACAATTCAATAGGAAAAAACTCTCACACACAAATCTACATAAACCTTTAGAATTTAAATAATTGAGCATTTGTGTAGTAATACACAAATGGATCAGTGTCCTGTGATAAAGAACTCAGAAATAGATTCACAAGTATGAGAATTCATATTATGAAGTGATAATCACATATCAGTAAGTAAAACAAGAACTATTTAGCTGTGTGTTATTGGGACAACAAAGTGGTCATCTAGGCAAAGGATGTGAACAATTTTAAGAAAAAGAAATACAGCTGGCTATAAAACATATCTTTTGCCTATTGTTCTTTTGGGTTGGTGGATTTATATTCTGGTTAATTTGTAGGACCTTATTGTGTATTATGGAAATTAACCCTTTGTAACAGGAGTTGCAAATATATAAGAATTTTACTGATAATTCCAGTTGATACTGTTGGAGATGAAAAAATTGTCCGAACTGAAATTAACAAAAAAATTATCTAAGAACTTCAATGGCTGAAGAAAAGTTGTCAAATTTGGCATTATGATCAATAGAAGACAAAGTACGTGAAAATCTTGACTGTAAGAAGATTATTAGTGATTTGCTAAAATGGAGGCAAGAAAAAAAACTTTGTGGGAAATATATAATTATTCATAGATTATATATATTTTAGTTTAGTAATCATCTAAATATCACAAGTCCATCAGCAAACTCCCACACATACAGCAGAAACTAACAGAACAATGTACAGCAACTACACTCCAATAAAGATGTTTAAAAAAATTAAATCATATTTGTTATTTACTTACTTTTTAGTTTCAAAAAAGTATAGCCTTATAGTTTTTGGTCAGGAAAATTATTTGTCAGTGTAGGAGGGTAAAATATACTTTAACAGTTTGTTGTCCTGATTTAGATCTTAAATATTTAGACATAAAGTACGTGGGCCTCTATTTGTAACTTATCCAAGGCTATGAAAATGTAAGGAACTGACTAGAAGTAAATATGACAAAGTATTAGCAATTTTCAGTTCTGAGTAGTGGAAACACAACTATTTGTTACATTAATCTATTTGTTGTGTTTTACAAACAGTTTAAAAAATTTTTTAATAATTTTTGTTTTATGATATGATACTTATTTTCTTCTTTATATTTTTCTCAATTTTCTAAATTTTAATATAATTAACATTTCAGTTTTGAATCAAAAAAAGCATTCTGGGGCTTCCCTGGTGGCACAGTGGTTGAGAGTCCACCTGCTGATTCAGGGGACACAGGTTCATGCCCCGGTCCGGGAAGATACCACATGCCGCAGAGCGGCTGGGCCCGTGAGCCATGGCCGCTGAGCCTGCGCGTCCGGAGCCTGTGCTCCGCAACTGGAGAGGCCACAACAGTGAGAGGCCCGAGTACCCCCTCCAAAAAAAAAAAAAAAAAAGCATTCTAAAATTTTAACAGAATAGTTTCGGGCTTCCCTGGTGGCGCAGTGGTTGAGAGTCTGCCTGCCAATGCAGGGACACAGGTTCGAGCCCTGGTCTGGGAAGATCCCACATGCCGCGGAGCAACTTGGCCCGTGAGCCACAATTACTGAGCCTGCGCGTCTGGAACCTGTGCTCCGCAACAAGAGAGGCCGCGATAGTGAGAGGCCCGCGCACCTCGATGATGAGTGGCCCCCGCTTGCTGCAACTAGAGAAAGCCCTTGCACAGAAACGAAGACCCAACACAGCCAAAAATAAATAAATAAAAAATAAAAAAAAAAAGGAATTCCTTTAAAAAAAATTTAAAAAATAAAAAAGAATAGTTTGGAATGAAGATAATTTTAAGAACCCAATCCTGTTTTTACTTTTTGGCCACACCACACGGTTTGCAGAATTTTAGCTTCCTGACCAGGGACTGAACCCGGGTACCGGCAGTGATAGTGCCGAGTCCTATCCACTGGACTGCCAGGGAATTCCCAAGAACCCAATCCTTGTACGAGCCTGTTTAAGCTTTTTAACATTTAAAGGAAAAACTGCTCCAACAGGCCTAGTCAGTCATTCACTGACATGCACCAGTAGCAACTAGGACAGGGTGTCAGAAGATAAAGATTAAAGGCAGGTCAAATCAAAGGACTTATTGGAAAACAAACTGCAGCACAATCCAATAGGGATGGGTAGTAGAAGTAATGAGTTGCCTGTAGGGAGACCAATCAAGGACCTTAGGACACATGAACTCATCCTCACTTTATATGATACTGTTGTCTATTATTTTAATTCTAGCCTGTATTCCTTCACAAACTGGACATTTAAAAAAAATTTATACAGTGCTTGCTTAGAGTTACTGAAATGTTTTTCAATATGTTCATCATTCCTTCATGCTCCTCAGATTTCCATATGCATTCATTTTCCTTTTGGCTGAAGTACAGCCCTTAAAATTTCTTTTAGTGAAGGTCTGTGGGTGATGTAATCTCACATCTGTATCTGTCTGAAGTATTTTTAATTTCTAACCCATTCTTGAAATATATAATATGTATATTATATATGGTTTGTATATGGTTTAGAATTGTAGTTTATTTTCTCTCAGCACATGAAGATGTTATTCTGCTGTCTGCCAGCTTCCATCAGATCTTCTGCTGTTGAGAAGTCAGACAGCAATCAATATTGCTCCTCTGCAGGCGATGTGTCTTTTGTCTCTGGATGCTTTTGAAATCTTCTTTTTTTCTTTGGTGTTCTTTAGTTATCTGATGATGAGTCTAGATATGTGTTTTGTTTTCATTCAGCCTTCTTGGGATTCATTGGATTTCCTGCATTTAAAGATGTGTTTTCAACTCTTCTGGAAAATTATCAGTTATTATGAATTTGAATATTGGCTCTTTCCTATTTATTACCTCTTTTTAAAACAGCTTTATTGATATGTAATTTATATAACAAAGTTCACTTGTTTAAAGTGTATAGTTTCCAGACTTCCGTGGTGGCACAGTGGTTAAGAATCCACCTGCCAGTGCAGGGGACATGAGTTCGATCCCTGGTCTGGGAAGATCCTACATGTCGCGGAGCAACTAAGCCCATGAGCCACAGCTATTGAGCCTGTGCTCTAGAGCCCAGGAGCCACAACTACTGACCCTGTGTGCTGCAACTACTGAAGCCCACGTACCTGGAGCCCATGCTCCACAACAAGAGAAGACAGCACAATGAGAAGCCTGTGCACTGCAACGAAGAGTAGCACCCACTCGCCCCAACTAGAGAAAGCCCATGTGCAGCAATGAAGACCCAATGCAGCCAAAATAAATAAATAAATAAATCTTAAAAAAAACCCAAAGTGTATAGTTTCCTGGTTTTCAGTATAGTGTTGTGTGCCATGACCATAATCTAATTTTAAAACACATTACACCCAAAAGAATTCTTGTACCTGTTAGCAGTCACTCCCCATTCCTACCTCACCTGCTGCCTAGTCCTGGGAAACCACTAATCTTCTTTCTTTTCCTATTTCTCTGCCTATTCTGGAAATTTCATATAAATAGAATCCTACAGTATGTAACTATTTGTTAGCGGCTTGTTTCACTTACCATAATGTTTTTTTGTGTTTTTTTTGCAGTACGCGGGCCTCTCACTGTTGTGGCCTCTCCTGTTGTGGAGCACAGGCTCCGGACAAACAGGCTCAGCGGCCCTGGCTCATGCGCCCAGCCACTCCACGGCATGCGGGATCTTCCCGGACTGGGGCACGAACCTGTGTCCCTTGCATCAGCAGGCGGACTCTCAACCACTGCGCCACCAGGGAAGCCCCATAATGTTTTTGAGATTCATTCATGTTGGAGTATTTATTTGTACTTCATTACTTCGTATTGACAAATAATATTGTTGTATGGATATATCACATTTGTTTGTCCATTCATCATTTGGGTTGTTTCTACTTTTTGCCTATTGTGAATATGATGCTATGAACATTTGTGTACTAGTTTTTTCTTTTTTTTAATATTTATTTATTTATTTGGTTGTTTTGGGTCTTAGTTGCGGTAGGCGGGCTCCTTAGTTGTGGCTCGCTGGCTCCTTAGTTGCGGCATGCATGTGGGATCTATTTCCCAGACAAGGGATCGAACCCAGGCCCCCTGCATTGGGAATGCTGAGTCTTAACCACTGCACCACCAGGGAAGTCCCTGTATATAAGTATTTGTGTGGCTGTATGTTTTCATTTCTCTTGTATAAATACCTAGTAGTGGCATTTCCAGATCATACACTAACTCTAAAGATTTTGAGGAATTATCAAACCATTTTCTAAAGTGGCTACAGCATTTTACATTCCCACCAGCAATGTAAGAGGGTTCCAATCTTCCCATCCCCATTATCTTCTTTTGGAAATATGACTAGAGATATGCTAGACCTTCTCATTATATCCACCATATCTCATAACCTATCATATATTCAATCTCTTTATATTCCGTATAAATTCATCCAATTCTATCTTCAGTGGTAGAATCTACTTTCAGTGGTGGAACCCACTTTTCAAACAGGTGTTTTACTTTCCATTATTATAATTTTAATTTTGAGAATTTCTGTGGACTTTTCTCGATTCTGTCAAATTATTCCATGCTCCTATTTTAAGCTTGTCTTATATTTATGTAAACATATTGTATTAGTCATCTTGGGCTGCCATAACAAAATACCATAGGATAGGTGGCTTAAACAACAGAATTTTATTTTCTCACAGCCTGGAGCCTGGACATCCAGAATCAGGATACCACCATGCTCAGGTTCCTGGTGAGTGCTGTCTTCCTAGCTTACAGGTGTCACTTCTGACCGAGTCCTCAGATGGTGGAGAAAGAGAACAAGCTTTCTGATGTCTTTTCTTATAAAGACACTAATCCTGTCGGGGCTCCACCCTCAAGACCTCATTTGACCTTAACTACTTCCTTACTCCAAATCCTTTCACACAGGGGGTTAGGACTTCAACATATACATTTTAGGGGGGATATGATTCAGTCCATAACACACATTAAACTTAGTTACTTCAAAGTCCATGTCTTTTAGTCTTGTATCTGAATAATCTGAATACATAAAGGCTCTATTTCTGCCTTCTGTTTTTTCTGCTTGTTCTCACAGATGATACCTTGCTTTTTTAAAAAAAAATTCATTTATTTTATTTTTATTTATTTTTGGCTGCGCCAGATCTTCGTTGCTGCGCACGGGCTTCCTCTAGTTGCAGTGAGCGGGGGCTACTCTTTGTTGCGGTGCGTGAGCTTCTCATTGCGGTGGCTTCTCTTGTTGAAGAGCACGGGCTCTAGGTGCACGTGCTTCAGTAGTTGTGGCACGTAGGCTCAGCAGTTGTGGCTCGCAGGCTCTAGAGCACAGGCTTGGTAGCTGTGGCGCATGGGCACAGTTGCTCCGCAGCATGTGGGATCCTCCTGGACCAGGGCTCGAACCCGCATTGGCAGGTGGATTCTTAACCACTGTACCACCAGGGAAGCCCAGGTCCTTGCTTCTTAGCATGTTTTGTGATCTTATTTTACAATGCATTTCTCATCTGTGTTGTAACTTCATCTGTAGGAATTCTTGGAGGCCTGGATTGAGTTTGAATTTTTCCAGTGAGCATTCACTTTTGCGCCTCTGAGTCAATGAAGGGCCTTACAACAGGGGACCACTTTGAATACCATCATCAGCTTGCATTTTCCTTTACAGAAAACTCTGTAAACCCATATGATGGTCAGTTTTTGGTTACAAATTTTCAGATGATTCTTTTCCCCAACATCTAGCACCAAGGACAAGACATGTATGCAAGTTTTTCTTGCTGTCTCCTTTTTTTCAGTAAGATTGTTTTTCTCATTCAC
Source organism: Leucopleurus acutus (assembly GCF_964270905.1). Lineage (NCBI taxonomy): Eukaryota > Metazoa > Chordata > Mammalia > Artiodactyla > Delphinidae > Leucopleurus > Leucopleurus acutus. The sequence continues at coordinate 66,736,286 of NC_139151.1, forward strand.
CTTAGACTGAGGGTGGGGTCTGAACTTTATGTAAGCGTCTGATATTTGATTCCCTTCTTTTTTTAACCCTTAGCTTTGCCTTCTATTTCCCATGCACCATATAACTATTAAAATAGGAGCTCAAGTTCTCCAGTGATGCAGAAAATCTCAGGGAAAAAGACAAATCTTGGAGTCTCTTGTCTCCCAAGTTTCCTGCTATTATTTTGATTACAGCTCTGAGATTTCTTATATTCTTTCTGGTTCAGAGAAACATTTAAAATAATGGTTTAAAAAAATTTTTTTTTAACTGACATTGTAATCATTTAATTAGGAAAGTGTGCCAAATTGTTACACTAATGGCCAGCAATGAATTGTCTCCCTGTGCTCCTTTGCAATATAACTTGCTGCTCCAGCTCCAGCCATCAAAAAGTGAGGGTCTGGGGCTTCCGTGGTGGCGCAGTGGTTGAGAGTCCGCTTGCCGATGCAGGGGACACGGGTTTGTGCCCCGGTCCGGGAAGATCCCACATGCCGCGGAGCGGCTGGGCCCGTGAGCCATGGCCGCTGAGCCTGCACGTCCGGAGCCTGTGCTCCACAATGGAAGAGGCCACAACAGTGAGAGGCCTGCGTACCGCAAAAAAAAAGGAAAAAAAAAAAGTGAGGGTCTGTTTCCCCACTCCTTGAATCTGGGCTCTCCTGTGACTTGCTTTGACTAATACAATGTAGTGTAAGTTACGTTGTATGACTTAAGAGGCCTTTCAGTTTTGCTTCCTGGAACACTTCCAGAATCATGAAAAGAAGTCCTAGGTGAAAGACCACATGAAGAGAGAGCTTGAGCCATCCCAGCCATCTCAGCTAAGACCTCAGAAATGTGAATGAGGACATCTATGAATGGCCATTCTCCACCCAACCCACTAACTGAATGCAGCCAGATGAGTGAGCTCAGGTGAGATAAGCAGAACCTCCCAGTCAATCCACAGAATTGTGAGAAGTAATAAATTACTTTTGTTTTAAGCCACTAAGGTTTTCGGTGGTTTGTTGCACATCTATAGGAAACTGATACAAAGGGTCATTTGGGATATCTAATTCACCATATTCCTGGAATAGGATGTTCCCAGTGTGAAGTGCAGGAACTTAACAAGGTGAAGACGGCATCCATGTCAGGGGAGGGGAGGCAGGAAGTGGTGAAGAGAAATTAGTTACAATAGGGGATTAATCAAATCATATATTAAGAATAATGGGGGGCTTCCCTGGTGGCGCAGTGGTTGAGAGTCCGCCTGCTGATGCAGGGGACACGGGTTCGTGCCCCGGTCTGGGAAGATCCCACATGCCGCGGAGCGGCTGGGCCCGTGAGCCATGGTCGCTGGGCCTGCACATCCGAGCCTGTGCTCCGCAACGGGAGAGGCCACAACAGTGAGAGGCCCGCGTACCGCAAAAAAAAAAAAAAGAATAATGGGAGCCAGTTTTCACAGTGTTGGAGAACGGAGTTACAAATGTGGAAAAGAAAACTAGAATGAATTCAAGAGTATTTGTCTGGAATTGGAGGTACCATTATAAACTCATAGTTGCAAAAGATGATACCTAGCTAGCTAGCTAGATATACATATAAGTATATATGTGAATGCATGCATATATTATCTAATTCTGTCTATAAAGATGCAATGAGAGAAGTAGTTCCCCAAGAGCAATGAGCATACCTAGCACCCAGATCCTGACTTCTAAAAACCATTCTCTACTAAAAGGAATCATGTCTCTTTGGTGAAATGGCTAATTTGAGAGCCGGCCAAGGAAAGTATCAGATATGTTGGGAACACTTTGGGGCCAGAAAGTTGTAAAGTGCTCAGAAAACGATGGAGACATGTCAAAAGGACACAGAAGCCAGTTGAAGGGGCTCTGACTGGCTAAATATGATACAAGTTGATCATCAAAATAAACACAGATAGTAATGGCTTATAACCACTGAATAAAATAGGAGTCCAGGGATCTATACAGATATAACAAAAATTGATGAATAAAGTGGAAGTTGTTTAAACACAGTACAGTCACATGGTATCAAAGTATCTCCCCACAAATTACTTACTAATTACACACAAAAAAATATGCCTTTACAGTGGAGAAGCATGGCAGACACTACCTTAATCAAATGATCAAACCTAACCAATAAATTGAAATCATGCATAGAAATGACAGGTTGCAATGAGAATATAGCATTACCACTGTGGTGTGCCTGCCATAGATGAATAGTTTGTATCTAATCATGAGGAAACAGACAAATCTGTATTCGTTAGCTATTGCTGCATAACAAATTATCTTTCAATGTTTCTGTGGGTCAGGAATTTGGGAGCAACTTCGATGGGTGGCTCTCACTTAGGCTTTCCCCTGAGATGGCTGGAGAATCCACTCTCAAAGGGGCTTATTCCATGGCCAGCAGGGTAGTGTGGCTGCTGATTGGATGTTTTAGTTTATCTCCATGTGAGTTTCTCCACAGGAGTGTTGGAGTATCGTCAGGGTGCAATGACTGGCTTTCCCCAGAGAAAGCAATCCAAGAGGCAATCCAAGCAACCTGAGGCAAAGGTTGCAATGTCTTTTACCACCTGGCCTCTAGGTACATGCTGTCACTTCTGCAGTATTCTTCTGGTCACACAGGTCACCCCAGTACAATGTGGGAAGGGACTCCACAGGCCATAAATACCAGGAGATGAGAATCACTGAAGACATTTTGGAGTCTGACTACTACAAACCCAAATAAAGGGACAAAATATTGATAGCTGACCTATAATCTTCAAAACCATTAGCATCATGAAAGTTAAGAAAATGCTGAGGAACTAACTCAGATTAAAGGACCCTAAAGAGACATGACAATTAAATGCCACACATAATATGGGACAGGTTCCTTTGCTATAAAGGACTCTATTAGATAATTGAGGGAACCCAAATGCAGTTTGAGGCTTACAGGTCAGTGTTAATTTCCTAATTTAGATGACTGTATAAAGTTATGTATTGGAATGCTCATGTTTGGAGGAAAGGCACATTGAAGAATTTGGGGGTGATGTGGTGTCATGTTGGTAGCTTCCACTCATCTTTTTGAATATTTGAGATTGTTGAAAGAAAAACACATACACCTTTCAATACATAGAAATGATTCAAACTTCTTAAAATATACATAATCAGGGGGTCTTATACTGCAATTCTTTAACTCAGATAATGTTTTTAGCAGACCTTTTTTTTTTAACATCTTTATTGGGGTATAATTGCTTTACAATGGTATGTTAGTTTCTGCTTTATAACAAAGTGAATCAGTCATACATAAACATATGTTCCCATATGTCTTCCCTCTTGCGTCTCCCTCCCTCCCACCCTCCCTATCCCACCCCTCCAGGCTGTCACAAAGCACCGAGCCAATATCCCTGTGCCATGCGGCTGCTTCCCACTAGCTATCTACCTTACTATGTTTGTTAGTGTGTATATGCCCATGACTCTCTCTCGCCCTGTCACAGCTCACCCTTCCCCCTCCCCATAACCTCAAGTCCGTTCTCTAGGAGGTCTGCGTCTTTATTCCTGCTTTACCCCTAGGTTCTTCATGACATTTTTTTTCTTAAATTCCATATATATGTGTTAGCATACAGTATTTGTCTTTTTCTTTCTGACTTACTTCACTCTGTATGACAGACTCTAGGTCTATCCACCTCATTACAAATAGCTCAATTTCGTTTCTTTTTATGGCTGAGTAATATTCCATTGTATATATGTGCCACATCTTCTTTATCCATTCATCCGATGATGGGCACTTAGGTTGTTTCCATCTCCGGGCTATTGTAAATAGAGCTGCAATGAACATTTTGGTACATGACTCTTTTTGAATTTTGGTTTTCTCAGGGTATATGCCCAGTAGTGGGATTGCTGGGTCATATGGTAGTTCTATTTGTAGTTTTTTAAGGAACCTCCATACTGTTCTCCATAGTGGCTGTACCAATTCACATTCCCACCAGCAGTGCAAGAATGTTCCCTTTCCTCCACACCCTCTCCAGCATTTATTGTTTCTAGATTTTTTGATGATGGCCATTCTGACGGGTGTGAGATGATATCTCATTGTAGTTTTGATTTGCATTTCTCTAATGATTAATGATGTTGAGCATTCTTTCATGTGTTTGTTGGCAGTCTGTATATCTTCTTAGCAGACCTTCTTTATAAGAGTCACAGTGCTTTAAATTTGAAGAACACAGAAAATGCCAAAGAAAAAAATAAAAAATCACCTATAATCTATAATATTCTGGCATGTACCTTTCTGGTCCTTTTCTGTGCACACATATACTTTTGTTTTTAATCTGAAATTTTATTTTGATTCTCTCATGCCTAATTTTTTAATGGATTAATTTTTAAATTTTTTATACAATTTTTAAAGTTTACACTCCAGTTACAGTTATTACAAAATATTGGCTAGATTCCCTGTGTTGTACAATACATCCTTGTAGCCTTTCACCCAATAGCTTGTACCTCTCACTCCACCACCCATATATTGCCCCCCCTCTTTCCCTTTCCTCACTGGTAACCACTGGTTTGTTCTCTATACCTGTGCATCTGCTTCTTTTTTGTTATATTCACTAGTTTGTTGTATTTTTTAGATTCCACTTAAATACTGTGATATAATACAGTATTTGTCTTTCTCTGACTTATTTCACTTAGCATAATGCCCTCCAAGTCCATCCATGCTGCTGCAAATGGCAAAATGTTTTTCTTTTCTATGGCTGAGCTGTATTCCATTATATATATGCCACATCTTCTCTATCCATTCATCTGCTAATGGATATTTAGGTTGCTTCCGTATCTTGGCTATTGTAAATAATGCTGCTATGAACATTGGGGTGCATGCATATTTTCAAATTAGTGTTTTTGTTTTTTTTCAGCTATATACCCAGGAGTGGAATTGCTGGGTCATATGGTAGTTCTATTTTTCATTTTTTGAGAAACCTCCATACTGTTTTCCACAGTAGCTGCACAAATTTACATTCCCAGAAATAGTGTACAAGGGTTCCCTTTTCTCCACACCCTTGCCAACATTTGTTATTTGTGTTCTTTTTGATGATAACCTTTATAAAAACAAATTATAAATGTGATATCATACTGTTCATGTTTTTTATCACAAACCTTTCCTTGGGCCAATAACATTCTTCTGCAATGTAAAAAAAAGATTACTTCTCACTTTTATACATCAATTCAGCAATGAGGCTGAGAGCCAAGCCAAGTTTTTCCTGCCTCCAAAGTCTATACTCTTTCTCCTTGCACTCCTCCATCCCCCTGCCACCAAACAGTAAAATACAGCACAGATTTTTTCTTTTTCTTACTTTTTTTTTGCGGTACGTGGGCCTCTCACTGTTGTGGCCTCTCCCGTTGCGGAGCACAGGCTCTGGACGCGCAGGCTCAGCCGCCATGGCTCATGGGCCCAGCCACTCCGCGGCATGTGGGATCCTCCCGGACCGGGGCACGAACCTGCGTCCCCTGCATCAGCAGGCGGACCCTCAACCACTGCACCACCAGCGAAGCCCACAGCACAGATTTTTTTTCCTCACCCACCAAAATGTATCAACAATGGCAAAGATGCTTGCCAGCTGTGCAGCTCTTTGCAGTTCCCAGCACCCTTTCACACCTGTTGTCCCAGGATCTACCAAAGAGGTGTATTGTTATTTTTTTTAATAAAAAAAATTGTATTGAGGGACTTCCCTGGTGATCCAGTGGTTAAGACTCCATGATCCCAGTGCATTCCTCAATCCCTGGTTGGGGTACTAAGATCCCACATACTGCAACTAAGCCCACAAGCCATAATAACTACTGAGCCTGCATGCTCTAGAGTCCATGCCCTGCAACTAGAGAAGCCCACACACAACAACAAAGAGCTTGCGCATCACAATGAAGACTCAGTGCAGCCAAAACTGAATAAATTAATTAATTAAAAAAGTAAACTAACTTAAAAAATTGTGTTGAAGTATAATTGATGTACAGTATGATGATATGTTACAGGTGTACAATACAGTGAGTCACAACATTTAAAGGTTATTCTCCGTTTATAGTTATTGTAAAATATTGGCTATATTCCCTGTGTTGTACAATATATCCTTATAGCTTATTTATTTTGTACACAGTAGTTTGTACCTCTTAATCCCCTACCCCTATATTGCCCCTCCCCCTTCCCTCTCCCCACTGGTAACCACTAGTTTGTTCTCTATATCTGTGAGTCTATTTCTTTTTTGTTATGTTCACTAGTTTGTTGTATTTTTTCGATTCCATCTATGAGTGATAACATACAGTATTTGTCTTTCTCTGTCTGACATATTTCACTTAGCATAATAGAGGTGTACTATTTTTAACGCACCATCTTCATCCTCAGAGCATTTACATAGCTAATAGCTGTCAGTCTCCATTTCATAATATTCTTTTCAGGAGGTTTATTTAAAATAGTGCTTCGTGGTTTACCACTGGCCCCTTTTGAAGTAATGATAGAAGGTGTCAGTGTATGAGTCAATCAAGCAATATTTGAATATCCACTATGCACAAGACTCTGCATCTCAAAACTCTTGGGAGAGAAAAGATGTGAATGCTAATTCCCTGCCAGAATGCACACTGAAACTCAACTAGGGAGAGAAGATAAAAATGCATATGACAATACACAGTAGCACCAGGAATTCTGTGCTCAGTGACGGGAGTCAGTGAAGCATTTGGGCTTTTATTACCAGAAAGACTTCATTGAGAAGGATGGATTTGGCTCAGCCTCCAATGATGAAGGGGTATACATGGAGCAAGTATTTTTGGTGAGAGAGATAGTATTAATAAAGCTGCAGGGGCAGGAATGTTTTAGACATGTGTGGTGGATGGTGAAGAGATGAGCTTGCCTAAAAGATGACAAAGAAAAAAGGGTAAGAAAAATGGGCCAGGGACTGATTGGGGGGAGCCTTGAATGACATATCCTGAACAAATTTGATTAAATAGGAAGCAAATGAATTAGATGAAAGTTAGGCTCTAGGTAAGAAATGAAGATGTAGGCAGACAGCTCCCCAGAACCAACAGGTAGGGAAAAGAAGAGGAAGATGGGACGGCGGCCTCAGGGTTAACTCAGGTTAACAACATTGGGTAAGCTGTGCCTACTTGGTGGAGAGGGAAAGATGAAGATGATGAAGAGAAAGAGAATAATTAGTAAAGCAAGTTCTCCCGTGCGATGAAGGGCATAGAATCCACAACACATCTGTTGATGGAGAAGTTGATGGAGGGACTGTATCTGAGAGGGAGAGAAATTACATACTCTGAGACAGGAGGGGCAAAGATTGGCCTAAGTACAGAGATGAAATGGTTTAAGGGTAAAGATGTGTTGTCTTGGCAGAGGAGCTGCCTAGAATAGGCCTAGGCTCAGTGGGTTCAGGGCAGCAGGTGTGGAGCAATCTGGTTTGGAGAGTGCTGGTGATTATTTAAAGTGAGATAGCTCAGAGGATAGAAGGAGAAGAGAGAGAAAGCCTGGTGAGAGAGCACAGACCTGTAGAGGAAAATCCACACCCAGAGCCCCTCGATTAGGGACCATTTCCTTCAGATGAGCTGGGGCTGTCTTTGCGATGGATAATTCCTCTAGCCCTTGGTTTCCTCTTCTTCCATGGCTTGGGAATTCTCTGGGGTTAGGATTATCTAGGTTCTCTGGCAGCACTGTTCAGTAGAATATTTTTGTGATAATACAAATGTCCTACAATTTGCACCTTTCAATATGGTAGTCACTCGCCACGTGTGACTTTTGAGCACTTGAGATGTGGTTAGTGCAACTGAGAAACCGAATTTAAAATTTTTATTTAATTTCAGTTAATTTAAAATACACAAATGACTAATGGCCACCTCATTGGACAGAGCAGCTAATGAATGTCTCCTTTCTCCATAGTAAAGGAGATAAGACTTTGCACAGGAGTGGAGGAATGCATGGGGTCAGATAGAAGAATCTGGTATTGAGAGCCACTAGTTCTCCCAGTGACCACTCTGGGTGATTCTCCCAATAGTAGATTGGTAGTTTCAGAAACTCCACTTTCTCTTCTTTTCATGATAAGAAAACTCAAAAGGATCAATTACTTTGGAGAACCTTTTTTTATCCATGACTAGATTCTGAGTATTATCTCACTTTAAGAACTGTTTGTCCTTAAATTCGTACACCTGGGAAACTGAATTAGCTATCCCAAGGCTTCCTGATAAGAAAATCTAGAAACATAGGAGACAATTTCACTCAGACCAGAGTAACTTCTGTGCCTCTTTTGTTGTCATAGGGAGAAATTCTAGAGTCCTAGAAATAGTTCTGTCTTAGCAACAGAGGGATATGGATTCAAACTTTGGTACTTGAACAAGTTACCCAACAATTTTGACTCCACATCTATAAAATGCAAAGAATGATACCTACCTAAAAGGGGCGTTGCAGGTGTAATTTATAATCTATAACTTATTCATATTTATTCCACACTAATTGCCAGATAGCGTGCTAGGTACCAGGAATCAGATGGAAAGAAAAGTAGATATGGTTCTTGTCCTACTAGCTTATTCCACTAACTTGTTTTAATGTGGGAAGATAGGCATTAATCAAATAGTCACAGAAGTATATACACAGACTGTGGCAAGTCCAGGAAGGGAGGGTATAGGTGAGGTGATTTTTAAAATATGTCTGCAGATTTTTTGACATTTCCCCTCTAAGCAGTAGAATCGAATTCCCCTCTCATTGGATATGGGCCAATCATCATGACTCATTTCTAACAAACAGAACATGGTAGAAGTGATACTATGTGGCTTCTGAGGCTAGTCATAAAAAGGATGCAGCTTTTTGCCTGCATGAGCTTTCTCTCTTTCTCTCTCTCCTTCCCCCCTTCCCTCCCTCTCTATCCACAACTCTCCCTTTCTCCCTCTCTCTCTGTCTCTTTCTCAAATCTTACCTTTGAATTCAAGCCACCATCTTGTGAGGAAGCCCAAGAAACATGCGGAGGTCCATGTAGAGAGAAAGTGAGTCCCCTTGCCAAGAGCAAATACCAACTTGGTAGCCACATGAGTGAACAGTCTTAAAGTGGAAACTCCAATCCCAGTCAAACCTTCAGATAGCTGTATCCCCAGCTGATATCTGACTACAATCTCATGACAGACCGTAAGGTAGAACCACCTAGCCAAGACATTCCCAAATACTTGACCCATAGAAACCATGAAAGATAATACATGATTATTACTGTTTTAAGACATTACATTTTAGAGAGATTTGTTACCCAGCATTATATAACTAATGTGATAAAGGCTGGAGAATCATGAAAGACCCTCTTGACGAAATAACATTTGAGCTAATAACAGGGGGAGAAGAATGAATTAGCTAAAGAGGAAGGAAAAGTACTCCAAGGAGCTGTACTAACACAAAAAAGGACCCTGTGGGCAACTGATAAATTTGAGGAACTAAAAGTTTTCCAGTGTGCTAGGGACACACAGCTGGGAGGGAGAGATGCAAGATACCTGAAAAGGTAGGGAGAGGTTGGATCATGCAGGGCTTTAGAATGGCTTTTTGTAAATATGATAGAACACTATTGAAGGGTATTAAGCAGGTAGGGATGTATCAAGCCCATCATCTGTGTGCTTTTCTCAGAGATACGAACCACCTGACAAGGACCATATTCATAGTGGAATTCTGTAGTGGAATTCATAGTGGAATCACAATTCTGGACAGGTTGTCTGACATACTTTTGAGATACCCAGATGATGTTGTCAAGCAGGAAATTATATATATATGTAACTGAATCAGCTACACTGAATCATGAGGGCTAGAAGGACACCTGTTTTGATGGAATAAGTAATGGAGGCAGAAGCCCAACTGGACAGGGTCAAAGAATAGTAAGAGGTAAAGAAATGGAGGTAATGGAGTCAGACAGTTCTTTTCAGATGTTTAGCTATGAAAGGAAGGAGAGAGGACAGTAGGAGGGCATGAGGTTAGAGCAATAGAAGGTTGTTTTTTATTGTTGTTGTTTTTAAGATGGGAAGACTTGTGTATGTTTAAATGCTGATGGAAAGGATCCAATATACAGTGAAGTTGAAAATCTGGAAGAGAAGGAATTATGTATTCCAAAAGGATTATGGGAATGTGAGAAGGGATAGGATTCAGAACCAGGTCAAACCCTGGGCACATGGGAGGCATTTGAATATTGGCAGGTCTCTTTAACATTTATTTTTAATGTTTAAATATTGTGAAATATGGTCACCAAGGTGGCGACATCAGTTGTCCCTGACTTGGTCCCCCTCACAAGAGGAACAACTAGCAACTATTCCAGAACAAGACACAAATGACAGAATCCTAGAACACAGGGGTAAGGCTGGAGCACCTCCTGTAGCACAGAGACCAAGACAGATGGCATTAGAAGGTAAGAGAAGTGGTTACATGTTAACAGCATTGTCCCCACCCCCAACCCTGGGCCAGCACAGCACCATGGGGAAAGGTGTCCCCTGAGCCTCCAGTTCTTCCAGTGGAAAAGAGAACCCCGGCAGGAACAACCAGCATCTCCCAGCATTGTGGGTCACTTTGTGGGAGCCCCTGCCCTGATCTCGTTCCACGGAACTGCAGGGAATCTGACTGACAGAGAAAAGGGTAGACGCTTGCGAAAACAATGGATCTTGGCAGATTGAGTTTACATCATGCAGTGCCCAAGTATTAATCCCAACCAGAATTTTGCTCATCTGCAGAACCAAGCTGGGGGCACACTCTGACCAGGGAACTTGGCAGGGTGCGTATCTGTCAGATTCGGACTTCAAACAAGGAGTTTTGCTGGCCCTAGACCCTGGTTTACCCATGCCCGGGCAAGCAGCTGAATCATAGCCCTACCCCCTGCTCTCCTTGCTGTGGAGAGTGTCTTGTGGCCCCATCTGACCAGAAGGGCTGGCAATAACTCCTGGAAGCAATGTGGCCCAGCAGTGCTCAAGCCAAGAGGTAGGCAGGCAGAGAGGACTGCCACCAGAGCAAAGCTAGTAGGGGACGGGGAATGTTCCCATGCTACACACAGGCAGGGGGATTAACTCATAGCCAAGGTTGGTGATAGCTCTCAGCCCTTCCAACCTGAGTGCCTGTTCAGGAAATTGAGAGTTACCTAGAGCAGCCCCCTTCCCTCCTGTCCAGGCAAGGAAGCTGCTACATAGCCCTGTCCACTGTAGAGAGTGCCTTCCAGCCTCATCTGACCACAAGGGTTGGACAAAATTCCTGGAAGCTGTGTGGCCCAGCAGCACTTGAACTGGGAGGCTGGTGGGCAGAGTTGACAGTTTGCAGAACACAGCCAGTGGCCCTATTCAATCAGGGAACTTGAGTGTGGGCTGGCTTGAGTTAAGATAATAAACATAGAACTTTACCAGCTTTAGGGCTGCTTCTCCCACTATCCCTGGGCAGGAAATCTAATTTGTAGCCCTGCTCATTGCAGAATACAGTCTTCAGCCTGTCTGACCAGGGAAGCTAACCAGAGAACATGGGAAACATGTGGCCATTCAACAGTCCTACATACAGTGGCACTTGAACAGAGAGCACAGCCTATGGCTTCCACCATTTGTGTGGTAAAATGGTGGCCTCACCTGACCAGGGAATCTAGTGCACATTCTGATTTGGGTTCCCAAACAGCAACCTGTACAGGCTGGGGTCCTGTCCTGCTGTCCTGCCAGGGCATGGAAGCTAATTCATAGTCCCATCAGCTATTGAATATAGTACCCAGTCCTGACCATCTAGTAAACCTGACCAGGGAATCCACACAACCACGGACCCCATCCTAGAGCCTCACTTGGGTAGGAAACAATGCCAGCAGTCCTATGCAACTGTTCTCAGTCAGTGGCACATGCCCTCCATCCATGTTCTCAGAGCTTGAACAGTTGCCTTCCCCCAAAATAGACCATAATAGCTGGTCCCACCTGCCCAAGGACATTACCAGCAGACATACCCAGAAATCCAACTAAGCTGACTGGTGAAGAACTGTTTCTGCCAAAGCAAACCTGTGAAGTCTTGAAGAGGAACCCCATTACTCAAATGCGCAGATACCAACATAAAGAATCAAGGATTATGAAAATCAGGTAAATATGACACCACCAATGGAAACTTTATTAAGCTCCAAAAACTGACCCTGAAGAAATGGAGATCTATGAGCTGTCAGACAAAGAATTCAGAATAATTCTTTTAAGGAAGTTTAGTGAACTACAAGAAAACACAAACAGACAACTAAGCAAAATTAGGAAACTAATGCATGAACAAAATAAGAAGTTTCACCAAAAAAAATAGCAACCATCAAATAACAAAAACAAAAATGAAACTACCAAACAGAAATCCCAGAGTTGAAAAATACAATAACTAAACTGAAGAATTCAACAGAGTTTCAAAAATAGGTTCAACCATGCAGAAGAAAGAATCAGTGACCTGGAAGGTAGGACACTGGAAATTACCCAGGAAGAGGAGCAAAAAGAAAGATTGAAAAAGAGTGAAGAAACTCTATGGGAATTATGGGACACAGGAAAAGAAACAATATCTACATTGTGAGAATTCCAGAAGGAAAAGAAAAAGGGACATAAAGTATATTTAAGGCTGAAAACTTCCTGAACCTGGGGAGAGAAATGGACATCCAGATCCATCAGGACCAAAGGACCCCAAATAGCTTGAATTCAAATAGGGCTACAATGAGACACATTATAATTAAATTGTCAAAAGACAAAGAAAGAATTTTAAGAGCAGCAAAAGAAAAAAGAGAAGTTACATGCAAGGGACCATAAGATTATCAGCAGATTTCTCAAAAACTTTTCAGGCCAGGAGAAAATGGGATGACATATTGAAAATATTGAAGGAAAATAACTGTCAAACAAGAATTTTACACTCAGCTAAGCTTTCCTTCAGAAAAAAAGGAGGGATACAGATTTGCCCGAACAAACAAAAGTTGAGGAAGTTCATTACCACCAGACCTGCCTTACAAGAAATTTTATAGAGTTCTTTGAGTAGAAGTAAAAGAATGCTAACTAATATCATAAAAATATAAAAAGGTAGTATAAAACTCACTGGTAATGGTAAATATATAGTCATAGTTAGATTCTGCAATTTGGTAATAGTGGTGCATAATTCACTTACAACTCTAGTTTAAAAAATTTTTTAAGTAGTAAAATAGACATAACTATGATAATCTGTTATTAGTTATATAATACTAAAAACATGTAAACTGTAACAGTAATAACCAAAAATGTGTAAAAGTTTACAAATTCTATTGAAGCTAAGTTGTTATGAGTTTAAAATAGAGTGTTATACATTTAAGATATTTTATGTAAGCCTCATGGTAACCACAAGGGAAAACCTGTGGTAATTACACAAAAGAACATGATAAAGAAACCAAAGCACACTGATTCATAAAGACATCAAAACCCCCAGAAAGAGAGCAGGATAAGAAACAAAGAACAACAGATCTATAAAACAGCCAGAAAACAATGAACAAAATGGCAACAATAAGTGCTTATCAATAATTACTTTAAATATAAACAGATTAAATTCTTCAACTAAAAGACATAGAATGGATAAATGGATTTTAAAAAAAACAACAACAACAAGATCCAACAATATGCTGCCTGTAAGAGACTCATTTTAGCCTTAAAGATATACATAAACCAAGAGTGAAGGGATGGAAAAAGACATTTCAAACAAATGGTAACCAAAGAAAGCAGGGGTAGCTATACTTAGACAAAATAGACTCAAAACTGAAAATGGTAAAAAGAGACAAAGAAGGTCATTATGTAATGATAAAGGGTTCAATACATCAAGAAGATATAACAATTGTAATTATTTATGCACCCACTAAATATTGGGTTGGCCAAAAAGTTCATTCAGGGTTTTCTGTAACATCTTACAGAAAAACCTGAACGAACTTTTTGGCCAGCCCAATATATAAAGCAAAAACTAACAGGGTTAAAAGGAGAAATAAACAGTAATACAATAATAGTTGGGGGCTTTAATGTCACTCTCAACAATGGATAGATCATCCAGAGAATCAATAAGGAAACTATTGGGACAAAATGGACCTAACAGACATATACAGAATATTCTATAAAACAACAGCAGAATACACATTCTTCTCAAGCACACTTGGAATATTTTGTCAGACAGACCATATGGTAGCCCACAAAACAAATTAGCAAATTAGCAAATTCAAGAAGACTGAAATCATATCAAGTATCTTCTCGGACTACAATGGCATGAAACTAGAAGTCAATAACAAAGAGGAAAACTGGAAAATTTACAAACACACAGAAATTAAACACTCTCCTGAACAACCAAGGGATCAATGAAGAAATTGAAGGGGAAATAAAAAAGTTCCTTGAGACACACAAAAACTGGAAAATCAAGATACCAGAACTTGTGAAATACAGCAAAAGCAGTTCTAAGAGGGAATTTCATAGTAATAGACACCTACATGGAAAAGCAAGAAAGATCCCAAATAAACAACTTAATTCTATGCCTTAAGGAACTAGAAAAAGAGGAACAAACTGAGTCCAAAGTTAGCAGAAGAAAGAAAATAGTAAAGATGAGAGCAGAAATAAATGTAACAGAGAACAGAAAAAACAATAGAAAAGATTTTAATCAAACTAAGAGTTGGTTCTTTGAATAGATAGACAAAATTGACAAATCCTTAGCTAGACTAACCATGGAGAAAAAACAAAGGACTCAAATCAACAAAATTATAAATGAAAAAGAAGACATTACAACTGATACCACAGAAATTCAAAGGATCATAAGAGTTTACGAACAACTATAGAGTCTATGAACAACTATACACCAACAAACTGGACAACCTAGAAAAAATGTAAAAAATTCTTAGAAACATACAACTCACTAAGGCTAATCAGGAAGAAATAGAAAATCTGAATAGACCAATTACTAGAAAGGAGATTGAATGAGTAACCAAAAATCTCCAAACAAAGAAAAGCCCAGGACCAGATGGCTTCAGTGGTGAATTTTATCAAAATTTTATTTTTATTTCTTTATTTTATTTTATTTTATTATTTACTTTTTGGCCATGCCACATGGCTTGTGGGATCTTAGTTCCCTGACCAGGGATTGAACCCAGGCCCTCAGCAGTGAAAGCATGGAGTACTAACCAGTGGACCACCAGGGAATTCCCCTTTACCCAACATTTAAAGATGAATTGACACCAATTCTTCTCAAATTCTCCCAGAAATTCAAAGAGGAGGAAGCACTCTCAAACTCATTTTACTAGCCAGTATTATCCTGATATCAAAACCAGAAAAAGATACTATTAGAAAAGAAAACTACAGGCCAATATCCCTGGTGAACATTGATACAAAAATTTTTAATAAAATAACAGCAGCACATTAAAAGGATCATACACCATGATCAAATGGGATTCAAGCCATTTGAATGGATTCAAGCATCTGGGATGCAAGAATGGTTCAACATAGGCAAATCAATCAATGTGATACATCACATTAATAGAATAAAAGAATTATATGATCATCTCAATAGATTCAGGAAAAGCATTTGACAAATTTCAACACCCATTTATGATAAACACTCTTAACAAATTAGGCATAGAAAGAATGTATCTCAACATAATAAGGGCCATACATGACAAGCCCACAGCTAACATCATTTTCAAAGGTTAAAGACTGAAAAATTTTCCTCTAAGATCAAGAACAAGACAGGGTACCCACTCTCACCACTCTTATTCAAAATAGTAATAGAAGTCCTAGCTAGAGCAATTAGGCAAGAAAAAGAAATAATGGTATTAGAATTGGAAAGAAGAAGGAAAATTGACTGTATTTGCAAATGACATGATTTTATATACAGAAAATCCTACAGACTCAACCAAAAAGCTGTTAGATCTAACCAATAAATTCAGTAAAGTCAAGGATACAAAATTAACATGCAGTAATAAGTAGTGTTTCTATACACTAACAGTGAATTTTATGAAGAACAAATTGATCCCATTTATAACAGCATCAATTAAATATTTACGAATAAATTTAACCAAGGAAGTAAAAGATCTTTACTCTGAAAATTACAACATTTTGATCAAAGAAAGCAAAGAAGACACAAATAAATGGAAGTATATCTTGTGTTCATGGATTGGAAGAATTAATTTTGTTAAAATGTTAATAATACTACAAAAAGTCATCTATAAATTCAATGCAATTCCTACCAAGATTCCAGTGGAATTTTTTTTTACAGAAGTAGAAAGACCACTCCTAAAATTTGTATGAAACCACGAGAGACCCCAAATAGCCAAAGAAATCCTGAGAAAGAAGAACAAAGAAGGAGGCATCATATTTCCTGATTTCAAGCTGTACTATACAGTTATAGGCTTCAAAACAATATGGTACTGGCATAAAAACAGACATATAGACCAATGGAACAGAACCTAGAGCCCAGAAATAAATTCAGGCATAATATTTGATAAGGGAGCCAAGAATACTCAATGGAGAAAAGAAAGTCTTTTCAATAATGGTGTTGGGATAATTATATATTCACATGTAAAGGAATAAAACTGAACCCATAACCTACACCACCCCAAAAAATTAACTCAAAATTGGTTAAAGACCTAAATGTAAGACCTGAAACCATGAAACTCCTAGAAGAAAAGATAGGAAGAGAGGTCCTTCACATGGTTCTTGGTATTGATTTTTTGGATATGACACCTAAAACACAAGCGACAAAAATAAACAAGTGGGACTACATCAAACTAAAAAGCTTCTACACAACAAAAGAAACCATTGACAAAGTGAAAAGACAACACATGGAATGGGAAAAAATATGTGCAAATCATGTGTCTGATAAGGGGTTAATATCTAAAATATATAAAGAACACATACAACTCAATAGCAAGAAAACAAATAACCCAATTAAAAAATCGGCAAAGGACCTGAACAGACACTTCTCCAAAGAAGATATATGAAAGGCCAACAGGTACATGAGAAGATCCTCAATGTCACTAGACATTAGGGAAATGCAAATTAAAAGCACAATGAGATATCACCTCATGTCTGTTAGAATGGCCATATCAAAAAGACAAGAGATAACAAATACCAGCATGGATGTGGAGAATAGTGAACCCTTGTGTACTGTTGGTGGGATCGTAAATTGGTACAAACACTACGGAAAACAGTATGGAGGATCCTCAAAAAATTAAATATAGATTTAATTTTGATTCAGCAATTCCACTTCTGGGAGTATATCCCAAGGAAATGAAAACACTAACTCAAAAAGATAGCACCCCCATGTTCATAACAGCATTATTTACAATAGCCAAGACATGGAAACAACATAAGAGTCCACCAGTGGATGAACAGATAAAGAAGTTGTGATACACACACACACACACACACACACACACACACACACACACACACACACACACACAATGGAATATTATTCAGCCATAAAAAATGTGGAAATTCTATCATTTGTGACAACATGGATAAACCTTGAAGGCATTATGCTAAGTGAAATAAGTCAGATAAAGACAAATACTATGCGATTTCACTTATATGTAGAATCTTAAACAAACAAACTCAATAGCAAAAAGCCATAGAAAAAGATCAGACTTGTGGTTACCAGAGGTGGAGGAAATTGGAGGAAGGTGGTCAAATGGTACAAGCTTTCAGTTATAAGGTAAATAAGTACTAGGGATGTAATATACAACATGATGACTATAGCTAACACTACTCTATGATATAAATGAAAGTTGTTAAGAGAGGAAATCCTATGAGTTCTCATCACAAGGAGAAAAAATTTTCCTTTTCTTTTTTCTTTCTTTTCTTTTTATTGTACCTATATGAGAAGATAGATGTTAGCTGAACCTACTGTGGTAATCATTTCACAATATATGTGAAATCAAACCATCATGCTGTATGCCTTATACAGTGATGTATGTCAATTATTTCTCAATAAAACTTGAAACAAATTGTGAAATACAACAGATATGTAAAGAAGAATGCTTAAAACAAATACATAGCTTAATGAATCCTTATAATAAACACCCATGTAACCAGACAAAAATATAACATTGCCAGCACTCCAGAAGCCCCCTCTCCCAGGTTTCCCCTCTTTGCCAGAACATCCTATCATTTGGGATAACCACTACCCCAGATTTATTGGTAATTACTTCATGTTCTTCTATCTAGTTTTTTTCCCCCTTCTTTCTAGTTTTGTACATAATTATATATCCCTAAACAATGCTGGTAAATTTTGCTTATTTTTGAACTTTATATGAACACAATTATACTACATGGATTCTTTTATTTCATGCTGCTTTCACTCAATATTATATTTTTTAGCCTTTATCCATGTTGTTGCATGTAGCTGTACTTCATTCATTTTCAACTCTGTATAGTATTCCACTGTATGATTATATCAAAATTCAGGTATCCTTTCTACTGTTAGTGGACATTTGGGTTGTTTCTTGCTTGGGGTTACTACAAAAATGCCCCAATGAACATTCTTGTACATGTGTCCTGGTGCATACATACCTGAGTTTCTCTTGGCTGTATTCCTAAGAACTTCTGGCTCACAAAATATACATAGCTTCCACTCCACTAGCTACTACCAAACTTTTCGAACGTGGTTGTACCAATTTTTACACTCCTATAAGAAAAGGGGATCAACTTCTTAGAAACAAGACAAACTGTATCATTATTATTAATCATACATCTTTGTCTTCCAAAGCAGTATCTTCCTGAGCCAAGTGCTTCCTTATGGTAAATTCTAACCCACTGGCTCTCCTTTCTAGTTTCAGGTGGACTCAAGAGTTTCTACCTCAGCATGACTTGTTACCATTAAGTGGATCACTGTTTCTCTTATATGTTACAAATTAGGTTCTTCCTTGGTAAAACTTGAAGGTAACAAACTTTCCTTTATCATAGGTGATATGTATAATTGTTACATTTCAGGGTAGGTCAGCCCCCGCAGATGGCTGATCTTTCTTGTTCTGTATACTACTGAGTTTGGGCCTTTGAGTGGAAGGTTAAGAGCATGAAATCTGGAGCTGGAATGCCTGGGTTTGAATCCTCACTCTGTACTTTATAACAGTATGATCTTGACCAAATTATTTCACCTGATTCTCAGTTTGCTCACTGATAAAATGAGAATAAATAAAATCACCTACCTCATAGGGTGACTGTAGGGATTAAATGAGGTAATATATAGGAAGTACTTAGAACAGTGCCTGGCATTCTATTGTTTTGATATATATCCATTTCTGTTTTGTGGGCAATAGAGGGGTTCTGAACATGGGCTGAAGTCAGAAGGAATTCAGGACCTGGCTCTGCTCTTCCCTGACTATGGGACTGTAGGCAAGTCATAGTACCTTCCTATACCTCAGTTCTTCACCTGTATAAACTGAGCTAACGATTGCTACCTTGTACAGGTGCCATGAGGATGAACTGAGATGGCAAATGCAAAATGCCAAGGGCTAAGTGTTAGTGCAGTACATGGTAGTTGCTACCATCTTAGCAGGTGGCAGCTACTTTTCCTGCCCTCAGATGCTGGGAGTGAACAGCTCCCAGGTCCTAAACCCTTAGCTCCTCTGCACTGACCAATGGGTAGCTGAGGAGACTGAGAATGTGTGGAGAGACCATGAAAGTTACTCCCATTTATGTGTAGGTCTCTGGCAGCGTACACATAGCTGAATGAGACCCAGTACACTTTCTAGAGGCTCAGATCTGGGGCACCCCAGTATGCTGGTAACTAACAGAATACAAGTACTTTGTCTGGAGAAAGGAATTTTGAGGGTGCTAGGGAGGAAATATCTACGTGAGTAGTCTTGCTGGAAGAAAAGGTTTTTAAGATGAGTCTCAAAAAATATGCTTGTAGATGGAAGTTGGAGAAAATACTGGTCTTGAAGAGCTTTGAATCCTAGGCCAAGGATTTTTTTCCTGAATTCAGTAAGGATTGGGAGACCTTGTATTGCCATGTGGCTGTGAGATGGGAAATAGTGTCTGAAAGGCGCCCAGGTGTACTGGGCTAACCAACAGTGATTTAGAAACCCTACTGTCTGGCACTGCCATCGGATTCTATCTGATGTATTTAGAAACTGATATTTGGAGAGAGATACGCCTAGTACAGTTGTAATGCCAAATTTTGTGTTTCCCTAACAAATTTCCCCAAACCAGCGTTAAGGTGGCTAGTCATTATTGTGACCCTCATTGTATCACCTCATTATTGCATGCAAACTAGATAGAGATAAAATGCATCTGTACCTGACTGTGGTGGTGGATACCTACACAGGTGAGAAAATTGTATAGAACGAAATACAGGCACACACAAATGAGTACAAGACTGGGGAAATGTGAATAAGATGTGGTGGATTGTATCAATGTCAATATCTCAATTGTGTTATTATAGTTAAGACATTACCACTGATGAGAGAAATGAACAAAGGTTTTCTCTGTATTGTTATTTTTTACAACTGCATGTGAATATTTAATTCTCTCAACAAAAATTTCAATTAAAAATGCATTAGTAAAATTATGCCTTGTAGAAAATGTGCTGTCTCCAGTCACATTCCGCCTCCCTCAGTTACCCATATTTAGGGGATTCCTGGTGGCACACAAAATAGGCGGCATTATGTATCCTGGGGGCCCCAACTGGAAAGGAGAGCGAAGTGCCCCAAGAAAAGAAGTCAACAGAACAGGAATTGCTTTGCTACTTCGATCTAACTGAAACTGCCGGTTACAATTACCCCAAATTTTAGACAGTTCTGCCACAGTGGGTCAGCTTTACCCAGCTGTTTTCTGATTTACCCACGGAGTCTACTATGTCACTTCAGCGTCACTACCTCCAAAGGTAGGGTAAAAGTTATTCTATGTGTACATGAAGTTTATTCCCCCCATCACCAAGAAAAAAGAGTGACGTGAAATTGCCGGATGTAGCATTTAAAAATTTAGGGTTTTTACCTGACCCATTGCTTTCGAAAATTACAACTCGCAGGGATGAGTGAACTCGATTTCTTGAGCGACTCGGAGGAGACCGTGTTAGCAGGGCAGCATTATTACGAACTCCGCAATTATCCTTTCTTTGCTATGCTAAAGGTTTCCCTTTCCAACAGTAGGGCTGACTTCGACTTGAACGAGAGCCCTGAACTTTTATAAACTGAAAAAGAGGGGAAGACTTGGCAGGCTGGGAATCCGGCCCCGGGAAGGCGTCCACCGCGCTTGTGAACAACTACGTGAATTTCCAGAAGAGAAACTTCTCTTCCCCACACTTGCAGACTTCCTCCGAGTCCAGGAGCGCTCCAAGCGGCCGCCCGAGCTTCCGCGTCTCGGGACAGGGAAACTGAGGCAGGGCAGGAGCGGCGCGCGCATCTCCGGCCTCGGCGCCCGCCCCAAGGAAGGAACCCAGGATTCCAGAGTTCTTCGCGCTGCGTAGGCTCCTCCGAGGCGCCCTCCCCCCGGTCCGCCCCGCCCAGCTAGGGACAAAGCCCGGAGCCCGCGCCGGGAAGGGGCAGGGCGGCTCCCGCGCGCTCCCCGCTCCCCCGTGGGCGCGAGACTCCGCCCCGCCGCCCCTCCTGAGGGAGCCCGCGCGCGCCCCAACGGCTAGGCTGCCGAGCCGGGCCCGCCCCGAATCCCCATGACGTCACCGGCGGCGGCAGGCCCCGCCCCCGGCCCCGGGCGGCAGGCCGCATGACGTCACCGAGGCCCCACCCCTCCGGAGCGAGTTCGGTCCTGGCGTTCATTTCATTCCTGTCCTCATTCCGAACATTCTTAGCATCGCTCGCGCCGTGCCGCGCCGCCCGAGCCGAGCCGAGCCTCTGCAGCCGCCGCCGCGGCCCCGCCGCCCGCCGCGGGCGCCCACCAAGCACTTTGCAGACTCGCTTCCACCCTGCGGGCCAGTCCGCGCGGCGGGGCCCGGGCTCGGGGCGGCCGCGTCCGGGGACAGGCCATGCAGTGAAGCCCCCCCACCCCGTCCACCTTTGCCCGGAGCCGCGGGCAGCAGCCCAGTACGTCCAGCCGGCCCCGGGGCAGGAGCGGTGCTAGGTGGGGGGGGGGGGTGGCCCAGCCCGGGGACTGGGAGCCGGGCTCCGAGCTGAAGGCGGGGGAAGCGGCGCCGAAGTTTGCCTCGGACTCGCTGGGCGCTGCGGCAGCTCCCTTCGCCGAGGTAAGTTGGCGCGCGGGGCTGATGCTGGGTGCGGGGGGCGCGCGGGGCGCCGGGGGCTGGGGGCCCGTGGTGTACGGCACGGGCCGCTCTCTCTCTCCGGACTCTGCTTTGTGTGCGGCGGGCGGGTGGGCACGCGGAGGGCCGGGGCCGGGCCCCTGCGCCCGCCTCCCCGCGCCCCTTCAAGGTGAGCGGCCGGGCGCCGCCGCGGGAGTTGCCGGGACGCCAAGTTGGGCCGCGCGCTGCGGAGCCCGCGCGGCAACAGGCGGCCCTGGAGGCGCCAGGCCGGCCGCGCCCCCCGCGCCCCCCTCTCGCGCCCTTCTGCCTGCCAGCGCGCACACGCACACACCCTCGGGCAGTTTCCACGTTTTTCTCGGGGAAGTCAGAAGTTAGAGTGAGCGCAGGCTGGGAGAGCCGCCGGCGCCTCCAGGGAGCCCGAAGCCGGCCCGATCCCCCCACCGCGCCTCCCCAGCCGCCCCAGGCGCCTGGGCCCCCCGAGGCCGGCCTGGGGGCTGCGCCGATTTGTGCTGCTGGCGGGGTTTCGCTCCTTCTTCTCAAAGATGAAAGGAGGCACGGTCGTCTTTGCCGCTTCTCCAGGACTGTTGCTGCCGCCGCCGCTGCTTCATTGCACATTCAAGTGGAAAATTTTCAGGAGTCAGCAGAAACATTGTGTCCAAAAAAGACTGAGTCGCAGTTACCACCAAACCCTGGAGGAGACTCTCCCTGGAAAACTTCCCTTCGGTAGGAAATACTGGGGGATTCGTTTGTTTATTGGAAGAGAAATGATCCCCAGGAGGGGAGAAAATCAGGGTGCATTTCTGCTCTTTGTTCGTAGCAGCAACATGTTTTGTTCTAAAGTCCAGAGGCCCGCTTTAAAGAAAGTACAACTTCTATGAGTTTCCCTTTTTTCTTTTTCTTTTAATGTGTTTTTATTTTTTTTTAAACCGAAGCAACATTTTAAATGAGTTGGAAACAGTGGAGGGGCTCACACCTCCCTTCTTTTTCTCCCACGAAAATAAATAAAATCCAGATCATAATTTTCTTCGCTTTTTAATTGTCTTTTTAAAGATTTATTTAAAGTTGAATGTCACTGTATAAAAATATTTATGAAACAATGAAATACCAGCCACCAGCATTTCTCAGGAGGCTTGTTAACTTCTCAGAAGCAAGTGGCTGCCTGTGATTTGCAGAAATGAAAATTGACCTCAGTAAGCACTGGAAACTTAGAGACAGATGATGTTCCAGGAGCGGGTAATGTAAAAAGGCCGTGTTTTAAAAACAGTGCTTTGGAGGAAGCCCAGGTCCTGGCACAGAAAGGTCTGCAAAACCTATCAGATTTCAAAATATTATAGTTTAAAAAATATATGTATTAAAAATGCTACAGATATTGCAAATGAGTAGAACACTGTCAGTTCTGGACAACCACGTGTTTCTTCCTCCCTACCCTTTGCCTTGATTGTTTCTGGAAGTTTAGGTGGTCTGATGCTTGGGGTGTGCTGGGTGCCTGCAGGTGGTTACCTGAATAGACAGATCCCTTCAGGAAGAAGTGATCCCGCTGCGTTGTCCGAGCAGGGAGTGAGCTCTGTTCTCTAAAGCTTGCAGTGAATTTTGGCTGGTGTTTTATGCATGGGGGCTTGTCTGCCAGGGTACTGTGAGGTGGTTTGGGGAACAGACCTCAGGCTGTGCCAAGTGCTTCATCCTTTCACTATTGGATTTGTGCCTTTCTGTAAATAGCAGGATCTTTGAGCCCCAAGTACATCTGAATGCTTGTAAGGGCCAGACTTAGATCCAACTTTGGTAAGAATCTTTCCTTTTTAGATGGAAATAGTAGAATCAATTACAGAGTGACTCAGGAAAGACAAATGGATTAGTTGAAC
The DNA here is from genome assembly GCF_964270905.1 of Leucopleurus acutus. Taxonomy (NCBI): domain Eukaryota; kingdom Metazoa; phylum Chordata; class Mammalia; order Artiodactyla; family Delphinidae; genus Leucopleurus; species Leucopleurus acutus. The sequence goes on from NC_139151.1 coordinate 66,760,280, forward strand.
CTTTGTCAACAGTGAGGTTTTGAATTGTTGATTGTTTTTTAGGGGAAAGGCTTATTTTTCTAATCTCACTATTCCCATAAATGGTCACAGATATTTTTGTTTAGTATTTCTTTCTATGTGCAATTCTGTGTTGGACTCTCAGGTTTCAGGTTTTAAACAGTTTACAATTCTTTTATTTGTTGTTGATGTAAAAGAATGAGCTGATAAGCTGCATCCATTACTGGTTCTTGCCGATGGTATGAAAATGCCCATGTAGACCATTTTATTTTTACGTTAATGATTAAGTATTATTTGATTTGCAGTTTTAGGAGAATATCAGCTACCTTTCCTTCCTCCCTTCCTTCCTTATCTCTTTTTTTCTTTCTTTCTCTCTTTTCTTTCTCTCTCTCTGTCTCTCTCTCTCTCTCTCTTTTTACAAGTTTGAAATAAAACCAGTGTGACACTTTGCCTTGACAGTAAGAGTAAAAAACTATTAAAGGGAAGAATTTTTGTGTAGATTTCTCCTCTGTGTGATGTTTTATAAAGTAACAAATAGAACTCCATCCAGGAAACATGCCTGAGAGAGATTATTGGGGGATTTTTTTCTTCTTCTTTTCCCAAAACATAAACCAGGACTCACCATGGCATATACTTAATGAAATTTAATTTAAAGAAGGAGGACACGCTAACTTAGTTTGAGCCAGACTGAACTGAATTTCTCACCAAGAGGTGCTTCCTGGCATTGTGGTGCTGTGTGTGCCTAGGCCCCAGCAGCAAATCAATTATATGTAAGGGCTGCTGGTGGTAGGGGGTTGGGGGGTAGCCTGGGGAAAGTCAGCTTCCTCCTTTCTTCTTCTCTGCCCCTCCCCCTCTTTTGCTTTATATAGAAAGAATTCTATATTCACATACTCAACTTTGGGCACTGGTACCCCCACTTTTTTTTTTGGAAAAAGAACAAGTCATAAGGAAAAAAATGTTCGGGTTTTTTGCTGCTTGAGTTTCAGTCATTTATGAACAATTTTGAATTTTGCTGGCTCTGACAATACAGGACAGCAAGTATAAGAGGGTATTTCTTAATGCGAAAATTTGGTGGAATATACTTGTATGATATGGGGATCTAGATCATATTTGTTGTCACATTTTCAGTAGAAAAATGTGACAGTTCGACAGTTCGAGAATGTAGATCCCAAATGTTAGATAGGCCTTTGGAGGAATGAGCTGTGCCGTTAACAATATTTTAAGGTTTCTTGCTTCTGAAATGGATTGACCTGTCATACATGGCGGTGGGACAAGAGTTTGTGCATCTGTGGGGTTACTCATCTCTCTAATCTCTTGTGTTATTATGTGTTAATTGTGAGCATAATTATACTGCCTGCAAATGATAATTGTAGTGTCTTATCACTCCAAAGGTTGGTGCAAATAACTGTGTGTATGATCCCATGTATGTAAAATGACCGTGCTCACATACAGACAGTAGGTAGATAACACTTTTAAGCTTGTATTTTAGGCATTTTATCTTGTTTCCAATAAAGAGATTGCGAAAGGAGAGAAAAATATTGTGGATTGAAAGCTGTGCTTAGAAGTTGGATCTGTTTAGTGATAAAACTTTTTGGTTTTTTTCCAAAGACTGAAGAATACTGGCCCGAGCAAGTGTCCAGCTTTCTCTGTAGAATTGCAAGGAAATCAGAGCCCACCTTTTTGTTGATAAATGCGGGCATTACAGCTTCCTCTTTCGAGTTCAGAGACTGGAACTGCAGAGTGCTAATGGCCTACTTCTGAACTCAGCAAGAAAAGTATATTGTAAGCTTTGACAGACTCAGGCTGTGCTGCTGGGCTATTGGGGACTGACCGATGACTGGAGTAATCTCTTACAGCTGCGTGGCGCTTTTTCTTATTTTATCTGTAGAAGCCACAGATTACACTGTGGTGTTTAAGTTAGATCCCAAGTCAGGTTTGAACAGTATCAGTGATATATTTTATTTTCTTGTTCACGAAGGTGATAAAATCAAGTAATTCAGGTCCATCCTAAGCACTTAATGTTTCAGGGTTGGGCTTTTTGACAAATACTAATTTCGACCCCCTTGTATCGCAATTACTGAATACTTCTGAAATCAGGGAAGTTTGGGGCCTTTCCTCTTCTGGGGTAGTTTGTGGAATGCTAGAATATTTGGATCTAAATACTTGGAGTGTTTTTTTCTTGTTTTTTTAAAAAATTTTTATTTATTTTTTGGCTGTGTTGGGTCTTTGTTGCTGCGCGCGGGCTTTCTCTAGTTGCGGGGAGCAGGGCTACTCTCCGTTGCGGTGCGCGGGCTTCTCATTGCAGTGACTTCTCTTGTTGTGGAGCACGGGCTCCAGGTGCGCGGGCTCAGTAGTTGCCGCACGTGGGCTCAGTAGTTGTGGCTCATTGGCTCTAGAGCGCAGGCTCAGTAGTTTTGGCACACGGGCTTAGTTGCTCCACGGCATGTGGGATCTTCCTGGACCAGGGCTTGAACCCGTGTCCCCTGCATTGTTCCGTGGATTCTTAACCTCTGTGCCACCAGAGGAGCCCATTTGGAGTGTTTCTGCATGGGTTTTTATAATTTGTTTCAAAGCTGTGGGCAGTTGAGAGTTTTCAATGTGTAAGATTGTCATCATAAGCTTCCTCGACACTCTCCCTTGTTTGAACTCAGAGTGGAAATCCAACCATTTCTTCAGATACATTCGGGCTTTGTAGTGGTGCAGCATAAGAGAATTTTGAAATGTGTATTTATTTTAGTCAAAGCAAATGGGTTTTCAGGAGTGTTTCTTACTGGGTGGGTCGCTTTTAGCTCTTAAGTTCTCCTTTTGTCCACTGGCTTTTTGCATGGTTGGGAGGATTCTCTGAAAATACTTTCCATAGTCTGGGAGTCCTGCCTGGCTAACTGTGAAACCACTGGTCTCTCTTCTGATTGGATAAGGGGTGGGGGGAGTTCCTAAGAGGCCGTCTTTTCTACTTTTGTGGCAGGCCCAGGGAAGAAGGCTCTATCCTGGCTGTATTTTGCCGCTAACTCCCCAGTATTAACTATCCTTATGCAATGCTTCCTGCCCTTTTCACGTTAGTTTTTAAGGCTGTGTCCTAGGATTTCATTAATGGTTGTAGCATGAGGAGCAGGGCCCAGCATTGGAAAAGGGGTTTAAAAGAAAAAGCCAGTTTATTGATGAACAAGTTAAGCACCACCATTGTCTCCATTGGGAAGTTCTGGTTGCTTTGAGGCATCTGACAGGTTTAGATGTACGTGTAAAGTGACTGAAACATTATTGGCGGGGGTAGATACAACAATGGCGAGTGCTGTTGTTTTTACATATAAACTGAAAAACTGCTGCTAATGGTGGGAAATGTTAATTATGTGAGAACATATTGAACTTATATTCTCTGGCATGAACTTTTAAAAGAAATGCATGAACTGTGCTGCTTTTTTATAAGCACAGCTTTCTAATTATCATAATTCAGTTCAGCTCTGCTCTTGGATGGAGTTCAAGTGCAATCTCAATTTAACTTGAAAGGAGGGTTTTTTTTTTATTTTAACTGAGAATGTTTAAGAAAATTTGAAAAGTTCATCCAAGAATGTTGTCTGCTTAGGTGTGGTTAATTGGGGGGATGAAATGAGTGGCTTTCTGTAATAGTTAATTAGATCTGAATATTAGGAAAGAGGCTTTTTTTTTTTGCTTTGTACTGTATCCAAACCTGCATCTTGTGCTTTTTTTCATAACCAGATGCTATGTGTTGTTGAGTTCTCTTTGAAAACCAGTGTCTTTTCCCTGATAGTAAACTAAATAGATATTCTGTTACCATCAGTGATATAATCTCTGCAAAGATAGGAACCTGTTTTGAGAGTAGAAAGAAAGAAATGCAGAAATCTTATGAATTCATTTGCCAAAAATCACTGTTAATCTTTTATACCACCCAAGACTTTAGAATGTGATATCCTTATGTGGTCATACTTAATAGCATTTTGTAAAGGGAGTCATCTTTGACAGCATTCATTCCAGTGTCCTTTACATTTTCTGTGACCTTAGTGTCTTTTCAAAAAAAAAGAAAAAGTTAGTGAAGCCCAGGCGCCAAATCCTCTGTGGAATCAGTTTTAATTGGAAGAAAGAACATCTTCAGCTGGACCTTCCGACTTTCGTCCAGTCTGACTTCTGCTAAAATGCAGACTTCTGCCCGAGGAAACCAAATGACTTCATTTGCTCTGGCACTTGAGAGTCCGAATTCACTTCCCTGGTGGTGAAATAAAAGGAGCCAAGTGTTTTAAATAGCCACTCCCCGAGGCCCGCTTGCCCGAGTGTTTTGAGAAAAGCGCATTGTCTGCTTGCAGCTCTAGCTGGGAGCTGGCCTGGCTCGCCCTCCCCCCAACCAGACAGCTCCGTTTCTGAAGTTGACATCTGGTTTTCTCTCTGTTCACCTGATGTATACCACACACGTGCACACATGCAGCGTGCACGCATGTGTCCTGCAGGTAACACAGGTCTTTGACATTGAATGTGTGTATGTTTCAAGTCACTCCTGGGATAGGGGGAGGCTCACAGCTAATAGCACAAAATAAAATGTAAACATAGTAGCCACCCCACATGCCGCTGCTGCTGGGTTTCTGTCCAATGGTGCTTTCTGGGTAGGCGTGCCTATTGTTGTGGCAGCAACAGGCGGCAGAAGTTGGGGCACCATATGGCGGATGTGGGCCTCAGATAAGCTGTCTGGTAATTTAGCTCATCAATAGCATTTTGATATGCTTCATTTTCAGATCACCCATCACTGTGGCTGGGGCTATTTTGGGGGCTGATTCCGAAACCATTGAAACCTCTGGGAGCCGATGCTTCCTTTGGTGGAATCTCTTTCAGCCCTTTCTCCTTTTCATTTCAAAGCTTTTGGGAGACAATGGTGGTTGGTAAGAGTTAGAAAGAGCTATATCAGCTGAGGGAACCTTCAACCCCATCTTGAAAGCTGGAATGCTCAGAAGACCTCATCAGGTATTTCCATTGACAGAAAAGCAGAAAACAAGCTATTTAATAGCGTTTCATACTGGCAGAGCCAAGAAATTCCCATAATTCAAAATTTGCTTTTGTTCTAAATACTGGGAGGATAAGACCAATATGGTTCTTATTTTGACAAAATGTTTCTAGTTTTGTTGTGCATTAAAAATACCTCCCTAATTTTCTTCCACCTTTCATCAAGTGTAAAAATGATTAATATCTATGTAACTGAAAATCAGAGGAAGTATTATCTGTGATTCGGAGGCAAAAAGCAGCTTCCTTTATGACTAGGAATTCTTAGAGAGGGAAATGCTTCTAGAACATCTCTACTCAGATGTTCAGTGAAGCTGAAGCAAAACTAAAATCTCTGCCGCTGGTGAATCGACTGGGGGACTCCTGCCTTGAGTTGCTGGGGCCATTTCAGGGATTCTGCACGTAGTAGGTGGATGAGTGGAAATTTCATCGTGTGCATGCCCATGTGCTTATCAGCCATGTGAATCTCATTCAGCAAACATTTGTGTCCCTGATGTGTGCCAGGCACTGGGGAAGCCAGGGTAAGACTGTCTGTCCTTTTCCCCACCCAGCCTCTCTGCACATTCTCAGTCTCCTTTCCAGGCCTCCCGCCTTTTGAATTTGGGGTTTCTAATTCTTGCTACACAGATCTGTTTACATGGCTAATGCAGGATGGTTCTGACGCAAACCCAGGGCAGCCTCTTTCCACGCCTGTCCTAGAGAGTCTCTGCCTCACCAGTGATTCCCCCTGAGCAGGTGCATCACAGCCTCCATGGAGCTTTCCACAGACTGGGTATCAGCCCTGGAGCCTTAGGAGGGCTGGGATAGGTGTAGTGTTTCTGTATTTCTAAGAGACCCCAGAGTGGTGTCCACCTCTGATTGGGAATTATTACTCTAGGTATTCTAACTTTTATCCTCAGATGGAATCAGGCTAAATTTGCCTCCTAACTCTGGATTTTTCCTGTATCTGTGAGGTGATGTACCTAGGAGCATATACTGACTGTTTATGGAATTCACTAAGATCTTTTTGGTTGGTTTTAAAGATATGGCTACACAAAAATGCGCAGGAGAAGCAATACAATGAGCAGAACCGCCTTCTCCGTGCTCAGCACACATCTGTTATCCCTTGGGAAGGTAGCAGTTGTTTCCAGATGTGATTATAGAGGTGAGCCTCAGGCTCCCTGGCAAGGAGTTTGAGGACTAATTCTTGCCTGGCTGTTTGCAGAGGTAGTTTTCATTTTTGAGTAGTGGGGATGTTCATAGAGGGTCTCACGTGGTGCGCCTTGATATTGCAGAGTGAGGGCATAGGAAGGGTGATCGTGACAACATCCCAGAGATGAGCATGGTTTTGCTGCTGATAAACCATACTCGGCTTTTTATTCTTTCCTTTCTTCTCTCTTCCTTCCACCTTAGGCACTTTGAAATCTAGGGGCTCTCAGTTTTGCCTAGAACTGTTACATTGAAACATTTTCAGGGGTTACTGTGTGCCAGGGATTTGGTGATCAGCCAAGGGTGGTCAATGAATGGCCATCAGTAAAACACCCCTGCAGAGTTTCCAATTTAGCAAGGGAAACAGGCATGTGAAGAGATTAAAGAGATCAGCACAATCCAGTGGGGAAGCTGTGTTTTTCATATTTCATGAGTTCCAAGGTGCAGTTTTTTTCCCCCATATTTGAACATTTCGAAATTAGGATGTGTCCTGCAATCATGGCTGGCCAGGTGGTGGTCATGACCCATGATGTGGTTGCGTACACTCATCACAGCCTGCAGAACAAATGCAGTGGAGAGGAAGAAAATTCCAGCGTCAGTCGCTAAGCATTCCTAAGAATGTATTTGATGTCGCCAGTGCTCTCATTGACACAGAGGGCAGTACTGTGTGGAAAAGCATGGATGTTGATCTCTCTGAGAAGTTGTTTTAGTATATCTTACCCACTTTTGTTTGCTTATATAGTTTCCTTTTTATATCTGCATAAGATTGACATATGATAAAGTTTCAATATTTATAAAATACAGTTTCTAAGTGATAAGGCTGTGCTCTGGCAACGTGTTTTGCAACAATATTTCTTAGAAATAAAGCCATACTGCATTTAACAATCACTGGTGTCTTAGAGTTGATGAAATGTTGATGAAATATGTTTGCATCTCTTTCCAAAAGGATCTGGGAGATTATACATCATTGATGGGTTGCTTTGAGGGAGTGGATTGGGAAGGGGAGGGGCTTTCATTTTTACACATTTGTAGTTTTCAGGAACATACATTTTCTTAGGTAATAACAGAATAAAGGGGAAAAAAAAAATCCAGTGGGGTAAGTGCTCATGATATATCCAAAGAGTTGTGTTTCCCAGTGGTGGAGACTAAAGAAACCTTTGTAGAGGAAGTGATGTTGGAATTGGGCCTTGAAGGGAAAGCGTTTTTATTTTATTTTATTTTATTTTTTTGGCCAGATGCCATTTTGGGATTAGAGTGGGACTAAGTTGTTAAATAAACAAACAAACATCTCCCCCACCCCCTAAATACTCTCCAGAGTAATGAACTCAACCCTAAAATACTAATAAAGAAGTCTCATTGCCAGTCGTGAGCCAGTATAGATCTAAAACTTGGCTATGAACAGTTAATGAAAGAAGCAAAAGGGAGGGAGGGGTCTGGTTGTGGGGAGCTGGAAGCTTCCTGATTCTGGTTTGGAGAAAGGCAGGATAATAACAAAGGTTTAAAAGCACAGGTTTGGAGTCGGACACACCTCAGTGCGACTCTTGGCGCAGCCACACTTGTTCTGTACCCTTGGACAAATTACTTCCTCTCTGAGCCTCCGTGTCCCCATCTGTACATTTTCATAGAATGCCTGCTGTGTGCCCGGCACATAATACATGCTCAGCAAACAGCAGCTTCATGTGCTGTCTTGTACACCAGGTCTCCCTGGAGTTCCTGCCAGGTCAGCCTGGATGTTGACTCTCGAAGAACACCCGAGGCTGAAGCAGTTGCTAAGAAGAGCCAGACTTATGGTCTCGGGCGAATGATTGAAATCCAGGAGAGGTGAGGCGTCCCGTAAAGTCCTAGACCATTTATCTCTTTGAACCACACTTCCCTGATTCATAAAGTAGAGGAAATCCATCAGTAAATACGCAATATCTGAGATCATTCCTTGCCAAATGGTAATACCAGTTAAATGGGAATGCTTCCAAAGATGGGTAGCATGGTGCACCTATATCCACTCGAAAGGAAATGTCTTCCTTAGGTTCTTGCTTGGAAGCCACTCTCCCAACTTTGGGATTGGGTTCTGAAAGTTCTTTTCCAAGGTGTTTGTATGGAACTCATCTTTTCATAGAGAAGCTATGCTCAAGGCCCTGGACCTGTTGGTAAAGCCATTATTGAGGAATCCCTGCTGGAGTTCTGAGGGCATCAACTCTGGGTGTGAGAGAACAAGAGGCAGAGAGGTACCTCCCCATACCTTTGCTGGCCTAATCGCACCTCTTAACCTGTTTAGAGGCAGACTGCTTAACTTCTCTGTGCCCTCAGTTTCCTCATCTGGAAAATGGGCTGGTGTGTTACCCACCTTGAAGGGCTGTGATAATATGTAGATAAGAGCTAGCTCAGTAGGCTAGAGCTGCAGGTGTGACTGCTGTTAAGACTTATCCTATTCCTCAAAGTACTCCAAGCTCTGCAGTTAAACCTCTGCCCTTCTCATCAGATTCCTTTCTCTGGGCCTTAAATATAATTCAAATAATAATTCACACTCATGTGTGAATGGCAGACCATCCCTCTGCCAGTATATTTGCATATTTTAAGAGAATGTTTGTTAGTCCCAGGTGAGTGTCTAAGTTGGGTTAGTACTGAGGTACTTCCTGGGCAGATGAGCTGAATACTTTCTGGATGCTGGTGGGTAGAAACCTGTGTTTTCAAAGCCAGAGGCCCTAGGCTGGTCATGCTCCACTTGACACCCAGGTACACTTCAGGGTGTGTCCATGTCCCCGTGTTTTCAGAGCGGGGCCACTCCCAGTGACTGGTTTGAGCAGTTAAGACTGCTTTGTGTGAGCCTAGGCTGAGGACCACCTGCATTTTTGCTCATGTCTTCTTAACCGGGGTATATAGAACTGTGTGTTAATCTGGTTTCCTAGTTTAAATTAAAAATTGAGGTTAAAAATTGTTAAGAGAGATGAGTAGACTAGTTGGGAAATAAAGGCTTTTAGAGGCAGGCAGACTGATAGTTGAAGAGGGGAGAAAGGTAGATTAAAAAAAATGGTTTTCAACCTGTGAATCTACTAAAAGTCACTGAATTATACTTTTAAAAGGGTATGTGAATTATATCTCATAGAAAAAGATGAAGCACGGTACTCCCAGCACTCCTCACACGGTGGTACATTTGTTTTGCTGGTCAAGTGATTTAAGATTGATATTCAGAGCAATGACCTAATAATAAGGGTTTACATCTCTGCTAGTTTACTGGTTTTAGTGCGGAGCCTAAAGGTATCCATTGGAAGTATCTACAGTGGAAGGTTTTTTTTACTTAAGAAAGAATAACTTCAGTAATGTGGGATGACTTGCTCCTTAATGATAAACGTTGACTATGTTAACCGCCCGTATGGCTTACACTTTAAACAGCCTGTGAACTAAATCATAAAAGATAAATAAACTAGGAGATCACGAGGGAGGGAGACCTGGAAGGCACGTAAGGCCACAAGTTAAGTATCGAATCTGATTTAAGTTGATTTAAGATGGGGAAAAGTTGAACCCAGCATAGGTTAATTTATACCTCGAGTTTCAGATTCTACTCTGCCCATTTTCTTCTTTTTTCTTTTTGTAAAACATCGCTATTGGAGTATAATTGCTTCACAATGGTATGTTAGTTTCTGCTGTATAACAAAGTGAATCAGCTGTACATATACATATATCCCCATATGTCCTCCCTCTTGCGTCTCCCTCCCCCCTGCCCATTTTTTCCTTAATTTTAACTTTTAATTTATTGCTGGGTCCTCCTACCAGATGCACACTGTCTTCCTCGTAATAACTGTTTGTGGTAGTTTTTATCCACTTGTATTTCTAAAGGATTGTTCTCTACCATTCCTTGTGGCTGTGTAACTTCTGGCCTGGTGCAGTCCTGGTTTGGGCTGCTTGTGGCGCAGCCCTTAATCGCGCCCTCTTTTACTGTCAAAATGTCCCAGTTTGGAAGATAAGTGATATGGTCATCCTACGAATAGGAACTGTTGAGGAAACTGGCTGACTCTTTAATTAAGCAGAATAGAGAGAAAAATCTCAAGCAGGAGACTTTTGAGGTACCCTGATATTGAGCTCATAACAGTGTTATTCTTGCAGCATCCCAGGCTGTTTCTGAGCTTCAATAGAGAGGAGTTTCAGAGAACAACTTTTCCTATAAACCTGTGCTAGTTTCAACCAAATTGTTTCAAACCCTCTGCTATCCTGTGGATCAATTCATAACGAATTAAAAAAACAGTGTCTCTTCATTCACGGGAATGATTCAGCACTGGTTCATTTCCTTTCGGACTTGCAAAGTTCAATTTAGAAGTTTTTCCCAGTGGAATTCTGAAAGCTTTGTACTGTGTGAAATCTGGGGATTTCAGATTACAGATTTTAAAACCTGTAGTTTTGGCTCTCTTGACATTCTTAGTTTCAAACTTGCTTATCTTTGTTGTTTGGGAGACTGTAATGATGTCCTATGATGTGCCGAAATACATTGGACCCGGACCCAGTATCCACAGGGGATTGGTTCCAGGACCTCTGCAGATACCCAAATCCTCGGATGCTCAAGTCCCTTATGTAAAACGGTGTAGTATTTGTATGTAACTTACACACATCCTCCAGTATACTTTAAATTATCTGTATAGATTACTTATAATACCTAATACAATGTAAATGCCACGTGAATAGTTGTAAATACGGTGTAAATACTAAATGTAAATAGTTACCAGCTTGTGGCATATTCACGTTTTGGGTTTTTTGAATTTCCTGGAAATTTTTTTTTTTCTCAGATAGTTTCGACTCGAGGTTGGTTGAATGTGGATTTGGAACCTGTGGATACAGAGGGAAAATGGAGTGGAATCTTAGAAATTTAAGGAATTTTAGTACTTTGCCTAAAACCAAAAATAATTGTAATGACACTGCTCAATTCCAGGTGGTTCTCTTAACAACACTATTCATTTAGTTATTTTATCATGTGCTCCAGGCAGTAACTTGGGCAGGTGTTCAGTTTGAAAGAATGGCTTCTGGCCTTTGCTGTTGAGAATTGGGAGAACTATTTCCTTGTTGGGGTGGTTCACTGGGAGAAGGCATTTGAGGGTCTTCCTAGGGCTGGGGTCTTGGTCCCTCCACTTCCAGCTGTGTGGGTTGGATAGCCCTTGGTCTTGGCTCTCCCTGTGACCTTGGGCAAGTCACTTGAAAATCTTTGCTTTCCCTTTCTGGTAAGATGATCCAGCCTGCTTTTGAGCCTAGCTTTAGATTAAAGAGATAAAATGTGAGAGCCTTAGGCCAAAAGGTCCTGGAGCAGTGTTGTTATCTGAGTCATCCCGTCCACAACCCCACACTCCCTTCCCTTTTATGGAGGAGGAGCAGTACTGCTGAGTCTATTCCATACCTCTTCTCTCAGTTGTGCTAATTCCCAGGCCACCCTGGGAGAATTTGGATAAGAAAGGAAGGCTGACAGGCCAGGTTCTGTCTAAAGCCCATTCTTCAGCATTACCTTAATTTAAACCTGAGAGCTTTATTTGTGGTTGAAGAAAGTGAATCTCAGAGAGGTTTAGTAACCTGCCCAAGGTCACACAGCCAGTGCAATGGGGACCAAAATTTGAAGCCAGTTCCTAGATCTGTGTGACTTCACGGCTGCCAGGCTGAAAAAGACTGCCTATTAAGTCACCTGTGGCATTTGAATGGTGTTTAGATTGTGACATTGAAACAAAGGTAGACTTCCCCTCTTTTGGTGTATTTGTGCAGAAAAGGCAGACTACTTAATACTTTATTTTGTTTTGTGTTCTTGGTGGCCCATTTTACTCTATTTTCAAAACAAACCTGTGGCTAAGGTCCTAAGATGTTAGGTGTGACCCACTCAAGCCTTTCCTGCCCCACCCTAGTCGTTCATCTTCTTGTGAGGGGGCAAGATTCACCTCCCCACTTTGGTGTCAGTCTTCAAAGACTGTGGGGACCCAGAACACCTCACCTCTCAGACTGGTTATATGAAAATGAGAGGCTATCTGGGGGCTGGGCTGATCTAAACTGCTCTATAGCTGTGTTGGGGGCTCTGGCAAGAAGCTGATCTGGTTTGGAAGCCTGGAACTGGACCTGCCAGTTTATCTGGTTTTCCTTTGGAATGTGCTCTTGTTGGCCTGCAGGCAGAGTAAGTTAGCCCCCTCTACCACCCGGAAGGCCTGGATATGGAAATGCCGTCATGTTGGGGGTAGGGTTTTTAGGTAGATGACCTTTGGGAGTACTTGGGAACTAGGGAGATGGGGTGAATTTCTCCCCTCCCCACCCAGGTGACCAGCTGGAGATATGTTTTAGGCAGTGATGTGTGATGGACAGTGGCAGGGGCAGAAGGGAAAAGGGAGTTAACTGCTTTCTTCAGAGCCCTTAATAATCAGGTCTCTGAAATAGACAGCAGGGACTTTGAAATGGGATTGCTAATGGGGTTGCTACCCATCTTTGATGTCATGGTTGGTTTTTAGTGGAAGGTTGTGGAATAGTTGATACTGTCTTACTCTTGTTCACCTAATTCTGCTGACTCTGGACCAAAAGGGGCTAGGGCACTGATGGCCAGTTTCTAGGACTTGTGCTCCTGTCTTCCCCTCCTTCCCTGTACTGGTTTGCCCCCTTCTTAGAGTTGTCATATATTTCCCAGTGCCTTTTGAGTACCTCTGCTGTTGGCCATTTTGGTGTTGCCGTAACGTTGTGTAGATCTCTCTAGTGCTATATATATTAAGCAAATATAAAAGCATGGCTTTGAAGTCAGACCCAGGTTCCAGTCCCAGTTCTGCTTATTGGCTGAGAGGTCTTGGGGAAAATTATTTAGTCTCTCTGGGCCTCTGTCTCCTTATCTGAAAAATGAAAATAAAAAGAATAAGTAAAATGATGGAGTATGGCGAATGGCCCACAGTGAGCTTCTCCATTGGTTGTCCCAACCCATTCTGAAGTCTCCTGCTTCCTCTGTCCTCCAGTTCTCTGTCCAAGATCCTGAGGGTTTTGTCCTAACCAGAATGGACCAGTCTGACAGGAGCTCATTTATTTGCTTTTCCATCTTCCTCCTTTGGGTTTAGTTTTAAGCTTTTTTCCAGCTTCCCTTCTTGCTGGATTTCCTGCTCTGTTGTTTTTCTCTCTTCAGACAATTTCCCTTTTGCTTTCATATTTTCACACACACACAGGCACACACATGTGCCGTCCACTTTTTTCACCCTTTCTCCTCTGCTTTTATCACTTTGAGATCTTAAAGAGACTGCCCCTTCAGTTTCCTGGGTTTCACCAAAAATCGTCATCAGCAAAGCACCACTTCTTGATTCTGCTGTTTTTCACATTGGAAAGCGTCGGATCTCTTGACTTAGGGAGTTACCGGCACTTCCGGTAACTATTTTGCAAAGACATAACTCATCCTGATTCTCATTACATTTTTGAATTTGTGGAATTACATACATTTCTTCCACTTACCTGTTTGACCTTGGGCAACCTCTTTATTTTTTTTGAACCCCAGTTTCTCACCTGTAAAATGGACATAGTAGTGCCCTTCTCATGGGTTATAGTGAGGGTTAGCATGATGCCTGGCAGAGTGTCTCATTAACGTTATCTGCTGATTATAATTACGGCTACTCTAAGTAGCCATGACTTAGAGTGCCAAGTATGTCTTCTCTTAGCATCCTTCTGTCTTTTTGAAGGAGGGGGACAGGAGCAGTGCCTTATTTTTATTTATTTTAGATTTTTAAAATTTTTATTATGAAAAGTTCAGTATAGTAGAGGGCAGTGAACGTCCCTGGACCATCATGACTTAGCAACAATCATCACCCCGTGGCCATTCTTGTTTCTTCTAAATCCCGGGTTCCTTTTCCACTAGATTATTTTGAAACAATCCCAGATGCCATACCATTTTATCTGTAAAGGTTTAGTATGTATTTTAAAAATATAACTCTTTTTAAAAAACACCAACTGTAATATCATCACACCAATATTTTAATAATAATTCCTTAATGTAAAATAGCTAGTGGCTCTTTAGTTTTCCTTGATTGTCTCATCACTGTTTTCCCATAGTTGGTTTGTTTAAATCAGGGTCCAAACAAGATCAAAGGTTATCTTTGGTTGTTCTGTTTCTTAAAACTCTTTGAAGACCTCTTCCCTCCTTTATTCCCCCTTGCGGATGACGTGTTTATAAAAGCCTGTTTCTCTTGTGGAGTTTCTCTTGCTCATTCTGGATTTTGCAGGTGCATTCTCTTAGTGCTGTTTATCATGCTCCACTATCCTCTGTATTTCCTATAAATTGGAATTTAGACCTAGAAGCTTGGTCTGTTTGAGGTTTAATGTTTTTTGTTTTTTAAGGCAGGAATATTCCATAACTAGCAATCCACCAGGAGGCACGTGATGTCCAGTTGTCTCTTTCTTTGTGTGTTAGCCACTGATTTATGCTCTCTGCCTGTATCTGTTGTTTCATATGGGCTTCGTAAACTGGTCATATTCCAGTCCTCTCATTCTTACTTCATTTATTAGCCAAAATACTCATAGAAACTTTCTATCATCAATTGTTTGGTTAACCTGGCATATAGTTGTACAGAAAAGGCAGGTATGTGATTTCTTCTGTTTGTTTGAATATCATTATGCAATCGTGGATTTAAAATTGTCGGATTTTTTTTTTTTTTGGCGGTACGCGGGCCTCTCATTGCTGCGGCCTCTCCCGCTGCGGAGCACAGGCTCAGCGGCCATGGCTCATGGGCCCAGCTGCTCCGCGGCATGTGGGATCTTCCCAGACCGGGGCACGAACCCGTGTCCCCTGCATCGGCAGGCGGACTCCCAACCGCTGTGCCGCCAGGGAAGCCCTGTCCAATGTTTTTGACTCTGTGTAGTTTCCTCTTCCTATTGATGCTCAAATTGTACAATCTTTGGGCAGTGAGAATTTCTTTAGTTGGCTCCTGTGTCCTTTTGATGTGACCCTTATTGATAGCAGCTTCCTTGCTATCCTGTGTCTTTTGTATTCTTGGAGTTAGAATGAACCATTTCCGCAGAGCTTGGTTTCTTTTAGTGGGAAATGCTATTTCAGAGCTACAACTTGGGTAGGGTCTCTGTCACATACCCCTCGGCCCCTTCAGAAATGGATCCCACCTACCATGTCAACTTTTTGGTCCATGATAAAAACTTTCCTTGCACACTTGTCTCATGTTTGTCCCCTTTGGCTCTCATTCTGCCATTTCCACTCTTGTGCTTGTCATCATGTCCTTTTCTCCCCTACGAAAAAGGCCAAACTGAAGAATTCCCCCAGGACAGTTCATGGCTTGACTCTCATCTTGAAGGCCAAAGCTCACATTAATTTAGGCTTCACGGAAGACTTTAATCATTGCTTTCAGTCCTGTCTCCCTGATGGTTTGTTCTGTGCCTTGTTTAAATAACCAGAAGGTGAGAGATTCCTTATCTTATTACTGCTCTGAGCCATTCAGACTGCAAGCTATATTTTGATGATATTGTTGGGGTCAGTTTACACACATGTGTTTGAATAAATACTGGTTGAATTAAGTTTTGTACCTTTCTCTCCTAAAGTGTTTAAAATAGAATATATTTAATCTCTCACTCATTTAAAGAGTTTATCACTAACACATTATTTTTATAAGCTAAAAAATTTTAAAGCTCTGGTTTTAGGCAGCTGTATGCACTGGAGTCCTAGATGGAACACGGCTATTCTGCTGTTGTGGGAATACAATAGTAAGCCTTTAAGTCTAAAATGAGTGTTTTTTGTTTAATGAGTCTCCTATTAGAATTATTTTTAGTAATTTCTGTCTTTGCTTTTTGGAGATTGTTTGATGCCCCTGTTGGTTCATCACAGAATATGCACTTAGGCCAAAAGAAAATCTCATTTTAAATACATCTACAGTGGTCTCTCTTCAGAGGTTCCATTCAGGCCTGAAGTTTCAGTTTCAGTAATACTTTTTTGTTTTGTTGGTGAAACAAAGCCGTATGCATTCACAGTCCAGCCAACACAGCCTCACAACAGAATGAGTGAGTAGTACTGAAATTATCATCATTCATGACATCCCTGAGAAATTAACCAGCATCCAGTCCTGTGAAACTTTGTATACTCATTTAATATCCCTACCACACCCCTTCCCACCGCCCCCCCCCCCCTTTTTTTTAAAGGCAGCAAGCTTCGTTTAATGGTTCCTCTGTGTTAAGGAAAGTACAGTAGAGTAGGGGTTTATTCCCTTCCCCTTCCTCCAGGGGCACAGAGAGAGGGTGAGGAGCCCTATAATTTACAGGCAGGCGTCTGTGCCCCGAGGTTAAACTCGTTTCACAACAGGAATTTTCTTTATGGTCCTGTGGCTCCCTAACACAGGGGAGGCAAGTGGTAAAAGCTACCAAAGAAAAGCTGGACTGGAGCCACTGACGTCATGTCAGTAAATCTGTTGGAGGAGCCCAGCTGGGCAGGGCCTGCCAGGCAGCCCTTGCACTTTGGCCTTGCCTGGTCAACTGGTCTTACTGCTTCTTCCATCCCCCATGGCCCCCTCCCCCTCCCCCCTGCCATTTTTGTCTTCTTTTCCCCCTTCCCTCTGTGTGACTGGACTGGTGTTGAAACCTGTAAACGGTTTGAAAGCCACCCCTGAAACTGGTCCTGTTCTTAATGCCCCTAGGGGGAGGGGCAAGGAAAACCCAAGGATTGGTGGGCCAGGGAGGCTTGAAAACTTCACTAGTGGGCTTTCTTGATGATGAATGAATCTATGGGGCAGTTACGGGGAGCAGCTAGAGGTGCCAGCTTCTGACTCTACTTTTAGAGAGTTTTGCTTTTCAGGACTGATGTGCCTGTGTGTGCGTGTGTGTGGAGGGGGGAAAGAGAAGACTGGTCAGAGGATGGGTGGAAATACTGAGTTGCAGTCTTCCTGTAGAGGATGATTTAAGAGAGTGAGTTCCACCATGAGTCCTTTATTATTACCCATTACTCATTGGTCAGCTAACCCTGAACTCTTTCCCTGGTTTGCAACTGTAGCAGTTAAATTTAGAGCTACATGCCGCTTTCCATCTTGGGTATTTAGAGTCACAACCCCAGATGCGCCTGAATTAAAACATTGCTGTGCTAAATCTATTTTTACATCTAGGGGAATGATATCTAAAAATAAACCTCATCCCACCTGTTATTCACTTTTGGGAAGTTTGGATGCTATCAAGTCACAGCCCACAGATTAGGCTTTTGATCATGGCTTCAAATGTGGCGTCCACATTCTGCTTTTCCTGCCCTTGGTGTGATGTTTTCATTGTTTCATTAACCATTGTCCTCCTGTTTATTTTGCTGTGAATAGTCATTTGCAAATAAGAGTGAAGCCTAGGTTCAGATTGGTTTTCAAGTTCCTGAGTCTTAGGGTCAGAAACGTATTAAAAGCAGTATCTTATCCATGAATCATTAGATGAGTCAGTTCCTGAAACCACTACAAGCCTCATAGTTCTTGGCTACAAGCAAAAGCAGGAAATCCAGGCTTCAATAACTTCCTTTCCCAGTCCTGGCTATAGTCGCATTGGTGGTTAGGTTCTGCTGCCTGCCTTTGTAAGTGGTAGAAAGATGTATGTCTGAGGAACAAAGACACTCAAGTCAATTTACTGAAACTGTTTATAATTTGTGGTCTTGCTCTGAATGTCAGGCTGCATTGGCATACCCTGCCCTGCGCAACTCAGCCAGGAAAGGCAGCTGGCTGGGTCCGCCGAGGTGCCCCCAGAAATGCACAGGAAATGTTTCAGGGAGCTTTAGTTAAGCGTCCAGTGAATCCTAAAACTTGAGGGCATGCAAGCAGACATTAGGGGCAGAAAGCTCTGGAGTCCATATGAATAGCTGAAGTATCAACTTCTTTTGTTTTGTTTGCCTAGTCGGGAGACAGAGAAGGGAGAGAGAGAAAGAAAGGGAAGGAGGGAGGGAGGGATGGAGGGAGGGAGAGAACACACGAGTGCCAGCCTGCCCCGAGCTCTGGCTCTCTTGCTCTTGCTTTTTCTTGCAGTTTACTTCCTTATGTACAGGGTCTTTTTTTTTTTTTTAATTCCTTTTGCAGTGTTTCAGGCCAGTCTTACTGACTTCAAAATCAATTTGATAACTCTTTTATTAAATATTGTAAAGAGTGAGGGAGAAACGTGAAATGCTGCCTCCCAAAGTCATGGGTCTCCACACCCTGTATGTATTTATTCTCTTTTATGAGCAGCCCCCCCTTGTCTGCCTTCATAAGTGGGGGCAGACTCAGGCTGGTGTCTCTCTGCTGCTTTATGGTTTGCTGGTGAGTTTATGAACTTTTTCCATCTTAAAAAAAATTAAAATTGAGTGGGATGCGTTTTCAGTTATTAACTCTAATGTTCTTCTCCGATGCTAATTGGTGTTGGCCAGCTGGAGGATTTGAGAAAGTGGGACTGAAACTAGACTTTTTTCCACTAGGTTTACATGGAGTCATTGGAAGTTCTGATAGGAGTCTAAAAATAGAGTGGGTAGATAAACCGTGTGAAAAAAGATGAGGAAAGAGAAGAGAAAAATGAACCAATGAGCGGTCACATATTGATGCTGTCTTTTAAATTGAGCTTGTTTCCAATTCATAGTTAGCGATAGCTCAGAAAGGTCAAATTCTATTTCAGCCTTTGTAAAGGCTAAAGCAAAAGCAAATGCAAAAGTTTGCCTGCCTTCTTAATGAAGCCTGGCCGATTCAGAGCACAGCCAGGCTGGTGGGTGCCACTTTGTTCTTACTGGTCGTTTGTATTTGGGTAATTCTCTATTCAACTTCAGTCTGAGCTGAGAGGTTCTGATGAGTTTTTGAGAAAGGTGGACTCATCTTCATTTCAGAGGCTGGACTGAGAGTCATAATATCTGACTTTGGTTTTCCAGATTTCAGTCTTGTCCCAAAAAACCGCTTAATCCTAGGTGAGTTTGTTAGGAAATCACTGAAAATATATTTCCCTTCTTAATGTGTGAAGAGTAACTGTCTAAACTTGGAAGAGATTTTTTCTTATGTTGTAAGAGATACAAACCCAATTATTTTTATTTGTCCTGCATTGATCTGAGAGTTAATTTCTTTTTAAGGTAGCTTTCAGGCTGGGAGTGCAGATTGAATCTTGAATTGCTTACCCTCTCTGGACCAAGTTGTTCAGGCTCAGGGATTGATTCATTAATTAAAATCAATGTAAATGGATTTGTAAGCCTCCTGTAACAGATTATTTTATTAGCAACCACACAGAGCAGCCCATGATCTGGGAGGAATGTGTTTGTTGCTCTAGGTGAAGTAGACCCCCCACTGATGGACTCTTTGGGTCTACTTTATGAAAAACCCAGACGCTTTTGTAAGGAAGGAAGGAGCCTTGCTTAACCTTTACACCGAACAGATTCTTCCTATGGAAAATTATTTTTAGTGTGCCTGCCCCAGAAGGCTTTAGTTCTGTGTGTGTATTTCTCTACCATGACTGTGTCTCTCCCCTACCTCTGTATTCATGATTCAAGGACATTTTTGTGTACTGCCGGGTTCTGCCTGTTTCCAGGCAAGATTCCTGCCGAGAACCCTCCTGTAAAGAGGAAAGGAGGAACCAGAAATAAATTCCTATTTGATAACAACAAAGTGCTTTTTTTCTCCGACCCAAGCAACCAACAGGCAAACTACAAAGAAGACATTTATCTGTTATTTGAGGATCTGGCTGTACAGCTGTGCTTCCTTGGAGTGATGATAAGAAGACAAGATGGTACCTTTGGAAACCTTGTGGCTTTAACAAAGGTCAGAGTTCATTAAGCTGTTGTCATTTATATTGTCATTTTTTGTAATTGTGCCAGACAGGTAGATATCCTCTATAGTTAGACCAACTTACCCACCTTCTCTCTGATGTTTGGATCAAAGGGGGCTGTCTGATCCAAGCTGAGTTGAACTCTCTCTCCTGAATCTTTTGGGACTGAGACAGCAATCCTAGTTGGTCTTTGATGCTCACCCTACAGTTCAGGGAAAAGCTAACTGGGGAGTAGATGTTTGACCCATGGGTACACAGAAGCATAGAATTAAAACTGATTTGCAGAGAGAAAACAACAAAGCTGTTGTGCAGAGGAGGAGATGAGAGACCTTGGGAATAGTCTCATTTCCGGATGGTTTTCCATTTCCTGGTTTCCATTTCCCATGAGGGCTGGCTGCAGTTCCTGATTCAGGGTCATCTGATAGACCCCTTGGCCTTATAATGAACCCACGTTCCCCTACCCTTCTTTTTTTTTTTTTCCTTAGGTTAGTGGGAGTGGGTTTCTGTTAATTGAAACCAAATGGTCTCTGGCCGACTAGTTTGCTGGGAAGTAAGCCCTGTGTGGTGTTCTGGAGAGGCCCTACTCAGTGTGATAGCACACAGCTTCTGCTTGGTCTGCAAGGCAGGGCTGCTGTCCTGGACCCACTTCTCCAGTATGGATTCTGTCTGAGGGAGCTAAGCAGGTAGTAACAATAGGGTTACCCTCCCAACCTGTGTTTCAGACTGGAACATTTCCAGGCCTTATGTAGGCCTTTCTGCTGCCTGGTTTGCCATGTGGTTTAGGTTGTACAGTGGCTTGGTTCAAATGTGGCAGGTGAGGAATTTTTCCAGTCATACCCTGGGGCACTGAGGAGTTCTGGTGGCTGAGCACCTGGAAGGAGGCAGGCCAGGTGTGTCATTAGACCTGGGTGTCCTGCCTAGTGACGCCACGCTTCACTTCCTCCCCTGCTGTCTCTGATCGGTGTGGAAAAGCATGTGCTCAGTGGCCTTTGGCAAATGCTTCCTGATGATAAATCCAGTGTGTATATTGTGCACGTGCATCAAGCTTCCTCGGTCAGGGAACCTTCCAGGTTCATTTTATTAGCAAATGGATTAAATGGCAAACGCCTCTCTTGAGCAGACCTGTAAGATGTGTGTGTGTGTGCCCCTGGGGATGGTGTCAGAAACAAAAGGCCTGCTTCATCTGCTGTTCCCCAGATTGGGGGGCATTGGGGGTGGCAGTATAAATGAGCAGGGAGGAAGATTTAGGTGAGACTTAACATTTAGAAATAGCAAAGTAGAAGTTGTTAAAGAGGATAGAATTTGTTTTGGAAAACCCTTACCATGTACATTAGGAGACATATGCAGTATTTGTTGGCATCTTTTACAGATTTGAAGCCATTTTTAGTTTAGGCTTGATATAACACGTTCTACCTGCGGGTTTGTTTTTTTTTTTTTAACTGAGAAAGTTTGGAAATGTTTCCTCCTTTTTTTTTTGATTGACATATAATTAAGGTATAATATTATATAAGAAAGTGATTCACAGTTTTTAAAGGTTATACTCCATCTATAGTTATTATAAAATATTGGCTGTATTCCCCATGTTGTGCAATATATCCTTGTAGCTTATTTTATACATAATAGTTTGTACCTCTTAATCCCCTACCCCTATACTGCCCCTGCCCCCTTCCCTCTCCCCACTGGTAACCACCAGTTTGCTCTCTATGTCTGTGAGTCTTTCTTTTCTGTTATAGTCAACTAGTTTGTTGTATTTTTTAGATTTCACATATAAGTGAGATCATACAGTATTTGTCTTTCTCTGACTTATTTCACTTAGCGTAATGCCCTTCAAGTCCATCCATCTTGTTGCAAACGGCAAAATTTCATTCTTTTTTTTTATGGCTGAGTAGTAGTATTCCATTGTATGTGTGTATACGCACACACACCACATCTTCTTTATCCATTCATCTGTCGATGGATACTTAGGTTGCTTCCATGTCTTGGCAATTGCAAATAATGCTGTTATGAACATTGGGGTGCATGTATCTTTTCCAATTAGTGTTTTTCGGTTGTATGCCCAGGAGTGGAATTGCTGGGTCATATGGTAGTTCTGTTTTTATGTTCTACCTGTTTTGTTCATAGTGTTTCGTTTGTATATTTAGAAAGTGGAAACCTGGAGAATTTTTTTTTTTTCTTTAAATTGAGAAGGGATTGGAAAGGGGGACAACGTAGAAATTTGTTGGGACGTGGACATGAGGGGGTTCAGATTTAGACAAGTATGTTCCCAATGTCACATCTAGTAAAAACATCTAATGTTTACATGATGTTTTACAATTTACACAGTTCTTTCAATAGATTAATTTATTTAAACCCTCACAACAACTTGGTTTGTATAAGTGAGGAAATACAGTCCAGGAGGTTAGGAGGCTAACCCAGGATCACGCAGCCAATAACTGGTTAAACAGCGACTGGGTAAACCATCACTGGGATGCCACTTAACCATGCTGTGGGCCTCCTTTGCTGTGCTCCTGTACTTTTGTCAGCCTTTGTTGTGAGAGGAGAATATGTTAGGACAAGGCTGCAGGAAGGTGATGTGTGGGTAGGGGAGGGAGGTCTGGGGGTGGGAAAGAAGTTTGAACTACCAGTTCAAACATGTCTCTCTGTAGTATTCAGAGCACAGAAAAGAGCAGGAAGGGACTCAGACGATCTTGTCCACTGGATTTCAAACCAGGCTGAATATCTTTGTCACCTGGGGAGTTAAAAAAAAGAAAATACTGACTCTTCCTGTTCACCTTGGATCTTCTAAATCAGAATGTCCAATGGTGAAGTTTGGACCAAGGTTCTGAAACTTTCCCAAGTGATTCTTATGAGGTATCTGAGCCCCACTCAGTTCTGGCCCCATGTCTCTTTAATTTGAAAAGTTCTGTAAAATTTAGCTACTTGGTATTCCCGGGAGCCTGTTAGAGATGCAGACTCTGAGACCCCCACTCCAGGCCTGCCAAATTAGAATCTTGACTTTAACAAGATTCTAGGTGAAGAGTATGCACATTAAAATTTGAGAAGCACTGCTAATGTCCCAGCGAAACGTCAGGGGGCTGTAGGGTGGGGTAGTTGCACATATTCTTTCCCAGTTTGTCATTTGCCTTTTGACTTTCCCTGTTACATAACTTTCCATGCAGAAATTAATCTTAAATCAAATTTATCAACTCTTCCTTTATGGTTTCTAGGTTTTTCATTTGCATGCAAAAGACCATCTTATCCTGAAATTATTGGAAAAATGTCTTACACATAAAAAAATGAAGTCATAATATACTTTACATAATTGAATATGTCTAGATTTTGTTTGGTATGGTAGAAAGAGTGAGGTAGAGATCCCAATCTTTTAACTTAATGCTTGTCTTGTCCTAACACAATTCATTGACTCTTTTCTCTATAGATCGGTAAACTAAATTCACATGTGCTCCATTATCTACCTGGAGCTTTAATTACCATAGCTCTGTGAGAGGGGTTTTGCTGTATAATTCAGCTACTCACTTTTTCATCACGTTCTTCTTTAAGATTTTTTTCCTGGCTTTTTTCACAGGTGTGTTTATCTGTTTACACTTTTAGACGCACTTTGTCTAGTCAAAAAATTTTTCAGAAGCTATTTTTATTGGGGTTCTATTAAGTTTATGGATTAGTTTAGCCTCATTCTATTATTAAACATAATTTTGTCTTTTCTAAATTACATACACTAGTTATTCAGAAAATTTTTTCAGTAACAGTCACACCAACCTTGGTAACAGGTGTTTTGCAAGTTTTAAGGATGTATCTTCTGTAGGGTTTTGTCTTCATAGAAACTCTAACTAACCATCCTATATGGTGGGTGCCTATCCCTTCTCTTCCCCAGCCCAGCTGCCTGTTATCCTGAATCATGTTCCTTTCCCTCAATAAAATTCATTTGTTGATGCTCTGACTGCTAGATTGTAAGCCCCACAAGGGAAGGTTCCATGTCTGTTTTATTTTCCAGTGGAATTGCTCAGTGCTTAGAAAATTCCCGGCAGTTGGTGCTCAATACATATTTGTTAAATGAGTTGGAATGAGTGAAATCCCAGTAACCAGAGCTTCTGGCCCTCTAGTTGAAGATTAGCTTCATGTGGGATGGTCTGGACTTGGATCCCAGTTAGAATTCAGCCCATAGTTTGAGAAATTATTCAAATGGATTAAAGTGAATATGTGGTTTTTGAGGGGAAGCAGTAGTTATCTACCAAATGAATCAAGGACTGGCCTGGAGTGTTTTAATCTATGAAAGTTGACAAAGTGGTAGAAAGTCACAGTGAAGCGTGGAGATTGATGGTGATCGATAGCTAGTGCAGGTCTCGTCACCGGCCAGTCCTTTGGTAAATTAATGCACCCGGTCGCATCCCACCACTTTGTGTTTAGCAGCGTCTGTCTAATAGATCATTCTGGTTAGGTTAATTTTTTTTTTCTTTAGCTAGGGGAAATAAAATATTGCTGCAAAGAACTTTGGACCTTTTTTCTGTTACTAAAAGTCCCTTACTGAAATTCGTGTCATCTATTTATTAAACCCTTTCATTTTGGGTACAAATACCCAACTTGTGAGCACCTTATGGGCAGGAGCAGAATCTTCATTCTTTTTTTTTTTTAAAACAAATTTATTTTATTTATTTGTTTTTGGCTGCGTTAGGTCTTCACTGCTGCGCATGGGATTTCTCTAGTCGCAGTGAGCGGGGGGCTACTCTTCGTTGCAGTGCGCGGGCTTCTCATTGCGGTAGCTTCCCTTGTTGCGGAGCACGGGCTCTAGGTGTGCGGGCTCAGTAGTTGTGGCACACGGGCTCAGTAGTTGTGGCTCACGGGCTCAGTAGTTGTGGCACATGGGCTTAGTTGCTCCGCGACATGTGGGATCTTCCCGGACCAGGGATCGAACCCGTGTCCCCTGCATTGGCAGGTGGATTCTTAACCACTGTGCCACTAGGGAAGCCCCTTCATTCATTTTTATAACTCTTAACATTCCAGGTGCTTGACAAAAGCTCAAGTAGTGAGAGAAAAATCAAACTCTAAACATACCGTGTATTTTAAAATTGTTGGAAAAGTGACGTTTTATCTGTAGTGTGCAGTGTGCAGTGGAAATAACTTTTGCGTATGTCCTAGTTTTTTGCTGGCTTTCTTAAAAGCCACACGGATCTTTCAGGCTTTCCCTCCTATGATGGAAGAATTTCTAGAAATTGTGTTTCTTGACTCTCATTTATTTCCCCCTCACTCTGAAATGAGAAGTGTGGGCTATTTCGATGGAGTTGGTCAGTCATTTAAAACACTGCGGCTTTGGCTCTGTAGTTTGTGATTTCAGGTCTATATTTGGAATAAATCGAAACTCCAGTGCTATTGGAGGCTTTTAACACATTTGGTGCCAAGGGGCTTGGCTTTGCAGATTATAAGTAGTTCAGTTGATTGTTTCTTCAATAAAAATTATTTTGAAAACCATCACAGTAGCTCCACCGCATGATTCTGTGGTCATCTCCTTGAGCTCCATTCGAGATACCCTGAGAAAGTCTGTCTCTAACACTTGTCTGCCTTGTGGTTCAGCTTTCGAGCGAAAAACCATGGTACTTCCCCACTGATGACCCTGTTCCACTCGCTTTGAATTTGTTTGCTTCTTCGTGTGGACAGTGTACACTGTTTGAAGAGTGTCTGTAAGCCCGCTGTGTTTTCTTTAATAAAACTGCATTTATCCTTGTGTAGACAGATTGTGTTCTTTGAGTCTAAATTCTTAGAGAACTCTGGGAACTGTTTACTTAGATCTTTTTTTCTTTCTTTAAATAAAGCGCTTCCTCTAGTTTATCAACTTTAAAACTGTTAAAAGTCAGCCGAAAAAGTTGGTTGAAGGGAGAAGGCCCTGTTCTCGAGTGGTTTGAATTTGGTAACTGTATTTTGGAGTGATAAGGGCTTTTACTTCTCCACAACCTGTATCAAACAAATCAAAACTGTAAAATGAAACACAGGCTAAGGTCACAAACCTAAATTAGGCCTTTCCTTTGACCTCGGAAGGCAGGTTTTTGGAAAACCAGACAGGGAGGCTTGAAGACATGAGGTGCTGCTATATGAAAAGACTTCTGAGTAAGGGGCAAAGTTGAGTATTTGGAGCAGGTTGTGCCTGTGGGTTCTCGCCGCTTTTGGATTCCAAAGGATAGGGTGACATTTCAGTTCATTATATGCTAGGGTCTGTGTTGGGTGGTGGGGACTCAGAGAAGGATGAGAACTCTAGGCTAGTTCGGGGAACTTCAAGGAACTCCAGGGTAGTGGGAGGGAGTGAGTTGTGTTAAGGACACCGTCCCAGTCTTCTGTGGTGAATGATGTGATAGGGAGGCGCACGGTCTGCTGGAGAAGAGACTCGGGGCTGGGGCTCCTGAGTTCCTCCCGAAGCTAAAATAAAGAGAACTTAAACAGGGTATGCGAGCTGCTGCTCTTTATGGTCTCCTGGACTCTGTAGACTACACTCAACATGAAAAAGATGAGTTTCTGTAAGAAATCCTATCCAGAAAGTGACAAGATGTTGCAGGAAATGTAAACAAACACTTGGCTTTAATGGAAGGCAAACTGCTGGGGGGGGGCCGCCTGCTGCAGCCCACAGGGGCTGGTTTTCTCCTCCCCATCCCTGGCTGGCTCTGGAACCCTTCTTTTGATCTGCTTACAAGCTTTGTAACTGGAGAGCTGGAGGAGGTAGAGCCAACTGGGTTTTCTGTGGGCTTCTTTTATACCTGGTGTGCCCTGGAGTGGTGAATTCTGCTGTCGGCCCTGGGGGTCTGCCCCTTGAACCTTTGTGTGTTCTACCCTCAGTGCCGTGGCAGCCTCAGGTGTCCCTGGTCCTGGGCTGGTACCAGCCTGTAGCTGTGCAGGGCGAGGATGTTGGAATTGCCCCTCAGTCTTACTCTCTGGGAACATCATGGACAAGGTTGAGTAGAGTGTCTCTCTTTCCTTGGGCTCGTTCCCCAGACTAGTCCCTTGTCCCAACTCATGCCTCCCATCTGTACAGTGCATTATGTCTTAACATCCTGTGGCCAAATCCACTGCCCTATTAGCTCCTCATGACAATGCTGAGAATAGAAAGAGTAAGGATTGTTGGCTCCGTTTTCGAGATGGAAGATTTGAGGCTCTGAGGACTGCCCCTGGGTGTGTAAGGATTGAAGTCTAGCAAAGAGTCCTCTGAGTCTTTGCCAAGTGCTTTTATGGCTGAGCAGCCCCTCCAGCAGCACTGCTTTTCTCCCAGGCTGCAACCCTCTCCTCCCCTTTCGAGTTCTCTGATCTCTCAGATCGCTGACTTCCTCTCCCCCCCTTCCCCTCGCCCCCCCCTCCCGGTAGCTGCTACCATCCTTTCTCTTGTTTGGATTACTCTAGTCATCTCTGAGATAATATCCCAACTTCAGGATGTCTCATCTGGTTAATTAAGGCTGCTTCATCATCACCATCATTATCCAGTGACACTTCTATAGCAGTTTTTATGGGTGACATTATTCTTATTGCTTTGCAAATTCATTTAGTGTCACAATTCTGTGAATTAGGTAGTATTATCATCCCCATCTAATAGATGAGAAAGTGGAGGCACACAGAAGTTAAAGACCTTGTCCACAAGGTCGGAGCTGGCTGGCTCCAGTGGCTCTTAGCCGCTGTGCCTGATCCTGGACTCTTGTTTCTCAAAAGCTTCTTCTTCCCTACGTACTTCATCACCCAGTCAACAAACACATTCTCCTAAGGCCAGGTAGATGAGGCCCCTGCTGTGTGGTTTCAGTGTACCTTTCCAGCCGGATGGCCTACAATGTGTCCTTCCAACATATTGGATTCTTCTCATATCCCATACCAGCTGTACTCATGCCACTCCCTCTACCAGAAAGGCTTTCTGTAGCAGAGAACGAGGGCTCTACCACCCATGATGTGTGTGACATTGTGCTCACCAGGATTTCCATGCCCAGTCCCTGCGGTATCACCTGGCACACTGGTTTGTTGTGGGATTGAAGTGATGCATAGCAAGGGCTCAGAAAAGAGGAGCACCTTTTCCAACTGTTTTGTGCTGAAAACCTCCTCCATTTCTCTGCAGCTACCTCCTTCAGGAAGTCTCTTCCTTCTTTACCAGAAGGGACCTTTACTTCCTTTGGCCTGTCAAGGTCTTAATGGCACTTTCACCATCCAGCATGTTTTACTGGCTTTTATTATTATTATTTTTTGCTGCACCATGCAGCATGCGGGATCTTAGTTCCCCAACCAGGGATCAAACCGGCGCCCCTTGCAGCGGAAGCGTGGAGTCTTAACTACTGGACCACCAGGGAAGTCCCTTTACTGGCTTTTGTAGGTGTCCTTCCTCCTAGGCTGTAAGCCCTTTCAGGGCTCGGACTGTGGCTTGCACACCTCTATGGTCTCCGTGGTACTTTGCATATAATAGGCATTCAGAATGTATCTGTGAAGTGAGTGAATTTGGGGCCAGTGGGATTTGGTTACTGCATCCCTTGGAGAGCTAGGTGAGCAGTGCCCTGCGTGGGTTCACCTGCAAGAGCAGCTCTCTATTGCATGGGCTCTGGGTTCTGCTCTTTATTAAAAGTCTTCCCTGTTATGGCTGAGATCCTCCCCTCCATTTCAAACCCAGGCTCATGGGGTGGTGCAAATTTGCACAGCCATCTTATAAGCAAATTGGCTAAAACCCCAAATCCCCTGGAAGCAGAGTGGCCTTGGGCGTACTTTTAAAAAACTGCATGGATTTTAGAGCATGGAAAGACTTATGTTAGAGGAACGTGACTCCTGCCAAGTCAGAGACATGTATTATATTTATCTTCTATTATGGCTGAGTCGGCATTGTGAGTGGTTTGTTTTGGGAGCTCCCCTCCATGTACCTAGACCAGAGGAAGATGATGTATGTATTGGCCAAGCCTCCTGCCAAGCGCAGGGAGAATGCGGTGTGACCACTCAATTTGGTATGTGGAATTTGCTGGAGGAGCCACTCTTTCCACTTTACAGATGATTGAGGTGTCTGAGACCAGGCGACCTGAATCATATTAAGCCTGCTGATGAGAAAGTCTTGGTGTTCCCTCCCAGCCTCCTGGCCAGCCACTCCCACCCATTATTCCTGTTTCAGCCACGCTCAACTGTCTCTTCTGCCTCCGTGCCTTCTCTTCCTCCTGCATCTACCTGGGATATGTTCTTGCTTTTGTTCAGCTCTTGCTTCTCTCTAAAGAGAAGAATGTACAGCATTTCACAGAAGCCTTCCCGGTTCCTTCAGGATAATGTAACTAAGCCTTCTTTCCTTTCCCCTAGTCCCCCATACTGTTACTCTGCCTTTGCATTTATCACATTGTCCTCTGTATCTTGGGTTTACTCCACTCCCTCCCTCTGAGCCCCTTGAGGGCAGGAACTGGATCTTATCTGTGTATCCTGCCTGGCACACAGAAGCTCAAAAGCACGCTTGCACAAGTCAAAGTATTTGGATGTGATAGAAATGGTTAACATTTGCCAAGTGCTGTACCTGTTTGGTTAACAGAAGTGAGTCCTGGTTCTGGTGATGGTCACTCATTTTGGGTATCTTCAGGTTACTTTTAAGGGTATTGAGGAACTCTCCAAAATAAAATATAATTAAATTTATGTGAATGGAAACATACACCATGCATATGCCTTGCAAAGTAGACATCCAGTGGATGTCTGCGGGTTGACCAAATTAATGTGTGAGTGAGTGGATGAATGAAGTGAGCCTCCATCCTCTGGGAAGGAGGGAAGAAGGGTGGGATGTACTGTACTTCTGCACCGCTCTTGAAGCTGCATTTGTTGCTTGGCTTGAGGGCTGAGGCAGGAGCTGAGCTGACAGCGGCTCTCGGGGAATCAGCAGGTCTTGTGTGTCTCCTCACATGTTCCTAGATCCCAAGGGTTTACCCTGTTCTTAAGAATCGTAGAATTCCACCAAGTTTCAACCTGACGTGGAACACGTACTTGTAGCTTCCCAGTCCTCACCTCACAATACTCTGTGAAGGTGGTTAGTGTCATCGTAGAGTGATGCATACAGAGAGAACCAAATGCTCCCCGTTTAATGAAAGTGCTGGGGCTGTATGATGAATGCTCTTATGATGTACCTCAGCGGAAGTGTGGGTGGTGTAGTTGTCAACGTTTTGCTTGCATTTGTATGTGTTTATCCAGGCAAACATGAGAAAGACCAGTTCTTTCAAGTACTTGACACACAGAAGTGAAGAAAATTTCATCTTAATATTGTGAGAACAATGGCAGCAAAATTGCCGAAGGGCTGGTTTGTATACCAGCTGTTACCAAAAGTTGTGTGTTGTACATACAAAACTGCTCATTCAGTAGGTAACCTCTTAGAGCGATGCTATGTGTGTAATATACAGTGTGGGCATTATTCTAAGATATTATCTTTTTATTCTTATGAGTTATTTGTAATGGCGTGGATAATAATTCTTAGGAGTTTACTTTTTCATACTAGAGTTTGTTGACCACTCAAGGAAAGGTTGAGCTCCAGATATTTCAAATGAGGTAATAAATCACTTTTTTACATTGGCTGACAAACTCCATTACCTAAATCTCTCAAATATAATTTGGTACCCTCGCTTGTATATCTTGTTGAAACTTTTACAATAAATTGAATGAGTTCCATTAGGCAATACGGGCTTGTGTTCTCACTGTGCGTATTCATAAAGGCTGGTAGAATGTCAGTGATGAAGTCGAAACTTAGTTTGAACTTAGTGTGTGAAACAAAATAAATTTGACTCTTGAAATTTTGCATAAATATCTGTCAGAGGCTGGTACCAAGTATCTGGGGATTTTTAGAGCTGACCTCATTTGAACGTTGAATTATGTTCCAAGATACATTTTAACAGTGCTTTCCTCCACACATAAAAGCTTAAACTGGCCAGTGAAACCATTCTTCACCTCCCTCCAAACTGAACATTTCCTAATAAGAAATGTAATCCAACTTGAAATAAAAATTTCCTAGGGGCTTCCCTGGTGGCACAGTGGTTGAGAATCCACCTGCCAATGCAGGGGACACAGGTTTGAGCCCTGGTCCGGGAAGATCCCACATTGTGTGGAGCAGCTAAGCCCGTGCACCACAGCTACTGAGCCTGCATGCTGCAACTACTGAAGCCCATGTGCCGAGAGCCTGTGCTCTGCAAAAAGAGAAACCACCGCAATGACTAGCCCGTGCACTGCAAAGGATAGTAGCCCCCACTCGCCGCAACTAGAGGAAGCCTGCGCGCAGCAACAAAGACCCAGCGCAGCCAAAAAAAAAAAAAAAAATTCTTATTGTCCTAAGTTTAGGTTTCTGGTTAGTTTAATTGAATGGATTCTTGAGGCTGCAAGTAAAAGGCTAAATAGATACCATTTGCACTATTTGAGAATCAGGATTTTGTATTCCTGCTTTATATTTCTTATACTGTCAGAAAAATAAAAGGGAAATATATTAGATGTTTCATTTGTAATTTAATCTTATGTTCATGAGAGCAGCCTCACTGTATTTATAATAAATAAATACTATAAATTAAATAATTAAGAAATTCAAATACCACTTTTTTTTTTTTTTTTGGTGGTACACGGGCCTCTCACTGTTGTGGCCTCTCCCGTGTGGAGCACAGTCTCTGGACGCGCAGGCTCAGCGGCCATGGCTCACCGGCCCAGCCGCTCCGTGGCATGTGGGATCTTCCCAGACTGGGGCACGAACCTGCGTCCCCTGCATTGGCAGGCGGACTCTCAACCACTGCGCCACCTGGGAAGCCCCAAATACCACTTTTTATCTGTTTTATATATTGGGGGCATATGTAAGGTTTCCTTTGACAGAGGGTGATTCTGCTGTTAAAAACCATTGCCAAGATATTTCTAAAGCAGACAGTGGAACTTCTGGGCTGCAGCCTGCTGTGTTGAATTGGAAACTTGTCATTGAGCCCCTTTCCTACCTGGCTCCTTCTAGGACTCTCAAGATCCTCTGGTGTGGCCGGACCAGGTGTGGTGCTCCCCATGCACGTGTCCTGCAGTTCTTGCAGGCTTGAGTGGGAGGGGCAGCCTGGCCGACTCGTGGTGGCCACAGCTGTATCTCCTCACACTCCCCACGACGGCCCTCTTTTCCCAGAGAAGAGCAGGTGTCATCCCCATTTTATGCTGATGGGAAAACTAAGCTGAGAAAGGGCATATGATTGGCCCAAGGTCATCTCTTGACCTTGACCCCAGCACAGGCCATGTGACACTTGTAGATCTCAGTGGCTGTGCCTAGGAGGAGAGTTTTGGTTTGTAAAACCTGTTGGCTCTAGATTGTTGGCCATTTGGAGGTTTTCTAGAAAGCTTAAGTAAGGGAAAGGAATAACAACATTTGCGACGCTTTTTTTTTGTTAGCAGTAGCATGCCGGCAGAAGACTTGTATACTTGCGGTGCTGTGCTTGTGTGCCTGGATGATCCTCTCATTTTCTGTGGAGGAAAGCAGTTGATGTGTTCTTTCGAAAACACTGGACCCAAGACCTTAGGATCACTCTTCCACTCCTCCTCATGCTTTTTCCTTTGGTGGCCAACCAGCTCCCTGCCTCTATGTGTCAAAAACAAAATCCCTCCCTCCAAGGATGTGATAGAGCTATCTGCAAGCCATTTTAAGGCACATATTCAATGTAATGATGGCTCTTGAATGAGTTTTCACAAAGTCTGTGCACCAGAACTTAACTGCTTCACTCACAGTGACCTCCCCAAGCTTAGCTGCATCACTCAGAGGTGATTTCTATGCTCTGTTTGTTCTTAATGTATTTGTAATTCTAACCTACTTAATTACTGCTTCGCATAGCATAAATGACTGGAGGGGACCATTTATGGCTCTGAAGTAGAGAGGGGGCATCTGCTGGAGAGAGAGAGAAGCTGATAGCTGATAGTATGGGAAGAGACAAACTCAATAGTAGACACATTTAAAAAGTGTATTAAACTGGGGTTCTTTAGCCCTCATTGCCCTGTTGTTTTGAGTGGTCAACACCCCTGTGGGTCTTCATGGTATGACTGTGATCCTTAAGAAACATGCTTCTGTCTAGTGAACTCTATTTAAGAAGGCAGGGAAGAATTGTAGAAATATTCTTCAAAAAAATAAAAAGTTTTGATGCTCCAAGTGTTGATCCGTATTCATACTGAAAGTATATTAATGAAGAATGAAATTGCAGCTTGCGCCCCCACCCCCGTCTCCTGTTGCTGACGATCCTTCAGCTCTGCCATCTCCCACCTCCTCTCCCTCCTGTAGTCAGCAACTCTTCTTGCCTGTTCACTCGATGCCAGCCCCTGTATGCCAGCTGTTGTACTGTACTACTGAACTTTTCAAGATACTGTACTGTAAGATTGAAAGTTTTTTCTTTATTTTTTGTGTTTGTTTTTTATGTATTATTTGTGTGAAAAGTATTATAAACCTATTACAGTACAGTACTATACAGCCGATTTTGTTAGTTGGGTACCTAGGCTAACAGTTGGACTTATGAACAAATTGAACTTTCGAATGTGCTCTCGGAATGGAACTCGTTCGTATGTAGGGGACTTACTGTAAATGCTCTTGGCTCTAGCTCTGCTGTCGCAGTTCCCAGAGTCCCTCAGAAGACAAGAATGATGAGCGGGGGTATACATACTTGCTGCACAGCTGCTCCTTCATGAGGGTCTGTCTTGCAGAAGCTACAGGCTCTCTGTATACTGACGAGGGATCCTACCTGTGATCCCTTTGCTTTGTGGTCAGAGCCCGGAGCTAAGGACCTCTCTGTGGAATAGTGGTCTTCACCTGAGGTCTGTGCAGTTATGTGTGCCTCTAGTGCAGCCCAGAGTTAACCTTGGTAAGGCTCTTGAACCCTGGCCCAGAATGGAATTAATGCCTGCTTTTCTTGAAGAGGCAGAGTTGGTGAGGTGAGTATGAATTGGTGCCAAGGGGCAGAGATTTTATCCTGCTGAAGGCATTAACTCTATTGATCAAAAAAAAAAAACACCACCCTTTGTTGAGGTGGGATGATGGTGGAATTTTATATATTACTGGTCGGGGTCCACATAACTTTTCCGGAGGGAATTTTGACAACAGGGATTATAAGGTCAAATGTGCATATTCTATGACCTGGCAGTTCTACTTCATATAATTTATCCTAAGGAAAGATTTGTATGAGTATGTTCCTCACCATACTGTTTAATATAGTGTCAAACTAGGACTTTATTCTACATTTAAAAAAAAAATTGAAGTGTAGTTTTTTTTAATAACAATTTCCTTTCTTTTTATTTATTATTATTTTTAAAATATCATTTATTTGTTTATTTGGCTGTGCTGCGTCTTAGCTGCGGCATGCAGACTCTTAGTTGCAGCATGCATATGGGATTTAGTTCCCTGACCAGAGATCGCACCTGGTCCCCCTGCATTGGGAGCATGGAGTCTTAACCACTGGACCACCAGGGAAGTCCCCCCCCCCCGCCTTTTTTTAAACTTTTTTGTTTTTTTAAAAAAATATTTATTTATTTATTTGGCTGCACTGGGTCTTAGTCGCTGCATGCGGGATCTTGGTTGCCGTGTGTGGAATCTTTGTTACGGCATGTGGGATCTTTTGTTGTGGCATGCGAACTCTTAGCTGCGACATGCACATGGGATCTAGTTCCTTGACCAGGGATCAAACCTGGGCCCCCTGCATTGGGAGCACAGAGTCTTAACCACTGGACCACCAGGGAAGCCCTGTTTTATTTATTTATTTAGCAATGCAGCATGTGGGATCTTACTTCCCCCACCAGGGATCGAACCCACGACCCCTGTATTGGAAGCTTGGAGTCTTAATCACTAAACCACCAGGGAAGTCCCAAAATTCAAGTATAGTTGATTTACAATGTTGTGTTAATTACAGCTGTACAGCAAAGTGATTAAGTTGTACACATATATACATTCTTTTTTTTATATTCTTTTCCATTATGGTTTATCATAGGATATTGAATGTAGTTCTCTGTGCTGTACAGTAGGACCTTATTGTTTATCCATCCTGTATATAATAGCTTACATCTGCTAACCCCAACCTCCCACTCCCCTCCCCCTTGGCAACCACCAGTCTGTTCTCTATGTCTGTGATTCTGTTTCTGTTTTGTAGATAGGTTCATTTGTGTCATATTTTAGATTCCGCATATAAGTGAGATCGTGTAATATTTGTCTTTCTCTTTCTGATGTACTTCACTTAGTATGATAATCTCTAGTTGCATACATGTTGTTGCAAATGGCATTATTTTGTTCTTTTTTATGGCTGAGTAGCATTCCATTGTATATATGTACCACATCTTCTTTATCCATTCAACTGTCGATGGACATTTAGGTTGCTTCCTTGTCTTGGCTATTGTGAATAGTGCTGCTATGAACATAGTGGTGCATGTATCTTTTTGAATTAGAGTTTTGTCTGGATATATGCCCAGGATTGCTGGATCATATGGTAATTCTATTTTAGTCAAACTAGGACTTTAGAACATTCATTGATAAAGGAGTAGTTGAATAAACTCCAGTAAAACCATGTAGTAAATATTATAAAGCTTTTGAAAATGATGAAGTCATCTTATGTATTGTTATGGAAAGATGGCAGAGAACTTATGTGAGAAAGTTAGATTACAGATCAGTATGTATAGTGTGATCCTATTTTTAATATATATATATGTGTGTGTGTATATGTATGAAATGAGTACATATTATATAATTTGATATGCATTAATTTTGCGGCGGGGAGAAGAATATACATCAAATGCTAATAGTTGGGCTTCCCTGGTGGCGCAGTGGTTGAGAGTCCGCCTGCTGATGCAGGGGACACGGGTTCGTGCCCCGGTCCGGGAAGATCCCACATGCCGCGGAGCGGCTGGGCTCGTGAGCCATGGCCGCTGAGCCTGCGCGTCCGGAGCCTGTGCTCCGCAACGGGAGAGGCCACAACAGTGAGAGGCCTGCGTACCGCAAAAAAAAAAAAAAACAAAAACTAATAGTGATCGCTTATTTAGGATTTAGAATTACGTAAGGACGCTCACTTTCCACCTCATTCATTTTGTATTGTTTGAACTGTTTATTAAATGGAAAACCAAAAGGTTTTTATTACCTACTTATTTTTTAAATTGATGTATAGTTGATTTACACTGTTATATTATTGGTAGTGTCAGGTGTACAACATAGTGATTGAATATTTTTATAGATTATACTCCATTTAGAGATAGTTACTTCTTAGAAAACCAGCATGGGCCTGTTTTTGAGGTCTTCTAATGTTTTGACTTGCTGGAAACTTTCTGGTTTCCCTTTTTGTAAGGGAGCTTTTTATACTTTTTAAAAGTCCAAAACTGCAACACATTTTTTTTTTCCTCTCCTAAACTTGTATAACCAGAATGAGCAAAGACATACTAAATAAAAAGAAATGGAATTGTGGATGTGTCTTTTGTGAAAATATGTGGCAGTCACCACTGGGTGTCCACTTTGTCAGGTGTCTGGGATGCAAGGGGTTCTTTGAAGAGTTTGCAGTGAAGAGACATGATTATCAACTGGATGGTAGGTGCTAATGGAGCGCCACGGTGCACACAGTGGGAAAGCAGTGATTCTAACAATTCATTTATTCAGTAAAGACTGAGCACCTTGTCTGGCCAGCTACTGTTGTAGGCACTGGGGACAGAGCACAGAGCAAGGCAGGTAGGATCCTGTGCTCACGGAGCTCCCATGCAGCAAGAGAGGGAAACAGACATGTCATGAAGAGCATGATCAGTGCGATGACAAAGAGTCAAGAAAAGGATAGGTGAGGCGGTTGTTGTGACCCACGAGTTAGGAAGTAACTTCGGGAGGAGTACTGATGGTGAGCAGAGGAGAGGACTGGTGTTAGCTGCAAGGAAGGGTATGGAAGAGATGGGATGGCATTCCAGGCAGAGGTTCTAGCGGGTACAAAGGCACAGAATAAGAAAGGCTTATATCTGGGGATCTGCACCTGTTGTGGATGGACCCCAAGTCTGGAACAGTGTTTCTGGGGCTCCACTGTGAACATGTTTAGGAGTCTGGATTGTATCTATTAGTGACCAGCTGGCCCGCAGAATTTATGAACTGGGAAGAGATGTGATTGGATTGGTGGTTTAGAAAGTTTTCTTTGACTTTGAGGCTGGATTGTAAGGGAAGGAGACAGGAGTCTCAGGATATGCTCACCAGGGAGGCCACTGCACTGGCCCGGGAGGAGGTGATCTGGTTGTGTCAGAGGGCCTCCTCCCATGAGGCCCATTCACATTTCCGCATCCACCCAGCTTCGGTTGATGCTTATGCGTGGATGCCTCTCACCACAGCTCTGCTCCTTACTTGCTGTGTGACCTCGAGCAAGTTACCTAAACTCTGTCTCACTGTCCTCTTTCGGTAAAATGGGAACGCTAATATACTTATCTCAAAGGTTGCTTTGAAGATGAAATTAAACAATGATGTAAAATACGTGGCACATTGGCTACAATATATAACGTGCTAAAATGTCACGACGACCACTGCCACTACTACTACCATTAGTATTACTACTGTCACCACCATCCTTTCTTCCCTTGGGAAATATATCAGTCACATGGGAGAATTGGGAAAAAGTAAAATGAGAGACCAGTTTTATTTATTTGTTTGTTTGTTTGCCGCAGGAAGTCCCGAGAGACCAAGTTTTTATCTGGGTGAGAATACATCAAATCCAGTGTGCTTGGCATTAATTACGCAAGCGTCAGAGGGC
The DNA here is from genome assembly GCF_964270905.1 of Leucopleurus acutus. Classification (NCBI taxonomy): domain Eukaryota; kingdom Metazoa; phylum Chordata; class Mammalia; order Artiodactyla; family Delphinidae; genus Leucopleurus; species Leucopleurus acutus. The sequence goes on from NC_139151.1 coordinate 66,797,851, forward strand.
AATTTTGAATTGACCACAATCGACGGGTACCGTCTGGGAAGACCTCATTGGGGGAAGTGAGTCTTAAATAGTTCTTGGACCTGAATTGACAAGGAGAAGCATAAAGTGTGGACCCCAACTGAATTGGAAAGGTCTTTGGTCTTCTGTATAGTCAGAGGGTTCTCAAGTTGGGGGCCAGATATTTTTTAGGGGCTGGGGGAAAGGGCTGTGCAGTTAGTGTGAGTGTCCTCAAACCCATATGCCCAGCCAAGAATTGTCTGCAGGCTCACTTAATTCTATGTGTGTTGTCTAAAATTATGCCTGAGTGTTTTTAGATTTCCTTAGATAGAATTAGTTGTCTACAATGCAAATTCACTTCAAAACATTACTGGAGGGCTTCCCTGGTGGCGCAGTGGTTGAGAGTCCGCCTGCCGATGCAGGGGACACGGGTTTGTGCCCCGGTCCGGGAAGATCCCACATGCCACGGAGCGGCTGGGCCCATGAGCCATGGCCGCTGAGTCCGGAGCCTGAGCTCCACAACGGGAGAGGCCCCAACAGTGAGAGGCCCGTGTACCGCAAAAAAAGAAAAAGAAATTACTGGAAGTCATAGTAGTTTATTGACTGTTAGATATTGGATACTGAAAGTAGGACTGCTATTAGATGGGTGTTGTGTAGAATGTTTTGACGTTAAAAGGGGTTCCCAAACTTGAAAAAGTCAGGAACCACAGATTTTGCCTAATAAAACTGGAAAGTTGATACCGGTAGCATTCCAGCTCATGTAATGTAGCTGGAAGCTTTTGGCTGCAAGTAACAGACAAACCAACTCAAAATGGCTTTATAATAAGGAGAACTTTTATCTCATAGGACTAGAAGTCTGGAGGTAGGGTGATCCTAGAGTACGTTAGCTCAGCAGCTCAGTGACCTCATCAAGGACCTGGGTCTTTCCATTTTTCTCTCTGCCATCCTTCAGATGTCAGCTCCCTCCTCTTACGTCAGCAAATGACTGCAGCAGTTCCAGGCATCACATCACACTAATGCCCAGAAGTATTTGTTCCCAGACTCTCTCATGGTCAGCAAATGGCTGCAGCAGCTCCAGGCATCACATCACAACACTAATGCCCAGAAGTATTTGTTCCCAGAGTCTTTTCTTTCATTAAGGATAGAAGGTACAGGGTGGTAGCCAGTAGAAAGCTCTCAAGCAGTCACATCTGAGGGCTGTTCTGCCAAGCGGCTAGCCCCAGAGAGCCCCAGGGAGCTAGGAGAAGTGGGAAGTTCTGTGTGGAGGGTGGGATGCTGATGGTAGAGATTGTACCCATATCCCTGTTCCCAGGAGCTTCAGCCTGGTCAGCCTCCAAATGGTGCTCTGGGGAGAGACTGGCTGCTGCTTTGGCCTTTTAAAATGACAGTACACCATGAATACTGGCACAAGCTTCAAAGATAAAATGCAGAATGAGACAGGCATGGACTCATCCCTCTTTCATTCATACATGTATTTGTTCATCCCTGTTAGTACTTCCGTAGGGCCGCCATAACAAAATACCACGGGCTGGGTGGCTTCAAGATGAGGGTGTTGGTGGGATTGGTTTCTTCTGAGGCCTCTCTCTTTGGCTTGCAGATGGCTGCCTTCTTTTTGTGTCCTCACTTGGTCTTTCCTCTGCCTGCGTGCACCCCTGGTGTCTCTCTGTGTGTCCAGATCTCCTCCTCTTCTTAGGACTCCAGTCCTACCGGATTAGGGCCCACCTTATGACCTCATTTTACTTTCATTATCTTTGTGAAGACCCCATCTCCAAATACCATCACAGTCTGAGGTACTGGGGGTTAGGGCTTCAATATATGAATTTTGGAGAGACACAATTCAACTAATAACAACCCCAGTTGTCTACTGTGTGCCAAAATGTGCCCTGCACTGTCCTAGGCACTAGGGCTATAGCTGTGAGTGAAGGAGACAAAGATCCCCGCCCGTATGCAGCTTGCCTTGGGATGGGGAATCGAGTAGTCCTCAGTCACCGATTCTGGCTTCTGTTTAGGACCATCTAACGTACTGTGATTTCAGCACTTCACTGTCTCCCAGACTCCTTATTACTGTAAATTCCACGCTCTGGAGTCATTCCTTCTTCAGAGACACGGGTGGAAACACCTTGTGACCTAGTGTAACCAGCAGAACAGGTGTGAGAGAGAGAGAAGACATCCTTTCTAGTTTAGAGGGGCTTCTTGAGGGGTCAGAGGATGGAAGCCAGCCTGGAGGCTGGGGAGGAGGGGGCGGGGAGAGGGTGTAGGTTGGGTCAGGTGGTTGGAAAGGCGGGGCAGGGGTAGCTGCGTCCCCTTCAGCTGGGTGCTGAACACAGGCACCCTGCTCCTGCGGAAGCTTGTTTCTGGAAGTTGCAGCAGACCAGCCACTGCACTGGGGGCTGGTCTACACGAAGCAGGATCCTCTACCAGCAAAAAGATTACGACTTGATGAAGCCTCAGATGCTGGTTAGCATTTTTTAGCAATAAAGTACTTTGAAATTAAGGTATGTACATTGCTTTTAGGTATAATGCTGTCGCACACTTAATCGATGCCAATATAGTATAAGCATAAGTTTCATATGCACCGGGAAACCAAAAAATTTGTGTGACTCGCTTTATTGTGACATTGGCTTTATTGTGGTGGTCTGGACGGAACCCTCAATGTCTTCGAGGTAGGCCTGTAGTTTATAGTGACCATAGGCTACAATACCAAGAGTAATTTGGGGCTAATAAATAAGTAAGCAGCAGAATTGAATGGGGAATAATTATATATCTCTGTTATAATGCTGCCTTCTACATACAGCTGTGTGTGTTTGGTACTGTGTTTTTAAATGAAAAGATCAGATTAGGTTTGACTTTCTGTCACCAGATGGAGTCTAGCTGTACCTGAAACATGGATTAGGAGGCAGGGCCTTTCATTCCTGGGTATCCTGACTGATGGGGGTCTCGTGTTTTATGGATATAAGATGTGCTGGGTGAGGAGGACAATGGAATTACGCTTCCCACAGAAATCACTCCTGGACTGAGAATCGAGTTTGCACGTGTGCCCTGTAGCATTCATTCTTGCCGAGTGCTGGGAGATGGGTGGTTATTAGGTTATGTCAAAGTGGTGTTTGCCTTAATACACGATCCTCCTGCAGTAACTCAATAATGGGAGGTGGAAGGAGGGAGGGAGGGAATGTGGTGACCTGCATATTTCTGAAACACGGTGCGTCTGGAAGTTGAGGAAGCTTGGTGTGGTACTATCGGGGAGCTGTGAGAGACCTGTACCCAGGCCCACGACAGGTTTGAATCCACGAACACTGGCACCTCTTGTGAGGCAGTATGTAGGTTAGTGGTCAAAAGAACAGCATCTGGGCCTAGACTGCCTGGCTCCTGGCTCCTGGCCTACCAGTTTCCAGCTTTTTGCCTTTGGGCAAATTACTTAACCTTGCTGTTTACTGAATAGTACAATAGGGGTATTAATAGGAGTTCCTACCTCATAGAGCTGTTGTAATAGTAAAATGAGGCAGGGTACATGAAGCGCTTAGAATCATGCCTGGCTCGTGCATCTTTATTGAGAGAAAGCAGGAAGGAGTGGCTTTCTTTCCCTTTAACCTCATACTGTGAGGTAGGGCACGCACAGCTCTGGTAGGAATGGCTCAAAACAGGCGCACGATTCCACCCCCTCCTCCCACCGTCTCATACAGAGATGCATGGACATCCCTGGGAAAGATCCTGGGTGTTCTTTGTGCATAGTGGTCCATGGATGATGCTTGGCCCTGACGTGACCCGAGGCTCACCTGCTAGACCTGTCCCTTGCTGGCTGCGGGACCTTCAGCAGCTTCCTCCCCTCTCAGAGCTTGAAACAGAGATAAGCGGGCATCCCCACAGCCCTCACAGGAATGTCTTGGGGACATCAGAGAAGATAATGAAAGTGGAAGGGCTTTGTAAGCTGCAAAGTTCCTCTTCAGAGGTAAGGCATCATTGCTCTTATCATCATCTTCCTCACTATGCTCCTGCATCCCCTTGGCCTCCCTGCAGCTCGCTGGGCCATGGCTCACGGGTCCAGCTGCTCCGCGGCATGTGGGATCTTCCCGGACCGGGGCATGAACCCGCGTCCCCTGCATTGGCAGGCAGATTCTTAACCACTGCGCCACCAGGGAAGCCCCGGGACAGGGGCTTTGAAATCATGTTTATAGAATGATGTGGTTCTTCTGTAAGGATTTTGATATCTCCCATTTTTTTTTTTGGTGGAATTATTGACATAATTCAAGTTTGAAGTTGTGTGAGAATAACATTTTGATTTTGTGTTAAGGGCATTTCTGAATCCAGTTCCTTCCTTTCCTTTTCTCTTTGCTAAATTACATTCTTGTTTTATCCCTGTAGGGTTCTCAAGCAGAGTGCAAGGCTAGTCTGTAGTCAGATCTAACTTTTCTCATTCATTTTAGTGTGACCCAGGCTTTTTTTTTTTAAAGGAGAAATTCCATCAAGTTCCAATAACCTCCATCCTAATGTTACCTTAAGTATCTTCCTCTACCCTAATTTGGGCTGAGTAGTATAAATTTTACTTCCATATGCTTTACATGTATCATCATATTCAATTAAGGGCAGTTCTGTAACTTTTGAGAGTTGGAAGACTTTGCTCTGGAGTGTTCTTGGGGGGGCGTCCAAGAGTCTTTTGAGCAACCACTGTTGAATTGTGGTTGCTTTCTGGGATTGCCAGAGCTTGGGAGGCTATCTCTTAGACAGTGACATTTCCAGGAATCAGGAAAGGGCCCACTGTCCAGATCTGGGTCACCCCGAGACCCCTCCTCAGGGTCTCTGCAGGGGCAGCAGCCCCTGTTTGCTCACCCCAAACAGAGTAGAATGAGAGCAGTCTGAGGAGGTGATGGAAGGTGCCTGGGGTTGGGTGAGGGACTGCGGTGGCATGCTGTAGCATGCTATGGAGGCATGTCCTTGTCCCAGAGTGAGAGAGGGAAGGAGAGGGCCCCCCACACATCACTCACGTGAACGAGGGTAGGATACTGTCCCATAGGCTCCCCAATACCTGAGAGGGAGATGCTGCCCACGAGTCAGCCTCACGCCTTGCCGAGCCGCTGCACAGTCCCCGGCCACGTGGGGCATCGCTCAACCTCGGAGACCGTGTGCTGCGTGCCTGATTCCAGAGGGCTTCTCAGCACATCTCCGTCTCTCCCTCTCCTCCCCTTCCACTTTTTTGGTCAAAAGGCCAGGCTAGGGACAAGGATCGTTTTGCACTGAAAAGGACAAGCAGTGCTGAGGAAGATCTTGGCAGCCTTTTCAGAATTTGATCTGGGAGAAGCCCTGGGTTGGAGGTGGGGTAGGGGTAATGATTTAAACAGCAAAGAGCTTGACCAGATATACCAGCCTTGAGCTTTGAGCCCTGAGACTTGAAAATTATGCTTTGGGAAATAAACATTGGGGGCATGGCCTCCCAAAAGAGGGGAAGGCAGGGCGGGAGGAGCATTTGCCCAGTAGCATTGCCCATAATGAAAATTTGAACCCTTCCACTTCACAAGCCAGGGTGTGTTGGTGGATGGAACAGGCTGTAGATTCCCTAATCTGCCATGTCCTTAAAGCATGAATGAGTCTTTGAATCCCCAGAGCCTATTGCTCCATAAATAGTTACTGAAGTGATTTGAATCGTAGAGTTCTTTTCTTTGGGAAGGATGTTTGAAATCTAACTTGTACATTTTGCGGGGGCCCAGAAAGGCTAGGTGACCTTCCAGATCCCAGCCAGTAATTGGTCGAGGTGGAGCTCCATTCCCAGCTTCTCCTCCTAGGGAGGGGCATTTCTCGTCATATTGTGTTGCTCTTCTAATTAAATCGTGGATAATGTCTATGGCATGTTTTATTTCTAATTAGATGACTTTATGGATCAATTTGCATTTAATGTTAAATCTAATGTGGAAATCATTAAAAAGTTAGATCCCTGGGGAGAGGAATTGGCACTTATTCCACGCCTATTAAAAATAACAGGTATATGCCCTGTGTTAATACATGATGCTTTTTTATGGGGAACAGGAAAAAATCAGTAGAAAATGCAGGACACATAGGTACTGTGTGTGCTTGTGAATTGGAGAAACGTTAGGTGTTCAGACTTTACAATGCTTGTAGTGACTGTTGTAGTAGGTACCATTTACTACAACGTCATTGCATGCCAGTCCTGTGGTAAGTCCTTTAAGGGCATTGTTTTGCTTAACTCTCAAAACAGCTCTCTGAGGTGAGCATTATTATTATCTCCCTTTATAGATGAGGAAACCGAGTCTCGGGAGATGAAGGTCTTGCAGTCAGCAAATGGTGAATGCAGGATTTGAATCCAGGCCAGTTTGATTTCATAATTGATCTCAACTCTTCATTACATTGGGAAGTGCTCCCGTGGGTGCTCAATAATTATATAGCCAGTAGAACCCTGCACATGGTCTGGGTGTAAAGTCCATTGGATTCTAAAGTGTTTGCAGCTGATGGTAATTTGGGGGCAGCATCAGTGCTGCCATTACTTACTGCTTTCAAGGAGAGAGATGGCTCCCTAGGTGAGCAGCTGAGGCTCTCTCACAGCGTCCACAGGCTAAAGGGACAGTTCCTAGCAAGGGCGACCCCTGTCCACAGCTTGTGTAAGGTTGGCCCCAGTGCCTCCTCTTGGAAGCCTCTTTAAGTTAACTCCAAATCTTTGAACGTGTGTATGCAGTGGGTTTCCTTTGGACAATGGATCCTCTATGGGATGTTCTTTTAGACTTATATATTTTTTAATTTTCTTATTTTTCTTGTTTGACTACCCTGTATTAGTTAAGACTGCAGAGAATGTGGTTTTGAGTCCAGAGTCTCTTACTTACTGCCTGGGTCTTTGGACAGACCATTTAGACCTAGTTGCTAGTCTACTTGATGTCATTGTGGTTTCCTTGAGGACAGGTGAGTGTGGGAGTACGCAGCCCAGGGCATGGTGTGCACTTGGTAAAGAAGTTCCCCATTCCCTTCTCCTGTAGGAATAGTGTCCGTTTATTGATGAGATGACTGGATCCAGGAGCCCTCATATTTTTTCTGGCTCTTGCTGGTGCCTGTTGTTCATTCACTCAACCACTGTTCACAAATGCACAGCATTCCGGGCCCTGTTATAGCGTCTGGGGACACAGTGCCACTGTGCAGGACAGGAGGGATGCTCTACAGCCCACCCCCACGTCATGGGCCTTTCCCAGGGCTGCGGGCGGACAAGCACGCAAACAAAATAAACACTAAGTGTAGTTGGTTGGAAGATACTGCCACACTACCAGCTCAAGCAGTCCTTCATTCCCCTGTTTTTTCAGTAAGCGTTTTGAGCACCAGTTATGTTCCCAGCACTATGCTAAACATGGACATGTGAAATTGGATCATGTCTGGGAGCCCAGGAATTATTTCACCAGAAAAAGAAGTGTCTGAGGAATACAGATCACTCTCTTGTGTTCTTCCGTCTTAAACATTTTAACTCTTTGAGGTTAAATACTCATTTGAACAAGTACAAGCTTCTAACCCCCACCCCCCTCCCCAATCCAGGGAACTTTCTTGTGTGTGGGGAGATGGACATATGAGTTTGGGTGTTTGGATTTGGTAGATGTTTGCATGATTCTTAACTAGCGGTTCTCAAATATTCTTGTGCATAAGAATTGCCTGGGTAGCTGGTTAAATTCAGATTCAGGTGCTATACTCCCAGATACAGATCTTCCTTGATGGGGTTACATCCCGATATTCCTTAACTTTTACATTCTTTCATTGTAAATGTGAAGTATGTTGGCTTTAAAAAAAAAAATCAGACTACGTCTGCCATGTAAAGTAGAGAAAGTTCTATAATACAGATCTTCCTCCACTTAGGATGACTTTATGTCCCGATAAAACCCATCTTAAATTGACAGTATTGTAAGTCAAAATGCATTTGAAGCTTAGCCTAGCCTATCTTAAATGTGCTCAGAACATTTACCTTAGCCTACAGTTGGGTAAAGTCATCTAACATAAAGCCTCTTTTATAGTAAGTGTTGAACATCTCATGTAATTGATTGAATAATACTGAAAGTGAAAAACAGACGGGTTGTATGGGTGCAGAATGGTTGTGAGTGTATCGGTTGTTTCCCCTTGTGATCGCTGTCCAGCATCATGAGATAGTGTGGTACCACTTATCACTAACCTAGGAAAAGATCAAAATTTAAAATTCGAAGTACGGTTTTTAGTGAATGGGTATTATATTCAAACCTTGCAAATTTGAAAACTCCTTAAGTTGAACCATCCTTAAGTCTGGGATTGTCTGTACTCTGATTCACCAGGTCTGGTTTGGGGCCAACTGTCTGAGCTTTAACCTGACGTGCAGGTGAGTTGGCTGCAGGTGGTCTATGAACCAAATGTGGATGGATCCACACAGTGCTGGAAGAAACTTGAATCTCTTCATTTTATTAAGGAGGGAAAACTATTTCCCAGTGATGGAAGGGAGCTTGGAAGTAGTGGCAAAAGTAGACAGGATGGGCTGGGGCTTTGGAGCAGAATTGATGTGAAGTCTCATCCTGTCTCTGTCATTTGTAGCCTCATACAGACTTGGGTAGGTCGTTCTGCTTCTCTGAGCATCCGATTGCTCATCAGCCTGCCTCACTGGCTGAGAGATGTGATTGGAGGGACCCATGCAAAGCATAGGATAGAGACTCGTGCTAGGTATTGCACATGCCCTGAATTAGCGTATTGGTTTCTCAGATTCCTGATTCATCCTTTGAATGTGAGTTGAGCTGCTGCGTATACACCCCGTGATTTCTCTTTATTTCACAAGATGAAATGCTCTAACCACAATAAAGGAAATGAAACAAAAGAAAAATAGTTCACCCACAAGCGTGCTATTCTAACACAACTGTTTTCATTTTTCCTTTTAGCCCTTGTCTGTATGCAGACATATTTCTGTATAGCTGTAATCATATGTAGACTCAATTTTGTATTCTGCTCTTTTCAGTAAACCTTAAGCAAATGTTTTCCAAATGGTTACAGAGTCTTCAAGATGATTTTTAATGGTCTTACAATCTGTCATCCCACAGGCTGAATTTATTTAACCATTCATCTATTATTGTACATTTAGATTTTTTTCCCCTACAGTTTTGTGCTATTATAAATAATACTTGGAGATATGGCTTCATCCTATTGTAGATTAGTTCCTTGGGGTGAATTCCCAAGAGCATGATTTCTGGGTTAAAGGGCACAAAGATTTTTTGGGGGGGCTCTGGATGGATTGCTAAACTGCTTTCCATAAGACTTGCGTCAGTTTACCATGCCACCAGCAGTGGGGTAAGGTACCCGTTTCAGCATTTGGCCTGCATTAGATAAATGGTCATTTTTACAAAGATTTGGCTCAACGGTGCCTCATTGTTTACTTGGTATTTCTTCTATTATGATAAGGTTGAATATGGCTTTATTATTGTCTCTTTTGGGTTTAATTTTTTTGCTTTTGTTATAGGCAGGACCTAGCCATGGGAGGTCAGGTTTTCTGCTCAGAAGTTTTTAGATTCTTGGATTTTACAGTTAAAAAAAAACAAACCAAACTACCAGTACCCAAACCCAGAGCCCATCAGTATAATAAATACTTTGGACATATTTTACGGTTGGATTAGCTGTTTGTGATCTTAACATCCTTGCAGGTCACCGGTTAATAGGGTGATACTTGGAGAGGAGAGGGGCTCTTCCTCTTCTCCTTGGAGTCCGCTTTGTTCTTTCCTTCCACTGTCATTCCCCCATTTCCTGTCCCCCTCCTTCCCTGTAAATACTGTTTTTGTCTCCTTGGAGATAAAACATGAAAGGATCAGCTTTTCAGTCATGCTCCTTCAACTTATTAAATGCAGGTTGCCTAAATTATGTAGTACGGAACCAGGTTAAAGAAAATCACAGCATTGTAGCAAATTGCCTTTAACTGCACTGCAAAAGCAAATGTCTCAGAATCGTAGAAAGGTGTGTTTGAGGGTGTAATCTTAGCTTGTGGTAAAGGGGGAGTCTGACTTGTTTTTCAAGTCGGTCTTGAATAGCTTTGTTCTGGAATGCTTGCCCTCCTCAGCATGACAGAGTTTGCTTGATGACAGACTCTTTCACTCTGCCGTGCATACCAGGGCCGCAGAACTGGTTTGCTTATTTGCCTGGGGTAAATGATGGAAACGCCTCCCTCTTGCAGCAGCACCCAGCATGAGAGGGGTGACTCTTGTCCCCCAGGTGCCCTTACAGTGGCCCCTGTGGTTGTCACTTCCCCCCACCCCCCAAGGACCACGAAAGCGCTGAAGGACACGCACTCCCTTGAGCAGAAGACACAGTTTCTTGGCACGTGGACGCCCCCCTTGGGTAGTGCTGCCCCAAGTGGGCGACAGTCTCATGTTGGCCGAATAGCCAGGCGTCTGTACATAAGAGAGTGGTCATGGCTCTATTGCAGTTTAATTCGCTAATGAAACAAGACGGAGCGCATTTTCCCCTCCTGCACACCTCCCGGGCTGTTTGAGATGAGGCACAATTAATTTATTTGTACTGTCTGTGGAGGCGTATGCCAGCTAATGTAGTGCAAAAGCTTTTATCTTTCTGTTTGTAATGAAGAGGGGCAGGCTGCTGGCAAATTGACAAGGATTACTGATGACTCATTCTCAGACTGCAAAGTGCTTTCTTCTGAAATGATAAAATGCGTGTACACACACACGTAGATGCAAACCTAGTTCCTGTTTGAAATGGGCAGAACTGGTTTGGGAAAGTTCAGGTGCCCCTGAAACACTGTAGGAGAAAGAAAGAAAGAAAAGGCAGGTGAAGCTATTTCTCCAGCTCCTTGGCGTGGCCCGACTGAGGGCAGGACCCCTTGCTCAGTGGCGGCCCTGCCTTTCTGAGACAGAAACTCCCTGCCCAACCTCGAAAGGCTGGCTCCTTTATCCGGTAGGCAGCCTTCCTCCACGGCCACCTCCCAGTGGCGCCGGGCAGACGCATGCCTGGTTTACCTGGGGGTGCCTGCCCTCTGGGCTGCTTCCTATCCAGGCAGCACCTTGGGGGCTTGGCTTTGTGAGGCTGTGAATTCTGGGCCTGTACAACGTTAGCCCCGGAGTGGAGTGCACTGGGTTCCTTCCGGCCTTTCCCTGAGTTCCCCAGGCCTGGGCCTTGGCCATGGCTGTGTTAGTTGTGAACTGCTCTGTCACCCCACTTTGACATGCTTTGGAAGAAGTAGTTTCTATAGTAGCTTGCATTTGCTTGGCTCTGTATGGTATATAAGGCATTCTGGCATTACAACAACTCTGTGAGTTGGTTATATTGTTATCCCTGTTTTATGGATAAGGACATTGAAGTACAGAGAGGTTAAATAACACGTTGATGACCAAGGAACTAGCTGGTAAAAAGGCAGTTGTGATGAAAACCAGGACTTTGGAGTCTAAAACCTGATCTTGTGATCTTTTAATGACATTCATTCATTAAGGATAAAATTAAACATTTTCTGTATAAGAAGTATATAAATTATTGGCCAGGAAAGCTATTCAAGAATTACATGAGAGAATACAGGCATTTCTGTAGTTCTGTGGAAAAGAAGGAGGTTCATAGGATACTTTCTGAAGACCTGAAAACAGTCTGTTTTGCCCCATTTTGCACTGGTCTAGAGAAATAACCTCTCAAGTGCAATCTAAATGTTCCTTCCTGTGTCAGATGGCTGGTCAAGCTGGCTGTGCAATGTGGGCTCAGTATAAGCGCCCCAGTCGGTGCTGTGACCCGGGCGTAAGTAACGCAAGTCACTGCATGGCCTTCTTGGCTTTCAGAGCTGGAAGGAACCGTGGAGATTTTACAGACGAGGAAACTATGGCCTAGAGAGTGGGAGATTTTGTGTTAGGAGGAATTTCATTCATTTATCCCACCATCCATCCGTGCGTCTGGCAAATGTTTATTGAGGCTGTGCTGGGCTGGGAGATAAAGCTTGGGCTATGAATGAAAGAGTCCTGTTTCAAGGGACGTACAATAGTGGGTAACACAGCTGGGCAGGCACTCACAGTGTGGGGTTAGGGCTGTGGCGTCTGAAGTGGGAGGGCTCTGTGGGGGGATGGTCAGTGGGGGCTTCCTTAAAGGAGTGGTGCCTACGGTGAGACTTGAAGGATAGACCTGAAAGTCATTGAAACATGGAGAACCTATGTCGACTGACAATTGGGCCCTTCCCAAACTCAAATACAACAGAAGTCAGTGCCACTGAAAAGGCTTTATGTGCTTGGAAACAACAGGTGTTAGGCTCTGTGAGATTCAAGCACGTGTAAGAAGTGCTCGCTCCAGGTCCGTGCCGTGCAGTACGTAGCCACCAGCCACATGTGCTGTTCAGCACTCAGAAGGAGGCTCCTCAACTGAGATGCTCCATCAGTGTGCAATGGCCACTGGACTTCAAAGACTTAGTACGAGGGGCTTCCCTGGTGGCGCAGTGGTTGGGAGTCCGCCTGCCGATGCAGGGGGCGCGGGTTCGTGCCCCGGTCTGGGAAGATCCCACCTGCCGCGGAGCGGCTGGGCCCGTGAGCCATGGCCGCTGGGCCTGTGCGCCCGGAGCCTGTGCTCCGCAACGGGAGAGGCCACAACAGTGAGAGGACCACGTACCGCAAAAAACAAACAAACAAACAAACAAAACCTCATTGGCAGCTATTTTTATATTGATTACAGGTAGAAATAATATTTGGGCTGTTGGGTTAGTAGATGTTATTAGAATCAATTAACACGTGTTTCTTTTTTCCTCTTTTTTTTTTAACATCTTTATTGTAGTTTAATTGCTTTACAATGGTGTGTTAGTTTCTGCTTTATAACAAAGTGAATCAGTTACACATATACACATGTTCCCATATCTCTTCCCTCCTGTGGCTTCCTCCCTCCCACCCTCCCTATCCCACCCCTCTAGGCGGTCACAAACCACCGAGCTGATCTCCCTGTGCTACGCGGCTGCTTCCCACTAGCTGTCCACTTTACGCTTGGTAGTGTATATATGTCCATGCCACTCTCTCACCTCGTCTTTTTTCCTCTTTTAATGAGGCTACTAGGAAATGTGCGATGACACGTGTGGCTCGTGTTGCGTTTCTGTTACGTGGCGATGCTAGGTGGAGAGCGAGGCCTGGGAGAGGAAGCGGGTAGGTGACGAGAGCACGGGATTTAGATTGAAGAGGTGTGAGTCGGGTCCCAGGGGCATAGCCTATGGCAGGCCTGCGCATCACTGCACCTCTCTGCCCTCGTAACAGGGCACTAACAGTCTTACAGCTGGGGCTAACAATGAAATCAGAATGCCTATGAGAAGTCCACCCCGTTATGAGGGGTGGCTCTCCTTGTAATAAAACAGTTTAGGGTGAAGACAGGACATGCCATGCAGTATATACCGATATTTTAAAAGACAGATGAGAAATTTGGCCAGTTGCAGAATAAGAGGCTGGTGTGTGGGAAATGCATTCAGTACACAATGAATTACAGACTGGGGGTGGATCTGTGTGAGATGCTGTGGATAAGAAAATTCCATTTCTGTTGCACTTGGCTTGCTCTGCTCCAGGAATTCCCTCACCCCTCACATCGGAGTTTGCATCCAGGCCTTCATAGTCCTTGTTCCTTGTTTTGTTTAGTCTCCAAAGGCCAACAAGGGCTAATCATTTCTTTACTACTTTTTTATCTTTGGGTATTTAGTATTTTAATCCTAAAACTCAGCACTCATTAAATGCTTGATGAATGAATTGTCATTCTGTCAGTATTTACTGAAGACCTGGATGTGTCAGGTATCTGCTGGGCTCCAGAGATGCTGCACTGAACAGAAAGCTACCCCGATCCCAAGATGCTCATTGTGGGGAAGGAGACAGTTAACAGGCTAAGGTAGAGAGGACTGCAGGAGATAGGAAAGCGTTCCTAACTGCTAGATCTTGTGGCCCAAAGGATAACTTGATAAAAGATAGCGAAGGAGAGAGCTAAGAGACAGTTGTAGCTGGCTGGAGTATACTTTCTTATAACTCCCTTTCAGACAGTGAACCCCAAGAGCTGAGTTTGCTTGGGATCTTACCAGCCCCCAGCCCGCAGGGGTTTCCAGCACTGAGGCAGTGTTCGATATTAACGTTACATTTGTATATTAGTTACACTTTCCATTGTCGATTTACAGACCGCAAGGAGCAAAGATGTTGCAGAACACGTGGAGCAAACTGATAGCCCTTCCCATCAGGAGTGACCTGGGCTAATTGGAAGGCTCTCACAGGACCGGTGGGGTAGAGGCAGTTTGGCAGGGCCAAGCAGGGGCTATTTGGGGGCATGAAGTAGCTGTGACCTGGCATAGGATGGCAGGCAGGCAGACAGTCATTTCAGCGGGAGAGAGCATCTGATACTCATCCCATCTGATACTCATCCCTTCAGTCTTATAATAGTTGCAGATAAATAAGCTGCCTCCAGTATGTTCCCAGAATATCTCTGTCTGCAAGATGTCTTTGAGGGGATGTTTGACTTGCGAGCATGTGGTTGATAAAATAAATACATTTTGAAAATGTAAACCTCTCTATGAGAGGTTTTAGTCTCTTCTCTCCCCTGGGAAAAATAAGGCCCCTCTTGAACCTCTCTTCTCCCCTCAGTGTAGAATTCCTGCCATGCTTTATAAGAAGAAATATTTTTGGAATGTAGCACCTGCAGAAATATAAAGGGGCTGTGCCCAAACCATTGGGCGGTGGCTATGGTGTGGATGGGTCCTTGGTGGTTTGTGAAGAGATAGCAGCAGCCCTGACACCTGCAAAGCATTTGAGGTGCTGGGCTAGGGTTGGAGGAGCTGGAATTCAGAGGCACTTAAATTGCTTTTAGCTGGATTTTGTGGGCAGGCAGCTGGATTGGGCCATTCTCTCTAGTATTAGAGAATCCTTACTGTTCAGTCACACCTGGCTAGAACAGGACTTGGCACCTAGAAAAGTGCCTGGCATGGTATAGGAACTTAATATATGGTTGTTGAGTGAGTGAATGACTGAATAAATGAGTGAGTGAACAAATGAGATGCTTTTCTGGGCTTTGGAGATCTTGTTGGATGAGCGTGCCCCTGGTCCTTGCTTCTTGAGGGTAGTCTGTAGACCACCAGCAGCCTCACTTTGTTAGCATAGGATTCATTCGAGGATCTTATTAAAATGCAGGTCCTGATTTAGTGGAGCTGGGACTTGGCCCAAGAATCTGCATTTTAACACGTTTCCAGATGATGCCAATAGTGCCAGTCCATAAGCTGTACTTTAAGTAGGGGTTCTATTAAGGTTCAGGCTCAGTAGTTGTGGCGCACGGTCTTAGTTGCTCCGCGGCAAGTGGGATCCTCCCGGACCAGGGCTCGAACCCGTGTCCCCTGCATTGGCAGGCGGATTCTTAACCACTGCGCCACCAGAGAAGCCCCTTCAGTGCAGTTTTCGATGTGTGTATATGTTGTTGTTTTTACAAAATGAAATTTGTCTGTAGTATTTGTCTATAGTATTTTGTAATTTTCTTTTTCTTATAAATAGAATTTTCTTTTTATAACTTTCATGTCAGTAACTATGATATTGCAGTTGGTAACATTATTTCATAATGAGATAGGTAATTCTGTTTCATTTTGCCTGCTCCCTCTCATCTTTTAAACCCCTGCTTTTGTGTTAACGTCAGTGCCTCTGTGGTTTAGGTCAACTGTATCTCTGTTACCTATTCCTGCGAGGGGAATGGTAAAGCCCAAGACTAGTTTGAACATGACTCTCATGGCCCTGTGAATTGTTCATTCTCCAGCTTCGTGATCCTCATTCCTATTAGGATGTGGCTTCCCACTCCTGTCAGCGCTCTGAAACTTGCTCACTTTTGACCATTCATCCCCTGTGGTTGCTGGAATCCAGATTTGAGATCTCACTTTACTTACTGTGAATGCAGCAGTCTACTCAGGGCAGCCTGATACTGCGTTAGCTTTTATAGGTGCCTCATCACACTGAGTCATTGAGCTCGTGGGCACCCCAGTCCCTTAAGACTTTCTCATGTGATCTTCTCTACCCTATACTTGTGAGTGAGCGTGTGTGTGTGTGCGCGCGCACGCGCATTTTTTTTTTTTAGCGAGGTGCATAACTTGACATTTATCCTTATTAAATTTCCACCTTGTTAAAGTCAGCCGGTCATCATATCCTTTGAGATAGTATCAGGAGCAGACTCTGTTATCCTTCAGAGTCACTGTCCCTTCCAACTCCCAGTCACTGGCAAATTCCAGTGTCAAATGATTCAGCAAATCCCAGCAGTCAGTTACGTCTCCATCCTCCTCACTGGATTGTGAGTTGTTTGGGGCCAAGACCATACCATATTATTTTTCTTAAAAAAACCAATCCCTGCTTCTGTTTTCATTTTACATGACCTAGCAGATACCCAGAAAATGTTGCCATGTGGATATTTGCTTAAACTCCAGGGTTGAAGGCATGGTGGTAGTGGTAGTATCATAGTGATGACAAATATAGAGAAGTCAAGGCTGGGTCTCTGGGTGAGGAACTTACAGTGGGGTTGGACAGCGTAAAAACTGAGTATCAGTTGTAGTAAAGATAAGTACAGAGACTTCCGGTGTTGCCCAAGGGTTGCCTGCTTTGCTTGAGTTCATTGTTGAGAAGGATCATTGATGCCTTCCAGGGAGGCAGGCGGTGGAGGGATTCCTCAGGGCACAGTAGGTGAATGGCAGGACGTCGATGGCAGGGGACGTGTTGTATGCTGTGAGAGCTGATGACAGGAAAACCACCCACCCAGCCTTTGAGAATTGGGTTGAGTAATGATCACAGAGAGTGTTCCTATCTGACTGTCCTACGAGATACAGAACAAAAGTTGGCTTCTTTTTCCTCTTTTTATTTATGTATTTATCCCCCCCACCCCCCCTTTTTTTCTTTTTTGTCACACCTCGCAGCTTGTGGGATCTTAGTTCCTTGACCAGGGATCGAACCTGTGCCCCCCCTGCAGTGGAAAGACAGAGTCCTAACCACTGGACCACCAGGGAACTCCCTCTTTTTCTTTTTATAGTCATTGAGCTTAAGGCTCACAAAGTTAAGACCTACTCGCCATTGATTACACCTTAGATGAGAGGCTGAACTGAGACCAGAACCCAGGAGCTCAGATTCTTCTCCCTTGGCCAGTCGTCATGGTGTGAAGGTGGCCTGGTGGCTCCTCCATTTACCCACTTTGGTGTCTGCCTTTGGCCCCATCAGCTTTCCTGAACCTCAGACCCCTCACCTGTGAAAGGAGTAATACCACCCCCCTTGCCTTTGTGGTGGTTGTGAAACACACGAGATGGTGCTGTGAGAAGTGAGCCCTGAGCGCTGGGCTCTGGTCACAGCTGCTTCTAAGTAAAGACCTACTGAGGTGGATGACAGTGAACTTGGCAGCATTTCTTAACCTCAAGAGAGTTAAGGGGCAGCAGCCTGAGGGTTCCAGCTCCCCCGGCGTGGCTGTGGTCTTTTGCAGGCATGAAGGCAGCTCTGGAGCCCCTGCTTCCCACCCCCAGCAGTTTCAGCTCTCCTGGTTGGGACAAAGGCCCTTGTTTACTAAAAGGAAAGCTTTCGTCCAGGAAGAGGGTGAGGTTCTTTAGGGGCTGGGTCCAGTCACAGGGAGTGCGAGCACCTCCAGCCCTCCAGCCCTGGTCTTCCTGGCAACTTCAGGGCTTCTTCATTGCGTGGGACCTTAGTTTTTGGTGCAGGGTGAGGTTGCAGGATTCTGGAGTAGACACTCAACTACCTCTCTTGCTGCCTCCGGGTGTGGTAGATACAGATACAGATGCTGGTATCTGTCACACTTGCCTCAGCTACAAGAAGGTTGGTTTATATTTGTATATAGATGCATGCCTACTTAAACAATGCACATATATGTGTGCATGTACATATGTTTGTAAACAAATGTGCATTCACCACTAGATTCACAGAAATATACAAACGCCGATTTTTTTAAAAAAAGAAAATGCAAGCTCTAAAATTATATTTGAGCTTGGTTTAGTCTTTCTTTTGTGTTGATTAAATGTTAATGAGCTGCAATTATTTTAATTTAGTAAAGGAAGTTCAAACAGGGAGATGGGAAGAAAATAACTACAGCTAATTGGCAAGAATCCGAGGCTATCCAGAAAAGTAGTCTAACCAGCAGAAGTTGAAATGTTTTAGGTATCTGGTTTAGGAGTTTTTTTGTTTGTTTTTGTTTTTTTATTTTTCCCTTTTCCAGTTTAGAACTACTGATGGCTTCCCTTCCAAAGGATGGCCATCTTCTCTTTTCTTTATTGTTAGCCAGGATTCTCTTTCCCACTCCCTTCCTCCCAGTTCCTTTTTGGTTCATTCACTCTGAGTCTTGCTCAGTCAGCATTGGGGAAAGGGGGGTTTTGCAGGAAGGATTAGAAAAGGGAGAGGAAGAAGTAGCAAAAAAAAATCTTATCCTCCCACAGTGGTTCTCTGCCACTCTGGTCCCTGCCCCAGACCTGGGGTAGCCGTTGGGCAGAGATGGGGTTAACACATTTGCCATTCCAGACATTTCCATGTATGTTAGCTCATCACTACCCTAGGAGAGAGCACATGAGGACACTGAGGCGTGGCAATGTGAAATGCATTGCCCTCGTACAGCGGCAGAGTGGTGGAGTGTGCATTCCAGCCCAGCCCTCCAAGTTAAGAGTCAGGCTCCCTGCTAAACTCCAGCTCCTCAGGCCGATCTTTGCCTGCCCTCCCTGGCTCCTAACCTGCTTTATATTTTTTGAGTGCCTGCGACGTGCTATGCACTGTTCTGGGTGTCAGCTGATGTATCAGCCTCTCACTGAACTGTGAGATCTTTGAGGGTGGGGCCCGTGTTTATTACTCATCTTTATCTCTCCAGCATAGTGCCTGGCCCAGAGTTGGCCACGCGCCTGTTGAAGGCTAATTGAACAAATGCTTGTATGTTTTTTCTGACAGCCATCTAAATTTTGAGCAATCCAGATACCTACGACTTCTGTGTCTCAGCCTTGCAGAAGTAGCATATAGTAGACCATGCTCTATCTAGACCTCTAGAGAAGGGGATAAGGCAGTCCCTCAACCACTGCATCAGTATGTGTGAATTGTGAACAAAATTTCCTTTAAAATGTGAATAGGATTATGGTATTTCTTTACTCTGGCAAAGTTCTTTCAGATTTCTGTCTATGAATCTACGCGTAATATCCTGAAATTCCAACCGCATCCTTTTTCTTCCTCGCATTCACTATTTCTGTTCAAAACCGGAATATGTGAACATGTTTACAGCCTATTAAGACCAAAGAGATGTTTTTTCCTAGACTTTTTTGTTTGTTTTGGTGCCACTGCCCCACCTAGAACAAACTTTTCAGGAAGCACAGGTTTGCATGGAAGCAATGTATCTTAAAATAAAAATGAACTCAATTTAAAGAAGGAATATGGAATTGAAAATGTTATTTGTATTTAGGATTCTAGATATTTTGTTGAATTCAACTAGTTGTAAAGTGGGATAGACATGATCACTTCTCTTCCTTTGAAGATAGAATTTATCAATGGTTATTCTTAAAACTAAAAAAACTCTATGAAAATCCACTGTATTCTAAGTTTCAGCTGAAGGTATAATCCTCAAAGCTTATTGAATGGTGCTTGAACATATTAATTAAATAGAGAATTTTTATCAAATTTGATGGTCATGTGGAATGTGATGGGCTCCAGCTGGAACCTTGGTTTTTTATTCTTACCCATTCACAAAGTAATATCATACGTAAAGTGGGGTGGGGAGGGAAGCAGGAAATGTTTCTCTGAGATAGACAGCCAAGTGAAGCTTTTGCTTCTCTTTTATTTTATTTTTCTGTTTTTTAATCTTTTGGCTGCACCATGCGGCCTGCCGGGATCCCAGTTCCCCGACCAGCGATCGGACCCGCGCCCCCTGCATTGGCAGGGTGCTTCTCTTTTAAATGAGTTGTTATGCGTGAGAATGTATTTTCTTTTTAAAATTTACCCATAATTTTCTTATAAGATTTTGTAAAACCTTTAAAAACAGTTGGACAAAATTATAAACACCATTTTTTATTATTTTGTGAGAAATAGTCTGCTTCTTCAGAAGCAAAAATGCTGTCAGAACATGTGTGTATATATATTGGGTTGGCCAAAAAGAAGTTCATTTGTTTTAAGTAAAGATAGACACACTTTTCATCTTCTCCAAGAACTGTGTTGAACAACGTATTCACTAACAAAACGAACATTTTGGCCAACTATATATATATGATGTGGTCAATAATATTTTAGGGGACTTTAAAAATATTTAAGTGTTGGACAATCCATCCATGCCTGGGCTTGGAAAAAAAAAGAATTGCCAAAGGTTATACTCTTGTTCTGTCTTATCTTACCCAGCAGAAGTTAAGGGTCAGATTGTGTGCTGATACATCTCTGTCTCCATAATTCACATGTTTTGTAATAAGGATGGTTTGACTAAATAAATGGAAGACTAAGCAAAAAAAAAAAGAAGTAGTAATCAAGATCTCCATATAAAAATGTCCTCTGAGTGTCTGCTCCTCTATTTTAGATCCTCAAATATCCTTTACCTATGATTTTTATTGTGAATGGGTAAGAACAAAACCTAAGGTTCATGTGAGGACTTTGCTTACTGATCGAGGGTTTCCAGAAACCCACAGGCAGGTCTATCTCTTACCTTGATAATCTTTCCTTGTTCTATCAGCATGACCTGTTTGGAGCTGTAACTCAAATGTGTGCATGTGCCCTGAAGTCAACTCAAGTCATGCTGGAAGTCATTTGTACTCTTCAGTTGGGTCCTATATGCTCTGCATGGTGGGGTTCCAGTGTGGATGAGCCTCGCTTGCCTCTCAGCATCACTCTTATAGTTTGCCCGGTGATTGGAGGAGGAGGGGGAAAGGAAACACACTTTGCCCAGTAGCAAATCCAAAAATTTGTTCTCCTATGCAAAACATGCACCAAGAGTAGACTTGGAGGTGTATACAGCAGAACAGATTTAGGGGTGATGAAGTAATTTATATGGCAGAAAAACGTACAAGAGGAAATTCAGTGCAGGTACCAGCTGCCTTAAAGAATGGACTAGGCAAAGAACAGCAGTTACTGCCCCCGCCTTCTGAGCTGACCCCTCAGTATCGATAAAGATTTACCAGCCTTTAAAGAATGTTTTCTAATTTTAGCCCGAAGAACAGGTGCCTGACAAACTGATCAAACTGCAGTTTAAACTTTTGTTCCTGCAAAGAGGAAAATACTCCCTTGACCTCAGGAGAATTTGAAGAGGTGATGTGTTTAAGCCCCTGTGCTGCGCCTGGCACCTGGGTCTCCACCTGGGTATCGTAAGGTGGGCGTGGAGCTCTAACTTTGGTGGGGAGGGGTATAGATTCTGGAAATCAGCTGTTCACGAAGAACATCCCCTCTGTTTAATAGAGGAGGTAGAGGGGCAGTGGGAACCTGTCTGGCAATCTTCTGCGGTTGGATCCCCCACTGTTTTTTTTTCACTTTCAAGTTAGAAAATCTTTGGGTTTTCTGTGAGTTACAGTCGTCCTTTGGTATCTGCAGGAGTTGGTTCCAGGAGCCCACATAGATACCAGAATCTGTGGATGCTCAAGTCCCTTATGTGAAATGGCTTAGTCCAGTCAGCCCTCCATATCAGCGGGTTCTATATCCGAGGGATATGGAAGGCCGATGTGTTAACTTGCCTTGTTAACAACTCCTTAAGACAACCCTGCGTGTAAGCTTTGAAAATCAGAGCAGTAGTCTAGCCTCTCCTTTTCTCAGCAGTTAATTAATTGACTCAGTACTTATTAAAGGTGATATTTGTTGAGTCAGGTCCTGTGGACGCATCTAAGCAAGATAAGGGTGCAGCCTTCACGGAGCTTGACACTGGCTGAATAGACCTGTTGACGGGCTCTGGTACCAGGTCCTGGTACTATGGGAGCATGTGGCAGGCCCCCCAAGACTGGACTTGGGTATCCAAGAAGGCTCCCTGGAGGAAGTAATATTCTTGCTGAGAGGGGAAGAGTCTTGGAACGATACATACAGCATCTATGTGCAGTGGTGAGTGTTCCAGCACTGAGGGCTATGTTTGGATTGCACTATAGGTATACTTTGACTTGGTCTGACTTCTTTGCTTTGTGGTCCTGTTTTATCTGTCTAATTACCTATCTACCTACTTATTTATCTATAATTTTAATTATGGTAAAATGTACAGAACATAAATTTACTATTTTAACCATTTTTAAGTATAGAGTTCAGTGGCATTTAAGTACAGTCACATTATTTTGCTACCATTATCACTATCCATCTCCAGAACTGTTCTCATTTTGGAAAACAAACTCTGTGCCCGTGAAACAATAACTCCCCATTCCTTTCTCCCCTCAGCCCCTGGCAACCACCATTCTGCTCTCTGTCTCAATGAGAGTGATTATCCTAGGGACCTCATATACAATGAATCATACCGTATTTGTCCTTTTGTGATGGACTTATTTCACTTAGCATGATGTCCTCAAGCTTTATCCTTGTTGTAGTGGTTTTCCTTCCTTTTTGAGGATGCATACTTTTCAATGCCCCATTTTATTTTAACCCCAAGCGTGTGTGAAATATTCACCACCAACACATGAATTAGTTCTCTAGTCCCTTTACTGAGAAGTCATTCATGCATTTGTCCGGCCACCCATCCATCCGTCTTCCCTCCCTCCTTCCTTGATTACATGTTACCTGCCAGACATTGGGCTAGTGACTAGAGATACAAAGAATACCTCTATCTACTCCCCACCCCAAACTTGTATTCTCTGAGGAAGAAGGACTCAAACAATTAAATTACTAAGCAGTATCAGTGAAACGGTAATTGTGTGTTTAAAGTTCCATGAGATAGAGGAAACACAGCAAATCTGCATGAGAGCCAGGGAAGGCTTCGCTGAAGAGGTAGCGCTTGAGGTGGCCTTTGTGTGGCAGCCTTAGAGATGGCTAAGGGGAGGAAAGACGTTTCAGAAAAGAGGACCAGCAGAGCAGTGGCTGGGAGACAGGCAGTCTAGTTGGGTAATTATCAGTTTAGACTCTGAAGTCAGACTGTTCAGATCCTGGCTTTGAGGATCCATGAGCCAGGTGGGAAATTTACTTTCTCTTTCGGTGTCTTTATTTCCTTGTTTCTAAATGGGAATAATGATAGTACTTTTCTAATAGTGTTGTTATGAGAGTTAAATGCATTGACAGATAAAGTGCTTAGAATAGGGCCAGGTACAGAATATACACTCTGTAGGTATTAGCTATTATTGCTACTGAAATGTTTAGAGGAACATTAAGTCCTTAGGTCTACCTGAAGTAGGCTATCATCTGTGCATTGTGTTTGCATTTGAAGTTTGCAGCTAGACCTTGGAGATTGGTTGGGTGGATCCTAGTGGTAAAGAGGATTCAAGTATCCACAAATGTCTGACCTCTAAGCTTTCTTGTATTCAGATGCTTGAATACCTCAATTTGTACCTGAGTTTCCTTAAATTTTCTTAAAGTCGGAATAATTTCTTAAAAATTACAAAAACAATGGAACATAAAAAAGTGTAAAATAAAAATCTGTAATGTCACCCTCCTAACAGAGTAACTGTTTCCTTTTTATTTTCACTTTATTTCTGTAGAAATATGCATAAAACTAGAGTTGTAGTTACATATATATATACACATAATTATATATATATACACATATACACACAATTTTGCATTTTGCTATTTATTTATGTATCTCTCTTTTTGCTGGCCTATCTACCAATCTATCTACTTTTTTAGCCACGCTGTGCGGCATGCGGGATCTTAGTTCTCCCTGACCAGGGATCAAACCCGTGCCTCCTGCAGTGGAAGCATGGAGTCCTAACCACTGGACCGCCAGGGAGTTCCCCTGTATTTTGCTTTTTAAAATGAATATTCTTTGAGAAACTTTCCCTCATGGTTCTGTCTATTTTTAAAAATTTTTCTTGTAAAAGAATGCATAGTTTTCCTTTGCATTCATGTACTGTAGTTTTCTTAGTCATTCTGCTATTCATGGTATTATAGATGATTCTGTAATATAGATATTTGTGCTCCTAATTTTTTTTCTACCGTGGGATTTTCTCTTTTTGATAAATTTCTAGGGTTAAGGTTACTAGGTTGAAGAATTTCAGCCTTTTGAGGTGCTTAGTTAAGTATAGCCATTTGGATCTTCACATCCCCAACATCACTAGCATAGTTCCTGTGTCATGTTCACTACAGATGTTCTTATTGTCTTTTAAGGTTTGCTGATTAGGAGATTTAAAATAACACCTTAAACTTGCTTGAATTTGCCATTCTTTCCCCCTCCTAGCGAAGATGCGTATTTTGTCATATGCTTGTTCTCCTGTGTGACTTGTTCATTCACTTCCTTTTCTGGTTGTGTTCATGTTTTTTTCCAGTGCAAATGTGAATCATTAATTCACTGTAAATATAAGCTTTGTGTTGAAAACAAAATGCAGGTGCAGGGATCACAACTCTTTCCCAGCCCTGCAGTAGCAAGGCTCTCATCCGTGCCACTGCATTTCTGGAGAGGGAGAAAGAGACACCAGTGCTTGCCATGTGCCAGCTCTGCTGGGGTCACGATGGCCAAGAGTCTGGACTCTCCACTGGCCTTGCTTTTCAGCTGCTTTTTATTGTGAGCAGAAAAATAGAGCGGCTGTCCATTATCTCAGCTCTAACAGTGTGCTCACTTCATTTACAGGGTCTCTCTTACTCCTCGTGTCCCATACACACACACCTGGTACAGAGCCAGCATACAGTAGGCAATTTGTTTTCATGTGTCATGGATCAGGGGTTGGAATGGACCTTCCCTGACATTCTTCTGCCTACTCTAGTCCCCTGCACAACATCCCTCCTCAACTGTTCCTTGATTACCTCCGGCGATGGGAGGTTCAGTGTCTCACAAAGACAGACCTTGGGCTCAAGGTGAGATAGATCTGGGTTTGAATTTCTGTTTGACCAGTGGATAAAAGACTTACTGTTTCTAAACCTTATTTGCTTCATTATCTGAATAATCAATATTGTAATATTACATCTCTACCTAATATAGATGTGATGAGGATTAGAAGAAATAATAAAAATCGAGTCTAGATCCCTGTTCCTCACACACAGTAGTGTGGAATAAATGTTAGTTGTGAATATTATCTCCACTTACTACTACAAGGCATTTCCTTAAACTTTTGCCATTACATCTGATTTTATGAATCCAAAATATTTTTTATATCCGTTAATTAGAATTTTGCTGAATTGGCAAAGAAGCTGCAGCACCCAGAGTGACTTGGAATTTTGAGTATATTCTTCCATCATGGAGGTGTTGGATAGGCATTGTCTTTGAGCTGATTCCAGCTTGGGCCATGATCCCAGCTGCTGGGCTGGACAGTGCTGTAATGCATCCAGGTTGACCCCTTCTTGGTTTTCAAAGTCTGATTTTACAGACCCCTTGTTTGTCTTTCTTCCCTTTCCTGGCTGGTGTTCCTGCCCTGGCACCCCCAGTAGAGGATGGACAAAAACATTTAGAGGAAACAAAACTCTCTTCCACTTATTAGTTACCTGTTTTCTTCCACAGAAAATAGCGTACTAAAGGGAGGGCTAAGGTAGAGGTCATGCTTCCAAGTGCATAGTCATATGCCCAGCCCTAAATGTTGCTTTGGTATTGTAGGGTGAGCCAGTACCAGGGTGGTCGGGGCATTAGTTAGGCTGTACCGACTCTTCTTATTCCTAGACTTCAGCATTTCAGTATTCTTGCTTTAGCTTGCTGAGACTATCATTGACGATCTGAGACCTCCTCAAAGTCTCATGTGATTTAAGCAGGTAGCTTTTACCCTCAGGGAACCAGTGTCACTGGTGTTCGTACTAGGTCCATGACTCTTAGGACTGTGATGTTCGTCTTTGTCTAACCCAGCTCACTGTGCTCTGTAGAGAATAACTTGGTGGGAACTGCCCCCCACCTCAGCCGCTGTCTCGGGAAGTTCTTCCCATTAAGTGTCCATTTCAATTTTAAAAATAAAATATTAGGGAATTTAATGAATTTCAGAGACAGCGCTGATGCGTTGGTGAATAAGATTTTAAGCAGTGGTCTCTGAGGAGCTGGTTGGAGGGGAGGATTAACGAAATTTAAAAAGCAAATCCCGGGTTATAGGTTATGTGCGGAGAGGGGTGATGTTTAAGGTATTTTAACAGACAGTGTGGACATGGACCCAATGGAAGACACTGGAGGTCCCCAGGTGTGCCAGGCACTTACATGTACTTGTTGTATACTGAGAAGATTGGGGGCACTGGAAGAGGGGTGGGAGGTAAGGGGGACAGGCATTCAGTGGGCTTGGGCCACTGACTCTTTCCAGTTCGTGTGGAAGTATTTCAGTATTTGAAACAAGCAGGGTGGCTGTACAAGTGAGGTACTGAGGGGGTGGGAGCAGCATCTGAATCACCTTTGACAGGTGTTCAGAGGTGTTAGATCCATTCCTTGCTTGCCTTCCTTTATCTCAGTGCTTAGGGGACCTTTGTGGTGCTGGCCCTGTTGACCTCTTGGTAGGCACTCGGAACGTGTCACATTAGACTTTAGGGTTCTCTGTTTGGAAAGCACTGAGACACATTGCTTTAATTAGAAAACACTACACGTGGCAGGCACTGTCCCTGTCTTCATGGGGTTCCCAATCTTCACCAGTGGCTTCAAGTTTTTCCTGCCCCTGGACTCTAGGAATTTGTCCATAGGAAATCATTACAAGGATGTTTGCTATACAGTGAAAAGCTGGGCAAAATCTAAATGTCCAGCCATGGGGAAATAGTCAAATAATGGTATATCCATGACATGGAATACTATACCTCTTAAAATTCATGAATACAAAGGATATTTCAGGACTCAGGAAAATGCTGAATGTAAAATGTTAGGTGGACAATAAAAGAACCCGAAACTATAGGGAATAATAATAATAATGTTACTAGTACAAGGATATACATCAAAATGCATTGTTAGCACTGACTATTGTTTGGAGGGCTGTGGGTAAAGTTAATTTTCTCCTATGTATGTTTCTGAATGTTCCACTTTTTTGGTCATCTGTGGGTATTAACTTTATAATTAGAAGCGTTCCATAAATATTATATTTCTTAAATCCAGTTTAGAGTTTAACAAGTTATTTGTATAATCAGCGACTATTTTGAATATAAACTTGGAGAAACACTTTTGGAGGTTGTGTTTATGGCCTGTAAAGGAAGCTGCTGACTTGGTGGGATAAAAATAAGAGCCTAGGTCAGCCTCGCGATGCGGGGGCCCCAGCTCCCCCGGCTTCCAGACTGCAAGGGTTCCAAGAGGCCCTAATACGCTTGTTGAAAGGCTCTCCTTGGCTTCTTATTAATGTCCCTCACTGAGCCGTGCTCTGCTCTGCTGGCTAACCTTGTCAGAAGGTTACCCGTGGCTCTCCAGGTCTCAGCTAATTTTAAACCCAGTGTGCCGGCCAGTGCAGTGGCGTGGCATTGCGCTGCGGGGAAACGAACACTCCCTGGAAGACACGGCTGGGGAAAGATGAGCCGAGTCCCTGGGTTTTCCTCCTCCTCCTGTAAGTGACCAGGCACGCTGAACAAGCAAAGAGAGCTGGGATAATAATGAGAGCTTTTATGGTAAAAATCAGGACTATTAAAGATCTTTTAGCAGTGGCAATCAATGCTGGTTGATAATTGCACGGTGTGATGTGTCCTGCATGAGCTGTGTGAATTCTGACCACATGAGCAGGAGCGAGCTGGATGAGGTCCTCTCTTCCCGGAACTAGACTGACTGTTTTTAAAGCAGAATGAAACTGCCTCTCATTTCACTATCTATTTGGTGTTCTTCTAAATTTGTAGAGCTCAAACTCTGCTGGTAGTACGTTCCTTTTCTGAAGTTTTTACTGATTTGATTGGGAGAGAGCTAGTTTTTCTTAAAAGCTAAAAAATAAAACACACAGAATCTGCCTGTCTGCATGTCTGTTAGCTGCAGTTGGCTGCCACTAAGATTGTCATTTTAAGTACCTCCTTTTTTAAACATTTGCAATAGATAGAGTCCTGTTTAGATTACTGCTGTGCCATATAATGCTTGTAACCCTGATATTTTAACATGAAACATAAATCAATAACTGCACAATAACATGACATTGGGGAACCTTTCTCCATCAAAATTAACTTAAAAACAAACAAACAACCAACCAGAGAATCCTTTTTCTCCCCCCTTTTGGATTTTTTTTTTTTTTTTTTAAATCTTCTTTCTCTTTTAACACCTTCAGGCTGGGAATCTAAGGTGCCTATTGGAGTTAGCCGTCTTCCCCTGCCAGAGCATTCACAGCGTCTCTCACATGTAAGAGATTACAATGGGAAACTTCACCCACCCGGTTCACTGCCTGGTCTGGGGTTTACCTGCCCAGCTGGAAGAAGGGCATCTTTCCTAATAGCTGGGTCCCTATCTACTCTCTTATGAAACAGTTGCGAGAAGCCAATTAAAAAGGCATAGTGTGTGGAGTAAACCAAGATGAAAGCACAATGGATGGAGATTCAATAACCTGCTAACTCCCTGTAGTGATTGAAGTTAACTTTGTTTGAAGTACCCAGGCTGGGTCAGACCACATCAAGCCAGCAGTGTTCCTGCAAGAGGATAGCACAGGAGTGAACTGTAATTTTATTTTAGGGAAAAAAAATACATAAATGCTTTTTATTGGCCTTTTCTGTTTTGAAGGTCTGTCCCTCCTTCACTAGGCCTAATTAGCTCTGTCATGTTTGGATTTAATTTTGAGAAAATTAAAGCTGAGTAATATCAGGAATTTGTTGAATGGGAATACTTGTTAAAATCTTCACTGACCCAAATCTGACTTTTATAAATAGTATTAAATAAGCAAACTTAAAAAAAAACCCAAACAAACCCATCCCCCTCTTGCCTTAAAATAATGTTTTTAAAAGCACATTCAACATACTTAAGAATAATATATAAGCTACTCTGGATTGGATGCTAAATGAATGAGTTATTGCAGGGGCTGTAGTGGTGATGTTAGGAGTATACTTATGAATTTAAAGTACATTTTGTAAAGCCCAGTTCCTCTTCGACACAGACTCAAATGTCTGCTTTTCTTCTCCTGGTTCTCTCTTTCTCACCTTTCCCCTCCTGCGCTTGGCCTGCACGCCTGCCTGGTGTGGGCCCGCTGTTATTTTTGTGGTAACCTGACACTTTGGCCAGCAATCGCAGCCCCTAGGTCCCTGGGGGGTGAACTTGCTGTGAGCTGAAAAGGCAGGCTCCAGATCTGATCTCCCAGGTGGAGCAGCTGCTGCAGCAGGGCTGGGGGATGCCACAGACTGGGGAGGAGGGGTGTGTGTCACCACTTCAGCCCTCGGATTGTGGCTTGTCAGGCAACAGGCCCTACCTTGAGGTGGGGGGCCAGTAGAGGCCAGCTAGTCAGGGGTTTTGGAGACTGGAGGAAGGTTTTAAGCTACTGCGTTTTTTTCATTTCATTCTGTGGGTCTGGTCTAGAGTATGCCTGAGGCTGTCTTTGTGATTCCTTAGACAAGGATGAGTTTCTTAATAGTCACGAAGATTGTATTAATATTTTATGTTAAACTAAAGCGAACAATTTTATCAAGCTGGGGTAGGGACGAGGTACAGAAATGAATGGGACAGAGCCCCTGTCTTCTGGAAATCTGCAGTATAGCAGGAATGACAGATATATAAGAAGTAAGTATTATAGTTGTGTACGTTCATTCAGCAATTATTTGAGGACCTTCAGCGTGTCAGGCACAGCTCTAAGACGTGTGCACACATACCCACTGATCTGTAAACATACAGATTAAGTAATGTATATAATGGTTGCCGAGGATTGAGACATCTATACTTACATGGATCATCTCGTTTAATCTTTCAACAGGTATGTAATGTTAATTCTCATTTTGCTTTGTACCTGCACGCGCACGCGCACACACACACACACACACACAACACCCTGAGACACAGCTAACAAGTGGAGAACTCAAAATTAAAACCTCTGGGATTCTAAAGTCTTATATACTCTTTATATACACATATTTTTAACTGTTTGGCCATATAGACTCTCCAGATGCACAGTGTCCTCCCTGGAATTGTAGGGGTGCCCACAAAGGAAAGCACTTAGCAAACATTTTTGGAGTTCCAACAATTCATCTGATAGTGAGAGACGTTAAACATAGGAATGCCAAGGGACTTACCGATCAGCTGGAAACAGTATCTTAAGAGAAATTACAGTGAAGCGTACCAAGTATGGTGTTGGAAGTTTGCTTGAGGTGCTATGAGGACATGGAAGTGACTTCTCCTAGTGGAGGAATCTGCCAAGGCTTCCCAGAGGAGAGGTTGGTGGCTTTGGTCTTGAAAGGACCAGTAGACATTCATTAGATGGAATTGCTGGTGAGAGAAGCAGCTGAGCAGAGGGGCCCAGGTGGCTGAGGGGGTGAAGCAGGCAGCCTGCTGTGTCTGGGCACCTTGGAGTGGTCTCTGGCTGGAATGTGGGGGACTGCACAGGTGCCTGAGAAGCAGGCTGGGGGCAGGTGGTCAAGGCCATGGCTGCCCTGTTATGCAGTTAGGTCCTGGAGGGTGTGGGCCTCTGCTGAAAGATTTAAAGTGAGCATAGGATAAAAGTCATATTTGCATTTTGGGAAAACTCTGTCTGAAGAATAGCACAGGAGAAGCTGACTAAAAATATATGAGCTGGAGATTCTGATTCAGTACTTCTGGCATCAGGGCTGAGATCTGTATTTTTAAGAAGCCATCTATGTACTTCCCAGGGTTGGGAACCTGGCAGAACTAGGTTGTTGGTAGTGGTGGTGTTTGGGGACATAGGGGACAGCCCACCTCAGAGAGGTGTGAAGAGGTCCTGCCTGTGAGACGGGAGCAAAGTTAGTGGGGGTGGAGAGGAGTGGAGGGGATGCAGTTGAGAGATGAGGGGCCGAGTGGACATTCTTGGTGACGAGTTGCATGGGAAGGGATGGGAGAAGCCTGAGATGATGGCCCTCCTTTGGGTGCTGATTCAGCGAGGTTCTCTGAGGAGCAGAATCCCTCAGAGGGAGCCTGAGGAATTGGGTTCCCTCACCCAGGGCCTGGAAAACCCTTTTTGGATTTTCTTGGGTGATTGTAGAGACAGATCCTTAATATAGAAACGTGACTTGGAAGGTGTCAGTGCCCGGTATGCCAGGTCTGTGTGTCTGTGAGGGTTTGGGTTTGTTTGCTTTGTCTTTGGGCCTTTTAGCCTCTCAAGTCTCGCCCTGTAAGTAAAGTCCTCCTTAGTCGTTTGGACTGAGCAGGCATCAACACCGTGAGTGTCCGAGACGGGGAGGGCTTTAGCGGCAGTTCACAGGTGTAATTGGAAATGGTGTAAATGTAATTGGAAATGCGTTTTGATTAGAGAGAGGAGTTCCTTGTTCCTCTACCAGGGTTAGGAGAATCTGCAGGAGAAAGAGATCCTGGAAGGAAATACATATCTCTCCCCTTTATTATTATTTTTTTTCTAAAGAGACTCACTCCTCCTTTGTGCGTGTGTGCGTGTGCTGGGGAGGTGTAGAAATATTGATTGAATCAAGCTGTGGCCTTTTGCCTTTTTTGCTTGATACGACTGCCTCATTTGCTGGGGTGGGGAGCGTTGGGGATGAGGAGGGAGGAGTCCGGTGGCGGGTGTCATGACCAGAGTCCGCTTTCCTTCAGAGCACCTTGAGCCTTGCAGAAGTGAAGCAGATGTTTCTCCTGATTTCAGAGTCGGGTGCCTCAGCTTTTCTGTCCATGCCTCTCTTTGCCTGGGTTTCTTGCCCCACTACATGCCCTGACGCGCTTATGGACTGCTTAGAGCTGGTGTTGTGCACACAGTAGGTGCTCAAGTAATATTTGTTAATTTGAATGACTGGTGTATTGTCTAAGGGGGAACAATACTTATTCTGCCTCAGCCAGTTTCCTGCCAAGATTCTTTCTCCTGCTGAAGTTGCACTGGGTATAAAACAAGGACCGGTTTTCCATTTGGAGGGCAGGGATGGGGGCGAGGGTGAGGCTTTAATTGGCCCCTGAATTTGCATCCCTCTCAGTGTAAGACCAGGTTTGCAGCTGCTCTATCCCTGTATCATCATTAAATGGCAGATGTGTTTCTCATTGGAGGGGTGGGGACTCAGTTGTATCAGTGACGCTGGGAACGGGTAGACATTTGTGAACAAGCAGTGTCATACATTTTTGGTTTGTTGATACACTTGCTCAGATTGCCATTTGCACGTTGGCCATGTGCACACTTGTGTCACTGTGTAAGCATAGCAGTCTAGTCCCCACGTTGGGTTCAGGATGACCGCGCTATCAGCGAGGGACCAGGGAAATACGTGGAACCCTCCACGACCAACTCTGAGAGCATTTATTGGAAGAGCTGAGTGACTGGGCACCAACAGAGTGAATCCTGTGGTTCTAGGCTGTTTAAACAAGCACACCTGTATAAACGGTCATTGTCTTTTTGTGCATTAAAAGGCCTTTATAAATTTGGAACACTTAAGGGATGAGCCACACTGTAACACTTGAATTTATCTAGAGAACTCTTTTGGACCACACCACACTGAAAATGCTTTTTTTTAAATGTCGGTTCATTGGTTTATTTATTTATTTTTGGCTGTGTTGGGTCTTTGTTTTTGTGCGAGGGCTTTCTCTAGTTGTGGCAAGCGGGGGCCACTCTTCTTCATCGCGTTGCGCGGACCTCTCACTATGGTGGCCTCTCTTGTTGCGGAGCACAGGCTCCAGACGCGCAGACTCAGTAGTTGTGGCTCACGGGCCTAGTTGCTCCGCGGCATGTGGGATCTTCCCAGACCGGGGCTCGAACCCGTGTCCCCTGCATTGGCAGGCAGATTCTCAACCACTGGGCCACCAGGGAAGCCCTGAAAATGCTTTTGATTAAACAATTTGGATTCCAAATTTATAAAATTGCCGGTTCTTCATCCTTTATCCCCCCAAATACACACATACACTAACACACACACCCCCCTTTAGGAGTTGCTTGCATACTCCTGATATTGCTGGCGTTTTCTTGTTGCCTTTGAATGAAACAACCCAAGCTTTTTGTTGCTGTGTGTGTGGCCCCTTGTGGTCTGGCTCAGTTTACCTTTTGTTTTCTTGCTTTGCATTTTCTTCACCACATCCCCTTCACAGATACCCATCTCTGCACAGGCCTCCCTGAGCTTTCTCATAATTGGCCTCCTAGGTCCTGCTCAGACTTCAAGACTAGCCTAAGCATCACCTCCCATGAGGCCCTTGTTGACCTGAGAGACAGAATCAGCTCCTATTTCTGTGCTCCAACAGCACTTAGCTCATTCCTCTTTTGACATATTATATTCATGCACTTGTTCATTCATTTCTTCACCCGTGGGTTCATTATTTTAGGCACCCTTTGGGTCATTATTTTTGGGGAGCACTGACTGTGTGCCAGACCTTCATTAAATGCCAAGGACAGGAAAATGACTAAAGGCATGGACCTAAGCCTTAAAGATCTCACAAACCCCCAGGGTTGACAGCCACAGAGACGGATCATTCCTGTGCAGTGAGTGAGAGGGTTCATTTGTCCTGGGGAGCGAAGGTGCTTTCTGCAGGAACATGGCGGGAGTGGCTTCCCAACGAGTGGCTTGAAGTCTTGAAGGATAATTAACCTACTTCTGTGTCTCCCTGCTGGAAGGGTGCTCCTTGAGGGCAGGGAGGGGAGCATGTTTATTTCCTCTCTCTAGTGCCTGGCACATGGGTGGGGAGACATGGGGTGGGGGGTTTCAATAAATCTTTGATCATATTGAATTGAAACAGATAATAAAAAGAAAACAGAAATCATTTCCCCTTCGTGATTCCGCCCTGTCCTGTTTCAGAGTGAATTTAAGGCAGCTTGCAAGGCTGTAGAAGAGCACAAATTAAGAAGCAGGGAAAGAAGGAAGAAAAGAGGATTGAGGCAGGGACCTCAAAAAGCGGGTTTGGGAATGAAACCAGACTTGCCAACCATATAACCACCGTGCTCTGTCTGAGGGGCCTGCCAGTGGGGCTTAGTGCTCTTTGGCAGTGAGTGAGGAAGCCTAGTCGGGTGAACATGAGGTGAAAAACACGTGGTGTTTTGTTGGTTATTGAACTTTCCATTGGGACCTTTGTAAAGAGCAATCTGTGTAATGTGATGAAGGACATACTCAACTTCTTGGAGTACATCCAGTGACTAATTCATGGGATGTTTCTGGGTATGCTGATGGTATCACGTAAAAGCATAATTCAGTAAAAGCAGTTTATCTGGAGCTCCTGGAATACACTTTCTCTCAGATAACTGTGGTATCACTACGGGACTGGAACAGATAGTTCTACCTGCTGTTCAGTCTGTCCCTCTTTTTTATCCAGTGTCCTAATGCTACATGCCACTGCCTTCGGTCCTAGAGGTCACACAAGCTCTGTTTCTGCTCCCAAGGAGTTTGATGATCATGTGTTGGGACTCAGAAAATACTCATGTATGATATGGGATCAGTATCTCTATGATCAGATGCATTAGAAATGGGTATTTAAAGTAAGATGGGCCAGACCAACACTCGCACAAAAATGTAAACATATGATTTGTGATGGTTGAGAGGATGGAAAGGAACATTTGTCGCCGCGTATTGTGTTCTTGGTTACCCTAAGTTGGCAGGAAAGAGGAGTTTTTTCCTTCTGGGCATGTTGGAGCCTAAATTTTGGGTTCTCTGATGCGGTGATGATGATAGTCTCATGGATCCATTGGGTCTTTAGAGAGCATTTGAATGCCACTGTACCCAGTTGAAGACCCTGAGCAGAGCTTGGTCCTCACAGTTCAGCACTTTCAAATGCCATCTTTTTCCAGTTTTCCTTGTCGATTGGCTTATAACCCAAGCAGAAGTCAGCCCTGGATTTACCTGTTGCTGCTTTCACCCAGCATGCTGTGTAATAATCCAGGGTAGACGGAGGCATGGCTAGAATGGGGGAAGCATCCTAAATCATAGAAACTGGAGAAGGCAGCCCGGGACCGTTTCTCTGTGTAGAGTGGAGAGGGCCACTCCTAATGCAGCAGAATTAGGATTCCACGTTAGCCAAAGGAGCTGCATCCGGGCAGCTCAGCTGCTGGGACTTGGAGTCAGTCCAGAGCCAACACATCATTAAGTTGGCCGGCAATGAGCTGTGTAACACTGAGTGAGTCTCCACCAGCTTTTGTAAGAAGGATGGTGCCTTCTTACAACAAACCCCCCACCCCATGTCTCCCCACCCATGTGCCTACAGACTTGCCACCTAGGGAACAGCACCTTGATTGCATGAGGCCCATTTGTTTGGCATTCCTTCTGACCTGGGGCTGAGATGGACTCTTTTGCAATGCTTGTCTTAGGGTCTGACCAAACGCAGCATATGTGTTTATCTGATGTGCTGGTAGCTTTTAAAATATGAACTGTCAGGATGTCCCTGGTGGTCCAGTAGTTAAGACGCCGTGCTTCTACTCTAGGGGGCACAGGTTCGATCCCTGGCTGGGGAACTAAGATCCTACGGGCCGCACGGTGTGGCCAAAAATAAAAAAAGTAAAACTGGGGCTGCCCTGGTGGCACAGTGGTTAGGAATACACCTGCCAGCACAGGGTACACGGGTTCAAGCCCTGGTCTGGGAGGATCCCACATGCCGTGGATCAACTAAGCCCATGTGCCACAACTACTGAGCCTTGGCTCTAAGAGCCCGCGAGCCACAACTATGAGCCTGAGTGCCACAACTACTGAAGCCCGCGCGCCTAGAGCCCGTGCTCCGCAACAAGAGAAGCCACCACAATGAAGTCCGTGCACTGCAATGAAGAGTGGGCCCCGCTCCCCGCAACTGGGGAGAGCCTGCGCGCAGCAATGAAGACAGCCAAAAATAAATAAATTAAAAAAAAAGTAAAATAAAATATGAACTGTCTACTTTTGATTTTTAATTTGTACTCATTGTCATGTAAAATTCTGAGGCATCATGATAGTCTGATGGTGAATCTCACCACCTAAGAAAGTAACATTACCCATGACTTAGTGACTAAGGAGTATTTTTTTCCTGGTATTTGTTTTCTTTGTTTAAGCATTAGGATTGGTGAGTCTACTTGAAATGTGTGTTCACTCTACAGACCTTTTGGAATGGAGGAGTTAGTTTGGGGGGTTTTCTTTGACTGTTATTCCTGGGAAAGAGCTTAGGAATGTTCCTTTTGAAATGCTACTTACTGCTAACTCTTGTGGCATTTTTTTCTTTTTTCCCTCTTAGAGCATTAAAGAAGCTTCTGTTTCTGGCTTTGAAACGTGTTTCCCAAGGTTAAACAACCCACCTTCCAGGGATCCATGACTTGGGCTACAGGTCATGTCATCCAGCTTACGCTCCCCTTACAGGTGCACTGTTCTTGATAGCAAGTCTTCTTTTGGAATGGTCAGATGGCATAGATTGCCTGGACCCGAGTGTATGGCCTTGTCTTTTTGAAGGAGCCTACTGATGGAGAGCAGTGATGAAGCTTGCCTGGTGATGGTGAAGAGGAAAGGAAGAGACAGGAATTTCTGTTCTTAATGGCTAACATATTCATTAAGGGGATGGGGAAGGTGATTCCCTCAAAGGCTGGTAATACAGAACCACATGGCATGAAATCAATCAGAGCCTTTCTCGAGCTGTCACCTGGGCAAGTACTTGGAGCTGATGGAGCAGAGAATTAATCAGGGAATCTCAGGAGGGTAATGCTAAGACCTCTGATGGGGTGCTCAGCATCGGGGTCTTGGTGAAGAGGTACTGGCTTGTTGATGGATCCTGTTGATATAGAAGTGATTTTCGAAAAGGAGAAGGTGTAATTATCTGCTCCTTCCTGCTGAAATTAGAGGGAACCTATTGGCAATTGGAGTGTATGACACTAAGGCTCACTGGCTGATACTGACTGCACAGCAGACGTTCCGTCTCTCTGGAGACTGCCTTCAAAACCAGGCTGCCGATCCTCACCTGTATTTCTCAGGCCACTTGTTAGCAAGTTTGGCTAGCCTCTGAAATGGTAGGAAAATAACAGCTCTCCCCATTTACATATGCAAAAGCGATGAACCATCATTAGTGTCTGACATTCCTCCCAAGTACCCAGGGAGGTGAGTCAGTATCATAACTATTCATTAGGAATTCATTAGACTGTGCTTCATGGTGTCAGTTGTGGACAGAGCTGAGAATTCAGCACTGCCTACATTCTCTCCCTTTCGAATCCAGCCTCCAGCTCACTGTCTAGTGAGGATGTAGTTTGAGTCCAGTATTCCCGTGGAATGTGCATTCCATCTGGAGCAATGACTATTAAGCATATGTGACTTCAGTCAACTTATTTAGGCCTCTGGACCTCATAAGGTAGGAATAATACCCAGTGCGGGCAGTGCAGTTACTAAATACGATCCTGTAGGTCAGCAGTCCCCAACCTTTTCAGCATTAGGGACCGGTTTCGTGGAGGACAGTTTTTCCACGGACTGGGGTGGGGCGGTGATGGTTCAGGCGGTAATGCGAACGATGGGGA
Source organism: Leucopleurus acutus (assembly GCF_964270905.1). Lineage (NCBI taxonomy): Eukaryota > Metazoa > Chordata > Mammalia > Artiodactyla > Delphinidae > Leucopleurus > Leucopleurus acutus. The sequence continues at coordinate 66,835,259 of NC_139151.1, forward strand.
GCGGTGGGGAGCGGCAGATGAAGCTTTGCTCTCTCGCTGGCTGCTCACCTCCTGCTATGTGGCCCAGTTCCTAACAGGCTGTGGACTGGTACTGGTATGCGGCCCGGGGGTTGGGGACCCCTGTCCTAGAAGACCCAAACCATATTTGTCCCTTTAACACAAAGGGCTCTTGGTTGTCTGTAATCGTGATTAATAAATAAGAAGTTGAATCAGACAGCTAACTCGTGGTTATCCAAACTGTGTGCCCTCTTACATCTTCTTGGTTTGCTGATTTCCTTTGGGGCTCTTATTATTCATTAGAACCTTGGCCAGAGTCAGAGTGAGGAATGGGAAAGGAGCTGAAACTCTGACCCTTCTCATGGAAAGCTTGGGTGATAAGTTCAGTCATGTTGTTATCAAAGAATGTTCACATCATTTGGTTGTTGGTTCATTTTTTCTTTCTTTGAATATTTATTATGCCAAGTACTGTGCTAGCACAGGGGATACCTATGGTGACTGTAGTAGTCCTTGCCCTCAAGGACATTGGGATGTGGATGGGGGGAGTGATAATAAACCAGCTTAATCTATGATCTCTTATAGGTAGTCTTTGGAAACGCAGGTGATGAATGATGAAGTTGGTTTCCTTCAGTGTTAACGGTGGAAACTGAGGCACATGGCGGATACTGTGTGGTCCAGGGTTACTCAGGTAGAGGCAGAGTCCTAACTTTCAGTCCACCTCTTTTCTTGTTGCCTCACAGAGTATGAAGATATTGGCTAAAATAAGCTTTGTGGATTTTTTTTCTTTAGATCCTCACGTTCAGTGACATTTCCCTAATCATGAGGGTTAGTTAAAACTAATACTTTTATTTAAGAGCTCTTAAATCACCAGTAAGTGGGTGAGATGCTTACATTATGAGAGACCCACAGGAATTAATATAAAGGGAGCAGCAATTCCTGTGTCCTGTGTCATACCCCTTGTGCATACGTTCCTTGGATAGAGTTGGTGTCAGAAGCACCTGCATTGACCATCTAACCTCCTTCTTCCCCTAGACTTTTAAATCAAAATATGTACTGGTTGAATACTATATATATGTATGTGTGTGTGTGTGTGTATATATATATATATATGTATATGTATACACACACACACACACACACACACATATGTATAATGTTCATCATATAAGATGTTATTCCAATGTGCTCATGTTACCTGTCTTGAAATGTAAGTGGGTAGTCCTGAAAGAATGATTCATTTAGGCAGTGTGGCTATTAGCAGGAATGTTTGGGTCACTGGTAACATTTCTTTTTGGAGTTTATTCCAGTGTGGCTGGGAAGAGTTTCAGGAAAAAAGGAGGTTTTAGAAAAGTGTTAATGATGGAAACTGAGGCACATGGGGGCTACGTGATATATAGTACATTTTCAACCAACAACATTTTCCCTTCTCTCTTTTGTTTTAGGCATTCGTTTAGATTTAGGGTTATTCCCCTCAACGAAACTTCCCAGAAGAATATGAAAACTATTGATTGTGTGCATTATAAGTGCAGGCGTTTGTTACCAATTTAAATTTTCCATTTAGGCATCTGAAGACCTTAAGGAAGAGGATCCTTTAAACTTATTTCCCAAAGGGAGCCATTAGGGAAGCTCCTTCATTTCTTTACCATCCCATTATCAGTAGGTGTTTGGGCATCACAAGGTCCATACCACTGTCTAGAGATGATGGACTTGAAAACGTCATCTGTTCATGGTTTTTCAGATGATAGAGCACCTTCATTCATTATCTCACTAAACCTTTATGGAAACTCCATGGGGTAGAGTCCCTCCACTACTTAATGATTTTTCTGCACTGGGGTTGCATTTAATTTATTATTTTCATTTTATAAATTAAAACCTGAGCCTCTAGAGATTACCTAATTTAGTCTGGGCTGCGTGGCTAATGGGTGAGACAGGTTTGGAATCCAGATCAGTTTGAATCTTAATACCATACACCCCACCCCCCACCCCCGCTGCCCCCTCCACCCCCTCTGCCCCATAATACTATGTTCTTCATTTACTGAAGTGAGTGAAAGTTGGCTCCCTTGCTCAAAGGATGTATGAGGAGGTGAGGACATCAGCTCTGCAGGCACAGATATTCTATGCGTATATCACTTGATTAGATCTTATTGTTGGTAATAAGCAGGTGCTTGTTATTGTACATTCAGAAGCCAGGTAGATCGGGTGGTAGTTAACTAATTCCACACATTTTTAGGATGCTCCTAATGTGTGGCTGATTCTCTCAGAGCCACTAGATACAAGGATGGTTTCCAGGATGAGGTGGATTTTGAGCTGGGCTGGAAGGGAACTGAGGGATGGAATTTGGTATCCAGTACAGGGAGCTTTTCTCAGCCAGTCCTAGTCTTGTGATTGGAAACTCTGCCCATACAAGGCCTCATCTTACAATTGGGTTGTAAAACCAAGGGCCTGTAGAAGTCTGTGGATTATGTATCTGGTAGCTTCTGGGGCTGTGTCCTGGCCCTTGTCCAGAGTAGGTAATTCCATCCTGCTGAGCTCCAGTTCACCAAATGCAAGAGCCTGGACACGGAGTTCTTCTTCCCTTTGCAATAAATGAATAAAAACATGTGAGCATTTAGAGCAGCGCCTGTGGTTCCTAAGTGGATGGATCAATTGATGCTAGTTAATATTGCATTCCCCAACAACCAAGGAGTTGTGACCCTTAGCTTTAGAGGTAACTTGAAGGGGTTGTCTGCAAGACTCTGCTGCCTGTCTTATGAGGCCATCTACCACTTGTTGAACTAACAGGAAATTTTTCCTTATGTTGAGCCATAATCTTCTTTGGAACTTCTGCAAAGCAGGTCTAACACCCTCCCTGTGTGTAACACCTTCAGAAGTTGTTTGGTGTCTGAGGACATTAAGCTTGGCAGTTATGATTCAGAAAGATCTTACCAGTTTTGAGCCACTGGCTAAGGCTAAAAATAATGGAATTTAATAGAATAGATATAAATTCCTGATTTTAGCTCCTAACCCAATTGATCAAGAGTCAGGATTCAGGAACAGCACTTGGAGGGTGGGAGCTTAGAAGTTTTATGGATCCTAAGTCCACCTCTGAGTGTCATTTATTGAAGGTTGTGACAAACTGGGCTGGGCAAGAGGGATGATGTGAATTGTGTCTAGTCTGGAACATGGTCAGGAGACTGGGGGCTGCTCTGGTCATACCTAAATGGGTGTCTTCGGGGAGATTTGCTTCCCCAAGGCATGGATAGACCTCAAGGCTGAATGATTAGAAGTTAACCAGGAGATGGGTTGTAGCCTAATAGATGGAAGAATTTCAACATGTTAGTACAAAGGAGGTGATACTGGGAAGGTAGTGGGTTCTTTGTTATTGTTATTGGTGATGTTCATGCATAGACTGACCAGTTAATGAGATGTGTCAGAGGGGACCTCAGCTATTGAATTAGGGTTGTTGTGTTTTGGTCTGGAGACTCTGAGGCTTTCAATTATATGGTAATGTTTTTTTTTAGTCAAATAAAGTTCCCCTGGTCCCCTGGATTCCATCCCTCTACCATAGTGGTTGAGCGCTGGACACAGTTTAATCTTAAAATGTGGCTCTCTGGAGTGAAGTCTTACTGCTGTGAGCTGCCTGGAGCTGAGGAATTGGCCTGTGTTTTTGTATGTGTCTGGTTGTGTTCGTTTCGTTTTGTTTAGTTTTGGGGTAAGGTGGAGAGGGAGAGGGTGAACGGCTAGTCACCGCTCAAAGAGTTCACACATATTCTTATAATTTCTCTAATAAACCTCTTTGGAGCTAGACTCTAGGGTAGCGTGCAGTTCAGCTTGGATTTTATAAGACTCTTAGATCCCAACCAAGAAAAAAAATGTAATAATTTGAGAATTCAAAGGCCCACACTGCAGGCATTGTAGAGTTCATCTGGGGGTCAGTCACAAAACCCTTTCTTGTGGCATAATTTATATCTTTAACATTTGGCAGTTTTTAAATTCCTGTGTCAGTGTACATGTGTTGGTAAGAAGTAGTAAATATTTTGCTGACAAGTTCTTTGAAAGGTGGATCAGTGGCAGCGTTCAAAGGCAGATAACCTGAGGGTTTCCTTTATCCAGGTGCTGCCAAATCTAAAGAGCTGTCAGGATACGGAGCCAAAAGCACCCGTTGGTTATACCATTTATTGTGTAATGTTCCTGTGCCTCAGACTTTCTGCACCTGGGATCTGTAGATATACACAGCGGGGGAAGGCAGGGGAAGAGGGTTCAGTTGGGAGAGAGAAGGAAAGGGCTGGCTCTCAGAGGTGCTGGCTCTCAGAGGTGACTGCCCTGGGATACAGAGCAGTGCCTGGTACCTAGTAGGGCTGCCCGCATCTGCTTCCCACCTGGCCGCCTTTGTGGTAATGTTGCATGGACTTGAGGCGGCGGAAGGGGGTGGAATGGTGGTCGCACTAAGCTCTCCATACTCAGGCCCTGCTCCTCCCCTCTTCCAGTCAATCCCCAGGAGGAATTCTTATCCCCTTTTTGGGGAAGGCTTTGAATAAATGATCTGATGCCTTTTCAACAAAGGCATATTGATATGTTAGTGTGCAGACAGCAAGGGGTACTGGATTAGATCATTTTCACATTGGTGTTTGTGCCACTTTGACATTTGTTTGGAATGACCATAGGTTACATGCATAATTTAAGGAGAATAAATCTTTGAGAAAGATTTCTTTTGGTTCTGTAATCTTTAGTGCTACAGAAAAATAAACTAAAGCCTCCCCCACAGTTTTCCTGTGATCAGGAATTCCAAGGAGGCTACCAGATGAAGTGCCTCATGTGGGTGTGAAACATTTCTTCAGATGTGCTGGCCGCTTGCAGTTTTTGCAGGGAAGGCAGGAATTGGGGACAACTTGGTTCCAGCTTCAGGGTTACAATCTAGAAGCTGAGAGTGGCAAAGTGACCTGACTTGTACAGTGTAAAAAGCCCTGCGGTTAAATGCTATGTAATAGCAGGTCCAGGTCTGCTGGCATTGCTGTTTGTAGAATGAGTATTTGTGATAAAATAATCTCCCTCCTTCTGTCTGCCATTCTGCCGCCATCTTGCTTCTTGGTGATCCCAGTGACAAATGCTCGGATGGTTTGACATTTTAGAGTTATCGTGCTAATTGCCACAGTGAGGTAGACGCTGTTTGTTTTACTTTATTTTCTTTTAAACAACTTGTTCTGCTCTGGAGATTTGATTATCCTCGAGCAAAGTGCTCCTGGTAGATAGTAGGTACTTAGCAAATTTTGCATGATTCATTGTGAACTTGCAATTCAGAGTGAGTACTGTTCTCAGATGAAAATTTCCTCTCATCTGTGAAGATTATCCAGCTTCTGCCTGCTGTTTTCTTTCTGTTCCTAACGTGATACATGGGAACAGAAGACACTTGGATCTCAAAATTCCATATTCTCTCCTAGGAGTTATTCTCCAAGCAGAGCTGGTGACTGAAAGGTCTGCAGTAGAACCAGCGAGAGCAGTATGTTGACGGTTACCGTGTCCTTATACTATCTTTTGATTTCTCTCTTAGGTTTATTTTCTTGAAAAGGCTCCAGGCTTCGGCTTGGAAAATCCAACCGCCAAAATTGAGCCCAGCAGCTGGAGCGGCAGTGAGAGCCCTGCCGAAAACATGGAAAGGATGAGTGACTCTGCAGATAAGCCCATTGACAATGATGCAGAAGGGGTCTGGAGCCCCGACATTGAGCAGAGCTTTCAGGAAGCCTTGGCTATCTATCCACCATGTGGGAGGAGGAAAATCATCTTATCAGATGAAGGCAAGATGTATGGTAAGTGATTTGAAATGCTCCTTTGAAATGCTGCAACCTGCTTTTGTGGTAAGGGGTCAACGTAGCTAGCCTTCTACTGAGATCCATTCCTTGTATTGGGTTGAATGATCTTTGTACAATTTTAGTTGGCCATCCAAGGGACTGAATCTCAACTGAAGAGGAGAGTCAGTAAAGGACCACTGGGAAATCATTCCCTGGAGTTTCTTCTTCTTCTTCATATCAAAAGCTCTCGAGGACCAGATAGGAACAGAGGTAGTTGCAGTGGCATGTGCAGACACCAAACGTGGGGACTAATTCTTCTGAATGCACGCCCCATCAAAAGGAAGTGCTGCTGCCTAGCTCCAGATAACTGACTGAAGCTCCGTAGAAATGGGGCCTCGTGCTGCCAAATCTAGCAAGATAGATGTTTATATATGAAATGTACTCATTTTTAAAAGCCAGCATTTTTTTTTTTAAAACACAACCCTGTATAGGCCATGTAAAACATGCCCAGGGACTTGATCAGACCTTTGAACCACCAGTTTGCTGCATTGTTGCCAATTTGCAGTTGAATGGCCAGACAAGGCACTGACCCCCAGGCTACTCTGACCAGTCTCCCTTTCCACATGGGGACCCCTCACAGTGCATTCAAAACTCCAAGAGCACCCAAAAGGATGAGACCAGTTGACCAGATGGCTGGGGATGCCAAAGGTGGCAGCAAGCACCCATCCACTAGTCTGGGGCTTGCACACTGGGTTTGGACCTTCCCTGCACCTGCTGTAAAGGCTTCCAGCTGCTGACCTGTACTTTCTGCCTGCTTACCTTTTGGGAAGCAGATGGCAGGTGGTTGCATATACATTCTGCTTGTCTAATTGGGCACGTTAAGTTGGCAGTTTGCACTGTGGCTGAGTCTAAAGAGATGCAAACAAATAACCTAAACTCAAAGAGAACCGGCTCAGCAGCCTAGCGGAGGTTGTTAACTTATCATGGGAGTGATATATTTCTAAACAATTTGAAAGCTTTTCCATAATAGGGTGTTGTACCTTTAATACCGCACCTCCTCTATCAGGAGCCGTAGGAGGCTGCAGCTCAAACTAGCACCCACTGCTGAGGAGAAAGCAGATGGTGGTGCAGCTGCCACCAGCTGTGCCCCCCACCCTGCCCTACCCCTCTCCAATTTGGATGATGTAATGGAAACAAGGAAAATTTTGCTTTCTGCAGCATTCGAGTCTCTCTCCCTTGGCCAGTCGGTGTCACACACACAGGAGAGAAAGAGAACGTAAACCTTCAGTATTTGTTTTATGTTCTCATGTGATCCTTCGTAGCCAAAGAAGCTTCTTCGTGTCTGGTGAAATGGACTCAAGATGAAACATCTCAGCTGCTGTGGGTAGAAAGTTTCAGGGCCTTCGATTTTCTGTGTGCTTGTATCTTTCCTGGGCTACCCTTCCTCAGCCTGGCTATTTGCTTTCAGGGTCTTGTTTTCATACCTAAAAATACAACTTCCCCATTTTAAAGGCAGAGAAAAGCACTTTAATCTTTGAGCCTTCTTTGAAGCTGATTTTATTAGGAGTAGTGAAGGTGGCTTCGGGCCATTCTACCTTGTACCAACACCCATTTGTTTACCCAGAGATTGTTTTAATCTAAAATACTGGCCTAGTGTTGGACATGCTGGTGGGAAGAACTACTGCCTTTCATTTCTCGCTGGGAATATGGGAAAGGAGCTGTCCCTTTGGGAAGCAGGTTTTTGGGCTAGGAATAAGAACATAATTCAAAGCCGGAGTTATTCTTTTCAACTCCAGTTTTGTTTTGCTTTTTTCCATTGATTTTACTTTTTAGGTGGCAGCCATGGTAGATTGAACTCATTTTTTTTGTGAAAATAATTTGTGAAAGAATTCTTGTTGGTATTTGGCGGTCAAAGGCAGCAGACTAGGAAAAAGAATTGTGAGAAGCTTTGGATTTGAGCCGTCTACCCACAGTGAACTTGAACAATCCTACCCCTTGGTGTGTGTCTGAGTTTTCTCCCCTGTACAAAACGAGGGTAAAGTAGATGATATCCGTGGTCCTTGGGGCGTATATGTTGTATGATGCTGGATTTTGTGACTTGTACTTCAGTAAGAGTGATCAGTCTGTTAACAAATGTGGTGCTGGTTGTGGAGCATGTCTTTAATACTGAAAGTAATCAGATTCTGAGTGCTTCCTGAGAGCGTGTGTTCTTGACGCATAGATTCTTTTTTTCCTGAAATCCACGTTACATTTATTGACTGTGTTGGTGACCAACCTGATTTAAAATTGGGCGGTCATTTTGAGCGAGTAGCATTAGGAATTAAAACTGCAACATCATGTGTCCTGGTTAGGGGTGCAAGAGATGGATTTGCTGCAGTGGCCCTGAAGCCATCCCCATGTCTAGGCCACTGCCTGGGAGAGAAAACATCCCCTTCAACTCCCTCTCTTTGGCCAGCGTGGAGGAGCTTTGCTTGTACTGCTGCTTTGGAAGGGAAACATGGTGGTTATCAGGGCTATGGGAGATGGAGACTGGATCCCTTCAGAGAAGCTAGCCCAGGTGCCTGAGAGCTGCATGGGACCTGCCTGTAACTTTGAGGGCGAGAGAAGGTTGATTTGGGAGCCTCCACAGTGAGGCCCCAGCCACTCGGGAATTGAGTCATGTGAGCAGTGTGGGACCAGAGCTACTGTTCCTTGGCTTCCAGCCTGTTCCCCATCTTATCACACGTGAATCAGGACACAAACCAGACCAGGAGTCGAGGTTTCTGAAGGTCCTAAGAGCATGCTTTTTCTCTTAAGCATTTTGGAAATGAAAACATTGAAAGCATTTTGGATTCCATGGAGTAAAATCAAAATAATTTAATGCCTTCTAGTGAGATGCCAAGTGTTTTTGACTTGAGGGGGTTATTCCGGTATTTCTGAGCATCTGTAGAGTATTGTGATGTCACTAATCCTGAGCCTTTGGAGAAGCAAGGTCAAGTGCAGTGCTGATTTATTTTGGTAATGAAGTCTCCTCCGTGGTTGACAGTGGGGCAAATGCAATCTTGTAGAGGGGGAAAATGGAAAACTCTCTTTACTTTGAGGTTTGGGCCATTAGAAAAGATGGCTTAATTTTCCCTGTGCTACCTGGGTCGGTGGAGAGGCCGAGCCTTTATGTGGCTGGTCTCCACGTGGACAGATTATTTCTGCTTGCGGTACCCTATGGGTAGGCAGTTGTTCTTAGGGATTATTAGAAGGAGGGTGAGACTTCTTTGACTGTTCTTAAGAGGTTACAAGCTCACTCCCTCTCTTCTCTGTGTTTTCTTTTTCCTTTCTTTTTCGTATTTTTACATTGCTGTGTGTCTCTTTCTCTGTGGAGAAAGCTGTGGAGTAGTTAGCAGGAGGACAAGATGGCAGAGATGTTCTTGATCAGCAGAGTTGTCTGGAATTGAATTTCACAGGAGCAGGTCACAGCTTAAAACAAGACAGAACAAAACAGTGAATCATGGGAATGTCTGGATGTGTTTTCTATTGCACTTGAAAACCCTAGTCAGGCAGTGTGGTCAGATATCTCTCATAATCAAGTTAGGGACCGGAGCTAACATTCACTGGCTGCTTGCCTCAGAGACACGCAGTGTAGCACCTTAAAGTTTGAACTTTGGAATTGATATGAAGCCTGGCCCTACCTCTTCTAGACATCAGACTCCGGGCAAGTTGCTTTTCCTCTCTGTGCCTCCATTTCTTCAACTGCAAGAGAGATTTAGATAGATCTTCCTTCACAGGATCGTTATAAGAATTAAATGAACTTGTTGTGGTTTGGGATCCTCCTACCACGCTTGAACAGTGTCTGGCATACAGTGAGAGTTAATCAGTGTTTCTGAAGTGAAAATAAAGTGCTCTCTGCCAATCGCTGGGTTAAAGGCTTTACATAAAACTTCGTCTCATGCTCACAACAACATTTTGAGGTGGGTATTGTGATTCCCACTTTATAGATGAGGAAGCTGAGTCTAAAAGGGATAAAGTGGCTTGTGCATGACTAGTATAAATGGTATAGCTGGATGCTTTCAAAACCAGCTCTGTCTGACTCCCAAACCCGGACTCTTTCCACTGTGCTTTCATTCCTTCCTTGCTGGAGGTCATTATAAGTGAATTCAACAAGTCAGCATTGAGAGTACCGCCTGTATTCCGGCCCCGTACTAGGGGTTGTCAGGGATACAGCAGCGAGCCAGACAGACAAGTCCCTGCCCTCATGGAGCCATCACAAGTTCATTTGCAGGAAGCACTGACCTGAGGTTAGGGCTGTGTGCCAGAGCTTTCTGGGAAGTCTGAGACCCCTTTGAAGATGTTCACCTTCCACTTAGCCTTTTGAAGCCTGTTCTTGGCCACCAGTGTCCAGGGCACCTGGCCCAATGCTGGCAGGAAGAAAGCTTCTCAAATATCGCAGTGGGGAGGATCCTAGATCATAAGGCTGGCCTTGGTGGTGGCCAGAAAGATGTCTGGAAGATTCTGGTGCCCTAGGATCCTACAGGCAGCTTGGGCAGAGCAATTGCTGGACAATTGAGTTCTCCTTTTGTGAGCAGATATCTTCAGGGTTCTTGCTTAGGAGAGCTCCAGGGGTGCCCCCACTTTCTTGCTAGGTTGCCAGGCCTACTGGTCAGCCCTAGAGAGCTGAGTTGTGAGGCATAGAAAAGTTGAGGAGGAAGATATCGCTGGGCCAGTCCTCCCTGGCTGGTCTTCCCCAGTTGCTGACCTGAGCCCTCCCAACCAGGGGAGCACAGGAGTCGGACTTGCCTCTTTTGCTTACTTCACAGAAGTACAAGATAGAGGAGAGAGGGGGCTGCTTCAGTGAGGTGGTGGCAGAACTGACAAGGGACATCAGAAGGAGTGCACACAAGCAGGCACAGGTGTGCGCCAGTTCATCAGTGCAGACAAAGCGGCTGACATCTGAGGTCCCCATGCTCCTCCTGCTCTGAAGAACTGGGCAAGGCAGTGCAGAGTCGTCCCTCTGGAAGACGGGGTACTTTCACGTCATTTCTATGGGGACCAGGAAGGTGGGCTACCTCTGTGGAGGCCCCAGCAGCCCTGATGTGGACATGGATGTAGAATCTGAGCCCTGTAGGATCTCCAGGCCTTGGGAGAGTGAGCCTTGGGGCCTGACCTGAACTTGTTCTTCCCATTTCTCTGTCTGAACATCATGTGGCATCTTTGATTTCCTCTTTCTGTCTTACCTGTGATTTGGGATATTATTTCAAATGAATTTGCTTAGAAATGTGAAGGACAAAGTGCTGTGCCCTTAGAACAGGCTAGAAGCTCCGTAAGGCAGGGGCCCCACCCTGTCTTGCTGGACAGAGAAGGTATCAGTAATGTATGCTGAATATATGCATGTGTGAGTTATTATTTAAAATAAAGAAAGGTGAGTAGGTAAACCTCTGAGCCCCAAGAGGAGCTGGCTAGAAAGAAAGGGAGAAAACAGAAAAAAAAAAGAGAGAGAGAAAGATGTGTTGGTATATTTAATGGTCTTCCTAGACTGAGAAGGAAGAAATACTGGTTTTTGCTCTGTGTGTTGGCAAATGTTAGTTCAAGAGGTAGGAAGGATTTCTACCCACATAAGCACAGCAACAGAACAAGGGTTAATTCTGGGATCCTCAGAACACATGAGTAATGGGGGATTTTGAAATAGTTTGGTTCCTGTGAGAATAGCAAAGCCAACGTCATCAGTGTTTGGACTGGGAAGTTTAACATAGTGGGGGTCTGACCTACAAAGGTTTATGCACAAGGTGTGAGCCCTTGTGCAATCCAGGTAAAAAATAGCTAATTAGGATGGCTCAAGAATTGGTCATAAGGGCGAAAAAAAAATAAGAGAGAGAATGTTAAATTATTACCAAGTTGGAAACTTATGCTTTTCAACAGCTTTCTGTGGCAATGGATGAGCGCTGGGATTCGGGAAGACATGGATTCGGGAGTCGTTCAGTGAGGGCCTGTGCTGTGCGTGGACTGTGAGTGGGGACTACAGATGTAAAATAATTAAGAAAGCTGACCTGTTTGACCACTTAACTGTGTGCTAGGCACTTTCTCATTGCTTTAGAATGCGTCGACTTGTTTATTCCTCAGAACAACCCAATGATGTAGGTTACCGTGACTATCCCTGTTCTATAGCTGAGGAAGCTGAGGCCCACCAAGGTCAAGTTACTTGCTCAAGGCCACAGTAAATAAGTCGTAGAGTTGACGTTTGAAAGTCAGCTTGATACAACAAGCCAGTTAAGACAACTAACTACAATATTGACATGGAAGGAAGTATATTCTGTACTAGAGAGATATACGGCTCAGTGGTAGGGCAGTAGAAAGTACCATTGTTTATGATTGGGGAATGCGCATGTCTATATTTGAAAATGCAAAAGGCTGGAAGAGTCAGAGTCTGAGAGGCAGACTTAGGTGAACTAACTTTCAATGGGAAAAGGCCACTTAGTGTTTTTTATTTTTTTTTTGCTTTTAAACTTACTTTGGATTACAGACCCCCTTTGAGAATCTATAGAAAGTTGTGGATCTCTTCTCCAAAAAAATGCATGCTTGTGCAGTTATAGAATTGTTGCATATAATTGTTGCAAGGGATTTCTGAAGCCTAGGTTCACATTTGCTACTGTGGGGAGAGAGAGAGAAGGGGAAGGGCATTCAGGCCTAAGGGAGCAGCATGATAAAGGCACAGAGACCTGAAAGGACCCAGCTCTGGTGCTCTTAGAATTGAGGGTGTATCCTGGAGGGGGATGGCAGATGAACCTAGAAATGTGGGCTGGCACTGCATTGTGGAGGGCCTCGAGTGCCATGCCATGGTGTCCGGCGCTCATCCTGGGGACAGAGGGAAGCCATTGCATGTTTTCAGGAGAGGTGATGTGACAGCCTGGGTTTGACAAAGCCAACTCTGAAGGTGTGAAGAGAGGTTAGATGACTATTGCAGTAGGCCAGTGGGAGAGGCTGAGCCTAAACTTCGGTACTGACGGTGCTGGCAGAGAAGTTTCAGAGGTCGAACCAACAGGATTGGCTGACCAGATGCGATTTGTGAAAAAGAAGATAGAGTTGAAGATGATTCCAGGGTTCTGCTTCTGGGTGGTGGGGAGGACGATGGGACTATCAAATGGATGGGGAGTGCAGACATGAGAAGCAGTTTGTAGAGAGGAGAGGAATGAGGAGTTGAATTTTGTTATGTGCCAGAGGTGTACTGGGTGGCCATCCAGATGAGGGTGATCTGTGGTGTTCGGAAATTCCTGCTTGGAGCTCAGGCAGCTTGGAGTTGCAGGGATAGTTTGGGGGCTCATCACCAGAGAAGGGATGAGAATGGGGGATATGCGCAGGCTCACGTGTACTGTGGTGAAATGGGCATGGATTTTAAATGGAGTGTCTGTGTTTGTGGGAGAGTAAAAAGATTGCCTTTTTAAGAAAAAGATAGACCCATCAGTGGTTCCCAAGTCTGACCATCATCAGCAGAAGCACTTGAGAAGCTTAAAACAAGAGACATACAAAAACAGACTCAAACCAGTTGAATCAGAATCTCTGAGAGTGTGGTCTGGGAATCTGTGTTTTTAAAAGCTCCCTGAGTAATTTGGGTGACCAGCCAGGTTTGAGAGCCACTGGGCTAAGCTACAGCCTGGGTCCAAGAGGACAGGGCCACAGTTTTAGAGTTGGTAAAAGAAACAAATGAGGAGGGAATGAGACTGACATTTGAAACAGTCCTTACAGACTTTGGGTACAGGAAATGAGCTACATTATTCAGTTTATGCTCCCTGTGTACAGAGAGGGAACATTACCATGGCCCAGATTTGCCATGTACAGGAAGAGCCATGAGGTAGTATCTTAAAGGGCATAAAAAGTTAAAGGAAGACTTATTTTAGGACAGGGTAGAGACTTGGCCATTTAGTTAGTAGAGGAGAAAATATATGTAATTGATGGAATAGAACCAGGAAGAGACTTTAAAAGGAGTAGGGCTTCTTTTACTCTGATGCATAATGGCAGGAGAAGGGTCCAGGTAGAGGGCCCAGGGAGGGCATAGTGATTCCTTTCTTCAGATGAGAAGTAAGGCCATGTGAGCTGAGGTGGCTTACGGGCTTTTGAAAAATAGAGCAAGCTTAGTAGAGATACTGTGGGGGAATGGGATATGGACGCACGGGGGTGAGTAAAAGAATTGCTGAGCGGTGGAAGGAGGGCCTGAGAGAAGTTGGAAACATTACTTTCTTCTTTTAATTGAAATTTTTATTGAGATAATTGTAGATTCACATGCAATTGTAAGAAATAATACGAAGATCCTTTGTACACTTTGCCCATTTCCCTCCAGTGGTTACATTTTGTAAAACTGTAGTATAATATCATAATGAGGATATTAATGTTGATACAATCCACTGATCTTATTCAGATTTCCCCAGTTCTACTTGTACTCATTTGTGAATGAGTGTGTATGTGTGTGTGTGTGTGTGTGTGTGTTTTATTAAGTTCTGTACAGTGTTATCACCTGTGTAGGTTTGTGTATCCACACCTCAATGGTACAGAACAGTTCCAACACCACAGGGATCCCCAGGGTTGCCCTTTTATAACCATACCCAATGCTGTCCTGCTTCCCCTGACTTTACCCCTAACTCCTAGCAACCATTAGTTATTCTCTATTTCTAAAATGTTGTCGTTTCAAACATGTTATCTAGTGAAATCATACTGTATGTAACCTTTTGGGATTGGCTTTTTTCCATTCATCATAATTCCCTGGAGATTCATCCAGGTTGTGTGTGTATCAGTAGTTTGTTCCTTTGATTGTTGAGTGGTTCCCTAGTGTGTATGTACCACAGTGTACTTACCCTCTCACCTGTTGAAGGGTATCTGGGTTGATTCTAGTTTTTGGCTATTACAAATAAAGCTGCTATGACCGTTTATATACAGGTTTTTGTGTGAACGTAAGTTTTCATTTCAGTGGGATAAAAGCATTGCTGGGTCAAATGGTAGTTGTGCCTTCAGTTTTTTTTTGTTTGTTTGTTTGTTTTAAACTGCTCAAGTGTTCTTCAGAGCAGCTGTACCATTTTACATTCTCACTTGCAATCTAGGTTCTCTGCATCCTCACCAGCGTTTGGTGGTATCACTATTGTTTGTTTTAGTCATTCTGATAGGTGTGTGGTGATATCCCATGTGGTTTTAAATTGCATTTCCCTAATGACTAATGATGTGGAACTTCTTTTCATGTGTTTATTTGCCATCTGTATATTCTCTTCAGTGAAATGTCTGTTCATGTCTTTTGTCCCTTTTTTAGTTGGATTATTTATATTTTTACTGTTGAGTTTTGGGAGTTCTTTATTTTAGATATGAGTTCCTTGTCAGGTATGTGGTTTGCAAATATGTTCTCCTTGTCTGTAGCCTATCTTTCCATCTTCTTCACATGGGATTCCGCAGAGTAAAAGTTTTAAATTTTGATGAGATCCAATGGATTAATTTTCCTTTTTGTGCATTGTACTTTTAGTGTCAAGTCTAAGAACTCATTGCCTAACCCTGGATCCTGAAAATTTTCTTCTATGTTTTGTTCTGAAAGGTTTCTGGTTTTATGTTTTACATTTAAGTCTATGATCTGTTTTGAATTAATTTTTGTACAAGGCGGAGAACGTTACTTTTGGGGGAACCCACTGGCGTTATTATGTGATATATATATATTTTTCTGCCAGGGGATTATTGGTTTATCCATATTTTGACAATGTCAAGCCTTGGGGCCTGAGACACCAAGGTGCTAGTGAGTGCATGCTTGCACCAGTCTAGGTAGGGACGGGGACAAGGTGAAGCTGGAGGGGCTGGCAGGTCGTGACATGTGCTGCTCAGAGGCTGTGCACACGTAGGAGAGGTGGCGGGACAGGAGGCTGTGGTCATGCACAGGTGAGGAAGCATCTGAGGTTAGAGGTGGAGAGATTTCAAGTGACGAGTTTCAAGGTGTGGCCGCAAATGTGATCAACTGATATGAACGTGGGTGATGGCCACTGGAGACACGGAAGTAGGACATGGTGAGGCTCATCAGCATTGATTGGATAATATGTTGACGTTGAAGTCCACAGTAGTGAACTGTGAATTTGCAAATAAACCTACCAAAGTGTAACCAGTTAGTAGGGGGATTTCTTTTTTTCTTTTTCTTTTTTTTTTTTTTTTTTTTTTTTACGGTAGGCGGGCCCCTCACTGCTGTGGCCTCTCCCGTCGCGGAGCACAGGCTCCGGATGCGCAGGCTCAGCGGCCATGGCCCACGGGCCCAGCCGCTCCGCGGCATGTGGGATTCTCCCGGTCCGGGGCACGAACCCGTGTCCCCTGCATCGACAGGCGGACTCCCAACCTCTGCACCACCAGGGAAGCCCTCTCTTTTTCTTTTTTTGCGGTATGCGGGCCTCTCACTGTTGTGGCCTCTCCCGTTGCCGAGCACAGGCTCCGGATGCGCAGGCTCAGCGGCCATGGCTCACGGGCCCAGCCGCTCGCGGCATGTGGGATCTTCCCGGACTGGGGCATGAACCCGTGTCCCCTGCATCGGCAGGCGGACTCTCAACCACTGCACCACCAGGGAAGCCCAGGGGGATTTCTTTGAGGAGGACAGGACCCCATGGATATGAATGGGAAGAGTTTGATATTGATATGAATGGCATGGGCCTAGTAAAGAGCAGGTGGCAGAACAGTCTGGCAAAAGGAACATTGGGGTCACAAGAAATTGCTAACATTCTCTGCCTTCCTCCTCCCAAATTCTTTGGCTGCCCTAAAACTATACCTATTTGTGATGTATCTATATGCCTTGTTGCCCTCATCTGTAGAATGGGGCGAGGAAATCAACATATTTCTCCATACCTCTCAGCAGTGTTGAGAGAAAATGCAGTTATGTATGAGAAAGTATTTTGAACTGAATTCTAAAAATACTACTTTTCTTAGGTTAAGCCCCCCTGTTCATGGCACATTAGAAAGGTAGGAAAGTATATTTTGGAGCAGTCACTCAGGATTAAGTTGCCTAGCCTAGGTAGAGGGTTGTTTGGTTAAGGGAGGTACTTTGGTAGAAACATTTCAGAGTTTCTGCCAAAGAAGGTACTGGAGAAGGGGAGATCAGGGCAAACTTGACTAGGTCAGAGTCACAGCTGATGGAAGGGACCAGTGGGCAGTGGGAACCTGTTGCCGGCAGAGGCTGGGCAGGCCCCATAGCAGTAGCTTCCACTGGACTCACGGATGTGCACTTTTTTAGCTGCACGGCCCTGGGTTCCAATGCTGTCTCTCTCGTTTACCCCTGCTGACTTCCACCTAGGGCTAGAGCTTCGATTCCTCTCTCTATAGCATTTCACTTGAGAGTGTGTCTTAATTTCTTAATACCATTGTTATTTAAATGTATCCCATTCCTTTGGTAGTAAGTGTTTAAAGTGGTCATTTTACAAATTATTGTTATTATGATAGTGTTCTGCTGATCTCTGTAGTAGAGGGCCTATAATACTCAACTCAGTAAATTAAAACATATAAATGTGCTATGTGGTTAAGGTCATAGAAAAAAATCTGAAGGAATTTAGAACATGAATAGCAGTTGCTGCAGGCGGATGGGTTTATGGGGAACTCTGTGTGTCTATTATATATTTCTGTATTAATGGAGTTCTGTTAAATAGTGAACATATGTTACTTTTGGAATTAGAGGGAAAAATAATTATATAGTTTATTTTTTCCTCTGATTCTGAGTAAGAAATACTCATTAAAGAAAAATGTGGAAAATACCAAGAATGAGAAACAAGTCATATCATCCAGGTGGACAATGGTGTGTGATGTTCACTAGGGATTAAGTTGGGTGGGCCACTGCAAGGTCCTGGTGGGCAGGAGAGCGGTTCTGGGAGAGGAGCTGGTGCCAACAAGCTGTTCCTTCCATGGGTTCATGGCCGAGGCACCGATCTGGGGAGACAGGTGGTTTGAGAGTGGTGGTGCTGGGGCCAGGAAGCAGGGCAGGGTGTTCTTATTATACATCGTAGGACATTGGTCCAGGAGTTCGACAGGTGCCCAGTCAGTTGGACCTGTCAGTCAGCTGTCCAGACTAACAGTGGCATTATTCTGATGTTCATGTTTTGTGGTAAAATGGTGATGGGAGAGACAGAGGAAAGCCTTCAAATAAATCCATTCGTCCAGTGTCCACATGTTCACAGCAAGCTGCTACAACAGAAGGAACAGGATCCACATCTTTGCCGAGCTAATATTAATCGTTTAACTTGTACTTTAGGGTGGACATGCTTTATTTCTGGAGGGTTGCGGCCCTGTCTTTTTAAAAATGTCGGTAGTCTTTTTGATGACGATGTTATTCTTTGTAACAGATTCCTGGTAGGTAATCTTGTACTTGCATTGCCTTTAGGCAGAGGTAGGTGGATTTTAGAGTATGAAAACACTCTGGAGACTTTAGAGAGTGCTATAAATTCTCATTTGATTATAATCATTTGATTTAATCACGGGTATATTTCATTTACTTGATATTTACCTGCTATGCCTTCACTACAGATTATTCCATCTGCCCACCTTTCTTCTCTCAAATGCTTCAATTCCAGGTAAATAATAAAATCAAATCGTTCTTCAAAGTCCATATGGATATTATTTCTTTAAAGCCTCTTCCTGTATCAGATATACGCCCACTCCTCTCTGCCCTTTTAGAATACAGTCTGAAAGGTGTGACAGCGAAATTTCCTGCCTGGGACATTTAATTTATTTAAAAAAAATTTTATGTAGTGTTGCAGTGCTCCCCCTCTACAGGCGGTGAAATCGATCATTAGCTGAAAAAAAAAATTTCCATAGACACTGTTCTTTTTACAATAGCTGGAGGAACTTTTTAGGCTACCTTGAAAGCAAGTGCTCTGGGGGAAATGTAATTGATCACCCCAAAGCTCTGCAGCATCCCGGGTAACTTTGAACATATGTTAATAAGCTGAGTCCCCCACCCCCCCAGCCATTTACAAAAGTCCTAATTACTCACTCTGTGCCTGCCCTCTTCCCTGGGTCTGCCTCTGTGCGCTGTGACTTGCTTGCTATTGTGTTGAGACAGGCTTTGGCAACTGTCTCTTAGATGAATGGTTCTATTACAAACACAGTAGCTTCCGTGACAGCTTAGAGGAGATTGTTGTTTATGACTGCTTTTATGGAGAGGGTTTGGTGCACATTAATGTCCTGATAAAGACATTTGTACCTATAAAGTAGCCACAGCCTTAAACATACTTGATTGTGAATAAGGTATTGGGGCTGATGACATGCCAGATGTTAGGTATCGGATTGCATGTTTATTCAACTGTTGCTGCAGTCTCTGTACTTGGATGTGCCTTTGTGTTTGCTGTCTCACAGCAACACACAGACTGCAATGGCGATATGATCCTGATTATGGAAGATGCTGTTTGGGTTACTTGGATCCTAAGCCATGTGTATTAGGAAGCATTCTCTCAGTCCCCGTGTGTCCTGAGACAGCAGTCATGAACAGTTGTTAGGTGAAGGGAATTGCCAGGTGGGATGACCACATGCATTGGGATAGGGGCCTTTTGAGATGGACAAATCTTAGTCAGGCCTGGACTGACCAGAGCAGGCATTGTGACAGAGATTGATAATAATAATAATAACGGTATTTATCCAGTGCTTGCAGTGTGCCAGGTACTGTTCTAAACAATTAACATCAACTCATTTAAGCCTCCTTACAAATCAATAGCTATTATTATTATTCCCATGTTACAGTTGAGGAAACCAAGGCCTAAAAAGGTTCAGTAAATTGCCTAGGATCGTAGAACTAAGAACTCCTGGAGCCAGGATGTGAATCCCCATCAGTTTGGTTCCATTGCCTGAACTCTTCACCACCATCGTCTGCTGCCTCTGATTTGTGACAGGATGGGAACCTGAGGTTCTCTGGACCGTACCCCTACATTGCTGCCTTGCCGTGTGGAAGAGAGTTTTGGTTCCAAGTAAACGATGAAAAAAGGAGAATGGACTTTCCTGGTATCTGGGACACTCTTCATCCTGTTTTCTGCCTGGTAAACTCCTACTGGTCCTTCAAGACCAGCAGTAGAAAATACCCCCCCCCCCCCCCAACCTTCCTTAGTCTCCACAGGCAGAGCTAGTTGCTCCCTCCTTTGTGTTTCCATAGCGTGTTATTTGACCGCCTTTCAGAGCGCTTTTCAGACTCTTTTTTAACATCTTTATTGGAGTATAATTGCTTTGCATTGTTGTGTTAGTTTCTGCTGTATAACAAAGTGAATCAGCTATACGTATACTTATATCCCCATATCCCCTCCCTCTGGCGTCTCCCTCCCACCCTCCCTATCCCACCCCTTTAGGCGGTCACAAAGCCCTGAGCTCATCTCCCTGTGCTATGTGGCTGCTTCCCACTAGCTATCTGTTTTACATTTGGTAGTGTGTATATGTCCATGCCACTCTCTCACTTCGTCCCAGCTTACCCTTCCCCCTCCCCGTGTCCTTAAGCCCATTGTCTACCTCTGCGTCTTCATTCCTGTCCTGCCCCTGGGTTCTTCAGAACCATTTTTTTTTTTTAAGATTCCATGTAAGTATGTTAGCATACGGTATTTGTTTTTCTCTTTCTGACTTACTTCGCTCTGTATGACAGACTCTAGGTCCATCCACCTCATTATAAATAACTCAGTTTCATTTCTTTTTATGGCTGAGTAATATTCCATTGTATATATGTGCCACATCTTCTTTAGCCGTTCATCTCAGACTCATTTTTAATGTGCGTGTCTGTATCTCCAGCCCCTAGCATAGTGCCTGGCACACATTAGGCCTTCAAAAAAAAAGTTTGAATTAGTGACAGTTGCCGGTGATAATACTTTCATGTTTTTTCTCTATAAGGTGTTCTTTCCCGCAGCCTTATTGTTACCACATTTACAACATTCTAAAGAAATAATGGAGGCGAGGATTATAATTTCATAGATAAGAAGCTGAGGCACAGAGCCCATGATGTTTTCCATTAGAGCATCTTATCTTGAGGAACCTCTTGGTGAAGCAGAACTTAGTGTAGAACCAGCAGCACCTCACTCCCATGTTTACACCCTTCTGTTGTAACCGTATTGACCCTGTGCCTGAGGTGTTGCGAATGAGAGCAGTTTAGTTTAGTTTACATTTTATGTCAGTATCACAATGGTTTTGTCCAAATGGGACATTCAGTGGCTGTCTTCATCGCTGAGCTTGGCTTGGTTATTGCAGTGACTGAATCTACCCACTTCCCACCCTGATTTGATTTTTACAAGTCAGAAATTCTGTCCTTAGAAAGCTAGACTTCGACAATTATTTTTTCCTAGTATGTACCTGACACAGTATGTTTGTACGCTTATCTGTCTCCGAATGGAGGGTGTGTGTGTGTCTGTTTGTGTACATGCGCAAGTGGACATAGCTTTTTTCAGGTTGACTCTGGGTTTAGTTTTAGTTGTCTGAACGTTACTTCAACCACTGATTATTCTAAGATGACATTGTTGATCCTGGATGATTCACTTAAGTGGAACAATGAACCAAGTAAGCTATCACTGTGGAATTCAGAAGGATGTTAAGTTAGGGCGGGTTACTAGACCTTTGTGACCAGGTCACAAAATCTGGTTAGTATAGTTTTAACCTGCCACTAATCTAGTTAGTGTCTGGTTTGTATGGGGGCTTGTCAGTTAGCTCAAAGGAGTAAGTTCTTCATGGTGATGAAGGTCATAGGGTCAGGAGTGGGGGCTGACTGGGTTTAAATCCTGTGTCTACTATGTGTAACCGTGGGCAGTTTAATATTCTTAGACCTTCATTTCCTCATCTGATAAATGGGGCAAATACGAGTGCCCATCTTACAAGTTTGATGTGAAGGTTAAATAAGATAATGTGTGAAAACGTTTTGCACGCCCAACCCATTCTTTGAGAGCAATATTAACCCTGAAAACAAAACCAAAGACTTTATAAGAAGACTGTAGACTAAATCTCTTAAGAATATAGGTGCAGAAATCCCCAACAAAATACTTGCAAACCGAATCCTGCAACATATATAAAGGATTACACACCATGCCCAAGTGGGATCTACCCCAGGAATGCAAGGTTAGTTTAAAATTCGAAATTAGTTAATGTATATAATAACATCATATCAATAAAGAACAAAAATCACATTAACATCTCAGTAGATGCACAAAAAGCATTTGACAAAATCCAGCACCTCTTCGTGATATTAATACTCAAAAAGCTAGAAATAGAACTTCCTCACCTGATAAAGGGCATTTATGAAAACTCCACCACTAACATCATACTTAAAAAGATATTCTATGTTCATGGATTGGAAGGCTTAATATTATTAAGATGGCAGTAATCACCAGATTGATCTATAGATTCATTGTAATCCCTATGAAAACCCCAACTAACTTCTTTGTAGAAATTGACAAGCTGATCCTAAAATTCATATGGAAATTCAGGGACCCAAAATAGTGAAAACA
Organism: Leucopleurus acutus; assembly: GCF_964270905.1. Lineage (NCBI taxonomy): Eukaryota > Metazoa > Chordata > Mammalia > Artiodactyla > Delphinidae > Leucopleurus > Leucopleurus acutus. The sequence goes on from NC_139151.1 coordinate 66,857,436, forward strand.
ATCTTGAAAAAGAAGAAACTTCTTTTTCAAGATAACTTCTAAACTTATTACAGAGCTACAATCTTATGATGATGTGGTACTAGTATCAAGTTAGGCACACACGTCAGTGGAATAGAATCAAAAGTCCAGAAATAAACCCTCACACTTATGGTCAGTTGAGTTGCAACGAATGTATCAAGATGATTTTAAGAGGAAAACAGTAGTCTTTTCAACAGATGGTGCTGGGACTGTTGGATATCCACATGCAAAGAATGAAGTGGACCCCTTTCTCATATCATACACTATAATAACTAAAAATCCATCATAGACATAAATGTAAGAACTAAAACTATAAAACTCCAGAAGAAAACTGAGAATAAGTCTTTCTGACTTTGGTTTAGCTTTCTTGGATATAACACCAAAAGCATAAGTAATATAAGTAAAAATAGATAAACTGATACTTCGTAAAAATTACACACTTTTTGTAAATTGTAAACTTTTTACAAACGCAATATTGTAAAGCAACTGTACTCCAATAAAATTTTTTTAAAAGTATTAAAAAGAAGAAGACAACCCAGAGAATAGGAGAAAAACTTTCTTCAGATTATAAATCTGATAAGGGACTTGTATCTAGAATGTATAAATAACTCTTACAACTCTAATAAAAAGACAAATAACCCAATTAAAGAATGGGCAGATGATCTAAACAGACATTTCTTCAAAGAAGATATACAAATGGCCAATAAGCATATGCAAAGATGCTCAACATCATTAGGCATCAGAGAAATGCAAATAAAAACCACAATGAGATACCACTTCATATCCGCTAGGATGGCTATAGTCAAAAAGACTGGCAATAAGTGTTGGCTTGGATGTGAAGAAACGGGGACTCCTATACATGACTGGTGGAAATATAAAATGATACCACCACTTTGGAAAACAGTCTGGCAGTTCTTCAGAAGGTTCATCATAGAATTGCCATATGACCGGAAGTTCTCCTCCCAGGTATATAACTAAGAGAAGTGAGAACAGATGTCCCGACAAAAACTTGTACACTAGTATTCATAGCAACATTATTCATTAATAGCCAAAAAGTACCAGCATCCCAAATGTCCATCAGCTGATGACTATGTAAATAAAATGTGGTATATCCATACAACAGATTATTTGGCAATAAAAAGTACTAATAAATACTATGATATGAACAACTGTTGAAAACATTATGCTAAGTGAAAGAAGACCGTCACAAGACTACATATTGTGTGATTCTGTTTGTGTGAAATGTCTAGAACAGGCCAGTCTATAGACAGGAAGTAGATTAGTGGTTTTTTAGAACTGGAAGATTTGAGAGAAATTGGGGAGTTCCTGCTAATGGGCTTGGGATTTCTTTCCGAGATGATCAATATGTTCTGAGTTGGTTGTGGTGAGGCGTACACAAGTCTGTGAGTATACTAAAAATCAGAGCCTTGTGCACTTTAAATGGGTGAGTTGTATGGTATGTGAACTATATCTCAATAAAGCTGGTCTGGGTGTATATGTATATGCCTAGCATTATATTAATACATGGCCCATTTTGAAAGTGGTCAATAAATGTTAGCTACTATTATAATAAAACTTTCTTCTTTCACTAGTAAAGATGAAATGAGAGGAGAATGCTGAAAAAGTAGGTGAACATACCAGTTAATTAAGATACTGAGTGAGAGAGAAGGTGGCCGAATCCAAGGCAGCAGTAGGCCAGGAGCTGAACGCTAATTTTGGAGAACTAATGTAAAGGTTAAGTCAAGTTACGTGGTGCAAGTGCCTGGCACATAGTAAGTACCCTGAACTGTTATGTACGTTTGAATTTAGCTACCCTTAAAATGTTGTTGAACTTGGGTCTCCAGATCCAGATGTCACCAGACCACATGTTCTTCACAAAAGAATAATCACCGTTAGTGTGATAAAGGCCAGGGGTTTTGTGTCGAGGAGTCATTAAACCAGATGTGTGTGTTTTCCTTTTAAATCACAATAAGTATGACAAAGACCAGGGTCTTGGTTCTGGTGCTCTGGTCTTTTTCCAGGTGCAGTGTCTGGGGAAACTCAGTTTCCCATAGTCAGTCCAAGGTGAACAGCTTTGCTCTTTGCAGGATGCCTTTGGGCCTGTGTGCTCAAATCCCTCTAGAAGAGATGGACAGAAAGCCCAGCCCTCACACTCTGGAAGTTATTCTCTGCAGAAGCTTTGCATCAGTACTGTTGATGCCCTGAGCTAGTTATCAGTGGTTCCTCTTGTAGAGCTTGGAAAACATGTGCCAACTAGGCAAGAAGGTTCTCTGCTAAGTTGTATGTATTTGCTATCGTGTGTCACAGTATTTTTTTCCCCAGGTGTCTACCTATGGAAGGAATCTCCCATTTCACTGTTGGGAAAACCAAGTGAGCTGCTTTTCTGATGTTTAGGCCACGCACTGGCAGCCAAGGTCACATAGTACTGAGTGGTGGAGTGGGGACTCAGAAACTCCCAGGTCTACCTGACTGCCAAGACAGTTTGTTCTTAGTCTTAGCTACTATGCCGGACTGCCTTTCAGGGATGGACTAAGTAGAAGAGGAAGAGGGTTGAAGGCAGAGAGCTGTGAAAACATACATGTTCTCAGGAACAGTAGGGTTCTGGTAGAGCTAGAGTGTGGGGTGCAGAGAAGGATGGACGAAGTAGAGTGGCTTATGAGCTGGGAAGGGCAGAATGAGAGATTATGGAGTAATGGGCCAGGCGATTGGGGCAGTAAAGGTCAACTTTTCTGTGCAGGTAGCACATTCCTGGAAGGGGTGGGGGGAATAGAAGCCATTGTTTTAGGATATTCAACTAGTATTTGAGGAGAGTTATTCTGGAGGCCTGATGACCCATAAGGAGGCTATTGCAGTACTTGGGGCAGAAGGGCTACAACTAGGTCAGAGGCTGTGGGAGTGACAAGGAGGGGATGAGGTGGGAAAGGTATTTCAGATCAGTATATTTGTGATCAGGTATTAGATTAGAGATATTGGAGATCAGAAGACTTGGTAGGGTTTATTGCAAGGAAAGAGATGCAGGTATTTCATCTGTATGGGCAGCTGTGCATTTATAGAGACAAGGAAGATGTACAGCATGGAAAGACAGGTTTTATGGGGCAGAATTGGAGTCACGAGTTTGAGTTGTATGGAATTTGCAGGGCCTTGGGGCTCTCCATAGAGCGGGAACCAGCAGGCACTTGGAAATTCAGCATTCTGGGTTGAGAACAATTTGGAAAATAGCATCTCAGGATTTGGAGCAGAAACCTTGGAAATTGTGTAGGAGAGAGAAAAGGCAAAGAGGAAGGAAAGCTAAGGAGAGAACCCATTTGAAGCACTGAGTCAATATCTCAAGCCCCAACTCACTCCTGTGAACATCTTAGTGAGCATGTTGCATGTCACATGAAACCTTACAAATGCTGGAGCAAGATCCCTGCATCTTTACTGTACTAAGTATGCTGAAGTTTTTAAGTCTGTCCCTTGGTGGTGTGCTGATGGAAACACATACAATTTTTTCGTATGTGTGTTAACAGGGTGCCTAATGTCTTGGCACGTTCTAGTCTGTGGCTCCCTAGAGTGTTAATGGGTTGGACCCCAATCCAGTGTGGCTCCTTCCTTTTTTTTTTAAGCCAACTCAGGTCCAAGCCCGAATGTGATTTCCTTCCTCCCAGTTGGGAGTGTTGCTGAGTTTCCTTCAGTGGTTTCAACTGAGGCATCAGCCACCCTGTTAATTGTAGCTCCTACAGCTGAGAAGCGTGGACTTGCAGTGCACTGTGAATAACAGTGACAAGCTGCCCGGAGCCCTTGGCAGGTGTGTCGGGGTGTGAGGGAGCCTGGGGGATCAGCACCGTTTCAATATCTGCTACAATTTGCTCTCTTGGGGCCAACCTGAGGGCCAAGAAATCTGGAGAAAACCCAGAGGCAGTAGGTGTGACCTGTGAGAAGAAGCAGGGCCTGGCCTCTCTCCGTGTCAGATCAAAGACCGACTTTTGAGTCACTTGACACCCTAATGTGAGGATGCTTCTGAGCCAAGGCTGGGCTCCTGGTGGCCTGTGCCCGGGAACTGCGGGGGACGTGTGGACCTGCATGTGCTCGGTGCAGGCCCAGTGGGAGGGCAGGACAAGCATCTCTCCCAGCTGTTCTCTTAGCATTCAGAGCTGGAGGGATCTGGAGAGATCAGCCCTGTCTCCTTGGTTTTCATACTGGAAGCTGCTGCCCACAGATGCCCTTTCCCCAGTTCCAGTCCTGGGGGCGAGTTGGCCCTGCTTGATCGCAGCTGCTCTTACATGGTTGTTCCCTTCTGTCCCGTAGATCCTGGCTCCAGGGTGCCAAGGTCATTCTCAGTTTCACCACTTAACTTAATGTCCAAACTGAGACACTTAGAATAAAATGGAGCAGTGTAAATAACAACACCTGGAAACAGAAATAAACTGGGACCTTCCCAGGCAAAACAGGATATGTCATCTTCTCTGTACCTGCACTTTTGGCTCCTTTCCACCCCCTGCTCCCAGATCCCATGACCCACCTGACTTTAGGTGCCAAGGGTTCACAGATCTGGGTCCTTTGAGATTTAGGCTACAGAACGGAAACCTCAGAGGTCTCCCACGTTAGAAGTTTCAGGAGATGGGAGACTTGGGAATAACCCTGGGGAGCATGTGTCTGGAAATCCGTGACTATTCAGAACTCGATATGGATAGTGTGGGTATGTCATAATTTACTAACATTTTTATTCTAAGTTCTAGATTGTTTTCACATATATTCAGTCTCCTCTCACACGTCGCAGAAGGTGGCCTGCTGGTGACATACAGATAACGAGAGAAACATGCTGTTCCGAGAGCCTGTGGCCCTGTATAGAGTCAGAAACGCAGCCACACCGTCTGACCCGGAGCTGGAGCGGGAGCTGGGGCTCCCGGCCGTGACGGGAGTGTGCAGGCAGCCCGGAGTTAGGGACTTGTTTATGCTCTGTCTCTGTGGTTTCCACAGTCACAGAGGAGGGTGGGAGGGAACAAAGCATCTGGGCCTCTCTGAGACCAGGCCAAATGGGGATTTAGGAAAAGAAAGTGTTCCTTTTTGAGAGCAGAGGAGGCATAGATGAGAGCTCTGCCTGGTGGCTTCTTCAGCCTGCTTGGGCCCATGTTTCAACCCAGAGCTGGCAGAACGCGGATCACCAGGGACCTCAATGAAGAGGGTCTGAGGAGAGGAAATGACCTCTCCCTTGGCCCTTTGATTACATCCTCAGACCTCTGCCTCGCCCAGTGACCTGGATGGCCTGGGTTTGACCATTCTGGAGTGAGGACTAAGGTGGTCAGATTTAGGGGGAAAAAAATTGAGTTGCAGATAAACAAAGAATAATTTTTTGTGTACGTATATCCCATGCCATAGTCGTATTTTATCAATACATGGCAACCCTAGTTAGTAGGGCCTGGCCAGATTTTGCTTTCCAGTGGAGCATGGTGTAACCATTCACAGTGCTGCCTTCATTCAGCAGGTGTTCACTGAGTGCCAGCTATGTACTGCTCTAGGTGCTGTGGAGATGGCAGTGAGCAAAATCCAGCAGGGGTTTCTAACCTCATGGAGCTTACATCTAGTGGGATGATAGACGGTAAGAAAGTTAGTCAGATGGCGAAAGTGGTAAAGAGGAAATTAAGGCAGGAAGGGGGATGGGAGAGTTTGCACCTGAAGGAGGTGAGGGGTTGAGGCTACAGGCCAAGCAGATGTTTGGGGAAGCATGTTCTAGGCAGCGGGTGGGTGTGTGTGCGCGCACACACACGCACACCCACCCTCGGCAAAGCCCTGGTGTGCCTAGTGTGTTTGAGGAGCCTGAGGGCCAGCGTGGCTGGAGTGGTCAGCGAGGGGGGAAGTGAGAAGAGGAACCAGTGAGGTCAGAGGCCCAGAGTTTGTAGAACCTTGGAGGCCTTTGTAAGGATTTTGGCTCTCGCCGTGTGTCGGGATGAAGGGGGCCGTATCTGATTAGATGTGCAGAGAGTCCCTGGCTGCTGATGGAGAACAGACCAAAAGCCAGCCGGGGTCCTGGCCCCTACCTTGTCCTCAGGGATGGGCTGTGGGACTTGAGACATTTGCGTGTCATTTAGAATAAAGGGATGTTGCTCCCTGGACACAGCAGCACTTTATAGGGTCCTGGACCTCAGCACTTTATAGGGTCCTGGACCTCTGTTCTCTGAACAGAACTTCAGAGTTCTGAACCTTCCTGACTTTCTTCCTGTTGGAATGGAATGTTCCTAGTGAAGAAGGGGAGGGATATGTAGTCATTACCTGTCCCTTTTTGCCAACCACTGTGTGATGTACCTGGTTTGAGGGACCAGTCCTTAATGTCTCCTATTCCTTAATGTCTCCTATTAAACTTGAGAGAAAGGGTTAGTGACTTGCTGCATATCACTTATATCTGGAGTTTTCACAGCCAAAGGATAATTCAGTAAAAATGTCAGTTTTTTGTTGAGGAAGTTGTTTTCCTTTGTATTAATTAATTTAAATTTAAATTGTTTGAGAGCCGAAGGACTTGAAAGCATGTCTTTTGTTTCCAGTCTGTGAAAAGAAGAAGAGTCACATGGTCCGACTTACAATTTTTGAACTTTATAAGAGTGCGAAAACGATATGCATTCAGTAGAAACCGTATATCAAATTTTGAATTTTGATCTTTTCCCAGGCTGGCGATGGGCGGTATGATACTCTCGTGATGCTGGGCAGTGGCAGTAGCCACAGCTCCCAGTTAGCCACGCCACTATGAAGGTGAACGACCGATACACTTACAACCATTCTGCACCCATACAGCCAGTCTGTTTTTCACTTTCAGTGCAGTATTCAATCAGTTACTTGAGATGCTCAACACTGTTGTAAAGGAGGCTTTATATTAGGTGATTTTTGCCCAACTGTAGGCTAATGTAAGTGTTCCTGAGCATGTTTAAGGAAGGCTAGGCTAAGCTATGATGTGTGACTGCTTAGGTATATTAAATGCATTTTTCGACTTAATGATATTTTCAACTTATGATGGGTTTATCAGGAGATAACTCAATTGTAAGTCAAGGAAGATCTGTGTCAGAACTTTTTCTGCTTTACCTTGCTGAATCAGTCTACTTTTTTTAAAAAAAGGCCAAACATATTTCACATTTCTTATTAAAGAATGCAAAAACTAAGGAATATATGCATTTTATTTTTATTTATTTATTTATCTATTTATTTAATTTTATTTTTGGCTGCATTGGGTCTTTGTTGCTGTGCGTGGGCTTTCTCTAGTAGCGCCGAGTGGGGGCTACTCTTCGTTGCAGTGCGCAGGCTTCTCATTGCAGTGGCTTCTCTTGTTGTAGAGCAGGGGCTCTAGGCGCGCAGGCTTCACTAGTTGTGGCACGCGGGCTCAGTAGTTGTGGCTCACGGGGCTCTAGAGCTCAGGCTCAGTAGTTGTGGCACACGGGCTTAGTTGCTCTGCGGCATGTGGAATCTTCCTGGACCAGGGCTCAAACCCATGTTCCCTGCATTGACAGGTGGATTCTTAACCACTGCACCACTAGGGAAGCCTTATATGCATTTTATTTTATAAAATAATTCTTTGGAGAAAAATACTGAGGCTATGAAAGCTTGGCCTTTTGGTCAGTAGGATTATTTTAAATGTCAGCCAAATTTGATGATAAGACTTATAATTTCCAAAGGGGTGGCAAATATTATCTAAATACCTTTGACAAGCCTATTGGCTTAGAAATGGCATACTAGTAAATTAGTTTTGATAAGTAATATTATTAATAAATATTTAAGTTTTCACATATTTCCATAAGATTTATTTGAGAAAATGCAAAAATGAAACAATTTAAAAAATGTATAGTGCATGGGCTTCCCTGGTGGCGCAGTGGTTGAGAGTCCACCTGCCGATGCAGGGGACGCGGGTTCGTGCCCCGGTCCGGGAAGATCCCACATGCCGCGGAGCGGCTGAGCCCGTGAGCCATGGCCGCTGAGCCTGCGCGTCCGGAGCCTGTGCTCCGCAACGGGAGAGGCCACAACGGTGAGAGGCCCACATACCGCAAAAAAAAAAAAGTATAGTACAAACATTTCAAATGTGAAAATGGCCTATTTCTACAGAGTTGTGAAGAATGTATTGAGACTGAGTCAGTATTTAAGCAGACTTTTCCGAGGGACTGTCTGTGCCAGTTTATGTGCTGGGCCCTAAGAATACATAATTGCTGGGGTGAGCACTGTAAGAAAAACACATGGAATGAAGTGCAGTGTGTGTTCAAACACAGGTATGTATGCTGTGTAACTGGAGAGTGGGTGTTTTTGTTTTGTTTTGCTCTGTTTTTGTTTTGGCTTTGCCGACAGCTTTCAGGATCTTAGTTCCCTGACCCGGGGATTGAACCCGGGCCCTGGCAGTGAAAACACCGAGTCTTAACCATGGGGCTGCCAGGGAATTCCTGAGAAGTGGGCATTTTAGATTACACCTTTTCTAGTGACTTTAGCTGTTCTCTTACGCAGGGACTGACATTCACTGTAAACCACTTTAAGGTAATTGAGATCCCAGCCAGGATGCATTGAGACTTTGCCACCTCACTTTCGAACTGCAAGGTAGAAGTGCATTTTAGCGTGTTCTAGCTCTTCATTTTAGAGCTGGAAAGATATAGCAGGTTGACCTTGATTTCTCTAAGCTTTAGTTTCCCCTTTGTGAAATGGGGATAATGACACCTACCTTGCGAAGTAGTTGTGCCAGTTAAATGAGGTGACTCCCATCGGTTCCTCAGATGGGTACTGGCACACAGCACGCTCTCGGTGCGTGTTGGCCCATGTCTTTCTTATGGGCGCTGCTTTTATTATTTCCTGATGGAGACTGTACAATTTATACTATTTAATGATTTCCAAGGCCACCCAACTTCAAGTTTGGGGTGTGCAGCTAGCATGTCTTGAATGCCTTGAGAGAGGGGGCACAGGCAGGAGAGAGTTTGGCTTAGGAATAGGTGGGAGGTGGGAACCCAGGGTCCTGGTGAATGTGCTATTACACTTGACATTGCCCTCCAGATTGCTGTTCAGCCAGGCTGATAAGTAGCTTCAACAGACGCAGGTCGAGAGGCTCCTGGCTGCTCTTCGACCGCGGGGATACGTAGTGAGAGGAGGACGTGAGGCAGGAGGCCCAAGTGTGGTTGAGGTGTGTGCAGCCGGGCTCAGCTGGGCCCGGGGAGGCATTGCCACGAGTTGGGCCCGCCTGACTCTGCCCCTGTCGGGGGCTGCGGCCTCCAGCTACTCTGCTGTCTGTTTCAGGCCAGGGCTGTGCAAGCTTCTGCTCTGCTATTTAAATGCATCATCGCTGGTAACTGCCTCCAGCCTAAGCAGAAGCAGTGTGTATTCGCTACAGGTTTCAGCCCATGACCTCTTCAGGGGTCCTGTCCGGTGTCTGGGTACAGGCAAGGCTAGCACTGCAGCCCCCTGTGCCAGTCCTGACCCTCCAGAGGCAGTTGCTGAGCCTGGGCCCATCGTGGGGCCTCTGATGCCCCTGCAGTGCCGCTGCCTCCTACCTGCCCCCGCCTTTCAGTGGACCTTTCTGGAGTTTTGTTTCCTGCCAGCCTGGGGGGAACTGTGATACTCAGGATTGGACAGCAAGAAGGTGTGGACTCGGCCACCCAGGTTAAGTGACCTTGGATCACTTAAGTCAGTCTACCTCTTGGGTTTTGTTTCCTCTATTAATAGGCAGTGAACTTTTCGAGGGCTGTTCACATGCCTTCTTCATCTCCATGTCTCTTGGTCATAGTAGGTGCTCAGTAAACAGCAACTTAAATTTGAAAAATGGAGATGATGTTGCCTACATCCCTGAGTTGTGCTGAGGAGGAGAGACAATTTTTGCAGTTCCCTTAATCTGTGGAAAAGGGGGATTTCCCCAGGTTCTGCTCCTTCTGTATCCCCATTATCAAAGAATCTCAGACACTCAGGATGTAAAAAGAAGCCTGTTTGCATGTCTTCATTTATTGATTCAAACTTTTACTGACTTTGCCAATGGATCATAATAGACATCTCTTTCGAGAAGGTACATAAATAATCAAGAAAGCACATGAAAAGATGCTCAACATCATTAGCCATTAGGGAAATGCAAATTAAAACCACAACGAGATACCCCTTCACACCTGCTGCTAGGATGACTGCAGTTGAGATGACTAACACTAAGAAGTGTTGTTGAGGATGGGGAACCATTGGAAGCCTCATAACCTGCTGGTGGGAGTGTAAAATGGTTCGGTCTATGTGGGAAATAGTCTGGCAGTTCCTCAAAATGGCAAACGTAGAGTAATCCACCTCTAGGTATCTACCCAAGAGAAGTGAAAGCATATGTCCACACAAAGACTTGGGTGCAAATATTCATAGCAACATTATTCTTATAGGCTGTATGTGAATGCCTGGTTTCTGTTATGGACTGGGTGTTGGGACATCCTGTGGGAAAGATCTTCCAGAAAGGTCTTCCAGAAGTGGCTGTTCTCCTGTTGGGTCTGTCATGTGTGGCTCATGCCTAGGAAATACCTAGCTTTGGCTTTCATCATTTATAACTTTCAGAGAACTGCCTAAGTTTGGTCTGTGCTTAAGAACACAAATTCAGAGCATCTTTTCAGGCTTCTGTAGAAACCCTTATCAGCTGAAGGTATCTAGTATCTTCACAGACTTTGGTCTCCCCCGCGTTCCTTGCAATCAGCATGGGACGACCCCTTCTTGTTATGATGTGAGTTGCTCTCAACACTTTGAAGATGGATTCCTGGTCTGATAGGAGATTCTGGCAGTAATGGGATATCTCTGGAAGGCTCTGATAAGGGCCTTGTCAGTTTCAAGAGTGGGCAGGTCCTTCTTACTGAGGTTTCTTGTGACTGAGATACCCGATCAGCAGGCTTTTTCCTGGCTCCAGCCAGTGATGCCTTACAGTCGGGTTGGGTGTGGGAGTGGAACATCTTAGATATGTCTGTGGAGTTCAGGAGTCAGCGAGTATCGGCCTGGAGGAGAGGGCCTGTGGATTGAGGCTTGGGGCCAGTTTAAGCCAGTTCTCTTTTCTTTCTTTTTTTTTTTTTTAAATAAATTTATTTATTTATTTTTATTTTTGGCTGCATTGGGTCTTTGTTGCTGTGCGCGGGCTAAGTGACGAACAGGGGCTACTCTTCGTTGTGGTCCCCGGGCTTCTCACTGGATGGCTTCTCTTGTTGTAGAGCACGGGCTCTAGGCTTGCAGGCTTCAGTAGTTGTGGCACTCAGGCTCAATAGTTGTGGCTCGCGGGCTCTAGAGAGCAGGCTCAGTAGTTGTGGCGCACGGGCTTAGTTGCTCCGCGGCATGTGGGATCTTCCTGGACCAGGGCTCGAACCCATGTCCCTTGCATTGTCAGGCGGATTCTTAACCACTGTACCACCAGGGAAGCCCTAAGCCAGTTTTCTAAGCAATTATTTTCTTGCCTTTGAGATATGTTCTTTCTTTAGTAAAATTATAGTGGAATAGGGGAAAATGCTTCCGTAATAGCAGGCCGAATAAAGCTAGATGACTGTAGGGAGACAATAAAAAGCACACAGCAAACAGCCTTATTTATTTGGAGGACATAGGTGCAATGTTTATTATACACAAAGTAAGTTAAACTAAAACTTGTGCATGAACCACAATGTGTAATTACAGAAACCTAAAGATAGAGGAATAACAAGATAATAACATTGTTCCACCAAAGGAACAAATGAACTAGACATGGACTCCGATGTTTCTTGAAACTAAGGATGGGTGGGCACTTAGAAGTACCTTCAATGGGAGATCAAGCTGCAAGGTGATGGACACTGGGCAAGTGCCCAGGACATTCCTCTGTGTACATGGGGTTACTTCGAGATCACCTCACTGATTAGAAAGTTGCTTGGTGAGTCCAGAAACAGGACAAAAGTGAGTGAGTGTTTTTGAGGGAGTTTTCCATCAAGCTTTGTTTGATAGATAAATAGTGCCTCTCTGCTCTGGGGTGTTTTCTCTCTAGTCAGCTGTCATTGACCCCTCAGATGTTTTGTGGGGGCAGTTCTAAGGTTATTATAAGAGTAACCAGAAAAGGAAAGTAAGGGGAAAAATAGTTAAGAGTACTATATAGTACTATGAAGAAAGTTTTGACCTAGACATAAAAATAGAGGCAAATCTGAAAACTTGTTGCTTTCTTCTTTAGTTTGTTTCCTTTGATGTAAGCCCGTTTATTTTCATATCCTTGTGAGGGTCACTGAACTAGAAATGCAGACTTGTTCTCAGGACCTCCACTGCATCACTCTGTTGGAACAATGTCCTGGTTTTAGAGCAGGCCTGTATATGCACAGCTTAGCTTATACCTGAGCAACTCTGGGCAGGTCCGCCAGCTTCTCTTTATCTTCAAAGAGGACAGTTGTATGGAACACATATGGTAGCTGTGATGATTAAATGAGACATACGTCAATCTATTATAATGCCAGGGACAAGGGAAACGCTAAAATGTCCCATTATATATACTTAATTATCTTATAATGAAAGTTATAAATGGGAATAATGTGTAGTACTTACTCATATTTATTGTTTTCCCTCTGATTATAACATTAGAAATAATTGAAGAATATAAATAAATGAAAATCAAACTCCCATTATTTGGAAATTAATCAATTTAATATTTGGTTATATATTTATTTTATATATTTTTATTTTAGTTTTTTTTTTCTATGCCTAAAAACATTTTCTTTTACATAATGGAACACTGGAGTCACAATTTAGATTTTTGCAATATCATTGAAAATTTATAAAGTTACTTTAAAAAAATTACCTAGAATTGTAATTGTAGAACCAGTTACCTGTTTTTTGAGCAATTGAAGCAGTTTTTCCGTGCCACAAGTTAACTCTAGTGAATGCTCTTGAGTAATATACCTGAGAATTTCTTTAGGACAATTCCAAGAAGTAGAATGTACATGGTTAAATGGTAGGTTATTTTCTTTAAGAGCTATGATGATATTGCCAATTACTTGTGTCCACCCTACTAAAAAAGTAATGAGAATGCTCATTTCTCCAGTTCATGATCACTGCTGGGTATTTAATATTTTAAATATCTGCTATTTTGATAGAAAATGTCTCATTATTAATTCAATTTGTATTTCTGTGGTTACAGGTGAACTTAGATAATTGTATATGTTTATTATGTATTTGTATTTCTTTCATATATTATCTATTTAGTATTTTCCTCTATTTTTCCCTTAGAGTATTGTCTTTCTTATTATTATTAGTAGGATGTTGACCCTTTTGAAGTAAGTTACAGAGAGATTGAGTTTGGCATTTGACTCCTTTTTCTTTTTTTAAGGCATTTTTAGATACCCACTGACACGGTGATGTTAAGACTTTGTTAGGAAAAAGGCATGCAGGATGTGGAACATGAACCTAAAAGACCTATCCCAATGACTTCCTTATTGTTAAGCCCTGGGATAGTCTGTGATGCAGCAGGCCAGGTGGGAATCTTGCTGAGGGCCTAACATCTAGAGCTCATGTTCTTATTGTGACCTCACTGCAGCTCTTCAGAAGTCAGGATACGGGGTATTCCTTGAGGGTGTCCCAGGTATATCTGCAATACTTTGATTTGAAGAATCGGTATTGGATCACTACAGAGGATAATGGAAGCAGACATTTCATTCTTAGGGCGCTGGAGTGAAATGGCCATGACCTTTGGTCTACCCTAACCTCTCTTAAATTTTGTTCACTTGGCCAAATCTGTCAGGAAACAGCTGTGGGACGGTGGGAAGGGCTTGGAACCAGCAGTTCAAATCCTACCTCTTCTATTAATCAGCTGTGTGACCCTGCAAAGATAATGTAATGTCATTAGTCTCAGTTTCCTGGGCTTGCTGTGTTGGTAAAGTGAATAACATATGTGATCCACTTGGCAAGGCCTAAGCACCCAGTAAATGCTTGTCAATTATTTTTTTTCTTCCCGCCAGACGTGCGGTTCTTCAGGCCTGATCTCCGCCACATCCATCTCTGTAACCTCACGCGTGTAGTAGTCACTGTGTGATTATCTGATGGCCGAATGAATGAGGCCAAGGGCAGCAGCTTATATAGGAGCAAGTATGCTCTGAAAAGTGATAACTGACTTTAACACAGTCTCTGTATGTTACTCTTATATACATATAAAAGTATTAAAAAAATACACCTTGTGGTGCGGATGATGTTTGGGTAATCGGGTTCACTGATTTAGGAGTGTCCTATATAAATTGGCGCCTGGAATCCTCACTTTGGGACTCGTGACAGCCCCTCTCGGGGTTAGGGCCAAGGCTGATGTGAGGCGCTGATTGTTCCTCTCCGGGAGGGCCCTCGAACCTTGAGTTTCCCCCTGTGTGGCCCACAGGCTGCCTGGCAGAACTTCCAGGTCCAAAATGGGCCCCCAGGACCCAGCCGGGCCTGTAACTGTTTGCACTCATGACAGAGCAGAGCTGCTCCTACGACCCACTGGGAGCAGCTGAGTGGGTGCGCAGACACATAATGGGCCCCGTTGCCTGCCGTGGCTGCCACCTCGAACACCCTCCGAGAGGCTAGGTGCCACAACACGTCTCCCAGCAGCTACTTTTCCTTGAAAGGGGATGCTTATCACCTGGTGCTTTTCCCTAATACGTCTAACAAGGAAAGGAAATTTGTCCTGCACTGACCAGCAGGGCCCTCACCATCCCCTATAGCAGATTCAGGCTTGCAGCAGCCCTGCCAAGGGAGGTGTCAGCGCCTCATTTTATCAGTTTGCTAGGGCTGCTGTAGCAAAGGACTACAAACTGGGTGGCTTAAAACCACAAAAATGTATTGCTTCCCAGTTGGGAGGCTAGAAGTATGAAAGGAGGTGTCGGCATGGCCAAGCTGTCTCGAGGCTTTAGGGGAGAATCTGTTCCATGCCTTCCTCTAAGCTTCTGGTGTTGCCATCAGCCCTTGGTTTTCCTTGTCTTGCAGCTGCATTTCTCCAGTCTTTGCCTCGGCTGTCACATAATGTTTGGTCCCCATGTATCGGAGGTGTCGGTATGGCCAAGCTGTCTCGAGGCTTTAGGGGAGAATCTGTTCCATGCCTTCCTCTAAGCTTCTGGTGTTGCCATCAGCCCTTGGTTTTCCTTGTCTTGCAGCTGCATTTCTCCAGTCTTTGCCTCTGCTGTCACATTAATGTTTGGTCCCCATGTATCTTTGCAGTACCTTCTTATAAGGACACCCATCATATTGCCTTCAGGGCTCACCCTACTGCAGGATGTCATCAACTAACTTAGCTAATTACATCTGTAATGATTCTGTTTCCAAATAAGGTCGAATTCTGGGGTACTGAGGGTTACGACTTGAGCATATCTTTTTCTGGGGGGGGGGACACAATTCAATCCATAACGCTCATGTGGTATACGAGGGTGCAGGTTTAAAGAGGATTAGTGGTTCGGCCATGGTTGTGATTCCAGAGTGTTGGGGCCAGGATTGTAACCCAGGTCAGTCTGACCCCAAAGTCAGTTAATTTTCTTTCCACTAGACTTTGTTGTATCAGAATCACTTGGAGAGCTAATAAAAAACACGGAGGCCTAGGCTCTACAGCCTTGCTTCCCCAACTGTGATCCGTGGACGGGGGGCACCCCATCACCTGGGAGCTCGTTGGAAGTGCAGGTTGGTGAAGTTCCTGCCTCGGGTAGCGCACTGCTTCTGCACCCTAACTGTGTATCAGAATTACTTGAGAAACTTTGAAACAAAGAAAAACAATGACAGCAGCCTCACCCCAAGCCAGCTGAATCAGATCTCTGGTGAGGTGGCCAGCGTTGTTTTTCTCAAAAGCTGTGCCTGCCATTCTGATTCACTGCCGGAGTCTAGAACGACTGGGGGCCTGGAGGTGCTCGTTTTGGGGAGAGTGTGGAGACTCTTCAATGTTAAGGTTGAGAACTCTGTCTGCTTGGGATTGCCTTTTTATTTCCACAGTAGTACAGAAAGTGTGGGGAAAACTGTGTTTCAGGGGGAGGACAGACTATCCGAGCAAGGAAGATCACACTGCACTTCTCTTCTGACTTTACCTTGTACAAATACTCACTGAAGGTGGCAACTTGTGTATGGAGACTGGGACCTTGGGGGAGCATGAAAGGTGGTATGGAGATGGCACACAGCAGACCCTCGGTGTTTACTGAATTCAATTGGGGGGAAAAATACCCAGCATGGTTTGTCTCACTGAGTTTTGTCATTTATAGAGAAACCCTTGTATTACCTTGGGGTATAAGGAAATGTTGTCATTGGGAGTTTTGTCTTCTTCAGGGTCTGGGATTTTATATCTTGTCTTCACTCACCTACTGCAAGTCACTGCCCTGCACATAGTAGGAGGTTGATCCCTCAAGGTCAAATAAACGCACGAAGAGAATTGAAACCTGTGATGAGTATATTTATTTAAGTGTGTAAACCAAGAATGCCTTATGGTGTGGATGCCAAAAGTATATAACGTTCTCATCTGTAATTACCAATTTAAAAACACCTCGTATTTACAGTTGAGTTTGGCACCAAATCAGCGCTGTTTTCTCTTTCTTTGGTACAAATGTTGTAAAACCTTGAATGCTCTGTTTCTGTGGAAGGAACATGAACCTCTGTGGAGGTGGTGATTACTGTCGGATGTCTCAAGGCAGTGCTGTCCCACTTAGGAGGCAAGCACGGGTAGTGGTGATCAGTCTAGGCTCAGTCGGTGAATGGGTTTGGTTTTTCTCTCCTCCTCCCCTGACCTCCCCACTCAATAAAGAAGAAAAAATCTGGCATTCTGCTTGCTGGTATACCACGTTAAAATAGAAAGATTGGAGTGTTTCATATCTGTCCATCCATACACTCAGGTTGAGTTTTGAGGTTTCATACTAGTCCTCCTTCATCTGTAGGGGAGTTAAAATCTGAATGAATAAGTGTCATGGAAAAGAGAGGAATACAAATTTATCTTCTGTTTGTTTGCTTGTTTATTTATTTACCTACCTACCTACTTGGCTATCAAATTAGAAATGTGCCAGGCATTAATCTAAGTGCTTTGCAAATATGAACTCATTTAAATTTCATAACAACCCCGTAACATGGATACTCTCATTATCCTCATTTCATAGATAAGAAATCTGGGCACAGAGTGATTTAAGGGGCCCGTTAACAATCACACACCTAGTTCGGAGCTATTATTTTTAACAAGACTTTAGCAATTACTATTTTTCATATTCCTTGACCTCCAACAATTATTCAGGTGACTAAATGTCTGTTATTCCCAATCAGATGTCTCGTTCTATGGCTTTTATCCCCATAAGTCTTTCTGGCTCTTTTTAATGGTCATAGCTGTACTTGTGTTTCTCTCTAAGATTGACCACAGCTGTGTGTTTGGTGTGTGCATCTGTATTTTAACACCTACTGAAAAAAATCTCCAGAGCTTTACAGTTTATAAGTGCTTTTTCAGATGTTATCTGCCTTAGTCCAGCAACCCTGGTAAGAAGAGTTATTATTAATTTCCATTTAGCAAATGAAGTAAGTGGCTTAGAGAGGTTAAGAGACTGGCCTGTGGCCTTAACATGATTAGTACATTGGAATTTGAACCCAAGTCCTCTTAATCCTTTGCTCTTCCCATACTAATATGCTGCTTATAGCTTGGAAGGTTCTAGTCTCTGTTTTTCTTGACATGCTTTGCTTTTAAAACCTGGATCAACAGTAATGTTTTTTTTAATTCATATTCCAGGTCTGTATGGTCGAAGGTGAAAGTAGGGGGATTGAGAATGCAGTCTTTCTGAAAGAGGGGAGATTATCAGATACCACAAGGAATTTTTTTTTTCTTTGATAACTATAGATTGAAAGTTTTGCAAGATTTTTCTTGATATTTTTGGACTCAGGCACCCCAAGGGAATATATGTGCATAATGCTAATAATTAAATACAGTTTCCACTATGGGAGTGTTCTCACTTCTGCCTGCACAGGCCTACAAAGTTGGGTGAGAGAGGTTTTAAGGACAGATTTGAGGCTGGAGAACCCATTTGTTCTTCTAGCGCTAAATAGTCCCCTCTAGGAAAGACCCCGCAGTCACCCCAGTGCAGAACAAGTGAGCCAGAGCTCTGGGTTCCAATGCAGTTCTCTGCTTAGCTCTGTGATCTCGCCTACATCGCCCACATGCTCTAGAACGCAGTTCAGTTGAGTGTGGGAAGCTTCTGTGGAGCAGCTCTGGGCCAGGCACTGTGGTAGGTGCTCCAGATAGCAATGTAAATTAGATAAGGTCTCTGCTCTTGGAGAGCTCTCAGACCATTGGCGCAGACTGCCAGGAGTCATGGTGATGGTCCTGTTGTTCTTGAGATAGAACAACAGATAGAGCTAGGCCCCGGGGGCTGAGGGGAGGCAGCGAGCCACACTGTACAGCTGGGTGTGTATCAGGGAATGTTCCCTAGTGTGCTGGTTAGACGTCAGCCTTCCTCCTCTCCCACCTCCATTTCCCTAGCAGTAGCCCCCTTAAGCAGAGTACGTTTCCCTGTACTCTGCTTAATATGGGGACATTAGTGGGTGTGATGAAAGTGAGTGGTTGCACAAGAAGGAAGAAGAGCCGCAGGAGTCACAGTCTGTTTCTCCGGGGATACTGTGGTCAGGCATTCGATCTCCCCTTGCCCCTATCTGTGCCCCCAGGACCACATGCATCTCCTAGCACAGGGCTCACCTGTGCTAATCCTGTGTAGATGTCTGTATCCTGCACTGGCCTAAGAATGCCTCTCAAATGGCGTCGGTTACATCTTTGTGTTCTAAGCATCAGCATGGTACCTGGCACAAAGATGGTGGCTGGTAAATTCTGTTGAGTGTGTGGATGGATGGATGAATGGATGGTGGATGGGGATTGCTGGATGTCCAGCCTGGAAGGAACAGAGTCAAGAGAGACTGAAATGAGAAGAGATGAGATGCCATTGGGCAGTGACTGATAAAATTTAGCCCAAGCAGGGAGAGAATTGGGCTGGAAGCCTTATGAAAAAGCTGCCATCTGCAAAACCAGAATTTAACTCCTTGGTTTCATAAGAAGGGACTGAGTTTATCTCAGATATGGGCTGGATTTGACAAGTCAGCCGAATACCTGCAGTTTGTACTGTAGTGAAAACGTCTCCAGTTCTGCCTGGTGGTTAGTGTGGATGGTATACTGTGGAGAGAAGAGGGTTCTTGGCGGGTGGAAAGGGTCCCAGCTCAGCCTACAAGTCCTCTGCTTTTCTCTTTTCATGAGTTTGACTGTGGAGGTAGAAACTAGGGCCTTCAGTTTTGTCCCGTTTTTAAGAAAAGTAGAAAATCAGCGGAGTCTTTAATTAATATCCACAGCGTCTTTAGTACCTGCCATAGGCAACGGACTGGAGTAAACACTTCCACTGAATTCTTGCAGTAACTTTCTGAGAGGTATTAGTGTCCTTATTTTGCAGACGTGTAATCGGATGCTCACAGACGTTCGTATTAAACAGCTCGTAGAGTTGCAGCCTTGTTTCGAGCCCAGGCCTGTTTGCTTCCAAAGCTTATGCTCTTAAATGGATTTCAGTGCTGCCTGATCACTGGATTTTCCTGAAAATATTTATGCGCGTTATCACCGCAGAGTCCAGCTGAGAGTCTGATTGTTATCTCATTCAGAATCATAACATGTTTTAATCCAGATTCTGTCTCAAATCGTGAAGGTAGGTGGCTCACAGGCTGTATTGATCAGTGCTTCTCACGAGTTAAAAAAGTTGATTTTGTTCTAGAGAAGCGGAATGGATCACACCAGAGCTTGGTTGAGTTTGGCATTTACGTAATGTGGCTATATTTAGTGTAAGCAGAAATTAGGCAGAGGGCTGAAACAGGCCCTCTTGGGTTGCCTTGGAGTGAGTAGAGGTAGTTACGCCCAGCTCTCTTCCCATTTCGCACTTCAGTTTAACTGTTCGTGAACGGAACATAGATCTTTGGTTTTCACTGGTTGTAGCTCAAAGGTCAGCCCTTCAGACGGATTGTTTCAGTCTCAGGGCACCAATTTTAACCTCTGAGAATGAGACCACGTTCCAGGCAACTGGTCAGCATGGGATGGTGTCGGAGGAGAAAATCCATCAGTGATAAGTCAGCTTACAATTAAGGTGTTTTTTTTGTTATTATTTATTGGGTGCCCACAAGATGTGGGGTTTAGAAATATGGAGTGATCATTGTTTGTTTTTGAGAAATATCCAGTCACTTTTTCCCCATGAGGAAGATAGCCCCGAAGTAGGGGAGATGTATCTATTCCCCTTTGAATTTATGAGTTTTATTTTGTTTTCTCTAATAAAGCATGTCAAGTAAAATATATCACCTTAAGCGGTTATGTTTCTCCCCCCGACCCTCCATTCGGATAGCTCAGTTTTGTCTCCCGGTGGGGAGGAAGATGGTATTTATGGAAGTGCCTGGCACGCGTGGATGCTGGTGACTCTTCATTCCCCTGTGCAGCTTGCGTCCCCCAGAGGTACTGGTGGCCAGGTGCCCTGCACCCAGGGCGGGGTGAAGAAGATGCACTCTTGCCATTTCCTCAGGCATGTGGCAAACCCAGCCGGGTCTCAGGTATTCCAGATACGAGCGGTGTGCCGATGGCGCAGGCCTGGGAGCATTGCTCGCGCAGAGATGCAGAGGCCTGCCTGCCCGGAGCCCTTTGTTCTCCTGGTTGAAAGCAGTTAATTAGCAACTGTCTCCATAGCAACTACCTCATAGTCCAAAAACATTGTCTAGTTTTTCAGTTTAGCTTATCACACTGTTTACCTGAAGGGCTTTTCACTGCTCTGAGTCTCATTTGAGTTGGCGGCATGCCTGTCGGGGAAGTGAATTGTCAAGATAGAAAAAACACCATGGTAGCGAGAAGCCGGGGAGCTTTCTCCCTCACAGGACCAACCTGGGCTCCGGATTCTGCGAAAACAAAAGTTGCGACGGCCTAACGTTTTCACCTATATTTTTTTTGTTGGCCTGAAAACTGCCGTTCTCTCCAGCAGGCTCCGAACTGTGAGGATTTTTTCCTCTCTTTCCCTGAGAGGCTTTCTAAGCTCTTTAATATTCCCTGTTTATAGTACATTTCCATTATTAGTCATTTTGAAACCCCGGGTGTTCTCTGCCTCTGTACATTCAAGGAAATTTCACTTCCCTGAGGGTCTTGGCATTTCTGAAGGCCCTCGGCTGAGGGATTATGAGTCTGCATGTGAATTAGTGCCGCTTTGTTTTTAGTTATAATGAGGAAGGTTTCTCCTTACCTGTGGCTTAGGTGGTTCAGTCGATCTTGTGTGAGAGAAAGATGTCTTTAGGTGCCTTGTTGGTAAATAGGAAGGGGAACTATGGCTTTTCATAAGCCATGCAACAAAGATAATAATTTTCGTGGCTTTTGGTGATTGAGTGCCAACTGTGTGTGCCTTCATGCTGGGATTCCTAGCTTTAGGGAAAGGGGAGATGGGAGGTGAAGAGGAAGGAAGATTGCGTTTCCCGAGTGCCTACCATGTCCCAGTCACTGAACCGGGTCTTTCAGAGTGGGGTCTCCTGGACCCCTCCCAGCAACCCTGCAGAGTAGGCTCTATTATCCTTATTTTAAGGGCGGGAAGTTGGTGTTCTAAGGAGTTGCCCCCTGCCCAGGACTGTGGAATGCAGGCCAGCTCTGTTGGTGTACAAGGCACATGGTCTTGCCCTCCTGTCAGGCAGCATGATGGGTGGAGAGCCTTCTGTCAGGATGTGGTGGTGGGGTTTTGCCCATCCCTGGTGAAGGGCAGAGTGAGGAGGTTTGTAGCAATGCTCCGGAGACTTTGGCTCGAGGGGGTGGTTAAACTTTGGAGGTATACATGTGTCATCAAACCCCTAAGTTATGTCCAGGAAAATCACGAAGCCCATCTGTTTTGTGAGGTTTCTTGGGGTACAGTGATAAAGTATTCAAATTTAATTTTTAGGCGCATGTACCAGAGCTTATATACCTAAGTTAATGTTGTTCTTTTTGAAGTACTAACCTGGAAAGACTATGCTTTATGATGTTTCCATTCTTCAAAACTTTAAGGGACCTCTGTGGGGGAAAGTGCTTTCCAAACTTGTGACATACGGCTTTAAAAAAAAAAGAATTAATTAATTAATTGATTTTTGGCTGAGTAGATGGTAAACATGTGACTTGGCAGTACTACCTGAGTTTTGTTGACTGTCAGATTACAGCACGTTTATAATCATGGCTTCTGCAGAAAGGAGTGTCATCTCAGGCTGTGTTGATGAAGAGAGGAGGAGGATGACCATATTAGGTCATATTTGAGTTTGGTGTTCTGTTTTCTTCCTGTTTTCCCCCCTCCCCTCTCCCCCTCCTATATACTCTGTGCCGGGTACCCTTCTGTGTGTTGAGGGTCCAAGTGTGGACAGAAGAAAGCCCCCATTAAAGAGAATGTGGACATTGTGGAGCTTTTTCAGAGGAGAACAACCCAGAT
Source organism: Leucopleurus acutus (assembly GCF_964270905.1). Lineage (NCBI taxonomy): Eukaryota > Metazoa > Chordata > Mammalia > Artiodactyla > Delphinidae > Leucopleurus > Leucopleurus acutus. The sequence continues at coordinate 66,879,794 of NC_139151.1, forward strand.
ATTAAAGAGAGCAAGAAACCATGTGCTACACACAATCATTGAAGGGACTGGGGGATATTTGGCCCAGCTTGGAAAAGGTTCCACAAAGACATGAGAGTTATTTTAAAATAAGTGTAAGATGCTCATCGGTTAGGAGGAAGCACATTAGTCCTATAGGACCTGGTTATGGTGGAAGCAGTCAAATTTTGGCCCAATTATAGAAATATTCTTTTTTTTTTTTTTTTTTTTGCGGTACGCGGGCCTCTCACTGTTGTGGCCTCTCCTGTTGCGGAGCACAGGCTCCAGATGCGCAGGCTCAGCGGCCATGGCCCACAGGCCCAGCTGCTCCGCGGCACGTGGGATCCTCCCGAACCGGGGCATGAACCCGTGTCCCCTGCATCGGCAGGCAGACTCTCAACCACTGCGCCACTAGGGAAGCCCTCTTTTTTTAAAAAATTTTTGAATTTTATTTATTTTTTTATACAGCAGGTTCTTATTAGTTATCCATTTTATACATATTAATGTATATATGTCAATCCCAATCTCCCAATTCATCACACCACCCCCCTGCCCTTCCACCACATTCCCCCCTTGGTGTCCATACGTTTGTTCTCTACATCTGTGTCTCTATTTCTGCCCTGCAAACCAGTTCATCTGTACCATTTTTCTAGGTTCCACGTATATGTGTTAGTGTACGATATTTGTTTTTCTCTTTCTGACTTACGTCACTCTGTATGACACTCTCTAGATGCATCCACGTCTCTACAAATGACCCAATTTCCTTCCACTTTATGGCTGAGTAATATTCCATTGTATATATGCACCACAACTTCTTTATCCATTCGTCTGTCGATGGGCATTTAGGTTGCTTCCATGACCTGGCTATTGTAAATAGTGCTGCATTGAACATTGGGGTGCATGTGTCTTTCTGAATTATGGTTTTCTCTGGGTATATGCCCAGTAGTGGGATTGCTGGGTCATATGGTAGTTCTCTTTTTAGTTTTTTTAAGGAAGCTCCGTACTGTTGTCCATACTGGCTGTATTCCCACCAGCAGTGCCAGAGGGTTCCCTTTTCTCCACACCCTCTCCAGCATTTGTTGTTTCTAGATTTTCTGATGATGCCCATTCTGACTGGTGTGAGGTGATACCTCACTGTAGTTTTCATTTGCATTTCTCTAATAATTAGTGATGTTGAGCAGCTTTTCATGTGCGTCTTGGCCATCTGTATGTCTTCTTTGGAGAAATGCCTATTTAGGTCTTCTGCCCATTTTTGATTGGGTTGTTTATTTTTTTAATATTGAGCTGCATGAGCTGTTTATATATTTTGGAGATTAATCCTTTGTCCATTGATTGGTTTGCAAATATTTTCTCCCATTCTGAGGGTTGTCTTTTTGTCTTGCTTGTAGTTTCCTTTGCTTTGCAAAGGCTTTTAAGTTTCATTAGGTCCCATTTGTTTATATTTGTTTTAATTTCCATTACTCTAGGAGGTGGATCAAAAAAGATCTTGCTGTGATTTATGTCAAAGAGTGTTCTTCCTGTGTTTTCCTCTAAGAGTTTTATAGTGTCCAGTCTTACATTTAGGTCTCTAATCCATTTTGAGTTTATGTTTGTGTATGGTGTTAGGGAATGTTCTAATTTCATTCTTTTACATGTAGCTGTCCAGTTTTCCCAGCACCACTTATTGAAGAGACTGTCTTTTCTCCATTGTGTATCCTTGCCTCCTTTGTCATAGATTAGTTGACCATAGGTGTGTGGGTTTATATCTGAGCCTTCTATCCTGTTCCATTGATCTATATTTCTGTTTTTGATTTCTGTTTTTGAGCCAGCACCATATTGTCTTGATTACTGTAGCTTTGTAGTATAGTCTGAAGTCAGGGAGTCTGATTCCTCCAGCTCTGTTTTTTTCCCTCAAGACTGCTTTGGCTATTCGGGGTCTTTTGTGTCTCCATACAAATTTTAAGATTTTTTTTGTTCTAGTTCTGTAAAAAATGCCATTGGTAATTTGACAGGGATTGCATAGATTCTGTAGATCGCACTGGGTAGTATAGTCATTTTCACAATATTGATTCTTCCAATCCAAGAACATGGTATATCTCTCCATCTGTTTGTATCATCTTTAATTTCTTTCATCAGTGTCTCATAGTTTTCTGCATACAGGTCTTTTGTCTCCCTAGGTAGGTTTATTCCTAGGTATTTTATTCTTTTTGTTGCAGTGGAAATGGGAGTGTTTCCTTAATTTCTCTTTCAGATTTTTCATCATTAGTGTATAGGAATGCAAGAGATTTCTCTGCATGAATTTTGTATCCTGCAACTTTACCGAATTCATTGATTAGCTCTAGTAGTTTTCTCGTGGCATCTTTAGGATTCTCTATGTATAGTATCATGTCATCTGCAGACAGTGACAGTTTTACTTCTTCTTTTCCAATTTCTATTCCTTTTATTTCTTTTTCTTTGATTGCCATGGCTAGGACTTCCGAAACTATGTTGAATAATAGTGGTGAGAGTGGACATCCTTGTCTTGTTCCTGATCTTAGAGGAAATGCTTTCAGTTTTTCACCATTGAGAATGATGTTTGCTGTGGGTTTGTCGTTTATGGCCTTTATTATGTTGAGGTAGGTTGCCTCTATGCCCACTTTCTGGAGAGTTTTTATCATAAATGGGTGTTGAATTTTCTCAAAAGCTTTTTCTGCATCTATTGAGATGATCATATGGTTTTTCTTCAATTTGTTAATATGGTGTATCACATTGATTGATTTGAGTATATTGAAGAATCCTTGCATCCCTGGGATAAATCCCACTTGATCATGGTGTATGATCCTTTTAATGTGTTGCTGTTATTTTGTTGAGGATTTTTGCATCTATATTCATCAGTGATACTGGTCTGTAATTTTCTTTTTTTGTAGTACCTTTGTCTGGTTTGGGTAGCTGGATGATTGTGGCCTTATAGAATGAGTTTGGGAGTGTTCCTTCCTCTGCAATTTTTGGGAAGAGTTTGAGAAGGATGGGTGTTAGCTCTTCTCTAAATGTTTGATAGAATTCACCTAAGATTTTTAATCACAGTTTCAATTTCATTACTTGTGACTGGTCTGTTGATATTTTCTTTTTTTCTTTGTTTCTTTTGTTTTTGATATTTTCTGTTTCTTCCTGGTTCAGTCTTGGAAGGTTATACCTTTCTAGGAATTTGTCCATTTCTTCCAGGTTGTCCATTTTATTGGCATAGGCTTGCTTGTAGTAGTCTCTTAGGATGCTTTGTATTTCTGTGGTGTCTGTTGTAAATTCTCCTGCTTCGTTTCTAATTTTATTGATTTGAGTCCTCTCCTTCTTTTTCTTGATGAGTCTGGCTAATGGTTTATCAATTTTGTTTATCTTCTCAAAGAACCAGCTTTTAGTTTTATTGATCTTTGCTATTGTTTTCTTTGTTTCTAATTTCATTTATTTCTGCTCTGATCTTTATGATTTCTTTCCTTCTGCTAATTTGGGGGTTTGTTTGTTCTTCTTTCTCTAGTTCCTTTAGGTGTAAGGTTAGATTGTTTATTTGAGATTTTTCTTGTTTCTTGAGGCAGGCTTGTATAGCTATAAACTTTCCTCTTAGAACTGCTTTTGCCACATCCCATAGGTTTTGGATCATCGTGTTTTCATTGTCATTTGTCTCTAGGTATTTTTTGATTTCCTCTTTGATTTCTTCAGTGATCTCTTGGTTATTTAGTAACGTACTGTTTAGCCTCCATGTGTTTGTGTTTTTTACGTTTTTTTCCCTGTAATTCATTTCTAATCTCATAGTGTTGTGGTCAGAAAAGATGCTTGATGTAATATCAGTTTTCTTAAATTTACTGAAGCTTGATTTGTGACCCAAGTTGTGATCTATCCTGGAGAATGTTCCATGTGCACTTGGGAAGAACGTGTAATCTGCTGTTTTTGGATGGAATGTCCTATAAAATATCAATTAAAGCTATCTGGTCTATTGTGCCATTTAAAGCTTGTGTTTCCTTGTTAATTTTCTGTTTGGTTGATCTGTCCATTGGTGTAAGTGAGGTGTTAAAGTCCCCCACTATCACTGTGTTACTGTTGATTTCCTCTTTTATAGCTGTTTGCAGTTGCCTTATGCATTGAGGTGCTCCTATGTTGGGTGCATATATATTTATAATTGTTATATTTTCTTCTTGTATTGATCCCTTCATCATTATGTAGTGTCCTTCCTTGTCTCTTGTAACATTCTTTATTTTAAAGTCTACTTTATCTGATATGAATATTGCTACTTCAGCTTTCTTTTTATTTCCACTTGCATGGAATATCTTTTTCCATTCCCTCAATTTCAGTCTTTTTGTGTCCCTAGGTCCGAAGTGGGTCTCTTGTAGACAGCATATATATGGGTCTTGTCTTTGTATCCATTCAGTGAGCCTGTGTCTTTTGGTTCAAGCATTTAATCCATTCACGTTTAAGGTAATTTTTGAAATGTATGTTCCTCTTACCATTTTCTTAATTGGGTTTGTTTTTGTAGGTCCTTTTCTTCTTTTGTGTTTCCCACTTAGAGAAGTTCCTTTAGCATTTGTTGTAGAGCTAGTTTGGTGGTGCTGAATTCTCTTAGCTTTTGCTTGTCTGTAAAGCTTTTGATTTCTCCATTGAATCTGAATGCGATCCTTGCCGGGTAGAGTAATCTTGGTTGTAGGTTCTTCCCTTTCATCACTTTAAATATATCATGCTACTCCATTTTGGCTTGTAGAGTTTCTGCTGAGAAGTCAGCTGTTAACCTTATGGGAGTTCCCTTGTATGTTATTTGTCGTTTTTCCCTTGTTGCTTTCAGTAATTCTTCTGTGTCTTTAATTTTTGTCAATTTGATTACTATGTGTCTTGGCATGTTTTTCCTTGGGTCTATCCTGTCTGCGACTCTGCACTTCCTGGACTTGGGTGGCTATTTGCTTTCCCCTGTTAGGGAAGTTTTCAACTGTAATCTCTTCAGATATTTTCTCGGGTCCTTTCTCTCTTTCTTCTCCTTCTGGGAGCACTATAATGTGAATGTTGTTGCGTTTAATGTTGTCCCAGAGGCCTCTTAGGCTGTCTTCATTTCTTTTCATTCTTTTTTCTTTATTCTGTTTTGCGGCAGTGAATTCCACCATTCTGTCTTCCGGGTCACTTATCCGTTCTCCTGTCTCAGTTATTCTGCTATTGATTCCTTCTAGTGTATTCTTCATTTCTGTTATTGTATTGTTCATCTCTGTTTCTTCTTTAATTCTTCTAGATGTTTGTTCTTTAATTTTTCTATGTCTTTGTTAAACATTTCTTGCATCTTCTCGATCTTTGCCTCCATTCTTTTTCCGAGGTCCTGTATCATCTTCACTGTCATTATTCTGAATTCTTTTTCTGGAAAGTTGCCTATCTCCACTTCATTTAGTTGTTTTTCTGGGGTTTTATCTTCCTTCATCCGCTACATAGCCCTCTGCCTTTTCATCTTGTCTATCTTTCTGTGAATGTGGTTTTTGTTCCACAGGCTGCAGGATTGTAGTTCTCCTTGCTTCTGCTGTCTGCCCTCTCAAGATGGTGTTTTCTCAGGTGGGTCTAGTAGGAATTCTTGAGGTAAAAAGGTGGGGGCTGGAACCTCATTCCTCTCAAGCCTTTGACTTTTCCCATGATGAATGTGGCCTGCTAGTGTTGGAGGGTCTCCTGCAGAGGTGGGGGGTGGTTGTGGCTCACCGTGAAGGCAAGGACACTGGCAGCAGAAGTTCTGGGAAGTACTCCTTGACGTGAGCCCTCCCAGAGTCTGCCCGAAAGATTATTTTCTAATAGTCCTACAATGGTAGACTAGGCCTCTGTTTCAGGATATAGTGAGAAGTGTTTAAGCAGGCGTCAAATGACCATTTGGTGGTTCACTATGCAGATCAAACAATATAGTGAATCTCCTTTAAAATTTCTAGTCATAAAAATTCTGTCATAGTGCAGGCTTGCCAGTTGCCTGGGAGAGAAATGCTAGTAATGAAGGAAGATATGTATCACAATTAACATGACTTCTTTTAAATTATTTACTTATCTGTTTGGGGAGACAGCTGAATATGATCAATTTAGAGATGTTTGGACATTTGTAACCGTAGTTTATGAAATGAGCAATTTTTACTGCAGGATCCTTTCCTCTAGAATCATAGCACAGATCCAATTCACTATAGTTGTTATGGCATAATTATATATTGTGGGTGTGTAATTCCTTTTTGAGCCTAGTAGTAAAGATCATGTGGTAACATATATCCTGGCCATTGTAAAAGTGTTGCACTTATTATAAAATCTATCTTTGATGTAGAACCACTAAAGTTTGGAGGCCCCATAAACACTACGAAGGGAGTTTATCCTTTTTATTTTCAAAACGCTTGATCCTAAAGATGGCACAAGTTTCCATGTGCGATAGATATAATGGTGATCTTTTTGCTATTGGTAGTTATGTATCATAGTTTTAAAACAACCCATGGAGTTTCAGAAATTGAAACTGTCTCCAGACTCAGCTGTTGAGTGATTGGATAAAGATAAGTAGCCGCAGAAACTTGTTGAAGCATTGATTGATCAATCTTGTATGTTCTGAAGAACTGATCTGTTTAAGTCAAGTTTCTTTTACAGCTCTATTTGTTGTCTCTAAGTTGATTAGATAGTTTTATGGAGTTTCTTTTATTCTTTCCTAGGAGTTTTGCTGAGCAGTTTTTGATGCCTGAATCAACTGGCTGGTTTATACAGTTTGGGGGTCTGTGTGAGCTTCTCATCTGTCTATTTAAATGGCAGTACTTTTATGTTTGAATATAGCCAGACTTGCTCTGAATATTTATGGCACTTTTGAAGCAAGAGTGTAGATGGGAGCTCATATACTGTATGTCTAAATACTGAAAAGTTATAAGTCAAGGTAATACTAAACTCTTAAATAACATTTCCTCACCTCTTACTTTGACAAATATACCTTATAATAATCTGGAACCACCTTCAAATTTAGGGTCCTGTCCCCATCTCTTCCTACCCCTGGTTGCATCTCATAATATGTGTGTATAGATATCCCAGTTGGCTCAAGCAAACCTTCCTCCACTCCCTGCATCCCCAAAGCTGCCCCTTGGCCACTCCTTGCACCTAAGCGTACCCACACCAGTGACAAAAGTGTGCCTTTGTCACAGACTCAGGGAAATAGCCTGCGCGGGCCGTGGAAGTGGAATGGGTATCTTGAGCTGGGAATTCTGAAGCCTCAGGTCCTTGGTTCATGGTCTGAAAGGTAAGGGGAGCCCTAAGGGGGCTGTCCCCTTGATCTTCAAAGATTCCTCACCAGTAGAGGAGAAGTATGGCTGAAAGAGGACCAGTGCAGGGCCTTCTAAATCCTAGGGTTCAAGTTGGGCCCGCTGGCCTGGGCCTGAGGACAGTAGTGAATATGGGTAGAAACATGACCAATTTCCAGCTTTCAAGCTTCTGAGCTTTCCACTGAATAGTAAACTGACTAGTTGGGTTAGCCGAAGCAACTTTTGTCTTTTAACCTTGGTAATGATCTCAACATCATGGTCTGAGAGTTGAGTAAAAAATAGGTGATGATCAGGACAGGTTTGGATTCTTTCCTATTTTTTGGTTTGTAAATGTGCAGACATGAAATCCCTGCAGCTGCGAAATTGCCTATAAGAATAGCAGGTTGTGCTGAATAATCAAACGAATTGGTAGGTTGGCTCCCATAGGCAAAATCCTGAGGCTGTTTGGAAAAAAAATTCAAAATATAACTAGTAAGAAATGAGTTGCGATAAGAATCAAATATAATACACTTTTCTGGGGAAGCAAATTGCATTGCAGGTTGTTTTAAAGAATGATGTGAAAATACTGAGTATAACAGCACAGATGCTGTTTTTCACAATAAAAATCCTCCAGTGTGAAAGCTCTCCTTTTTTTGCAAAGGTATTTGGAAGCAGTAATGTTTGCATGTGCAGTTGGGTTGATTACAGTAAGATCATTTTTGGTCCTATGGATTTGCTTTTTTTTTTTTTTTTTTAAGGAAAATGCAGCTGGTCAAGCTTTAGAGTTTTTTTTGTCATAGAGTTCTGTCAGCTCCAAACACAGTCTTTATGAAGACTAATTCCCCATAGGATGCTTTAAAACGTTTTTGTGTATAACACATGGTTGAAGACAGTGTAGCATAATGGTTTAACCTGTTGAGGTGAGTTCGGAAATCACAGTCCTGGCCCTGCTCTTGTCCCCGCCACTTCCTGGCTACCTTTGTGACCTTGAGCAAATTACTTAATCTGTCTCCAAGTTTCATTTTTTTCATCTGTAAAGTGGATTGGATAATAGCACCTGTGCTGTATGGTGGCAGTAAGGATTAAAAGAAAAATACCAGTATAGAGCATAGCACTTAGTAAAACTATTGATAACAGTTAATTACCAGATTAACAAATGGAAACTGTTAATCATCATTAGCTCACCTGTGTAAGGAGGGTCTAAGGGTTTATATAAAGGCAACATGTCATGGTAAAATGACTTTCCATGAGAATTTATGAAAACTCCAAAGGGCTGTAAGGAAAATTCCATTGTGGATGGTTGGCCTTCTCCTGGAATTTACGTGTTAAGGTGAAGTAGGTCATGCTTTGAAGTGTTGGCAGTGATCAGTCCTGGACAGATGTTGAGAGCTCAGTGGTTCCTGTGGTTGCTGTGTCCCTGTCTCCCGTCCTGGAGATGGCAGATTATAGTCCTCAGCCATTCACAAGGAATCCTAAGTAGCCAGAGCCCTAGATGTGTTTACTGCTTATCCACAAGGTGGTGTGTTTTTTTTTTTTTTTCCCCAGTACGCGGGCCTCTCACTGTTGTGGCCTCTCCTGCTGCGGAGCACAGGCTCCGGACGTGCAGGCTCAGTGGTCATGGCTCACGGGCTGTGGGATCTTCCCGGACCGGGGCACGAACCCGTGTCCCCTGCATCGGCAGGCGGATTCCCAACCGCTGCGCCACCAGGGAAGCCCCACAAAGTGGTTTTGAAGAATATGATTTTTCCTCTTGGAATATAAAATGGAAGAGGGCGAAGGAAAAACTAGAAGTTTCTTTTTCTAAGTGAATACAGTACACAGCCTCAGAAAATACAGGGAAAAGATGAGAAAGAAAATGATTTCTGTTTCTAAATGCACTGTTCCTCTCACTTCCCAAGTAACTTGTGGCTATCATTATTTTTAGTGATTTATGCTTAAATAGTCTCCCTTGGGAATAATCAAATACTGGCCTCAAACATAGACAAGGAAATTACAGGTCATAGCAGGCTCATAAAATAGTGCCTAGAGTGAACTTGAGATTTGTCGTGGAATGGGGCAGCACACTTCGACCATTCCTGTGTCCTCAGCTCTGCCCCGGAGCCGTTTCCAGCCGAGGCCAAATGGCTTATATGGTGCAGGAGTCTGACCTCTTTTCTGGAGTATTGCTACTTAACTGGTTTCTAGCAGCCCCAATGAATGTACCTCCCCTGCTCCTTCCTCTTCTTTAAGCCTTGGCTTTCTGCTCTGTAAGAAGGGAGGCAGGTTCCCAACTTGCCAAGGTGCTCTGAGGCTGAAAGAAGAGGCACCTGGCGTGGGACCACCCAGAGCATGCTAGCTTAGCTAACGCCTTCTCTCTTGCTTGTAGAGGGGTCATTGCACTGGTCACCATGCCTCTCTTCTTGGAGACATTAGGGAGAGAGCAACAAGTGTGATTCACAGAAGTTCTTGAGCAAACACAATTTCAAGTTTTCTACCATTACTCATCCCCATACGCATACTTTAAACATTTATTTATTTATTTGGCTGCGTCGGGTCTTAGTTGCAGCATGTGGGATCTACTTCCCCGACCAGGGCTTGAATCCAGGCCCCCCTGCATTGGGAGCGTGGAGCCCCAGCCACTGGACCACCAGGGAAGTCCCCACATACTTTAAAGTTGCCAATTATGTTTTCTCTCTCATTGTTGGTGTTTGAAAAAGTCACCTAAGTTTCCATTTTTTTCATCTGTCAAATGGGGAGAAAAATAGTGTCCTCTCACTAAGTGGCTGCGAGGATGGAATGTCACAGGTGAAAGGCTGTATGACTCCAGTAAATGCAGTCAGAGTAGCTAGAAGAGGAGGAAAGGAGCTGTGAAATCCTTTATTGAACTGGAGGTTTTAATTCTGAGCCTAAGTTAAGAAAAGCAGTGAGACCCATCCCAAAGTAGAAAGCAAAAGTGTCGTATTGAATATGGCATAAACACTGGTTTTCTTTCTTTTCTTTTCCTTTTTTTTTTTTTGCAGTACGTGGGCCTCTCACTGTTGTGGCCTCTCCCATTGCGGAGCACAGGCTCTGGACGCGCAGGCTCAGCGGCCATGGCTCACGGGCCCAGCCGCTCCGCGGCATGTGGGATCTTCCCGGACCGGGGCACGAACCCGTGTCCCCTGCATCGGCAGGCGGACTCTCAACCACTGCGCCACCAGGGAAGCCCTGGTTTTCTTTCTTAATGAGTGTGGTAATGATTAGCGTTACATCCTTCCCGACCTAGCAAGAGTGAATGAACCTACAGACTCCCACATCTGAGCAGGGACAGGCTTAGAAGGCAGAGCAGTGGACCTGCGGTGATGGACCTGCTCTCAGTCCAACCCTGACCCCACCAGATCCCATAGGTCAGTGTAACCTTAGGAGATTTGTGTCTTCAGTTTCCCGTTTTTTCTTCGCAGTGGACTCCTTACCATTCCCTTTGCTCAGTGGAAGAGCCTTAAATTCTACTCTGCATGAAGGCATGTGGAATCTGGAAGATTCAAACCCACTGCTCTCTCCACTGACAGGCCGAGTGTTAGGGGGAGGCACAGTTCCACTCATCCCTAGCCCCGTTTCTGAACCCAGCCTGGTATCTAGCAGGCATTCAAGAATCCCCACTGGAGGAGTGTCACCAATGTGGTTGATGTCCTTGGGTGCACATCCCCAGCTCTTCAGAGACCATAGTTCTTGATCTGGCCACAGGAACCTCTTTCCCTCCTCAGCCTTAGACACAGCTAGGAGGTTGGGCACAGCCGTTCTTCACCTCCGCAGATACCACCCTTCTTTGCAGCAGGCAGAAGCTGACAGTGCTGCCGCTTAGGCCTAAGGTGGGGCTGCCAAACTCCAACTTCCTGTGCTTTGCTCCTGGGGGCCCAATGGGCAACCGCTGAGATCTGTGGAGACTTCTGTGCCAGGAGAGGTTAAGAAAGACCCTCTGCTTCAGCTCCAGCTCCAGCTCCAGCCACAGGAACTGGGCTTTACCTTGTGTGCTTGGAGCCCTGTCCTGACAAGGCAGCCGTGTTCTTAGGGAAATGCGCCGAGGCAGGAAGTCTTCTTGAGAGCAACAAGAAGGGAAGGATAAACAAGAGAAAAAACTCTTGTTAATCCTAAGTAAGTAGTAACAGGTGAAGGCTTTTTAGGAGTGAAGGAGCTTGGGAATTTAGACACACATGTACAGAAGCTGGAGCGTTTTCTCCACTGGGGTTTAAGCCTGGGGAGATGGCCGGAGTGAACTCCAAGACACTTCCCCATTTTTGCAAGCGCGGGGTGTGCTGGGAGACCTCTGGGCTCCCTGCCCACAGGAGAGCTGAGGAGGCTTTTGTCTTGACCTCTCTGGCCAAGGCATGTGTTCCTCCCTCTCTGCCTCTCCCTCAGTCTTCTGAGTGTCTTTGTGGACTTGGGATTTCTGGTGACTAAGGGTCCATGCTTTCTGGTGCGACTGGGGGCCTCGCTGCAGCTCCCTGCGTCTGGAGGTGTCACCAGCAGTGGGTCGATGCTCAGCACTCCGTCCTTCACGCTGGTGTCACCTGTGGCGGTTCCTTGTGGTGACACTCTTACTCTTGCTTTTGGCCATAGGGGTCTCAGGCGGTTCTGTGCCTCTAATGAAGCTGTCACCTGGTCCCCGGCCCTGAGGTATGTTCCTTGGGGCTGCTGGTACTTCCTCACCTGGTGGCTGCCTGCAGTTAATACTTCTTTCCCTGGACTGGTGAGATGGCTGCGGCCTGTGAGCCTGGGAGTCACTGGTACTTAAATACTCCAAAGCTGTAGAGGGTATTTTGGAAACCTCAGCATCCACTCTTCTCCTTACGAAAAGCACCCAGGCTAGCCTTCCCCCTTGTCCTCTGGCTGGGGTCGCCCTCACTGACGACTACAGAGGTGGGCTTGACTGATGGAAGCCAAGCAGCTTATGTATGTCCACAGTGATTGGTTACCCTCTCGGAGCCAGTGAAGTAGATGAGGTTCTTTTCTGGGGCTTCTGGAAAATGCTTTCTTCTGCAGAAGCTTTTGGAAGAGAATCTCACAGCCTGTGGATGGTGTGGTGTGAGGACATGGGGTTTGTAACTGTGGTGGCAGTTTTATTTTATGAGGAACCTACACATGTACAGGACTGGTCACTGGTTGGAACGAGGAGCTCACCTAATGGGAGCAGATTTGCGGTGATGTCATCTGAGCTGCTGGATTAAGACTTCTTATTTAAATGAGCCACTGAGCACCCTGCCCCCATCCTTTGCTTGAAAGCCAGTTTTATTGTTTCTTGGAAAGTAGTAAGCTGACATGAAGACTCTTTCCATTCAGAATTTGTTGAGGAATTTGCAACAAGGTCTCTTCCAAGTCCTTATCTTGGCTGGGGCCCGGTACCTTCCCTCTCTTCAGCTGTGGTGGGCGGGTTCAAAGCATAGCTCTCATCTCCTGCCGAGGAGGGCCAGGGCCAGAGAAGGGTGTCTGTGATCCCCGGGGAAAGCCTAAGGTGGGACCCAGATGCCCACAGAACCAGAGGGAAACAGCAGGTTGGAAGAGATCAGTGAGAGGTCTTCACTGGTAGTAGCGAGTGGCTTTGCTCATAGTGGAGTGGCCCCAGTTCCACTGAAGATCCCAGCATGGATTGTTACAAATTATAATGTCATTATAAACTTGTCCAAACCCAGAAAATGTACACCAAGAATGAACACTATGGTAAACTACAGATGGGTGATAATGATGTATCGGTGTAGGTTTATCAGTTGTAGTGATGGGGGATATTGATAATGGAGGAGGCTCTGCACGTTTCGGGGCAGGGGATATATGGGAAATCTCTGTACCCTCTGCTTAATATTGCTGTAAACTTAAAACTGCTCTATGGGACTTCCCTGGTGGCACAGTGGTTAAGAATCCACCTGCCAATTCAGGGGACACAGCTTCAAGCCCTGGTCCAGGAATATCCCATATGCTGCAGAGCAACTAAGCCCGTGCACCACAGCTACTGAGCCCCGTGCTCTAGAGCCTGCGAGCCACAGCTACTGAGCCCACGTGCCACAACTACTGAAGCCCGCATGCCTAGAGCCCATGCTGCACAAGAGAAGCCTGTGCACCACAACAAAAAGTAGCCGCCGCTGGCTGCAACTAGAGAAAGCCTGTGTGCAGAAACGAAGACCCAACGCAGCCAAAAATTAATTAATTACTTAATTAAAGAAAAACTGCTCTAAGAAATAGTCTATTAAAAAAAAAAGTTCCCAGCATGGAGATACAGGTCCTCAGTTATCGTAGACTTTGGGAATGGGATGGGGGTGAGGGTGGGTGGAGGTCCAGATTCTATCATGCTTGGGGAGTCTGGGGTGTTATAGATGTAACTTCTTGCCAAGTGATCTCTGCTTATTTTGCTTATTTTGTAAAGCTCTTGCCTCTATCCTGAAAAGAGTCCTTCAAAGCCATCTATGGTTGGATAGATTATCCTGTACGCAGGAGCTATACGCCAGCCAGAGCTAACCACAGGGCCAGGGCCATGTGCGGAAATACTGTCTTTATGATGCACGTGGGCTTTTGAGCTTGTGGCTTTGGGCTTGTGGTTGTGGACTGAGGAGATTGCTTCCTGAATTTACAGGGAAGGTAGGGGAAATGACCCTCTTGCCACCACTTATTCAGCCATGGCTTCCTGGTGTGAGCACTTGGGAATGGATGTGAGTGAAAGACAAGACTTCAGGGGTTTGCAGAGAGGTGTTTGGGTAGGCAGGGTGGAATAGTACATCCTAGTACACAGGGCTAATCCCTATCTGGTATTCTCTTTTTAGAATTCCAAAAGGGCGCCAGTTAAAAGAGACTTACTGTCTGCCAGTCCCTGGGGAGATGGAAATGATAAAAGTATTTGTCTCTATCCGAAGGAACTCTCAGCCTTACACGGACAACAGATCTGTAATAAATGGGATAAGTGATAATAGATGAAGTTCACACAGGCACATGTTCTTTTAAAAACAATTTTAAAACAGAATTCTGAATTACTGCTGGTAGCCAGTCTTCTTTCAAATGTAGTATCTGAGACATGAAATTTATCAAGAGAAAATTTACATGTTGGAGATGCTGGAAGCCCACGATCTTTCTCCAATTCCACTTGGTTAGCATGAACCCTCTACATTCAGGACCAGAGGGAATCAGCCATATTTGGGGAGGGTGGCGGCTGAGCGCTTTTCCAGTTCAGGACACTAAGCTGGAGAATCACCCCTAGTGAGCTTCAAAGCAGGTCATCTCTATACCCAGTGAGACAGTTCCATAGAGTGATACCTCTTTGAAGGCATTTGGCCATGCTGGGAAGAAAAGGCAGGTCCCTGAATGAAGGAAAGGGTTAATGACCATGATGTTTGCAACCAAGAGTCAGGGCACATAGTCTGTCAGAGTGGGGTGAGTGTGGACAGGCAGAATCAGTGGCGTTCTAATGCTCCTGCTGGACCTGTGGCAGTGGGCTCTGTTGGGTAGATGGGAGCCAGGAGGAGCAGCTAAGCCAGGCAGCTAAGAACCGGCCCGAAGGGAGGAGTTCAGTCCTGGTGAGGACATTCACGGGGCCGAGGGTGTCGGAGCTGTAGAAGCAGTGAGGGTGAGCTGGGGGCTCTCTGGGAGTCCTGGCAGCAGCTTCTACCACTTCGGATGCTTGAGAGGTGGAAGGAGGCCAGAGGAGGCTGTTGGGTGTTTCCTTTTCCTTATGAAATTATAGAAATGTCATCTTTCAATCAGCCATTGAGGAAGCCCCCTTTAAGAGAGCGTCAAGTGAGCCAAATTAGGGGATAGGAGGGAGGGAAGAGCTGCTGAGGTGAAGGGACCACTGTGAGTCACACTCTGCTCTTTTGGCAGCCCGTAGGCCCTGGGAAAATAGCATTTTCTTTTGTGTGTGCATGTGCGTGCGTGCGTGTGCGTGTGTGCACACGCATGCTCTGTTCTTTACAGCAGTGCTCTTGATAGGCAGTGTAATATTAAAGCGAAGACTGTGCTTGTCATTTCTGGAAACGAAGCATAAGAAGCCAGAAGCCTCCCTACGAGATAAGAGCCGTGTGACTTTGTGTGGACTGCTTGACTTCTCTGAGCCTCAGTCTGCACCTCCTTTGCAAGCTTATGGAAGGACTCAGTGTGACGGTACCTCGTCCTTCCCTTCTTTAGGGAGGGTAGTGGTGCCAGAGGAGAGCACACTGAGCTGCAAATTCACTTGAGATCTTTGCATTTCATTTGGATTTAGCTGGGGCGCTGGTGTCCCCTCCTCCTGCAGCCAGTGTCTTGAATCACCACCCACGGTGGAGGAGAGAGGGTGGGGTCCAGCCTGGGTCCAGCTCTCTTGGACACAGCTGGGAGGTGCTGACCACAAGTCTGCGGCCCCAAAGAAGTGCTACAAGGAGGGTGTTTCTTTCCCCATTGGCACTGCATCCAGGTTCTCAACAGTTGGACACAAACAAACTGTTCTGGTGGCTGTTTCTTGTTCCCCTTTGCCTCCTGCTAGCTGCTCGCCACCCTCGCTGGTCCCCAGGGCTGACGTGTGGGGAGGACACTGCATGCCATTGTTTGCTGTCTGTGCGAGGAGGCTGCTGGCAGCAGCCGGAGACCACACTCTGGCTGTTGAGGCCCAGGCCCCACGGAGGCCTGGGCACCCTGGGATTACGTATGAGCTTCTGTCTTCAGAGGACGGTGTCCTGGGCCACGGGTCCTGTGTTTGAGTGCTGCTTCCTCTCTTGAAAAGAGAGTCTGTTCCTCTTTGAAACAGATGCGTATGTAGCCAACGGGCGCCAACAAAGGTTGTAGGAACCAATGTAGATTAAGAGTGTGTGAGACGGGTAGCCCCGAAGAGGTGGAGTTGAGTTCCATGACTGCCCCTCGAGCCCCAGCTGGCCTGCTTAGAGAACTTGCGTGGAAGAGGGGGACCCTGGGGCTGGGCCAGGGCGGGCACTTTTGGTTTCAGGGAACCTCAGGGGCTTGTCCTTGTCAGGAGTGCCGGGGTCTGTAATAGAGGGAAAGTCCAGATCACAAGGGATTCACAAGTCATATAAATGAATCAAATAACAGCACTTGAGAATCTTGCCTGTGTTGTCTCATGTCATTCCCCCAACAGCAGGAAGGACGTAGAGGTTTAGAAAGGTTAGGACATTTGTCACACAGTGAGAGAGCTGAGAATCCTGATCTCAAGTCCAGCCACCCCTGACTGTCCCAAAGCACTGTGTGTGTGTGTGTGTGTGTGTGCGCGCGCGCGTGCATGTGTGTGACTGCCCACCCACCCGTCACTGGATGCTCCCTCCCCGTGGGCCAGGCACATGCTTTTTCTTTCTTTTATTCTCAGGAACAGACACCCAGTGCAGAAGTGGGCCCCATAATGGCTGCTGACTAAGTGCTTAATGGAGATGTTGCCGCTGATAAACCACAGCTGCAAAGGGAAAGAGGCAAGAGCTGGCCGACATCAAAGCCCACTTCTGTTTAGAGATAAGAGTAGGTTTCACTCTGTGGGCTCCAGAGCCCCTGTCCCTCAGCCATCAGAGAGGGTGAGGTTAAAATGGAAGCTGTGTTGCTTTCTCGCAGTAGCTGGAAAACAGGCCTGCCAGGGCCAGGAAGCTGCCCTCCCTTCCTTCCCAGACAAACCAGGCCACTGCCCTCATCTGCAGTGGAGGTCCCTGGGGAAGAGAGAGGGCTCCCAGCTGCCTCTGGAGTAAACAATGCTTTTCCCACCCCAGCGGTTTCCATTGGGTTTTTGTTCTTCAGAACTTTTCTTTTCTACTTAAACACAACATTTAAAATCATTCAGAAAATACGGACAATAAATAGAGGAATCTGGAGAAGAAAAGAGGTCTCAGAAATGTAACGGGCCCAAGCTGCAGAAACGTAGACCACACTGTGTGGCTGTGTGTGCAGTGACAATCCTCCTTAATGAAAACTTAGCGTGGATGTGATGTCACGTCTCTGGTGACAGGTGTTCCCAGTGAAAAGTTTAGCTAAATGTAACCAAGTAATAAGTCGTTTCAATGATTGGCTGATGATTGGACTAAATTGTAATCTAGGCTGAAGCATAGGGATTTGACAGTTTTAGTGAGTGTTTGTGTTAGGGATACGTGTATACTTGTGTGTTGCTTATATGTTCTTCAGAACACAGGTGGAGCCAAAGGAGAACTGTGTGTTTTCAGCACTGGGGTGCATAAGAGAACAGGTGCTGGCCATGCCAACACATGTAAGTTGCTGCCTGCCTTAAAGGGTGATGAATTCTCTCTGTTACTTCACTGGCTTGGTGGAAAGACAGAAGGCTGCAAGTTGGGATCATAAGTATGAGATAAACCTAATCCTTTTAAGTTAGTTTTTACAGCACTTCAGTCTTGATTTGGCCCTGACCGAAGTCCTGTTCGCTTTTCAGAGGGTGGAGAGTTCTTAGGAGCCCAGGCCAGTCCTCTGTTGAGGCTGAGTGACCTGGGGACTGCTGTGTCCTTCCTTTGTTGGGAGCCACCCTCAGGCTGATGCCAGTGTCTCATGAGCCATTCTCCCAGGCACCGGGTCTGCACCTGGGTGGATTTCTATTACCCCAGTACCACTGCATCCGTGGTCCCATCTGGGGCTGGATGGGGGTCAGAGGGCCTACCTTGCCATCACCCTCTCTCATTCTAGTGCCCGTGGGACCACATTCCCACTAGGCCCTCTAGAAAGCCCCATAGGTTTTGGAAAAGCATTCTAGCACTGGTCCGGTTTTTGGGACACTCGAACCAGGCTTCTTGTCAGTCGTTAGCCCTTGGGAACCTCTTTTGCCTGCATATTTATTTTCCAGGGGGATTTCAGGATTGTTTCAACAGCGTAACTCGCCCTGCCCTTTTTTGGTGTTCCTAGTGGCTTACAAACTCTAAAGTAATGGAAAGCATTTGTTGGCTTACTCGGGGCATTTTCACATTGGGCCCCTAATCATGGGTATCAGGAAGACGGCCCTTTGTGACCTTTTTCTCTCCTGGTGCTGCTGTGGATCAGTGCAAGAAAGAGGATAAGTTTAGTTTGTACACGCACGCCAGATGCAAGATTCCCAGAGTGGGAGGGCATTTACACACTAGATGTGGCTATTCATTTACCACATCTTTTGTGCACATCTCTGTTGCCAGGGAAAGGGATACCAAGATGAATAAGACCTGGCTCTTCCTCTCGAGATGCTCACGGTTTAGTGGCAGAGACAGTTGGACATAGGTCACCACAGTGTTAATAATGTGAAAGTAGGGGACTGAGAACTGTGGGGCCCCTTCTTGTTCCATATTGAATATGTCCTCTCTGGGCAGCATGGCTGGAGGCCTGCTGGCTTGGAATATTGTTTGTTCCCCTGTCTGATGAAGGGTTCCCGTCTTTGGTGGAGCAGCCTGTGTGAAGTTTATGCACCCAGCACAACTAAAGAGAAAACACGGGCTGCCAGATAAGGAGAACCTCACGCCAGGCTCTCCGTGGACACACGCAAGCCAGGAGACTCTTGTTGTTTCAGGCCAGCCGTTCACGTTCTTGGAATGAAAGGTACTTCAGAGCAGGGGTAGGTTGAAATAATTCTTCTATTATCTAGAAATTAACAAGTTTTGCTTTTGAAGAAAGCAGGGATAAATATGGTGGCCAACAAGAAGCAGTGTAAATGGCCAGCATTTGGGGTTTTTCTGTTCTTGTTTACAGAGAGAGACTGCCGTGGACTTAATTCTCAATTTGTTGATATGTTGGACCCTGTTTTAATCATTTTGCCAGATTTAAACATTTTTCTTCTTTTGTGAACAGTGTATTTACTCCATGTCTCACAATTATTGTATTCTGTGCGTGAGTGCCGGCCTCTTCAAAACTGTCTCCTTCATCATCCTTGTGTCTTCTAGAAATGAGATCTTGGTGCCCCCCAAATGAATTATGAAAAGCTTTTCATAGTAATATAATTGACCCACTGTTGGCCACACTTATGAAAAAAAATCAGTGTAACGTGTTAATATTTCATGAGTGCCCACGTTGCCAGCTCCTTGCAACGGGACCAAACTCTAAAGAATGAGAATTGTTTCACAATAGCCCAGCGCATGGACACAGTGCCAGGAAAGAGAGTTTGGGGTCGACTTGAAAGTTTGAAGTGCAACAGGGCCATTGAAAAACAATCCTCTGACTCATGTCAGATTGTTATAATTATTTAATGCCCACAATGCCGCCTTGTCCCCACGGATTTATACTGGAGAGGTTTCTTACCCACACATGTGGTTATTAGCTGCAAAGAAAGCGACGTTTGTTTACAGTGATATGGGGTATATCTGCATGGCAAAGAAAACACTGCAGATTCTGTCTCCTTACGAAGGAGGCAGGAATTTGGCAGGAAACCTGTAGGAAATTGGGAGACATGTTCTCATTACTTTTCATGTATGTGGGCGGTCGCAGCTAATAACCATTAAACACCTTTTATTTTTAACCTTTGTCTTAAACTCTTGAGAGAATGAAAGTGCATGCATACTTTTCATCGTATGATATCTTACAGCAGGTGTGCTCCAAATTGTAACTAGAATTATAATTGTTCTGCCTCCATCAAATGTGGGGTCACCAGCGTTGTCTGTGGAGCCACTGTTAATGTATGTGAAAAGTGTGGATGTGTTTTGAACAGTTCTCACATGGCCAGACCTCATTAAGCTCTTTCAAAGGGCATACTTTTTTTTTTTTTTTTTTTTTTTTTTGGAGTCGAGAAAAGTTGAGGAAGTAGTGCTTTGGGGCCTCTCTGGGGACAAGTTGGTCTGGAGGTCAGTCCTGGTGCTTATGACCCAGAGTCAGGACGTCCGGCTCCTTGGGAGATGAAAGCCCTTTGAGTCCGGGAGGGTCAGTCAAGTCCAGCTCCTCAGAACTGCCCTTCTGTCCGTGCCTTCCTTGGCCCTCCCTTCTCCCCTCACACGGAACTCTCATAATTGCCTTTGCTGTCAAAGGAGATTCAATGTCAGTGGGTTTCTCAAGCTTAGAGGGCAACAGGGAGACATTGAAGCAGAGCAGTGTGAAATTGTCCTGAGGCACTTACAAGCTGGGGTGTGCAGATGCAATTTATAATTGCACCAGAAATACTTGTAACCTTTACTACGCTTAGTGGTGGAGATGAGAAAATCTCTGAGTCAGTTTAGGACTGACTTGGGAGCCCTATGAAGCAACTGAATCTTACTAGGTTTTGTGAGAGAAGTACAAACAGAAAGCAGACACAGAAAATAGGCTAGAGTAACAGTAAATACATTTTGAGCCTCAAATTAGGACTCATGGTATGTTCAAGGTTTTTTTATGATGCTTCTGATCCAACAGAAAGTCCTGGAGATCTGTAGGAATTTGAGGCACTTTTGGTGGTTTATGGAGACCAGAGAACCTAAATTTTGGAATTCGGTTGTCCTGGGAAATCTGGAATGTATGTCGACTTGAAATACAAAGGAGGGGTGTTAAAGAGTGATGCAAATGATGACCCAATCAAGAGAAAGCTTTGCAACTCAGCGTCTTCCACTTCTACTGGTGACGAAGGCTTCGTGACTGCGTTTGTTATCACTGCTTTTTCAGAGGGGATTTTTTTTTGTAAATAAAAAAAAACTGAGTACCTATGTCAGTTCACTTTATAATGCTTCATTTTAAAGGTATATCTATGTCATATGCACTTTTATGTGCATATATTATATTTCACAGTAGAAAAAAATGTTTAAGAGGCAATCTTATTTTGTAATATATTGGCCCAGTTTTACACCATTTGAAATGATGTGTTAAAACCATGTTGTTATTGTTTCACATACAACTAAATGGCTTACTGATTTTCATGTGATAAACATACACTCAAAACCTTTATTTTGGTACCCTGATCGTGAGCTCCTTGAGAATAGGGTCATACTTCCTGGAGTTGGAGGTGGAGGCGCTGAGTGAGCAAAGTGGCCAGGTGGGCAGGGACCTGGAGTTGGGGCTCAAGGCTGTGGGGGGAGGGGAGGAGGTAGAAGGCAAAGGGGGTGGAGTGTCAGGTCTTGGAGTTTAAACTTCTCCATCAGTGCAGAGCCAGCTGGCAAAGGTGCTAAGTGGGAAAGTATGTTGGGGGTTGTGACATGATTCGATTTGAATGAAATATGCTCCGGGCTCTTGCTTTACAGAAATTTTCTGCAACCCACAGGACACTGCTTTACTGGGGACTGGAGAGTGGCTTCATCCTTAAGGCAGCACCAAGGCTGCGTAGCCTGAGAGCCATAGGCACCCCTGCCCCTCCCACCCACAGGGGCATTTAAAGCCTTCGCCTCTAACAGCACTTTGTCTCCTGAGAAGAAAGGCACAGTTGTTTTTCCTTTCTTCCTCTCCTCCCGCCCCCAGAGTGTTCTGCTTCTCACCCAAAACCATGATCTCAGACCTTAGGAGTTACAAGTCAGACATGTCATGGAGCTTCTGAGATCAGTTGTCTACATTGGTGATGAAATCGAAACACCCTAAAAGAAGCCTTTGGAGTAGGAACTTGCCAGGGTCATTAGACATGCTCGGGTTGCGAGAGAAAATGCGATTACATGAAGTAAAAGTGGGATACAAAGTAGTGCCTATTCTACAATCATGGCTACTGTTTCAGAGGACGAGGACCAGAAGGGAACCCAGACAAATGAAAACCGTTGGCTTGGAAGGGCTGTGGGATTGTAAGTGCTGGTTTTCCAAATGAAGTTCATTATTATAATGATTTTGTCGGGCTACTGATGTACATTAATTTAAAGAAATCAAATGCAAACAATTATAAGATGGCAAGATTAAGTCTGAAAGTCCAGCTGGGAACCCAGGAAGGTATGTTGTATGTCAGTCTCTCTAAAGCTGAGAGCAGAAAGGGCTTGGAGGTAAGGGAAGTGTTTGCAGCCGCTGGGGAGCTTTGTACCTCTCTGCATGCTCTGTTCAGTCTTTGCCTTGGTCTCCCCACTGGCCTGTCTGCCCTTAACACGGGGAAGTGAACCACTGTTGCTGTCCAGGGCTTCCGGAAGCAGAGCCCCTGTTCTCCAGTTTGTTCTCCAGTTTGTTGTTATCCAAAGCCAGGGTCTCTGTGGGATGACTTTCTTCAAGGCCCTGGCATGATGAGCTCAGTGCCTTTGTAGCAGGTGGTGCTTTCAGATCAGTGATTTGCCATTCCTTACGTGAAAACGAGTCCAGAGTTGTGTCCCCAGTTCCAAGCACTCTCTTGCCCTGTAACCCTGGTCTAGTCCCCAAAACTTTTTGAGCCTTGATTTAAAAAAAAAAGAAGAAAAAAAGCTTAATTGGACCACACGAAAAAACACATGTGAAAGTATTTAGAAATTGTTAAAGCTGTATGCACCCATGAGAGGATGGTTTTATTCATATTTGCATCATAACGTAACGTGGACACCGAGGAAAGTTAACCTCTGTCAGAGTTTAGTTTCTTCTAAACTAAAATGGGAACATAACTGAGGCTTTCCTTGGGAGTTCCTTCAGCATGCAAATGGAAATTTAGAACCTCATCTACACAGCTCTGGGGTAGTTAGAATATCTTTGGAATGGAAGTAGGTTGCCTCCTGTCTTGCAGGGCATCTGCATGGGGTATACTGGTAGTACTGGGTTTAGAATAGTCAACAGTGTCCTACAACAGGGTGGCCTCTGAATGGGTGGGTAGGCTGCATCTCATTTCATTCATAGCTTATCTCTTTGGATTCCATTTGGCCATGTGGGTTGGAATTGTAGTTATGAGTTATGAGTAGTAGTTATGAGTTATGAGAAATGTTTCAGGAAGACTGGAAGTAAGTAAACAGCCTGGGAATCCCAGCAGATGAGCTGGGGAGCATTGATACCGTAAATCTCTAGTCAGGGCCGTGTTAGACTCACATAACAGGAAATCCCTGTTTCGTGTGGGAGAGGAGGTGGCACAGTGCCAGGGAGGCTGCTCAGCTCTGATCTACCACACACAGGTGGTGAGGTGTCCACCCAGTCGGCTCCTCTCTTTGAGTTCAGGTTTTTCATCCAATAAATGTAATTACAAAATAGGAAGATCAAAAGAGATAAGATAAAATGTTAGCAGTTACTTCTATGATAGGGAGAATACTTTGGGGCCTGAGAATCTTAATGTTTTCATATGTGTGCTGTCTTAGTCTGTTTGGGCTGCTGTAACAGAACTCCATAGACTGGGTGGCTTATCTACAACAAAAGGTTACTTCTCACAGTTCTGGAGGCTAGAACTCCAAGATCAAGGCACTGGCAGATTCAGTATCCAGTGAGGAGACGGACAGCTTGCTGGTTCATAGAAGGCTGTCTTCTCACTGTGTCCTCACATTGCAGAAGAGGAGTATTCAGGTCTCTTTAGCCCTTTTTAAGGGTATTAATCTCATTCATGAGGGCTCCACCCTTATGACCTAATCACCTAGAGGCCCCAGCTCCAAATACCACCACACTGAGGATTAGGGTTCAACATAGGAATTGGTGGGTGCACAGACATTTAATTGTAGCATGTACATTGAGGAAACAATATACATAAATTCTCTCATAATAACAATATTTTTGTAACTCTTACTTTATATAGATAACTTGTTAATCCTCATAACTACGATAGGTGTTGTCCTGTTCCTGTTTAGTAGGACAGTGGACGTCAAATCCAAAGCTCATAAGTGGAAAAGCTGGGATTTGAACCCAGGCAGTCTGGCTCCAGAGTCCCTCCTCTCAACCACTCTTCCAGTCTGTTTCAAGTTAGTAAGCCCCACATATGCTGGGTTTGATATTCTCCACTTGATAGATTCTCATTCATTTGGCAACATGCAAAATTTGTATGCCACAGCAAGGGAAACTAGAGCCCCAAGTTAAAGAGTTCTGTGTTGTGTGGAATCTCTTAGTGTGTGGTGATGGCTTTCCTCTGGGCGGTGCCCAAGTTATAAGCCCAGCCTCATGGAGACTGGCTATTTAGGTACAGCCTTGTGGATCTCATGCTCTCTGGGGCTTGAGGAACTTGCCTTTGTGTACCGGGGGTATCACAGACCACAGTTCATTCTGCTTTGTCTTGACCTAGGTGCTTTTCTAGGCAATATGTAGGTTCTGTCCCTGGCTTTTCCAGTACACGCACACACACCTTTCTTGCTGATTACAGCAAATGATCCAGAACCCTAAACTCCCAGCCCTTCTGGAGGGTCATGACTTAAAGACATCACAGGTGGTCAGTTGAAGCTTCTTGAAAAAATGAAGAATGGCTTTATAGAAAATGCCCAGATCTGTTTTCATGTATTTTTAGACTATTGATCAACCTGTGTGGAACCTGTAGCCAGATACTGATCGACTGAGCATTGGTAAAGCATTGCAGTGTGACCCCCGCGTGAGCACCCCTCCCCTTTACACCCTCGCTCACTTCTGTCCTCATCCTTCCTTCCTTGCTTTTCCTCCTCCTTTTCCTCCTTCTCTTCTCCTAACTGCTCTGCCTCACCTGTAGGGAAATGAGAGGGCTCATTTCTCACACACGGGTCCTCTGTCGATGAAAATATAGAGAAAAATTGTTCTCACAAGTGTAGAACATTTATTGAAATAATTATGTTGAAGGACCCATTTCATACAGGGTGCACATACCCATTTGCCAGATGAAGGCTTTGGGGAAGACAGGTCCACCCTGTCACATCCTCTGAGAGTAAGAACTCAGATAATTTATCCCAAGCTTCTCATCCTCAGCTTCTCCACAGGAGTCCAGTAGAAGATGGGGTGCTGGAGGCCTTGCCTGTGAAGTGTCTCTACTAGAAGGATGACGAAAGCATGTAGCTGGTGAAGGCCAATGCTTTTTCCAGGGACCGGGGCTGAGGGGTATCCTTGTGCTTATCTACTCTGCTCCTTCCAGCTAAGCAGAGGCATCCGGGAGCTTTCCTCAGCCTTGCTGCCTTGTAGAATGGGGTGCAGTGGAGCTCTGCTCAAGGAACTTCCATTTCAGGAGCACCCTCATTCTGATATCAATGTAGTTGCGCAGATAAAATTAGCATCTCTATTAGTAACACCCAACCCCAAGAACCATGCAATTATCGGATGATTTTATTTAATGACTGTGCTCTTTTCAAAGCTTATTGGGGGTAATCTTCAGAGCATGTCCTGATTACATGTTGTACAGACTACATAACAAGTGAACTAAAAAAGCAATTCAGGCCCCAGTTCCAGTTTAATTTGTAGTTTTTACATTTCAAGACAACATTCTTAGTAGGTAATTGTCCAGCATTTGTGTGTGTGTGTGTGTGTGTGTGTGTGTGTCATATGTCAGATTCTACTTGTTTAACAGTTTGCATCCTCCACTCGCCACACATCTCGTCTGTGGTCGTGACAATGAAGAAGAGAGAACAGCTGTCCTGGTTTTCCTTCACCTTGCTCATTAGGCCATCTCTCTGAGCACTTTAGGAAATGTTTAATGGCTAATAAGACCTTGCAGGACATGTGTGTGCGTCGTTGGGGTCTTTTCTAAATGGAAGACTAAATTGCAGCTGTGTGATCTTGGGCAAGTTCCTTGGCTTCTGAGCTCTGATAACGTTTGCCTGTAAAATGTTCCCACTTTATAGTTGAGGTCTGCTTCGCACGGTTGCGCCGAGGCTTAAAGGAGGTAGTTCTGTGCAAAGGCCCTGCCTCGTCTGTGGAAGGCCTTTGAAAGTCATTTCCCAGGGGCAGGGCAGGGCAGGTGCTGAGGCTTCCCAGACTGCAGGTGGGGATGCTGGGGACCTTCGAGGAGACCCTAGACCCTTCATCTTTCCAGCCAGAGAGCAGGGAGAGTAGGTGCTTCCTTGACATGGGTAATTTCTTCTTCCTGCACACCATTCTGATGGGAGATCAAGCTATGTGTGGGGAAAGCTGGGAGGCAGGGACCTGCCACATTGTGTAATGTGCTAGTGCTGTGTGACAAAGCTCCAGCTATGATGAGGTATTTCCAGTATCACGTTTTCTTGTCCAGAGAACCATTACCAGAGGAAAGAAGGAAACATGTGCGTGGTACCTATTATATACCAGGCACGGAGCCTACAAAGGTGAGAGGGACCGTTGTTGGGGGGTAGGGGGGACAGAGGGTGTGAGAGCTGGGGGTGGGAACTAAAGAGTTAATGTGCAGAAACTGTGGTGAACGTGTATGGGCTTCCCTGGTGGCATAGTGGTTAAGAATCCTCCTGCCAATGCAGGGGACACGGGTTCGAGCCCTGGCCCGGGGAGATCCCACATGCCACGGAGCAACTAAGCCCGTGCGCCACAACTACTGAGCCTGACCTCTAGAGCCCGCGAGCCACAACTGCTGAGCCCACGTGCCACAACTACTGAAGCCCGCGCACCTAGAGCCCATGCTGCACAACGAGAGAAGCCTGCGCACCACAACGAAGAATAGCCCCCACTAGACGCAACTAGAGAAAGCCCACGTGCAGCAACGAAGACCCAACGCAGCCAAAAATAAATAAACAAACAAACAAATAAATATATTTTTTTTAAAAAGAAAGAAAATGTGATGAATGTGTAAGTGGAGGTAAGCAAAGGGCACCCTAAGTGTTGCCAGTTTCCCTTCAGCAGATGGGGTTCCACCTGGCTCAGCCCAAACGAATTCTTGTCCTTGGAGAAACTAAGTGATTTTGGCTTTTCACCACTCTGAGGTACTGGAAAATGAGAACTACTGTAAAATTAGAGAAATGAGCTTTAGTTCTACCCAGAGAGGTTTTTTTCTCTCTCTGGCTAGATTTTAAAGCCTCGTAGCAGGTCTTTTACTTTTTAATTTATTTTCTGTGAAATCCCTACTTGTAACGTCTAGTCGGTTTACTATGTCCATTCCTATCAGATTTATCTCAGTGTGTGATAGAATATGTATGTTACAGATAACTCAGTGTATACTGTGGGCACTGGGTTCTACATATAGTAGGTGTCTAACCATTGTCTGCAGGCTTGTCTGATTGTAAAAATGGTAGTCATTCTAGGCAGGTGCAGTGACACAGCATGGAAGTTGTGTACAGGATAGAGTGTGAACGTTTGTCAGAGCTGGCAGTTCTGTTGAGCAGTTGGATTCTGAACACCCATCTGTGCCTTTTGCTGGGGCATCTAAACTTTCATCTTTCAGAGCAAACAAGGTCTTTGGAACCAATATGTTCTTTCAAACAGTGCTACATGGTGCCTGATAGTTTCCATTCTGGAACTGAGTTTCTTTCTTTTTTTTTTTTTGTAAAGAAGTCCGGCTGCTTTGTTAAGAAACTGTTATGTGAAGATTGCTGAGTGAGAGCTCCCACTGGAGGCTTCTTCTCTTCCAGTCTCCTGCATGGTTCACTCCCAGCTGGCTCATGTGCTGATGGGGAGAGGTTTTGGGCCAGATTGCTAGAGCCTCCTCCCCCCAGGCCCTTCCAGTCCTGGTTGCTAGGGATAGTGGAGGGTGGAGAGAGTTGGTGAGCCTGGGCTCCTGGCCCTGCGAGCCATGCTGACCTGGAGGGTGTTCAGCAGCTGGCAGTGACGTCACCTTCCCCAGACTGGGCTGCCCCTGTTTGCCCTCCCTTATGTTACCTTTCTCCACTTTACACAATCAATGACATGTGACAGTGCTGCTTTTTCATATATTTAGTTTTTAGTAACTTTATATGTTTTTATCTATTAGATGACATTTTTGGTTCTCTCTTCTTAATTTAAAACACACTGATTTTTTTTTTAAGTTTGTAAGTATGTTTTTCATTTGTGTGTGATCATGGGTCATCAGTATACGAAAATATTTATCCAGCTCTGTTTCATAAAGTCTTCAGGAAAGATAATAGCTTGAGTAGATTGCTTTGTGCAAATTATGAATACGGCTCCCTCCTGAGATTGGGAGCAAGGCAGGGATGTTCATTCTTGCCACTTCTATTGAAAAGTATACTGCAAGTTTAGACATCCAGCTTGTAAAGTAGGAAGCAAAACTGTCTTTATTTGCAGGTGAATTGAGCCTGTATGTAGAAAGTCTTGAATACCTACACATACACACCCACACAAACCTATAATAAGTTCATTAAGCTTACAGGATACAGGATCAATATACAAAAATCAACTGTATATATTAACAAAAAACAATCTGAAAATGAGATTAAGAAAATAGTCTTGTTTAAAGTAGCATCAAAAAATAAATTTCTTAGGAATAAACTTCACAAAAGAAGTACAAGATTTGCACACTGGAAACTATAAAACATTGGGGAGAAAAATTAAAGAAGATCTAAACAAATGGAGTAATATTCCATGTTCATGGATTGGAAGACTCAATATTTGTTTAATTCTCCCCAAATTGATTTATAGATTTAATGCAATCCCTATAAAAATTCCAGCATCCTTTTTTTTGTCTTTGGGGTTTTTTTGGGTAGAAATTGACAGGCTGTTCCTAATATTTATATAGAAAGGCAGAGGACCCAGTATAAAGAAAAAAAATTGCAAAGGAAGAAAATAGAGGATTACACTTTGGTCTCAAAACTTACTAAAAAGCTACAGTAATCAAGACAGTGTGTTATTGGTGTAAGGGTAGGTCATTGGTACTGAGTTGAGAGTCTAGAAATAAACCATTATATTTATTGTAAATTGATTTTTTCCACAAAGTGCCAAAGCAATTTAATAGAGAAAAGGATCGTCTTTTTAACAAATAGTGTTAGGACAATTGGATATCCATATGCAAAAAAAGATCAGTTTAAACCCTTACCTCACACCATACACAGAAATTAACTTAAAATGGATTGTAGACCTAAATGTAAAAGGCAAATGTAAAAGCTGATATCTTCATGACCTTAGGTTAGGCAAAGAGTTCTTAGATATGAAACTAGAAACAGCATGCCAGACTACTTTGTAGAAGGTTTGCTAGCAGTACATATGAGATGATCTCAATCAATTTAACTTTGCTAGCATTGAAAATTGTCTTTTAAAAAATCTTCAGTCGTTCAGTGGGTGAAAAGTGAATACATCATTTAACTATATTCTCTTGTTCCTAGAGAGGTTGAATTTTTAAAAAATCTATTAACCACTCACAATTATTAAAACTTTCTGGATGTATTCTAGCTCTCCGTCCTGTCTTTTCCTAACCTGCCAAACCTTTCGGGAGGAAAAATTTCCTTGGAGAAGAACATAAGTTTGTTAGGCTTTGTACCTTGGATTACACTTTTCCTTGTCAACTGTGGTTTTAATGGGCCTCCATGGTAGATTCATAGTGTCTTTTGTCCTTCTGCAGAGAAAATAGTGTGAGTGACTAGTTTTCAAGAAACAAACAGCAGAGTGGAGAGTGGATCTGCAGTGATCCTGTGTGATGAGAAATAGTGTGGGATTTGAAATCAGCATGCTTGGGTTCAAATCATAGTTCTTACCAGCTCTGCAAACCTTGGTCCAGTTACTTAACCCTATCAAGTCCTTAACTTCACCTGCAAAATGGAGATCTGATAATTACTTCTCTCTGACCGGGGATTGAACCTGGGTCCCCTGCAGTGGAGGGACGGAATCCTAACCATTGGACCACCAGGGAATTCCCAGGAACCCATTCTTAATGAATATTGTTAGACTTTGGATTTCTAGTCCCTGGGACTGGAGCTTCCTGAAGGAGGTCCTTCCAGCTGTTCCATGCAGTCTTCTTTTCTTTTAAAAGCACAGGTCACTGGAAAGGTTGGGAGCAGGTCTTTCTGTCCCTAAAGACAAGATTTCCTTTGGGCCTACTGTGCTCCCTATGGTTTGAATTCATAGAGTAACTAAAGGGCAGGAAAGAATTCCTCTCAGCTCTGTCTCTGAGAATACCTTTGGGCGCTGCCGAGATACCACTCATCAATTCTGTTGTTATTGTTTTTAGGACTGTAAGCCTTCTGGATAGAACCCAGTGGATTTTTTTGAGTGCAAAAGAATTGTCAGATGAGGGGAAAGCATTTAGACTTTATTACCTCCAGCGAACCATGCCTAATCTTGCTTTAGCCTTAAACGTACATAGCCTGCCTCTAATTAGCCTGTGAGTTCTTCACAGGCAAGAAGACGGCACCTTTTAATTCTCTCCATCTCCTAGGCACCTGCTTCAGTGCTGAGCAAACAGTAAGTATTCATGAGATGCTGGGATTATGCCTGGCATTTTCTGAGTTTCCAAGTAGACCAAGTTAAGGAATTATATTCGTGTCAAATGATGTTCATCTGCATAATCTCATTTCGTTCTCTCAACAACCCTTCGGGGGAGGTTGTGAGAATGAGAACACTTATTATCCCTATTTTACAGGTAGAAAAAATTAAGGCCCAGATAAGTTAATGATTAAACAAACAGGATTCAGCTCTTAGGAGGGAGAACAGAGATTTGAACTCAGATCTACTGATACTAGTCAGTTGCTTATGTTGCTTCTGCTGTGGACTGTCATGTGCATCAGATACCACCCGGTCAGTGGGTTTTGTCCTAGTGACAGACCACACATCCCACTTGCTTATTTTCAGATTTGCAGGAGAAAGAAAACAGTTTTGTTCTGTTTTTTTTTCCCCATTCAATAGGTTGGATAATGAGAAAAATCCTAGGACCAAAGGTATTTACTCCTGGTCCCCCTCCTCCAAACTCTGTGGACAAACGTTTATGGATTCGATATCATGTTTTGCCCTCTTTGTGCCAGGACAGCTCAAATGGATGCTTTTGTCACCACCCCTCCCTTTTTGGCAGGAGTTGTATCCCTAGCCAATGAAAAAATGAGTGAGAGAAAATGACATTTCCTGGTAATGGAAAGTAACAGTTGGTGAAACTTTAGGGGGGTGTGTGTGAGTGTGTGTGTGTGTGTGTGTGTGTGTTTCAGCAAATAAGAAATGACCACCGTGGAGGGAGTTGTTAGTTTATTGGGCTGAAGGATGTATTTGCTTGCATCACGATTGTCAATAAAGATCTTTAAAAACCCCAGCTTGACTCTTGAGGGCTGCGGGGTCGGGGGGTGCCTGCTGCTGCTCAGGGATGGAGATCTCTTCCTGGTGGACACTTGATTCACAAGTACGCTAATTATTCCTTCCTCATCATGCAGCCTGCTGAAACAATTGCCCCGCTTGTTTGGTGCCCAGTGTGGTGCTGGACAGCAGGCCTTTTTATGGAACTGATGGCCCTGTATGTTCATATTGTTCTTTATGTACTTGTTTTATAGCTTATGCAGCAGACATTCGAGTCAATTAGCTTCTTGTCTTGCAAACTGGGCGCTGCTGTTCTAGAATCAAGTTAGAAGGGTGTGTCGGAGGGCAACCCGGCTGACCTCCCTCCTTTCTTTTTGTGCCGTGTGGGTTGGTTTCAAGTTACAGCATTTTTATTGGCTCTTCTGTGCTGAACCTTGGTTTCAAAAGCTGACGTTTGTGAGTTGAATTTCTTAAAGGAATAGCTTTCCTTTTTACAAAATTGAAGTCGAGCAATACACATAGCCTGCCCCAGGGCAGGGTGGTTGTTTTAAAAAACTATATACAAAGTATATATTTTATGGTACATCCTAACCAAAAATACAAGCAAAAGGTTTCCTACTCACAGTTCCTTCACTGGTATCGGTTCAACGCAGGCCTTGCTATATATAGAGTCCTTGTTTTTTCTTGCTTTGTATTTTTTGGTATAATCTTACTCCTGCCTTATTTTTTATTCTTTTGTCCTCATTGTTTTCTTCACCCTGTATTTTTGGGAACGTGCCTTAAACCCTTTTGAGAACAAGTTGGAGTATCCGTTAGTTAGGTTCTGTTATGTATTGATATAACCCACAAACTATTTCTGCAGATGATAATGTTTATGGAGCAGAGATGCAGTACTTTAAGCTTGTGAGGATTTTTAAATATTGGAAAGAAAACTAACCCCCCAAAAAAGAAGGAAAGAAAAGGAAATTTGCCTGCTTCCTCTGTCCCCTTTTCCATGGTTTTAGCTCCGTGACCTGATTAATGTATGTAGTGATGGTGGACTTGGAGGCACCGTGCGTGTCTCAAGAGCTCCCCCAGACCCAAGTGCAGCAGACAGGATTTATATCAAACGCACTTTGCCCCAAAGGACCATATGGTTCTGTGTGGCAGAGGCTTATGTTTAACCTTGAATCTTCAGAGCCTTCCATGTTGCCCAGCCCAAGACAGAAAATACATGAGGGAATGAACGAGCAAATGAGCCCACCCACTCAACCTCTCCCTCCCTCTGTGTGAGCATCCCTTAAGCCTCACCCGAACCAGAGAACCTTCCTCCAGCCCATTTGGCTTTGCCATATAGCTGTGCTCACCAAGGGACCCTGGATGTGCCTTGGGGAGCAACTGGGTTCTTTGTAGCTGTCAGTGCTGTGATGAAAGCATGAAACATTGCTTACCCTGATATTTGTCTTTAGAAGAAAATTCTAAACCAAAGAAAAGGATCTTGAATTTGTTCCTTCCTCTTGCTTTGTTTATTTATTTATTTTTTATTTGGCTGTATCGGGTCTTAGTTGTGGCACGCGAGATCTTCATTGCGGCCTGCGGGATCTTTCCTTGCTGTGCACGGGCTCCAGAGCACGTGGGCTCAGTAGTTGCGGCACGCAGGCTTAGTTGCCCCACGGCATGTGTGATCTTAGTTACCAGGGATTGAACCTGCGTCCGCTGTGTTGGAAGGCAGATTCTTAACCACTGGACCACCAGGGAAGTCCCCCTTTTGCTGACTTTGATCATTGGCTTATAATGCTCAGATTGATCCTCTAGCCAAACAGTTTTCTTCCTTTGTCCATGTATTTATTGAGCATCTTCTACATTGGAGGCTACAGTGTTAGCACAGGAGATGGAGAAGCATAAAGATATGGAGTGCTTCTGCCGGGTCCCTTCCTACCCAGTTGTAGAGATTAGGCGTGAACTTGGGTGTTTGTAGAAACTCATCAAGAAAGCTATAAGATTTGAGTATATTGAGCACATGTTACACCTGGAAGACAGTTGAGTTGCATAGTGCCTTACTTGTAATCTCCTGTGTAATTCTTTTTTTTTTTTTTTTTGCCGCACTGTGCTGCTTGCAGGATCTCAGTTCCCTGACAAAGGATTGAACCCAGGCCACAGCAGTGAAAGCACCGAATCCTAACCACTGGACCACCAGGGAACCCCCTTCTATGTAATTCTTGAGGCATGACACATGTGTTGGCATCGTGAGACTGTTGAGGCCATCTTTATTTCTCTCTAACACCAAATCTTAAAGGCTTTTTTTTTTTTTTTTTGCGCGGTACGGGCCTCTCACTGTTGTGGCCTCTCCCGTTGCGGCCTCTCCCGTTGTGGAGCACAGGCTCAGGACGCGCAGGCCCAGCGGCCATGGCTCACGGGCCCAGCCGCTCCGCAGCATGTGGGATCCTCCCGAACCGGGGCACGAACCCGCGTTCCCTGCATCGGCAGGCGGACCCTCAACCACTGCACCACCAGGGAAGCCCCTTAAAGGCTTTTTAACAGAAGCGTTGGGAGGGGGAGGGTTTGTAGTTGTCTGTAGAACAGGGCAAAGGGCATTTTCTAACTGAGAGGATAAGAGAAGTTTGATGAGGTGATTTTGCTGAGCTGGGCCTTGGGAGTAGAGATATTGAGGGAGGCCTGGTGAGGGACAAGGAGGCCAGGGAAACTATCAGAGAAGGGACTTGGAGTTACTGTCGAGGAGAGACCTCTGTGTCATTAGGAAATAGAGGAGCTTAGCCTTGGTGAAATTGGAGGAGAGAATTGAGAGAGATGAGGTAGTTGAGGGTGACAGTGAACAAATAGAGAGAAAACCTCCTGGAGACTGAGCAGTACCTCACCTCACTGGGCAGGTGAGGTCAAGAGGATAGCCTGCCCTGCAGAGGTCACAGAGGCTTCCAGGGGGCATCCTGTTAATATTATAAATAATTTCTGGATCCCTTAGTGAAGTCAGCGCTGCTCATCTCGACATGTATTTATCTCGGTAGGAAGTGGGCAGCCTCCTCTTGGTTGGCCTACCTGGTTCACTGGGCTGCCTGGGCGGTGTGCTGCTGCCATAGCCCCTGAGCCCTGGGCCCTCAGGAGGACTCAGCTCAAACCTGACGGCCATTGGGGCAGCCTGAGAGTTGGCCTCTCCTCATCACAGGCCCAGTTACCTCTAGGCCTGGAGACGGTTGTGCTCAAAGGCGGGCACAGAATGACGGACCAGCTCTCAGGGCCTCGTGTCATCCGGGGACGTCCCTTCCCCAGCAGCCCAGCCCAGCCCAGCCCCGTTTGTTCTTAGGTGTCTGCTGCCGGGGTGCATTTGATAAACAAGACTGTCATGTGTTCATTCCTTTAAAAAAGCTGTCAGCATATGTGTCATATGCATAAATATACACACATGTGTTTTACACATTAATTATAGTGGATTGTATGTGTTATTTATAATTACCTTATATATACACAGACACATACTGTGAAGTATATATACTTCAGAACCCATCTCAAATATCACTTCTTCCATGGATGTTCTCCTGCAGAGCCTGCCCTTCCACAGCCCCCTCTGCCACCTAAAGGCTTTCTCTTTTCCCTGAATTCCCCCAGTGCCCTGATCTTAAGATCTGCTTTGTTTACCGTTAATTAGGTACATATTACCCTCAAGCTCCTTGAGGGCGGATACCCTGCCTCATTATCTTTGTGTCTCAAAAATCTGGTTTTTATGTAGTCAAGAAATACATGTTTGAATTAATTTTTTTTTAAGATTCTGGAGAGGATTTTTTTTTTTAAGCAAAAGGAAAACATAAAGTCTCTTATTTGTCTATAACTACGTACATTGGCTTTATATATTTAAGTTTTGTGCTGTACTTATTCTTTACTTAGTTCTTATTGAAATATACCACTTTGCTTTAAATAGGAAGGAAACATTTGCACTTCTAATTGGTATGCCAGGCAGGAGATTCACTGCTTCCAATAAGTATAGGAGGCAGGAAACCTCCCCCCCCCCCACCCCCGCCCCTCCCCTCTAGAGCACATGGGATAACTGATCCTGGAGCAGCAATGTGACTTGCCCTGAGGCACATAACAAGGGAGCCACAGATCCCAGATTCACACCCACGTCTGACTTTTTCCAGTGAACCACACTGCTCCCCAGTAATGATTAAACTGGTTACTGTGTACACATAAAATGCATTAGGTTGCAAGTTCTACTTGTTTACACTTCCGAGCTCTGTTTATGTGTGTTGGATCTTCATAATTTAGGGGCATATGAAGGATTGTCTATCCCTAAATTAAAAGCAAGAAGCCTAATAAAAACCAAGATGGAACATTGTCGGAGATAGTCTTTCAGTCAATCTAGACACTGAACAAGGGTTATAAATACAATATATATAGATGACTGGGGAAAAATAATCAAAATTTTTGGTAAATTGTCCTCAAAGCCAGACTGCTTCTTAGTAAAGCAAGAGAAAAGTAGTAATGTTCCCAAGGCTGTGTTTAATCTATAAATTCTTGGTAAGACCTTATTTTCCCCCCTCTTTCCATTGAGTTTAAGCTTTCCTTCTGGTTCTTGCACTAATCATTAATAACTATACTGTTGTCACAGCTCAAAACTTTCCTATTGACACTTCAGTCATTTTTAAAGATCTTGAATGTTCAACCTTTATAAAGCTAACCTTTTGCACTCTATTAAAATTTAAGAACCGCTTGATTCTCAGTGAATGCCCCAGCTACTGGATCATGAAAGCATTACCTTGTGCCAAGGGCATGATGCAGTACACTCATTCCTTTTTAACAAATAATAAGAAGTTTGACTTTCCATTTACACATCCTGCCAATTGCTAACAAGTTTCCATCTCGTTCAAACACCAGATTGATCCTAAGAAATTGAAAATATTGATTTAACCCTCTGTCTGATTTGTACTGCAGGCACCTGCTAGTGCAGTCTTAGCACATTACAATTGCTTGGCTGTAATTCCTCAGGGGACCACTAATAACTACCACATCTGTCTTTTCATCTTCCGAAATTATGCTAGCAGTTGTCCAAGTCAATTGTGATTCATTTGATACTGCTCTCCTTCAAGACATATTGCAACCAAATAGACTTGCTCACCAGTAATATATCTGATGACATAGTTAGTTCTCGTTAATTGACAGAATGATTCAGGCTTTTATGGATGGCATTAATTGGTCCCTTGTGTCCGTGCAATAATTGACCAGACAGAAGCAGCAGCATTAGCGTTCACCCAGTCAGGAGAGTTGTGAGATGAGGTAAATGTAGTAAGAATGACAAAATGTCTGTATTTTTAATCCAGATTTTATCAATGAATTGAAAAAAGTAAGATTTGGGGTGGGGGCGTGGAATTCAGATCATCTTAATTATGAACATTGCATTCCAGCCTGCACAGAGGTGCTGAAATGCTGCTGATCTACCTTCCCCCTGCCCTTCTTGTGCTGAAATGTTTTAATACAGGGTTCAACTTGGATCTAACATGTACAGAGCAGGAGAGTACTGTGCATGAATTAATATCATGAAAAAGGAGAAATATAAACAGCTTTTTTTTTTTTTTTTTTACCACCGCCACGCCACCCATCCCGAGACGCACCGAAGGCTCCGTGCTGGGGACGGTCGCGAACGGGGGGGCGTGACCGGAGACGGAGGCGCGTCGTGGGGGGGCTCGCGCCCCCCCCCCCGGAACCTTCGGACCCAAACCTCGAGGGACGTGGCGGGGAGGTCGGGCGGGAGAACACCACGACGGTCGCGGGTACGCGGGCGTGGTGACGGGCGGGAGTCGCCTCGGGCGGCCATACGGCTCGGGGGCGGGGACGGTGTTGCCCCAGGGGGGCCGCCAGGGCGCAGGCGGGCCGGTGTGGTGAGGGAGGCGAGGAGCCACCCTCCCAACCCGACCTCTTTCGGGCCACCCACTTCTCGCTCTCCTCCCCACTGCGGAGGACCACCGACCGGACGGGCTGCCCGCGGCGGCAGCACGCACGCACGCACGCACGCGCCCATCCGCGCTCGCGCCAGGTGCCAACTCCCGGGCTCCTCCCTCCCCCTCCTTTTCCCGTCCTGCGCCGCACCGGTGGAGAGGCTCGTTCGCGAGCGGGCGGGTCCGCAGCCGCGCTCTTGGAACCACGTTAATGATCCTTCCACAGGTTCACCTACGGAAACCTTGTTTTTTGATGCTCATCATTAGCAACCCAAGAAACTAGGCACATAGAGCCTACAAATGTGGGATTTGTCTTATATCTTAGCTAGAAACTGAGTCACACCCCCAAAAATGTTTGGATACGTTGTTTCATCTTCCTGAAACTTAAATTTACTCTTGTCCCTATGCTGCTGAGAAAAGCTTTGGATCCCTTTTCCCTGCAGGAGAAAGTTTTTCACGTATAAAAAATTTCACAACCTAGCACCACTGTTTATTCCCCCTATTCTTTTAGTCACACAGAGTTACTTATTATGTCCAAGGTCTAATACTATTTAGCTATTTTATAAGTCCCCACTCGTTCTTCAAGAACGCTTTTCAGGTGCCTCCTCTGAATTTCTCAAACCGGGATTAGCCGCCGCCTCCTTGGTGCTTACACATTTGGTTCCTTTCTTCCCCAAGCTGACTTTAAGTTAGCCTTGGGCAAGGGCTGTATCTGTATGCTTCACACGTGTAATTATGTAAAGACCTAATAAATGTTTGTTGAATTGTGTTGCAGTAGGTACATCTTCAGGAATGAGAATTTAAGGTTTGAATTCAAGAAAGATGACTTGGATAAAATTAGATGTCAAGCAATATGTATTATAGCCAGTGTTAACAAGTGGCTGGCAATCAGTGTTGGGGGATAATTACAGTTTGGTGTAAAACAAGCCATTCGAGGTGTGAAAGATAAATTACTCAGCTTACATTTGGATGGGGGAGGGTGATGTATGAATTACGCAGAATAGATTTTCTAGCATTTGATTTACTTAGACCGTTCATCCTTTTTAGGTCATCTGTTACTTAGGCTGGACAGTGGCTGGAACAGATATCCATGGAAGCTTTGGACTTGTGAACATCTGATGCAACCTCCTTTTAAGGGCAGTGCACTCTGACAGACCTGGGCTCAAATCCCAGCTCTGCCGTCTATTAGCTTTGTGCTTTGAGTGAGCTCTTTAACTGGTCTTAGGCTTAGGTTCCTCATCTGGAAACTGGGAATAGTAATAGTACCTGTCTTACAGAACTGTTGTGGTAATGGAGAGGGATATTTGGGAAATGTGTTGCTCATTGGCTGGCACACAGTAGGCACTTAATAAATGATACCTGTTACTGATTAA
Organism: Leucopleurus acutus; assembly: GCF_964270905.1. Lineage (NCBI taxonomy): Eukaryota > Metazoa > Chordata > Mammalia > Artiodactyla > Delphinidae > Leucopleurus > Leucopleurus acutus. Next base: position 66,918,038 of record NC_139151.1, read on the forward strand.
AGATAATGTTTTGATGCTTCCTTCTCGGAGTTCGGAAAGGTAGAGTGTAAATACAGTAGTATATGTAGAGAAAATGCTTAATGGAGTTTTGTGACTTTTTACCCTGCCTTTGATTCTCTAGTTGTATGAGATTGCCATTATCTCTGTGATTATATGTCACTTCCATGGAACTCAGAGCATCGGGTGCTCAGAATGTAGCAGAAAGAGGGCAGGAGCTAATGTGCCAACACACCAGGGGTGAATATATGTATTATCAAACCTTGTGGTTCTTTTGTTTGTTTGTTTTTTTAACTAGAAAGCAGCAGATCTGCCATTGTGATAGTATTTTATTTTCACTGATTTGGGTAGATTCCTGGCGATGCCAATAGTTTTACTACCCGATCTAGGTCTAGCATTTTATACTTACAGAACGCTTTCATATTTGCAGGAGAATAAACTTGTTTGGCAGTGAGCTTTTAAATGGTAAAATTTATACCATCAGTTGTTACATAGATGGATGGATGAATGAATGAATGAACACCTCAATGTTGCTCTTTGGAGTTTTATTTGAGAGTCATAATAATCTTCTTTTAAAATGTTACTCTTCCTGTTAGGACAAATACAGGGCACTGAATGTAGTGTAAATGAGGTCAATCAGATCGATTCCTCATAACCCCTAAGTGGGATCATTACACTGAGGGAATGGGAGCAGAGAAAAGGCTTGGTAATTTTGGAACCTAGTAGACTTTAGGGGTAGAGTACCTGGGACCTAGGGAAAAAAAGATAATAGGATTTGGGAAGGAAGTAAAGCTAGGAAAGGAGGATGATAGAAAGCAATCGTTACTTCTTACTAGATTGGGGAAAAAGTGGAGAGGACTCCCTCTTCTGTTTCGCACCGCAGGAAAAAACACAGGTCATCACTGTTAGTAGTCTTACTTTTACGGGTTGGATAGAAAGACCGGTCTTGGATTTATGAGCTCATCAAGATTTTGTAGATGAGCTGGAAACCTAACTCTGCATATTGTCTTTCCAGGAGCAGTTCAGTTTCTGACTTCAGGCCTTGGAAAACAACCCATTCTTAGGCTGGGTACTCCGTCTCCTAGTTTCTGTGCCTTAAGTGTTATTTTGAAAAACCTTCACCGTATTGTGGACATAGCAGGGTAAAGGTGGAGAAAAAAGTCACATTTGTCATAAGAAGAAAAAGTAGATCTATTTTTCTTTGGCAAAGATCACCTCTGAAAAGTGTTGTATTGTGAAGTGTAGTTTCCTTAAATACAACTAATTCAGGCTTAATGTGTGCTTTTTTTATGTTCAGCAGCTAAGCCCAAGTTAATTAATGCTGCACATCCCATAGTGACTCTTTCTCAAGCCAGGCACACTCGCATATACCCTAGTGCAAAAAGGCAAACAACTTAATTAACTTACTCTCGATCCATAATTCTCTTGAAATTAACTATTTATAATGTCTAGGAGTTTACATTGCAAGCATACTTTAAAAACTGTTTAGAATAAAAGGGACCAACATGGTTGGTTACCCTCTCATTCCTCTCTTTGCCTACTTAGCTGTTAATATGAAAAGTAGCCATTCCTGTCACACTCTAGGGCTGCATGGTTGAAACTATTATTAATTTCTGCAAACACTCAATATTTCTTATTTGTTATTCCTTTTTTCAAGATGTGTTAATTTTTCATTGAGCCCTTACCCTGTGCCTGGCCCTGGGCCCTCAGTAGTGGACAGGGCAGATGTGGCTGCTGCCCTCAGTGAGTTTAGAGTTTCTCTGGAAGCTTCAGACACATTTTGTTGGTTTGCTAGGGTTGCTGTAACAAAAGGCCACAGACTGGGTGGCTTAAACAGCAGAAACTTATTGTCTCACAGTTCTGGAGGCTGAAGTCCAAGATCGAGGTACCAGCAGGTTTGGTTTCTCCTGAGGCCTCTCTTCTTGGCTTGCAGATATCCACCTTCTCCCTGTGTCCTCACATGGGCTCCTCTCTGTGTGCAAGCATCCCTGTTGTCTCTTCGTTTTCTTGGACACCAGTCTTGTTGGATTAGGGCCTCACCCTTATGACCTCATTTAACCATAATTACTTGTTTAAAGGCTCTGTCTTCAGATACAGTCACATTGGGAGTTAGGGCTCCAACATATGGATCTTGAGGGGGACACGATTTAGTCTATAATACATGTTAATAGTTACTGACATGGGTAGGTGGTGGTCCCTGTGTGTGACCCCAGTCTTGGTCAGGGCAGACTTAGTGGAGGCAAGGGCTGTCTAAGATGGGAATTGACATAGAAGTAGGAGTTGGTCAGGAAGAGAGGGAAGGGAGAAATATCTTAGGCTACATGTTTGAAGGTCCAGAGGACATGGAAGAGGATGTGGTGGATAATTCAGTATGACTGGGTTTAGAAATAGCTTGCTTTTCCTTCCGTCTGAATTTGAATGCCATGTACGCATGAATTGTAGTCTTGAATTGTGTCAGCTCGTTAGAACTCAGTGTATTTTGTCCTTGGATTTGTGATCGGTGTTCAGTGTGAAGATGGGATGCAGTCAGTCCCCTTTTATCTGTGGAGAGTCGGGGTTATGAATGGGATTGACAGAGTAGCCTCTCCCCCACATACCTGTACTGCTCTGGTTGGGTTTGTCATCTGCCCTCATCTACCACCTACAGGTGCTGCCTCTGCAGGCAATGTGTTCCACAGGTGGGTGCAGGAGTGAGATGGATTGCCCAAACAAAAAGTAGGGGAATAAAGAAGGGGAAAAGATCCACCTATAATTCCTATCACCCAGAGCCAACCACATTTTGATATATTTCCTTTACATGACTTAATTTTTATTTTACAAAGTTGGGATCATCCTATATGTATATTTTATCTTGCTTTCTTAAGGTATAGCGTAAACCATTCCCGTTAAACATAATGTTTGTTTGTGTTCTGCTCAGAACAATACAATGTACAGCAACAATAACATACCCATTTTTGCCTGTGCTCATTTTCTGATGTTCCTAGGAGCAAGTATTGCTGTTGGGAGTATTTATTAATATATTGATTCAACCCTTTTGGGTAGCAATTTGATTATGTGTATCAGAAGACTTAAAAATAATCTTTGCTCCTAATGTAATTTAGGGCTAGTATCTTGAATATTGGGGCAGGGAAGGAAGTTGCTAAGAGATGTCTGTCCTAGTTTTCTCAGTGGGGAAAAGAGAAACAAACTAAACCAAATATAAGGAATTGTTAAACATTGTATTGTCTTGACTATATGTAAGGATGGACCTTTTCTCATTTCATCAGAGCATTTACGTTTCTTCTTTTGTGAATTAGCCTTCGATGTTTTTTGACCACTCTTTCTATAGGTGCAGTGGTGCTTTGAGGGAAACAAAAAGTTGCAGAGGCGTGAACGTTCTCTTTGCCCTCACTTAATTGGCAGTGATGAATGTTGGAGGGCTGTGAGCCTGTTTCTGTTGGACTGAGGGAGTAATTGCATTCAGGTCACATTTACAGTAATGTAGATGAGAAATTATAATAGTGATGAGAAATGCATTTACTTATAGCTAATTTGGGGTTCAGCTGACGTGTACAGTGTGTTTGATGTGCCAGAGACCATGCCAGCCGATTTCATAGAAATGTTCTTTCTTGATCCTCACGACAGTTCTATAAGGGAGTTTTAGACCCTTTTTACATACTAGAAAACCGAGGTTCAGACAAATTCAAACTGGAGTTTGAACTAGGTCTCCAGATACCCAGGCCAAGGACCCTTCCTTCTAAACCACCAAATCTGCCTTGTATATAAGATCTGGTATCAGTATTTTTATCTGAGTGTCCTGTCCAGTTGTTTCGTGTGGGCCCCTGGAATGTCCTGCCCAGTGTTATGTTGCTGCTGCAGGAGGATGTTAAGAGATGAGCACGCTTGCTGGCCGTGAAAATGATCCTGGGGGTCGCCTTCGGATGGGCTGAAGACGTTAGACCCCTTCCGTCGGAAGGAAGAAAGTTGAAGGGAAACATTAAAGGCAGCTTAAAATCATAAAGGGTAAATGTAGATTTATTCAGTATTTTCCCAAGTGCTGCAGTGTAGATGCATTTAGAAATTACAAGGAAGGATTTGTAGGACAGAGTTGCATAATACATTTCAAATTCTATTACTCTGTATATCTTAACAGCTGAGATTTAATTGGCTCAGACATTCTGTGGATGAAGGAATGATCCATAGAGAACGATTCAGAGAAGTTGTGTAGTTGCAGAGAGGATTCTAAGTTTTTAAGGTTGAAGTTATGGATGAAGGGCCACCAGAATGCCTCCCCCAGCAGAAGATTGTAGGTGTGCACCTGGGCCAGGCCTGGCCGAGGGGCAGCGCAGGAGGGATGAGCCATCACCGCCCTGGTAGACAACCCTTCATGGGGTAAAGCAAGGACTCAAGTGACAGCATATGTCATCTTTCATGTTTGTGGATTTGCTCAAAATTAGTCTTTTTTCCTCCTCTTATCTCTGCCATATTATCAATCCAGTTAAAAAAGAAGGTATTTCATTCTCTCTCTTCAAAGCTTATGGGATTTTGAAAACACTACTCTACCTCATGACATACCACATGTCCCTGTGAATCCTAATAACAAAAGTTTTGGGTTCTTTGTGAACATGGGACCTCCTTTTGTGAAACTTTGAATACATTCAGGAGGAATGTGTGACAGACAGGATTCCACTGTTGAGGGGCACTGGGAACACTGCATTGTCCTCGGATAATATTGAATGTAGACAATGCTGTGTGGCCTCCAAGAACATTCCAAGGCCACTGATCCTTCAAGGGGAGGATCAACCTTTAAGTTTTTGATTTTGTGACTGTGATCAGAATAGACTCTGGGACATAATTCCAGATATATCCAGATTAACTTTCTCTGTCTAATTAAGAAGAATTTTGGATTTAAATCCTGTTGGAAGCAAAGTTAAGGGCCCGTTTTATGCAATTACTAAATGCTAATGATGACATGGACTTTAAAGAAAAATTTTAACATTTAAGTAGAAAATCGGTACAAAACTAAGGTTTAGCATAGAGTGGTTCTGAAATGAGCACCGTCTCAGAGTCAGGAGGCCTCAGTTCTGCCCAGTTGTAAACTCATGAGTGCTGTGGCCTTGGGCATTGTCTTTGGCTTCTCTTTGCTTTAATTTTCTCATCTGCAAAGAAAGTTGAAATTGTTGAAGTTATCCCTACAGTGTCTTCTAAAGCCAAACATTTCTGACTCTGTTTAATATTAAAGTAGCTGAGAGAGTTCCTTTAAGTCTAGGCATTATGGTTACAAATATTTTCATTGTTTTCTGGTTGGTTTTTGTGATAATATTTTGTCATTATGAGACTTGGGTAGATGAGAAACCACATACATGGCATGAAAGGGTTTCTCAGCAGAAAATCCGTGTGGCTCAAACTCTGAAAACAGGCTTACAAATTTCTCCTGAAAAACAAACATGTCACTACACAAGCAACTCATGAAAGACCTCTGAGCACTGCTTTTCATAGACGTAGGACAATTCCCAAATAATATTTTTTTCAAAATAGTATTTTCCATCCAACTTATTTATTAAAAAAATTTTTTTTAATATTGTAGGCTTCAGAAAGAAGTACAGTCCATACTCTGTGTACATTTCTGGTCCATTCATTCTGTCAGCATTTATTGATCCTCTCCTATGTGCTAGGAGGTATCCTGGAGGCTGAGAATTAGAGGAGTCACAGAAAAAAGCTCCTGCTATCTAGTTCCTAGTTTCTAGTACCTAGACTAGTAGAGAATGTAGTTGTGGAAACAGTGATGATAGAATGTGGTTTTGAGCGCAGGGTGGGTGTAGGGAGCCTGATCAGGGAATCATTAATTGTAGGTCATGGAAGCCTTTATTGAAAAATGAATAGAAGTTTGCAGGTAGCAACAAGGGTTGGCATTCTTGATGTAGGGGTCTGCAAGATAGAAAGCCCAGGGATAGGAAGATGACATTGAAGGTAATGTGATAAGACTTGTTATTTTAAGTAAGATCACTCTGGTTACAGTCTTAAGGAAAGTGAGAGTGGGGCAGGGAGAGATGGATGATAAGGAAAGCAGTTAGGCTACTTTAAAAGGTCCAAAGAAGAGGCAGGGAAGGTTGGAGCTATAGGCAGGCCTGAGAGATGGATATTTATGTAACTGAATGATTGCGTAAGGATTGCATAAGGATGGGGAACCAGAAGGGGAAGGCAGGCATGATTGTGGGGTTTCTAACTTGTGCGAGTTGGTTGGACCACCCTTGAGAGACTCATTGGCAAGGGAGTGATCTTAGGATCCTCAAATGTGCCATCTCTTGCTGATTTAGGGACCTGCTGCCCCTTTGGTGAAAGTTTTAGAAGCAGTGACTGGAATAAAGAGGCGATAGCCAGTGGTGTGCTGGTAAATACTTTCAATCAACTAACCACACACACACACACACAAATGCGCACACACGCACGCACATGTGCACACAAAATCAATGTGTTGATTAAACTTTTTACTAATCTAAAGCATGTGTAGCACACAATTTATAAATACTAATATACATGCTTTTTATTGTAAAATACATATAACTGATCTTCTCACAGAATATCTTCACTGATGATCTCTTGTATCCATAGCTTAGCTCTGCTTGCCATTGACCAGGGAGTGTAATCGCCCTGCACCCCCAGTCTTTGCATCGGTATGGGAAAGTGCCTCACCTCCCTTACTGTCTACCAAAGGTCTGCACGATACAGGCGCCGCTTTGTCCACACTCTCTCCCAGACCACACACCATTCAGTAGCTGCTTTTGGATATGTTTCTATTCCTTCCCCCACTTCCTAGGTCAGTGACCAAAGTCTATGCATATGCGACCATATGAGTCGTGTAAAATCTCGAAGGGCCCCTTGATCCTTAGAATCCCACTTGAGAAGCAGACTGAACTAGACCAAACTGATGGGTGGGCCTCACCTCTAACCACAACGACTTTTGCATGTGAGGATGTTTATTATATAGCATTGAAGAGATGTAATTTAATGTGCCGTGTAACATATCCTCATAGTTCTCATCCCACTTGACCTTTCCCTAGCATTTTATATGATTGACTTTTTTTTTTTAAAGGAACATTGATTGATTGATTGGCCATGTTGGGTCTTTGTTGCTGCGCGCGAGCTTTCTCTAGTTGTGGCGAGCGGGGGCTACTCTTTGTTGTGGTGCGCAAGCTTCTTATTGCTGTGGCTTCTCTTGTTGCGGAGCACGGGCTCTAGGCACGTGGACTTCAGTAGTTGTGGCACGCTGGCTCAGTAGTTGTGGCTCGCAGGCTCTAGAACTCAGGCTCAGTAGTTGTGATGCACAGACTTAGTTGCTCCATGGCATGTGCAACCTTCCCGGACCAGGGCTCGAACCCGTGTCCCCTGCATTGACAGGTGGATTCTTAACCACTGCACCACCAGGGAGGTCCTATCATTGACTTTTTTTAGCGCTCTTCTTTTTTCAGCTTCATCTATCCTTGCCTTCCATGATATCACTGGACCAAGTACATGTCTCTTTTCGATTTCTCTGCCTCTTCTGCTGATTCCTTTTCTTCTGTTCTGTCAGTTCTCCGCAGTGCCCTGTTTCTTTTACACTTCTTGCCTGGATGTCATTCATTGCTCTCAGGGTTTGGTTACCAGCAGCAGGCTCTAGACTACTGGACCCGTGTCTCCTGCTCAGCCTGAATCTCTTAATCTCCAACCCCGCACATCCACCTACTTGCTGGACGGTTCCACGTGGACATCCTTTTGTGTTCTCAAATGAAAATACCCCAAATGAGACCTGTTGGCTCCTTTGCTCCAGTCTTCTGATTTTCCCATATTCTTTGTTTCTAAGTTGTTACTACCATCTTGGAGCTAAAAATATCAGCTGCAGGGGCTTCCCTGGTGGCGCAGTGGTTGAGAGTCCGCCTGCCGATGCAGGGGACACGGGTTACGGGTTCGTGCCCCGGTCCGGGAAGATCCCACATGCCGCAGAGCGGCTGGGCCCGTGAGCCATGGCCGCTGAGCTGTGCGTCCGGAGCCTGTGGTCTGCAACGGGAGAGGCCACGACAGTGAGAGGCCCGCGGCCCGCATACATCAGCTGCCGTGGAAATCCTTCCTTCCCATCCACACCAGATATGTCAAGAAGACCTGGCAGCTCTTCATTTGATTCCATCTCCTCTCCTGCTCTCTTCAGGTTTACTCCCCAAATTCAGGCCTTCATCACCTCTCTCACCTGAACTGTTGCCCATCTCCCTGCCTCCAATTAGCCCCGTCAGTCTAGTTTGCGTCCCGTAGCTAGATTTCTTATCTTCATTCCATGGCTAGATTTAGCTTTTCAAAGCCCAGGTAGGATGTTCAAGCATTCTCTTCCTTGAGCACATCTGATGGCCCTTTGCATTGTCTGCAGGATGCAGTCTAGACTCTTGGCACGGCTGTCTCACTATAGCCAACTTAGCTCATCTTCTGCTGTTCCTCTAGCTACTCACTTCATAAACCAAGCTAAATAAATATTCCCAGTTGCTCATTCACGCTGAAGGGTCTGTAATTAAATTGTACAGAAAGGTCAGTCAAAATTCATATGGTGGGGCTGGTTGTTTCTCAGTAAGGGTCTTTCTCTCTCCACTTTTACTTATATTCTTAATCATGACATGTAAGAGCATCTGTTGGCCCTTGATGCCTGGGTCTAGGGTTCAGTGATGTCATTGTGTCTCTCCTTGTGCTCTTCATGTAACTTGGGGATGCTGGCTATGTTAATAGGTACACCAGCTCTCTGCATGTCTCCTTTCAGGGAGAGAACGGCCCCATTCACACCAGAAACCTCATTTTCCTCAGAGGTAGAAAAATGAGACACAGGCTTCATATTAAGGGAATTTATACATACATGACGGCTCCCTGTATGTGATTTCATGACTGGAATGGAATTAGATATGCAGTGGCTTTCAGAGTTCTGGTAGACATTTGATTGTTCCCCCTGGATAGTAACTTTATGGTTTTTACAAGGGGAGTCATACTGGAAATTTACCCTCTTTGTCTTTCAACTGATTTGTCCCCAGGCCAGACCTGTCTGAAAATTGAAATGGTAAACCTTTTCTCTTTTCAGGTTATCGGGTTGGAGCTGTCAGGAATTTGTTACTGTCTGCTAAAGCCTTTTAGCATGATAACATGCTAAAGGCAGTACTCGTGTGGGAAGTTACACTATTATATGGATGCAGAGAGGGACTTAAAACTAGATTATTCCTGTGTGAAAGGGGTTGGGGGGCAAGCGAACAGAATTAAAAAGGAAAACCCTTAAAAACATAAAACCCCTGTGGATCTGCCTTTTCTTCCTACCTGCATCTCTTGTATGCCACAGGGTAGATTGTAAGCTCTGTGGGTGCAGAAAAGCTGCCTTTTGTCCTCCTTTGATACTCCCAGCTATCTGCACCCAAGTCATGCCCATAAGGTACGGTGGTAGTCAGAAGCCGTTGGCTTTAGAGAGAGTCTCTGTCCTCTTAGCACAGCCCTTGAGGTGGCTGGGACGGATGCTGGTTAAGAAGTGTGTTCCCTACATGAGCGCACAGACTGGACTTATTCTCCTTGATCATTTTTCTCCAGGGAGAACTCTGTGCTGAATGCTGGTTTTGCCTTGTTCTTGGAGGGTTGGTTTAGAATTCTCTTGTGCTTTTCTAAGAATCCCTCCATACCTCCACTTCCTCTGCCACTGCTCGCATAGTAGCCCTTCTTGTAGCTTCTTGGATTTACTGGGAAGTATGCCATCTTCCTTTGGTTTGGACCTTGGAGACTCAGCTCTTTCAGTGTTCAGAGGGAAATGGAAGGTGGAGGATCAAAGGACACCAGTGCTTTCTGGTGTTCTCTGACTGCCTGTGTTTGGAAGGAATGTAAAAGCAGTGAGATCTCATCATTATTGTGATATTACAGCATTATAAAGTATTAGACCTTTGGGGAAACTGAGGCGTAAAAAGGTTAATAAGTGTCCCCTGAAGTCAGTGACTAGTTGATGGCAGAGTTCTGAAGTCTGCACCACACTTCCCTGTTCATATGGAAGGTTCTGGAAAGGTCTCCTTTGAAAATGTATCATGACATCATGAAGTATAAGCTTCAAGGTTATGTATGTTAAAGAAATGCAGTCAGTTTTCCTCAGGTGCCCATTACTGGTGAGCAAGCTGATCCTATCCTCAAATGGTTTCTGCAGAGCAAGGAAAAAACAGTCAGACTAATGTTAATCATGGGAGCCTATTATAATGATATGTAACTTGTCGTAACACATTATAATAGTACAGCAAATACATTTAACTCATGGAACATTCTCAGGGGGCTCTTAACTCCCTTTAAAATCATGCTCCAGGCCTCTGTTACAGCAAGATGGAGCTGCAGAGTTCTGTCTGTGAAGCTGCCACACCACTTTGACCAAGCCAGTGTTATGAGAATCCCTTTTCAAAACCCCTGCACTGTTTTTCCAGGCTTAAAAGTATGTTTGGTTTTGTCAGCACCTGGAAACGGGAAGTTGAGATTTGAGGAGAAACCTTTGGCGTTTATGCACTAAGCTTGCTGGAGAGTTGGAGTCTCTGTTTCCATGGAAACTGCACTGCTGCCTCATTTATTAATGGAGGCTTGGTGAACTTCCAGAGGTACTCCTGCCCTGTCCTGTAAATTCATTCTAGAGAAATGCAGGTTGACTTTTCAAACATGTCTCTGTCATTTCTCAGGCATTGCCCCCTGGATCCTCATGAGCTCCAGAAAATTGCCTGTATGCTGTTTCAGAACCACCAATTTTTCTCTGGCAAGTGCGTGTGAAGGCTGTTTCCTCTCTTTCATGCTTAAATCATGTTTATGCCTGCCTGCCTCGTCCAATAAGTGAATTTTTTATTATTCCGCCTTTAAGAATTATGGATTTAAAATAAGGGAATGGAAAAATTAAGTAATCAAATGCATTGAAAACCTTGATACTAACTTTAAGGGAGTTATACGTCTCTAACTTTTGAACTTCTAAACTTGGTTTTTTATCCAAAATGGATGGTTTGCTTCTTTCCACTCCAGAAAGACACTTTCAGAAAATGGCTCAGACAAATGTTTTTAAAGTAAGTCTTCATTTCACTAAACTAACTCTCCCCTGCCAGGTATATTAACAGTATTGGAAGCTGCCTCTAGAAAAAAAATTTTTTTTCCATCTAATTGTTTATCTGGAGGATGCAAATAGTAGTTTTAAGCCTTTAAATCATCCATCATGCCTGGCAGCCTCTATTATCTCATTGCTGAGCTGGAGCCAAGTGAGAGTCTCTCTCTGTCTTAGGAAGGAGGTGCATAGGTCTGGCTCTGCCAAATCTGTGCTCTCGGGGGGTCTGAGCCCTGCTCTAAGGGAAGGCAACTTAGGCAGACCCACAGGTCCCCTAGGATGGAGAAAGATCATGGGTCCCCATTTTCTGATGTCGCGTTAACGTAGAGACCAACTTGCTGTTCAGAGTAGAAGTGATGGGACTTGTTCCCTTGGTCCTTCTAGTGTCTCTGAATTACTGTTAGTTTTTAAATGCATTTTTGTGGCTGTAATAAAACACTGTTTATAGTCAGCTACAAAGTAAGTAATTACAATGCAGCAAACGAAATTCAATATAGCTTTGCCGTGGTTTTTTGAATTTTAATCAAACCAGACTTAGAGTAAATTATAAAATCCCGTTGCTTTTGTTGTGATAAGTGACATTGACAAAATATTAATCTAATGGATTGTTATTCACAGAAGCTAAATGTCTTCTCTAGTCTGCAGGCTTTGGATGTTTGCTTTTTGTTTTAATTTCCAGTGTATGCTTTAAAAAATCCAGAGAAAAGAATAAAGTTTTAAAACCACATGAAATAAAAACTCTATGGAATATTCCATTGTTGATATCTTGCCAGTCACAATTGCACATCTCATTTATGGCACTGAAAACTTTTTTTTTTTTTTTAAACCAGATGTCTCTGTGGTCACTTTTTTTGGTAACGTTAAAACTGGAGCTGGGATAAAAAACCAACTGTTGACTACGAAGTCTAATATTAAAGGAATAATCAGCCCATGTTCCTATTAGATCATTTCCCTTTTATTCTACTTTGTAAATTACCTTGTGCTGTTGCTTAAAAATGGCATTTTGTTGGTTGTGTATCCCTTTTGTAGCTAAATTATCTGAGTTATCTTCTTTGGAGATTCTTCTAACTTCAATTTATATAATAATCTATAAAGTATATATATATGCATATATATGTATATATTGCGTGTATTAAAAATTCAGAAGTTAATTTTTCTTTCTGTCAGTTTATTTGCTTGCTTCCACCGTGGCTCAATGCCTTTCTTTGTTTTAACATTTTGATGTTAAAAATGAATGTAAAGAATTTAATTCCCAGGTCTTCACACTAGTCCTGCAAGAGTTTTTTAATCATACGAATTTCAGTCCAAGGGTAAAATCTTTACATGTTATTTGTCTCCTTTTACTCTTCAGAGCTGACCCAGAATCCAAAGGTTGGAGTGACATTAATTTCTCCCCATAGCTTTTCCTTTAAGGTATTGTAGAAATCCTCCTTTTGGAAAAGTGGAGCCAGTTACTCGTGTGTGTGTGTGTGTGTGTGTGTGTGTGTGTGTGTGTGTGTGTGTGTGTATGTGTGTGTGAGAGAGAGAGAGAGAGAGGGAGAGAGAGGAGGGCAGTGGTAAAATCACATTATTTAGTCAGTTTCCAAGTATGATTGTTGCCTGTATTTTTATCCGGGGATTAAATTGTTGCCACCACCATCACCGTCAGCTCGTGGGGGGCAAGGGTAGAGAAGGTGCGAGACAGTTGGTTGTAGACACCCAGACATGACAGCAGAATAATCTCTGCAACAATATGGCAGTGGAGCATTTGCTGACTTCAGAGCGCCAGATCAACCCCAGTATTTTTTCAGGGATGCTAAACCTCTTGTAACTGCTAAATTGGATTTGTCACTGAATGAAGTATCAGCTGCTGTTGAACAAGGCCATAAAAGCCAGCCGGCTGGCCCTTTGTAGGCAGGGCTTACCCAACGATTGATATGTTTTAGCACTTTTGGGATTATTGTGATTAAGAGGAAACCATCCTGAATGAGAGAGAAAAGGGGGTAAGGACGCCCAGCTCACAGCTGTGAGCAGCCTGTGTTTGCTGCTGAGGAAGTCACCATTACGGCTTTCTCCGGGGTCCTACCCTGATTGACGGGTATGAAATCTTTATATGAGGAAGCGGTGTCCTTATTTCCTCCAGTTGCAACTCTCCCTGCAGGGCAGTAGGCACGTGGAATGTTGTGGACTTGAGCATTCCGAATGCCTTTCAAGTGCTCAGGCACGCATGCGTGCACATGCCCACAGTGGCTAAACGCGTTAGTCCACACACACACAAGTTAATTGAGTTAACGTGTGGGGATTTTGGTAGCAACAATAGAGTGTCCTCTTTTATTTCCCAGACTCAAAGCTCTGTAACATGCGTTAAATAGATACCTCCGTGTAGTTTGCGTCTGAGTCGCTTGTGTGTGTGATGGCTGAATGGAGACTCCACAGCCCTTGGGTTTGTAAACTCGGAGCACCTGGCTGAGGGTTTATTAAGTTCGAGAACCTTACCGTCTTTTTAGAACAGGCTCGTTTTCAAGAACCACCTGCTCCTGGGAGTGGGCGAGGTTTTGCATGGCTCTTGCACCGGCCCAAGGCAAGCTTTTCCCAAGAGGCAGCTTGTTGAGTAGGCTGGAGTTTGAAGCTGCCCACTACTTGCAGATGCATATGGAATGAGTCGCCTCTCTGGACATCCCAGGAGGCTGTGCCTGGTTCATGCTCAGAGTTTGCTCAGCATACCGCACAGGAAAGAGGCCGGCTTGCCAGGTCCTGCAGAGCATCTTTCCAAGCCTGTGAAAAGCACGAATCATCCAGCAGCAGAGCATGCTTACAGCTGGCCCTTTGCTAGCTTTGATCTGCGAATCAGGCTGCACCATGAATGCCCTTATTGTCATGTTATGTGTACACAGTGTGTGAATTATTGAAAATAGGGAGGCCTGAGCCTCATCTGGTAGAGATTACAGTGCAGGCATGCTGGGCGAAGGTCTGTAATTGAAAATCCCCAGATGCTGTTTATTTGGCCTTTGTCACATGACCTGCTGCAGGAAGATTGTCTGAACAAAATGTTGCCTGCATGAAGAGTGGAGCCCGCCCTCCCCCTCGTCCAGAGCCTCCCCAGGCTCAGTCTGTACACAGCTTAAACACCTGCCCAAAGGATTTTTAAAGGCTTAAAATAGATTCGCTCATAGCATTTAAATAGAGGGCATCTTGCTTGTTGGTTTAAACTGCTTAAGCGGTTGTTGACTTGTGGAACCTTCTATCCACCAAGGGTTTGCTGAATAATTTCACTCTGAGATATCTTTGCAAAGCAGCCTTCAGGGCTGGAGTCAAGAGTAGTTTGGGCTCTGCCTTTTCTTACAAAATCAAACTTGTGTGTGGTGAACGAACTTGCAGATGAAGCCACGTCGACTGTCCGTATTCCCTGTCTTTAAAAAATATCATGGCTACCCAGGATACAGCCCGGAGTGAGCTGGTTTGTTTCCATTTTATCCAGTTTTTTCTAACTTATTCTAGCCGTTTCTTAGAAAATTTGTTTTTCTCAGTTAAATACTGAGTGTTCTCCTCTGTGAGGGTGGTGAATTGAGGCAGGATGATAAATCTTAAAGATCACAAGAATTAAAAACAGAGTGGCTTTAGCAAGCTAATTTTGAAGAGGGAAAGGCTCTGAGTTTTCCGGGTCCTGTCCACTAGGGAATGGAGCAGTCACTCAGTGTCCTTTTTTGCCCCCTGTATCTCAGTTATGATCACGTGTGCCTTGTCCGTTTCTTGGAGCTTGTGAGGAGGAGAGGTGTCTTGGGGTGCATGGGTATCTCAGCAGCTCACAAGCGCTCAGCTGGGCTGTGAGTTCCTCGAACTCTTGTGTTCTTCTTTATATCCCAGTCCTGCCAGCACAGTGCTTTTTCTGTCCTTCCTGTTCCTTTTCCCTCCCTGTCTTCCTGCCTCTTCAAAGAAAACATTGTCACCACCTCCTGTGTGCCATGATGTCACCTCTTCAAATATTTTTTTCTTCCAAGAAGTGGCTAAAATCAGCAGCAGTGCTATCATTAAGTAGCAAGCTCTGAGTACAATGCCAGGAGTTAGAGGCCGGGGGATACTGTGGGAAACAGGACGTGGGCCTTGCTTTAAAGAAGCTCCTAATTTGTCAAAAAAAAAAAAGGAGCAAAAACTTGCACAGGAAGAGTGCGTGGCAAGCACTATGCTAGTTTGCGTGGAGGTTGCCGAGCTGAAGAGGCAGAACAAACTGTCAGGGAGCTGGGGGAGTGCCTTTGGAACTGGGTCTTGACAACTCAGAAGTAAGTGTTCAGCAGATTTGGACAGGACCGAGGGGCGAGGGCAGGTCATCTACACAAAGGGAATAGCACCCAACGGACACAATAGCTCTGTAGAGCGAGGCAGGAGAAAGGGCAAAAAGTGGGCTTGTATGTGTAACAGTTATGTTTTTTACAGAGAATATATTGCATATTACCTGAGTAATTAGAAATTTAAAAGGGGAATAAAAATGGGTTAACTCCCCTGAATCTAAAACTCAACCAAAAGAGCTAATAATCTCTTTGTTTTGCTTGATCACTAGCTAAAATGAAAGCCCATTTCATAGGCCACTGCTTTCTCGTTGATGATATTGTTGCCTTTGGATACTCCTGATTTTGAGAGCAGTCTAATGCGTCCAGTGCAGTTGGGTAAATGACAGAGAACGTGGCAACCACAGGAGGAAACATTTCTGGACTTTTCTCAAACTGTTCTTCAGTATGTTTCCTCTCCTCCTAAATATTCTGCCTTTCATTACAGACGTGTGGCTTCTTGCCTCGATTCTCCTAAAATCTAAACTCCTTGGGGCCAGAGAACATGTTATTGTTCCAGTGTGTATCTCCTCCAGTGCCTAGTGCAATGCCTTTTACATAGAAGATACTTAACAGATATTACTGAACAGGGGACGGGGACTGCATTGTGGCCAGATTATGATGGCCTTGAAGGCATGAAGAGGTGAGGTTTTATCTTGTATTATAGGTGGTGAATGGACTTTTAAAATGGTATATTACAGTTCCATCCACTTTGTGGTTGGGTTGGGCCCCCTTTAAGATTTTGTTTTGGTTAAGCACTTAGTAATGATCTTGTGAGAAGTTAACTTATTATAGAGGCTATTTTCAGAGCAGTTGGTCTGATGTTAAGCATAATGAGCTTGGAAGACAAAGCTGGGTTCAAATCCCAATTCCACCACTTAACTGGTTTGGGAACTTGGGCAAGTTTCTTCTTTGAACCTCAGGTTCAGCATTTATAAAATGGGAATAAGGTGGGAATGAAGGTTAAATGTTTTCATGTATAAGCACAGTGCTTTGAATAGTGCTGACACAGTAGGTATTCACACAGTAGGTATTGTCTAGCTTTCTTTTATCTCACTTCGTCCCTACCTGTCATCCAATATTATTTCATTTAGCTTAACCCCCCAAGTTTCAGTCTCTTGGGTTTGAGTGCAGTTTTTAAAATGTTGTTCTTTATGTTATGGTTTCCATATTATTTTTAAAAGAATTACTAAGTGCCTAGACATTTAGAATTCTTTTTATCGAATACTATGTTTTCTAAGCAGCAAGTAATCCTATGTGAGTGTCATTTGGATTTTAATGCTTGCATAACTCACCTTTGTATAGCTACTGCTATATAACTTCAGAAGTTGATGCTTAATTCTTCTAATGATAGTTGTGTTTTTACACTGACAACTAAATTCTGGAAATCCAGTGGGAGACATGCTGTTTATTTTCTTTTTTCCTTTAGAATAATTTTTATTAAATCACAAACATGCAACAGCTTCTTAACTCTACACACCCACAAAAATTTTTTTAAAGGAATAACATTATGTCTTATTCCACCATGATTCTGGCTAATAGCCTCCATTACCAGGGCTACCTAGAAAATTGCCACCTCTAGGTCCACCTCCATAGCCATGATAGCTACCCCTGAATCCAGGACCACTTCCATATCCATCAGATCCTCTCTAAAGTTCCTTCCTGGTCCTGCTCCAAAATTTCCACCACTACCATGAGAATATACAAAACCAAAGTGGCCTCCTCTTCCACTTCTAGAACGTTGGACTTCTTGCATTTTAGGTTGAGACAGGGCCTTTCTTACTTCTGCATGATGACCATTGATGACATGGTTGGGACATTTAATGCAATGCCTGCAGTCTATTCATAGAGGTAATTTTACAATCTGCCACAAATTATAATTTTGGCCTCATTTAGCCCTTAGCAAAAACCTAGTTCTTGCTATTTTATTCAAGGAAGAATCTATTCTAAATTAAAAGATTATTGTAGCAACTACGTAATTTGCATGATGCCCTCTTAATATTCAGATATCACAATAAAGGGCTCCTTTTACTTAGAAACAGGTTTTATGGCCATATCATTTGGATGATTTAGGGTAATGAATGCAAAGATTTTGAGGACATTTTCAGTGTAGCATGGAAAAGATGTTCCATTTCTATAGCGTTAAAAGTAGAAACATTGTAGGTTTATACTAGATGCCATGTGGTATGGTATCCTGGACGGAAACCATGTATGTCAGTTCAAGTAATGAAAAAGAGGTCCAGAGAAGTGAAGCAAGTTTCCCATGTTCACACAGCTAATAAGTACATGTTCAAATTTCCCAGAGAAGATCTAGGCAATGATACATCTGAATCCAAAAAAAAAAAGTTTGCAGCAATGCCACTATTAAAGAATATCCATTAAAGACCAGCAGTTTTTAGCACTTCAAATGTGTGGATTTCACACTTCTCTAAGGCCAAATAATTAATAAATAAACAGAGTGTTCTTACCAAAGTTTTTCATTAACAGGACTCTCCTGGGTTAATGTTGGATTACCTTTTTTTTGGACCAGGTCCATATTACTGTGGCATGTGGAGGTCATCAGGGGGAGAGAGGGGTGAGGAGGAAAAGAGCATGTGTTGGTCACACTTGAGCCAAGCTAAGAGCTCAGGACGAGAGTCCGGAGAATTGTGCCGCCTCTCACTAAAATAGTTGTAACTGTAAAAGGGCCTACAGATTTCAGATGGTATTGACAATGCTGTTATCCAATTTAGGTACTCTTTTTTTAGATCTTTATTTTTTCTGATTTTCTTCATATGGAAGAGGAGAGCTCATTCATTCTTTTTTTTCCTTTAATTGAAAACATTTACTGAGCACCTACTTAATAGGCGCTAGATCTGGAGTCAGAACCAGATGGGTTCTGTCCATAGAGCAGTCACTATTCTAAGAGGGGACTGGATAGTCCTGTAGGTAAGTAATGGCAGTGTAGCAGCAGCCGGGCTATCTGCTCAGTACATGAGCATACGAAGGAGAAACGACTAACTCAGTTTGGAAAGCTCCCAGATGTCAAGGAGGAAATGCTTCAGTTGGTGCTTACAGGGATAAATAGGAGTTTTGCTGGCAAAGGAGAAGAAGAAGAACATTTAAGGACAGATGGTTACACAAAGGCATAGAGGTGTGGAAAAGCATAGTGATGGCTAGGGGAACTCTATGAAGCTACTATAGCAGTACAGGAATGGGCTGTTAGCCTTAGGTAACAAGCTAAGGAGTGTGTGTCTTTCTTATAATGGATGGGGACCTGTTAATGTAGGAAAGCAACGTAATCAGATGTGGGCATGAAAGAGAAGGTGAATGCCCACAAGATGAATGGCAGGAACTGTCAGGACTGAACACTCTCCTGAGAGCCTCTGGGTAGGAGGTCTACTTAGGTTGCCACTGGGGTCAACAAGGTTAGAGTCTGTTAACATCCTGTACACACCTTGAGTGTGTGGGACACAAAAATGCTGAAGATATAGAACCTACCTTTCAGGAGCTTATGGTCTTTTTACACAAGGAACTCTTACTAGAGCCAGAATGTGGGCAGTGCCCTGACCCATGAAGTAAAGTACTTTGGGCCCAGGGCAGCATGGGGAATCTGTGCTACTTCCCAGTCAGAGTCAAGCCATCTCCCTTCACCCCACTTGTATACACAAGGCAGTTTTCTTTTTTTTTAATATATAAATTTATTTATGTATTTACTTTTGGCTGTGTTGGGTGTTTGTTGCTGCGCGCGGGCTTTCTCTAGCTGCGGCGAGCGGGGGCCATTCTTCGTTGCAGTGCGCGGGCTTCTCATTGCGGTGGCTTCTCTTTGTTGTGGAGCACAGGCTCTAGGCGCGCAGGCTTCAGTAGTTCTGGCACGTGGGCTCAGTAGTTGTGGCTCACAGGCTTAGTTGCTCCGCGGCATGTGGGATCTTCCCAGACCAGGGATTGAACCCGTGTCCCCTGCATTGGCAGGCAAATTCTTAATCACTGCGCCACCAGGGAAGCCCCAGCAGCTTGTTTTTAACTCACAGTGTCTTTGGTTTCAGTTTGCTCTGTAGTATTGTGGTCTTTCCCAGCCACTGGTCTGTGAGGTGAGCTCCAGGTACCTGGCTCCCTGCCTCACGCCTCTTCACACACTCCAAGCCTAGTGCATATTTCAGGCCTTTCATGGAGGTTTTGTGAAGGAAAGAGTATCTGAGCTGGACCTGGAAGGCTTTTTTGATTGGTGGTCTTAAGGTGTATTGTACTTGTGAGCAAAACCTTAGAATGGCAGGATGGTTCAGGGAACTGAAAGCTAGGTGTGCATTTTGATGGCAGTAAAATGGATTAAGGTGATGGTGGTGTGTCATGAAAAAAAAGTTAGGGCCAGACGGTGGGACCCTACTGAATACTATACTAAAGGAGTTTGACCTTTAGACTATAGGCAGAAGGTCTTGAAGCAGTAGAGTGGCTGAACACACCAGAGTGTGTTTCAAGTAGCTGTATATAGGATGGATTAGAAAGAACAACTAGAGGCATAACGTAATTAAGGCTAGGTAGAGATTAAAAAGGTGATTGTAGGGCTTCCCTGGTGGTGCAGTGGTTAAGAATCTGCCTGCCAATGCAGGGGACACGGGTTCGAGCCCTGCTCTGGGAAGATCCCACATGCCTGCGGAGCAACTAAGCCCGTGCGCCACAACTACTGAGCCTCCGCTCTAGAACCCACGAGCCACAACTACTGAAGCCTGTGCACCTAGAGCCTGTGATCTGCAACAAGAGAAGCCACCGCAATGAGAAGCCCACGCACTGCAACGAAGAGTAGCCCCCGCTCACCACAACTAGAGAAAGCCTGCACGCAGCGACAAAGACCCAACCCAGCCAAAAATAAAATAAATAAAGTAAATAATTTTTTTTTTAAAAAGGTGATTGTGTAGCATCTCTTTATTGCTTCGTAAAGAATGAGCCATTAGAAAAATTTTCTTCATTTATATTTATTTTCCTTCTGGAAATAAACACAACAAAAAGAATTCAACATGGAGGGATTGTTTGTATTCAATCCATAACATTAGACATTTTTACTTGCTCCTCTCTCTTCGACCCTTGTAGTCTTATGCAAATGTGTAGTTTGTTAGCTAAGATGAAGTGTTTTATGGAGCCATCACTTGATAATGTTATCAGCTGCCGTTGACTGATGGGAACTCGGAGAAGGTGGGACCTGGGTTATTGCCAGGAGTTTGGAAGGGATTCAAGGAATACGTTCTGACCAACCAGGGTTAACACAGCCTTTGTCTGTGTATTCTTCCTTCTAAAGCTGTTCCTTGTAAGCCTCTGGGTGAGTGTAGACAGAGGATATTTATTTTAGAGACTTGCCAGTGTTCACCTCCTGAAGGCCACCAGTTCATTTTGTAAGACTTTAGATGGGGAACATGCAGTACCAGCCCCTGGCAATGCAGAATGGGCTGCCTGGCCCATTCTGGTGATTTTCCATGTTGGTTGGTGCTGATTTTTGGTCAATGATTTATATTGGGGATTAACTGAGACACTGGTGTCCAAACTTCCTCATTGGCAACAACACTCTGTGACCATTTCAAATGCTCTTTCGTGCGCCTTCCTTTACCCCCAATCTAAGCCTTGTACCCCTCCCCCAGTCTGGTTCTCCATCCCTCTCATTCAGTTATTCGTTCCATCAGTGTATACTTTCTGAGGACCTGCTGTATTCTTGGCACTGGGGGCACAGCGATGAGCGAAAACACAAGGTCTCTGCTCCTCTGGAAATTCCTGTGTTTAGTGGGGGAGGCAGGTGTTCATCATGCAGTCATTGAGATAAATGGAACTTGTCAGCTCTGATGCGTGCCATGATTGAGAGGCGTGGAGAGGGGTAGGGTGACTTGAGTCCATTCTCACGGGTGAGAGTCCTTCACAGATGTAAGCTCCCTGAAGGCAGAGATGGCATCTCTTTACCCCCAGAATCCTAGCATGTTGCTCGTGCCCTGTAGGTACGGTAGGTGACTGGCCAGCTTTGGTAGACCTCCTTTCTTTCCCAGTGTTGCTGGGGTGATGAAGCAGTGTGTGAGAAATGGCTAATTATTAACTCCTCACCGGTCAGTGAATGGTCTCTACTGCCTCCTCTGGCAGTGTCCATAGATACAGACGCCCCAGGTCTTCAGCAGGACAGGTTCATCCAACGTCCCCGTTCTGTAGACCTCTCCCTAGCAGCTGACAATTGGGTCCTGCAGTGTACCCTACACCTGTGCTTTTTGTTTGTTGGCTTTCATATTCTAAGATACTTTTTCCTTTACATGAACCTCAGGTCATACAGAGAGGTCCAGAGCTAGAAAGTATTTTAACACCATCTCGTAGAATCTTACCCAAGAAAAGTCCGTTGTAAATCGCTCTCTCATTGGGCATTGCTGCTGGTGTTGGAGGACAGAATCATGCCTTGTGGTGTTGTCACCTCGTAGAAGACATCTTTCTTTGCTTCTTCTCACTGGGTCATCTTTTTCCAGTTTATGCTGATGATTCAGTGTCAAACTGGATTGTAGGGACATAGGAGCCTCTTTTCTGCTCCTGATGACAATTCATTCCATAAACATTGAGCTGATTGGGAAGGGGAGGCAGAGAAAAGATGAATGTTATTGGCTCTTTTTTTTTTGTTTTTGGCCTCAAGGCGTGGCTTGTGGGATCTTAGTTCCCCAACCAGGGACTGAACCCCGGGCCCTTGGCAGTGAAAACCCAGAGTCCTAACCACTGGACCACCAGGGAGTTCCCTCATTGGTTGTTGTTCTTAAAGACTTTATGCTCTGTTTGGAGCCATGACGTGTGCTGAAACGATCAAATACAAGGCAGAAAATATACGAGCCAGCAGTAAAGAGACCAAGGTCAAGGGCTGTGGATGTTTAGGGAGAGGGGACCTGACCTCTCCCAGCTGGAAAGCTCATGAAGGACAAGGCATTTGAGAGGTGGGCAGAATCCAGACATGCAGCACTGGGCAAGGAGATGCAGGCCATGAAAGCAATTGTGTGTTCAGGTACAGAGCTCAGGCAGCTCAGGGTGTTAACAAGGAACAGCCTAATAGTGCCCTTGGGCCAAGTTAAGGCTTGTGAGGGGGTGTGGAAGACCATATGGCTACAACCATAGCATCAGTGCCTGTTTCATACAGCTTTGGTCTAGCAGTCAGAAGAAGCTTGAGTTTTCCATCTGATTCTCGTTCTTTTAACATGGGAAAAACCTGTGGGGGAATCCTCCCATGTCCGTCCCAGCAAAGAGAGGGCTAACAGAGGTTTCCTTAGAGTACACTAAAGCCTCTTCCCCAGGCCGGAGTATGTGTTAGCCTTCAGACCGGCTGCAGCCAGGGAAGAGGTTCCATTCGTTACTTCTTCCTTTGTGGCTCCCTGACTCCATTCAATTACAAAGCGGCTCTTACACTGTTAAAGCCGAGTGTCTCTGGGCTACAATTTGTAGCCACAGACCCTGCATTTGCTGTGCCTCAAACATGACCCTGAGGCCACATCCCATTACACACAAGCCCACAACAACGTTAACCAGTCTTCTCTCTGGGTAAGGCAAGCACAGCGCAAACTCCCTTTCTGTTGGAATCTCTCTCTCTCTCTATTGCCCCTTTAGCGGAAATTTCACAGCAATCTGGGGAGGCTGGAAAAGCCAATGATGGGCTCACTTTCAACTGTGTTATGTCACTTAGGAGAAAGGAAAAAGAAAATAAAAACTGGATCGTAGCACTTAGTGAGGATCACAGTATAAAAGCGACAGGTCAGGCTGTTTGCCTTTGCTGCTGCCTCTTGCCTGTGGGAAAAGCAAAGGCAACTGCAGCTGCTGCATCTCAGATTTAAAGAAGTGATAGGGTGTGCATTTCTAAAGGACATTCTGTGCTGCAGAGAAGCTGTAGTATAATGACACTTAGTGGTGAAATGTGACATTGCCTCTCAGCTCTATAAGCTATTACAGGTATTTATAGAGAAGAATGAAGATGATTCATGGATGCTGTGAATGTAGAACCTGGAGATTCCTGGGCTCAGAAAGAGAAAGTGTGCAGTGGTCAAGGGAGCTTGAGGGTCAGCATGCCTGGTTTTTAGGAGCCCCAGTTTCCTCTGTATATATATTTTAAAATGCTGCTTCCTCTGTCTAAAAGGGTCTTCAGCATACCCCCTCCATTCTGCCTATCAAAATCAGTCTTATCACTGTAGTTAATGATATGCACACTGAAGGATGCAGGGATGTTATCATGCCTGCCACTTATTTTGAAATGCAACAACAACAAAATAAGATGGCTCGGTGGACGGGTAGAAGAGTGGATAGATGGAGTGACATGTGATAAAGCGAATAAAGAAAAAGTGAAGGTAGGATCTGGGTGGTGGGTATATCGTGTATATAGCGTTCACTTTGTATGTTGGAAATCTTTTATAATGTTGGAGAAAATGTAATCTATCTTTAAAGGCTAGCTTATATTCCAGTACTTTGGGGAAGGCTTTCTAGATTTCTGGAATTATTTGTGGCTGATTACCCACATATGTTACTAGAACCTCTTTCAGTTGTTGTCTGACACGTAGAGCTGATTTCCTCTATCTTAGCCCTTGTTTTGGACAGTGAACTCCTTGTTGGCAGCGGACTAGGCTGTCTTTATATCCCTGATACACCAGACAGGCATCATGTAAGGCACAGGGAGAGATGGTACTCACATAACTGTAGGAATAGTTTAGGAATGTCATGATTAACTTTAAAGTTAACTTAGTTGAAAGTAACTTTTGTAATGTAAGGTTTACTGGATCAAGCACCACTATATGTGTACATGTGTATTTTTTTTTGGAAGCAAGAGCTAGAGAAATGAGGGTTAACATTTCTAATAACCAGCATTCTTCATGGCTGTGAAACAGAACTGTGTTGTATGCACCAGAGCCCCACTGCCAGTTACATCAGTGATGTTTGGTGTCCCTGAGTTCCCTGTCCTTGATTGGAGAATTCTGTACCTTAGTACCATGATTCAAATCCAAGGCTTTGAACTGTATGAATCCAACCTGTTTGGAGGGCCATGCTATAGAAATATAAATAGGGTTCAGAAAGTCCTATCAGGGTTGTTAATAAGAATTCATTCAGAACCTAGTAAAATAAGTACAACCCCAAGCACCCAAAAAGATATTCCAAAATCATTTGGAATGACATACTTGTTTCCTTAAAGGGTGAGCATATTATAATTCTGGGAAGATTTAGAGTTGAATGTAGAAGTTTTTAATATAATCAGAGCCATAGTGTTAATACTTTTTATTTAAAGGATTTGTGCATGTGAGTACTTCAGTATGCATATTTAAAATAATTTGGCGCACATAACAGGTTAGCCTGTATTTCCAATTTAAAATATGCAATAAAGTAACAGACTTAGACTTGATTTTAGGGAGGGTTGAAGTCTTAACTAGATTTCTAAGCAATATTGGGGCACTTAAGAGAATTTATTAGGTTTCTAAGAGTTGTTTAAGGGGAGATTTTGTAAGTTAAATCAAACAATTCTAATGTTTAGAAGAATTAAATAAATTATAGATTATAAATAACATAGTTTAAATGTTTGAAGGAGTTTAACTAGGTTTGTAAAATGGACCAAACATTAATCCGATGGCCCTTTGAAAGTGATTGTAAAAATTATAGGATCTGTAAGTTGAACTGAAAACTTAAAAGATGAGCTAGGGCATTTAAGGTTTTTAAAAAAATAACTAAACAAATGAAATAAACATTTCTAAAGCCAGGTAAACCTGACTAATGTTTTCTGTGCACAAAACCACCCTTATCGTCATTAAAAAAATTCACAAAAAATGAAGTGATTAACAGTCTGCTTTGAGTTCACGGTAGATGCTTAGTGTTAGTGGAATTTGAATTTATAATTTGAATCAGCAATATTCCTTATGGCAGGGCAAGAAGGAACACATAGCAGCTTCAAGTTAATTACTCTTCGTGGCTTGAAACATGGTATGAAAGAAAGAACACAGGCTTTTAAAAGAAAGGTAATCTTGCTCATGTAAAGAACCAGGGACGTGAGAGTCATGACCAGCTTTCCATGAAATGATGTAGCATAGCGCTCAGCACATAGTAGATGCTCAATGAGGTCTTCTTGTAGAAGTAGTGGTCTTTAGAAGCATTTTAATCAAATTATGAGTTGACATTGTTTATGCCACTGCATAAACCACAGGGTGCACAGTCAAACGTGGCTGTCCTAGGTACTGATCTCATTCATTCAACCAAATGCCATAAGAAATTAAAAACTGGTGATATAGGTTGTATGCCACTTGTATCAAGCTATTCTGTCTGCTTTCCTAGAAAATAAGCAAATGGGGGTGGGCAGGAGACGTTTTTCCCATCTGGACAAGGTTCAGATGAAATTGCATGTAATTCAGAGCCCTAGATTTATTTCGTCCTGGCCACTCAGCTCTGAACAGGGTGCACAGTGAGGCCCTGAGCTGGAGGATGCTTGGCTCCGCTGCAGACATTGTCATTTAGGTCTGGCTTCTGGTAATTAGGCACTCCTAGCTGGGCTCTGCTGTCAGCCAGCCTTTGAAACAAATTGCAAAATCTGTACAACCATCTGAGAGATGGAGAAGTAGACCCGATGACACTACAGGGGATATTGGTAGTTCTCAAAAGTTGAAAGAGAATGCTTTGAGAAGCAGTCCTCAAAACTGAATTTAGAGGTCCTTTTCCTATGGTTAAAGGGTAAGTTCAGTCACAGAATCAGGATCTGAGATTAAAGACTGGAATGACAGGCTTAATCTAATAAGATGAAGAGTGATAGAAATACACACAGCATTTTGTATGTGGATCTGAAAATCCCAACTACGCATGAAAAGACTGGGAACAGGGGTAGGGATATATCTGAGAATTAGGCCATATGAAAAAGGCCTAAGAGTTCAAATTGACATCAGTTGACGGTTTATTGTGATTCCCCCCAAATCTAGTGCAGTGTTAGGCTGCATTAACAGAGGTGGAGTATTTAGGACCAGGGAGGTGACTACAGTTCTGGGCTCCAGGCTATGAAAGGAAACTAGACAAAGGATGGTCACAGGATGGATATGGGAGTGTTCCAAAGCTTATCACAGATAACAAAGGAACAGGAAAGGTTTAGCCTGGATACAACTGCAGGAGGACCTGAAAGCTGTCAGTAATATCTGAAAGGCAGTCATGTGCATTAAGAACTAGCCTTGTTCTTATTAAGGGGAACAAAAAGAATCTGGGGATGAAAGTTACAGGAAGCCTCAAATAAGGAGGGTCTTTTAATTCTTCAGTATATTTTAAGATAGCATGGGCTACTTCCTTAATTCTAGAAGTGCTGGCTTACATAAGGACTTAGACTTTTAGGGGTAGGAAAGGATGACTCAGAAGTACTTCCCAGTCCCAAGATTCCACGATTCCCTTGCCTTCCAGTGACGACCATATCCTGCACGGTCCTAACACGGGCAGGTGGAGAACAGAGCCATAATTACAGGAATGTTCTAGGCAGCGATGGGAGAGGTTTCAGAATTCTCAGGCAAGATTCCCATAAAGACACTGTCACCAGGGCCGCCAGTTCTTTACTCTGCTGGGGAGGTCTGGGGCTTGTGGTACTCTCTGTCACCAGAGGCTGTGTTAGTTCCTCATTTCTTCTTTCTGTGTGCCCAGCAGTGTGCTGCGTGCTGGGGAGACCTTGGGGAACAAGACAAAATCTCTTGCTGTCTTCAGCTATGCAGTATGTGTGGGGAGTAAGACAGCAAACACAAATTAGACCACTAGATAATACCGTGATGATTATAGTGGGAGTTTGGACCCACGTGTCCCGTATGAGTGCATTTATATTTCATATGGTATTAGTACTTGGCTTTGGGGGTGTAGTTTCCCATTATATTATAGTTCAGGTCGTCTCTTTGAGATTTCTCAGTCTCTTGGAGTAGGGACCAGAGGTATTTGTTTATACTTTAAGGCGTTTTCTTTCCCCCAGAGGTAATAAAGCTTGGAAAAGGTTGAGTCTTTTTTTTTTTTTTTTTTTGGCGCTGACAGTTTTGTGTATAGTTTGTTACTGGCACAGTGACTACATTTAGGGGGGTGTCCGTCTTCATACTGTAGCTTGTTTTCGTTGTGTTTCCGTGGCCAGAGCAGTTCATCCTCTCGTGGCTCTTGACTCTAACTGGAGTTAACTCTGAGTAGAAACCTGGGTGAGAAGGAATATGAAAAATAAGACTGGAACAGAACCAGGTCTGTATACTCCCACACTAATCCTTTTATTTGTTTTTTATACAAGTGACCATCCGTTTAGGGACAAGCATGCAAACACAAAGGCACATTTTTAAAAGGCACATTTCTCTCCTCCATTGCTGACTGTAGTTCATAATTAAATTCCCTTCGTCCTAATTTCTCCTAGGAAATATTGTTTGCAAACGATTGTCCTTTTTATTTTTCTAGCATTAATAAACTTACAGTTGCAACAAAAACTCCTGATTCTGAATTCTATTCTTAGCTTTTCAGAGGCTCCCCCCCCTCCCCCGCCCCACCCCAAAGTAACCTACTTTATTGTAAATTCTTCTTTCTTTCAGGTAGGAATGAATTGATAGCCAGATACATCAAACTCAGGACAGGGAAGACGAGGACCAGAAAGCAGGTAAAACAACCGACCTGGAAATTGTGCATGTTAGCGAATGGCCCAAGGAGGCATTTTGGCTGCAGTGGCTGTCTGTGCTTTGGCTCCTAGGAGCCCCCGATTGGAGTTCCCTGTAAGGACGTCAGTGTTGTAGGTGTTTGAAATTGGCTCAGTTTTCACTGTTCATCATTTCAGTGACCTTTTATTATGTGGTCTCTGGAGTTCCTTCTATACACATATGGGAAAGTTTCACCGCTAAGGACAGTGTATGAACTGTTCCTGTACTGTATTGTAAAACTTAAATTTCTTTCCGAAACTGTGCATCTGCAAACATTGCAAAAGCCGCAGGTGCAGGTATACTTTGCAAGTCATGAAATTTTGAGATTTTGCGCATTGTAAAATCCTGGAACAATTACATATTATTCATCATTTCAATGAAAAAGTAACACCAGCAGCCATGAGTATTGGCTGGATTATAAGGCTGAATGATGTGCGTCCAGGGAACTGTTGCTCCTTAAGCTATGGCTTTTTGTCAGTAGCTGCTGTGACTGAAATGAAGTTACAATACCTTTGTGCAGAGCAGGGTCAGGAATTTTCCTCTGCCCTCTGTCAGCGATCTGGCGCTCTTCGTTCCTTCTGATGTAAAGCAGCCCAAATCTCTGACCCAGTTCAGAACTGGAACGGATGAGACATTAGTGTTTAACAAAAAACAGAAAAAGAAAGAAATGGAAGGGGGGAAAACCATCAAACCAACCTCATGGGTGAGTTGTTAACAGAAAAAAATATATATGTATATTTTAATGTTGACCTATGCTGACTGAAATGGCATGAATTTTAAAAACTATAATCAAACCAAAAGGCGAGCTCAACTGTGGTCTCGTTAAACCTGAGCAGCAGATTCCAGTCCTCTGCTCAGTGATGAGTTGTTTTCCTGAGTGTTTATGACGGGGAGAGCTTTCCCCAGGAACGCTCCTGTGCCCCAGCCGGGAGCCCACTGCTGAGTCAGCACAGAGGCAGGTGGCCTCCTGCCCGTGCTCAGAGGCAGGGCATTGTCTGTTCGGTGGATATTCCCCCCACTGTGGCCCTCAGCAAGTCAGAGAATCACATCAGAACAAAATTCTGGTGAAAACAAGTGAAAGCAGGAGCAGGATGGAGAGGTGAAGAGGATGGGGGAGAGTTCCTGCTTCTCCGTACTTAAAAAAAAAAAAAAAAGGCAGAAGCAAATTGAAACTCGAAGAAAAAGAGATAAGAGGTTCATTTGTTATCATAAATCCTGTTTTTAGGGTGGCTAGCGTGTTTGAAATCAAGTAATGGCCTCACAGTTGCTGAACTTCTAAATGAGAGGTTCTAAATTTCTGAAACAGACAGATCTTAATTCCCAGCATACTGAAGGTGCTGGACCTGGGCTGTCTGCCGGTCTGTGAGCTCTGGTCATGTGCCCAACCCCTTCACTGGGGGGACACTTCTAAATTTAACCAAGTCCCGCTGAAAGAGATGCAAATTTGTTTACCCCGTGGAATCATTTTGTTTCAGAAGCCGGGCTTGGCTTGCTTTCCACACCCCGGCATCCCGGGGATGTTTTTAGGCGGCAGTTGGTGATACCTCTCCAATGTGAATTTGTTGTTCAGCAAATCCGTGTGGTTTTTCAACCCAGATTTTTAACAGGATGGCTGGCTGGCTGTATTCACACTTTTCGCTCTGTAATAATATGCAAATCCACTTGGCGCCCAGTCAATACCCCAAAGAGTGGAAGGATTAAAGATATTTATAAGGGGGAAAAAAAAAAGCTCTGCTAACTGGGTCTTTCCATTTCTCTTTGAGATCTAATTTACATGTCAGTATTATTTTAACATTTGCTACAGAATCCAGAGCTCTTAATGAGATCAGAATACAACCTACAGCTTCAGCTTTTTGATTCTGCGGAATGTGCTAATTTATGGATAGTCTCTTCTAAATTGAGAAAAAGGGATTTTCCCTCCTGATACTGAGAAGCTATAAATATTTTCATGTACCTCTACTCCCACCTTTTTAATTTTATAACGAAAGCAACCCCACTCTCCCCCTCTCATCCCATGCCCATGATTTCTCCTGGGTGAGAAAACTAAGATTAGTTTCAACTTTCATCCTGACTCCAGTCACTGCAGTGATGACCCAGTCTGAAAAGCTTAGAGCAGCGCTGGGGGCTTGGTGTCTGGCTGGGACTGTGTATTCCTAACTGCAGAGCTTTGTTGAGATGCAAATAACCTTCCCCACCCCCCCACCCCGAAACCCTCCCAAGGAGTAGCGATTTTATATTTGATTTCCTTTTTTTGTTTTGTTTTGTTTTGTTTTGTTTCCCCTCATAAACCCGAACAATGTAGGTGTCTAGTCATATACAGGTCTTAGCAAGAAAGAAAGTTCGAGAAATTCAAGCCGCCATTAAGGTACGTCTGGCTTGCCCAGTTGTAGGGGGCTTTTCATCTCCATGGTTACAGGCTTTTCCTTTGTTTTCCTCCCTTCCCCTACCCTGCAGGTGTCTAGTCACATTCAGGTTCTTGCCAGAAGGAAATCTCGTGATTTTCATTCCAAGCTAAAGGTATGCGCTTTCCTGCTTTTTGGCTTGTGGTTGCTATGCATCTCACTTCCTGTTTTCCATGGTGACTGGTGAATGCCTGGTGCTGGGATTCTGGTAACCTAGTTTCCTCGCATGTGAGAGCTGTTTACATTTCTTTGTGTCTAATCTCTCTGTTTCTGTACTAGCCTCACATTAAGCTCAGAGAGAGAGAGAGAGAGAGAGTGTGTGTGTGTTGTGTGTGTGTGTGTGTGTGTGTGTGTGTGTGTGTGTCCCTAATAACAATGCAAATGCAGCAGAGAGCTGGTCTTGATAACTTTTCAGCACAGAAACATGATTTTTTTTTTACCCTTCAAATAACCACCAAGCAGCCCTGAGCTAGGAGAGGGAAAAAAAGTCAAAGAGATGCAAAGTTGGTGTAGAAATTATAAATGAATCATTTCCAAGTGGCCATCATGAAATTACTTTGAAAAAAATTTAGAAATTATTTTAATTTGTGCTTTTGATGTATTTTCAGTACTTATGAAAAATACATCTTCTTCATGTAATTTTTCATGAGTTCTTCCTACAGAGAGTATTTTCTGCCAGATTTCTTCCACATTGCTTAATGTTTTTTAAGTGTGTGGCTTTGTTAATTAAAAAAGAAATTGGAGGTGAGGGCTTAAAAAAAAGATAGGTCTTAGAGATGGGAAAGCTCTTGATCAAATCCATGTTTGCAATTCCGTTTATACTTGAGTTTATTATTTTTTTTGTACATGTGCCTCATGTTCCAGTCTTTTAAAATATATTTCATAGCAAAAACAGAGGCATGGACGACTTAAAAATGCAAGTTCTCCCTATTTTCTCTCGTTCCAAAACTTGCAGTAAAACATGCGTGACTTTTTCCCTCCATAATGCCCTATCTGAGAAATGCAAAGGGATTATAGTTTGCATGGAGGAGCTCTACTTTATAATAAAAATGAATCTGTAGTCCATATTGTTGTCTTTCCCACAAGCCTGTTTTTGGTTCTGTTCTGATTTTTCCCCCCCATACATTAAGTAAATTTGTGTTTTTGTTCTAAACTAAAGGACAAAGTGTGATTTCACAGCCCCAAGTGGTGAACACTGGGACCCTTCCCAAAGGCCTCCAACATTTTTAATGCAAACGACGCTGACTGTGAAATAGGTCTAGCGACCAGGAAGGCGCATTTGGGGTGCCCTCTGCAGTGGGCAGCATGCTGGCTCGCTCGCTCACACATGTGGCTGATGGTGGCTGGCTTTTAGTTGCACTGGCTGAGCAGTTGGAAGACTAAAATAACTTCGTAGCTCCTGCTTTTTAACCAAAGGTGCAGTCCTTTCTATGTGGATGTAACTACCCCAGTGTTTGCTCAAGTTCTCACTCTGTTTCTAGTTTCTCTAACGGATTAATGATGTACAAAGAAGTTTACAGACATCAATTTTGTGTTTCCATCTGTGATGTTATGAATTGTTCTATTTCTGCACTGTGTGGTTCCTGTATGTTCACCAGGGCACATGGCCCTGGACCGAAAGCCCTGTAAATGGTGGGTAAAGCTCTCCCGGTCAGAGGGGATCCCCATGGGATTCCACAAGCACTCTTTTTCTCTCTTGGTGACTTTACAAATTTTCCTCAATGGAAGCAGTTTTGCCATTATCTTATACATACACATACATACCAACACACAGTCATTTTTGTGTTTGTTCTTACAAAAAGACTTCCCCCCCACTTTCAGCCAGCCCTGGACCACTCTCCTCTGGGGCGGGCACGAAGAAGAGGCAGAGACAGAGGCAGTGGGGTAGCAACTGGCTCAGCATTTCATCTCCAAGAACCACCTCCATCTTCTTACAGTTCCTTTCCTTCCTCCCTACCTCATTACTCTTGGAAAAATGGAGGCCTTTGTTCTTCCCATCAGCTAATACCAGTCGAGTGTTCCAGGCATGGCGCTTATCACAGTGGGCAGTTAACAACCAATCCTCTATTCACAGAGCTGGCTGTGGAAATGGGAATGTGAAATATAGGGCACTGTAGGATAAGTGTTCGCAGAAAGAGCCAAAGTTAAATGTGTAGGCAATCCCAGAGACGAGCTGTATGGACAATGTGCTGCTGAGTTTGGGGATGAAAGACAGGAGTTAGTGCAGTGCAGGGCCT
The DNA here is from genome assembly GCF_964270905.1 of Leucopleurus acutus. NCBI lineage: Eukaryota > Metazoa > Chordata > Mammalia > Artiodactyla > Delphinidae > Leucopleurus > Leucopleurus acutus. The sequence continues at coordinate 66,950,675 of NC_139151.1, forward strand.
CTTGTGTGTTCTCTCATGTAAGCTCACTACAAAGTGAGTTCCATTCTTAGATTTTCAGGAGTAATATTCAGGAAACCAGGGATCCAAAGGTTTAATTAACTCACCAAAAGCCATCCAGCATAGGAAGTGGCGAAGTCAGGATTTGAACTTTCTGAATCCTAAACTACTGCTCTTCCAGACAGGGTTTCCTGTAGCGGAGGTTGAAGTGGATTTCAAGCAGTAGGCTTCTCATCAGCACACACTGTAGATAACGTGTCACCACCCCTCACGCCCCTTTGGACCTGGGCGTGCAGGCCTTGCTTCCCACAGTCCCTCAGCCACTACATTTTAGAAGTAAGATAATTTTTAAACTTTGAGCCATCGGTCAAGATGTGGGCCTAATTTGGGATTGACGGTCATCAGTATCTCGGGGTGATGTGTTCCTGGCTGCAGAGCTGCTGCGTCCCCACTCGGAGGGAGTTAGGACAGTTGAGGAGAATAAGGCTGGCTGCCACCTGCCTGCAGATATCCTGCTGCCTTCACCTCCCACAGGCGTTTTATGTTAAAGATGCCCTCCTTAACCTTCCTGCCAGCCATTACCAGGAAATGGGCTCAGGCCCCTTGGCGTGGTAGGAGGATAGAACTCCTCTCTCTGTCTGCACTTTCTTGTTCAGCTCTGGAGTCTAACGTCCTCGGGAGGCAGGGATGAGCATCCTCGCCAAGTTCCTTGTGGGGTCAGGCTGATAGCCTCTGGCTTCTTGGCCTCCCAACACTGGCTAATGAGATAAACTCACTACAGAAGTGGAAGTCATCTCAGTAGACAGCAAGGATAGCTTCTGAGCAGGGGTAGGGGTGGCAGGAAGTATCCAGACTCACAACAGGTGCCGTGCTTTGTCTGAGACGATGCAGCAGGACTTCCTGGAGGAGATAGCCATTGACTGGCCATCTCCGGACCTGTCCTTGCCGTGCCTTGCCAGCCGGGCTTCTCACCATTTCTCCGCATGCTCTGAAGTCAAAGGATTTCTGTTCTCTAGGGTGGACAGAGGCCTGTGGCCCTCCTGTGAAGACTGAAGCCAAGTTTCATTTCCCTGTTCTCCCTCGGGGTTTGAAAAAGTGGTTTGCTCACACCTGGGGCCGGGGCCGGGGCCAGGGCCAGGTGTGGCTTCCGACGGCACCCTCTTGCCTGTGAGCCTCTCTTCACTTTCCCAGGAAGGGTGCAGGAGAATTCTTGAGGCTAGTGGTTTTCCAGCCTTTTTTAAGCAGCAAAACTCACATTTCAGATTGAAATCTTACTCGAAATTTTCCATATATAAAAGAGTAAAAGCTGTTTTATTTAAAGCTCACACTCTCTCGTCCTTAGCGGTGGCCTCTTTGGCTGGTTCTGTTGAATAAGGTTTGAAACCCCACACTGCTTTAGGCAGAAGGAAAAGGAAATGCCCGCCTCTCAGCCGTGCCTCCGGCCTTTATGGGACAGCTTGGGGGTCCCACTTAGAGCCCACATTTTCTAAATTCCGTAGCCTGTTCTGCCATAGCCTTCTGAAGAAAACAGGCTCGAGAGAGTGGTTATTCTCATGTCACGGTTGTGGATGAGTCATCCTAGCTACAGAAGTCACGCTCTTGAAAATCTCTTAGGATGCGTTTCAAAGGTCAGCTTCATGCTTCTGCTAAATGCATTGGTTCTCAAAGTGCTTGTTTGTGAGCCCGATCACCCCAAAATGTGTGGATTTTAAATTTCGTTTAAAACAAAATTGTTTTAGTAAAAGTTTTAAGATTTCCGTGTAGATTTGAACTTTAAAAGCACAGAAATGATTACTTAATTCAGTCCAGTAATGGTTCCATTGAGAAGCCATGTGTTCTAGACCCTTTAGTAGATGTTGGGCGTGGGAAGTTGAATACACAAGAGTCTCTGTTTTGGGGGAACACTCATTCTTTCTGTTATTTTTGGGCACATTTGGGGAAAATACAAGATTCCCAGTGGATTGTCCCCAGCTAGGGGGCTCTGCGGTAGAAATTTAACAGAGCAGTGCAAAGACCACGCAGTGAAAAGGATGATTAATTCTGAGTGTGGGGGAATTAAAGAAAGCCCCATGGAGGGGGTTCCATTAGAACTAAGCATAGAGGAAGGTAGAGAATTTCCACAGATAATGGGGGTGGGGGGTGGGGGGAACCATGAAGAACACCCATCTAACTGGACGCATGGAATGAGGAATGAGACTGGAGGGGTGAGGTTCCCCTGAGGAGCATGGGAACACGCAGGGGTCGTTCACAGTTATGCTTTGGAAAGATCCCTCCAACCATTTTTAGAGGATAGCGCGGAGTGAGGCAAAGCTGGAGGCAGGGAGGCTAATTCAGGGACTGCTCTAAGAAGCCAAGGGAGCAAGATGTGGGCCTGGACCAGGGGCCGACCAGGCACCCCTGGGGCCCTGCTCCGTGGCTCTTATCCATCCGTATTGTCACCCTCGGCTGGTCCCCACTCCAATCTGATTGCTGCATGCTCTTTCTTGCTCATTGTTTTTAAAGAGTGAATTATGTTGAAAAGTTCTATTCTTATTAAGTCTGAAAACTGTACACTGAAACTTTTCAAAGGCAGCATTTAAAACTTAGGTTAGGGCTTCCCTGGTGGCGCAATAGTTGAGAGTCCGCCTGCCGATGCGGGGGACGTGGGTTCGTGCCCCAGTCCGGGAAGATCCCACATGCTGCGGAGCGCTGGGCCCGTGAGCCATGGCCGCTGAGCCTGTGCTCCGCAACGGGAGAGGCCACAACAGTGAGAGGCCCACGTACCACAAAATAAATAAATAGATAGATAGATAATAAAAAATTAAAAACTTACGTTATTAAAGCCCGGGTTCTCTTCAAGTAATGGCCATTAACTGAGAGTGTACATCAAAATTAACTATGAAGTTTTTGTTGCTACATTTTAAATACACCAAAAAGTTAGTACAGAGAATGACATATTAAGCATTCATGTTTGTACTATCCAGAAATGATTCTTTTCATTATATTTCCTTTAAGGTTTGTTTTTTTTTAACTGAAAGAAATCAAATGGCAAAACATTATTCTTACTTTTTCTAATTTCCTCTACCTACTGTCTTTCCTCAACCAATCTCAGCCCCCCACCATCAGTGTCTTTCCTTGCCATTTAGTATTTCCCTGAGAAAATCAAATCCAGTGAAAACTATCTCTTCTCCTTTGGCCCTTATCCTAAAACTAAGCTAGATTTTTACCCATTGTTTACTATGAACTTGTGCTAAAGCCATTGGCACCAACCTGAGACTTCTTCTCTATAGTTTATCCTGGCCTGAGCTAGGATAGACTTGGCCAACAATTTGGGATGGCCTTGGACACAGACCAACCACAGGAGAGAGATGCAAGGGGCAAGAAAAACTAGGGGATAGTTGAAGAGGTCAAGGAACGATGTGAAGAGACCAAGAACCATCAGCAGGGAGACTGGGGCAGTAGGGAAAAGGGTGAAGGGGCCAGCAGAGTGCAGGTGAGATTCAGAAGCCCTAAGATGGATTGGAACTGCAAGGCATTTGTGGCCAGAGTGCCAGAATATTGGACATCAAATATATACTTTTATTTTTTTTTAATTTTCTTGACTAAAATGTCTAAAAGACAAGTCAGAGTGTGATAACCGCTGGTCTAGAACAGAGTCATTTCTCTGTGATGGGAGGACCACATGTTTGGCCCCTGCCCAGACAAGATCCTTTTGGCCCACCACTCTTCAGGTGCCTGGTTCTAGTTATAAAGTAGAAGGTGGATCCGTGCAATTACAGCATGCAGGTGGCCTATAGGTCTGTGGAACATGCATTGAGGAAGTCCACAGATGCTGACTCAGAAATCTCCCTTGGACCTTGTGTCACCAGCTGGGTCTACAGCAGTGTTGCCCATGCCGGTTTCATGTGTTATCTTCCATCTCCCCCTGTTCCCTAGTTTATCCCCTCATTGGAATCTGCAATTGAGCAGTGAGAGGCAGCAGCCTGTCTGAGAAGACTTTGCGTAGTACAGACTGAGGCCTGGTCTGCAACTTTAGACATGATTCTGTACTTTGAATTATTTCACTCACCATTAATTCATCAAAAGGTCTTTAACTGTTTTTGCTTTTTTTTTTTTTTAAGCTCCACGGATTTATTATCCCAGCATGTAGAAAGACTGCAGAAATGTTCTCTGTGCGCTATAAACAGTCTCTTCTTTCCTACTCAGAGTTCCTACTTAGAGTTTCCTGCTCTGAGTCTCTATATGTTCGTTTGTCCTGGGAGGTTGTCCAGTCCCCACCCAGAGGCCTCCTTTCCCTGATAGCAGCAAAAAGGTGGTCCTTTATTTGCTGGCTTCAGAGGCTTGTGAGAGCCACAGCCAAGCTCTGCAGGCCACCACCACACTGTGGACTGTCCTCATCTTTGTGGACTGTCCTCATCTTCCCCTGAAGGTGGACCAGGCCGCTTCTGGTTTGGAGTGTGTTTTGGTGAGTGCATGAGTCCAGACAGTGCTAAGAGTAAAGGAAGTCTTTGTTCTGCCCTAACCTCAGCAGGAATACATCTTAGGCAATAGACGTATTCATGTCAAGCTCTGGATTGTATTGAAGAAAAGCCTGTACTTGCTGACATTGCATCATCCCAGTAGAGCAGAAAAAAGCCTGAGCTTCTCTGATTGTGTCCAGTCGTTGGTGACTAATTTACAAGCTCCATGTGCTCCCCGGGGCCATTTTCTTCGTTCTCGCCCTGGTGGCCTTTGTGATTTGATTTCTGAGCAGGCCATTCTTTCCAACCTGCCATTCCTTCCAGTAAGCAGAGAGCTTAAAGTTCAAATTGTTGATTTAATTCTCTTGAGGAGTTCAAGAACTTTGCTGTGGCTTTGCTGCATCTACACTGCTGAATCCTGGCTGTGTCACCACTGATTCTATCCAGGAATGGGCCTGTCCACGGGGAAGACACGCTGCACTTCATCCAGTGGTGCTCCCCATGGCCTTCTGAGCCACTTTGCTCGTTCAGGCGTTGACTGTTAACAGTACACAAGGCAAAAGAAGCCCGAAACAACCACCTCCTTTGTCTCAACGCCAGCACCAAGGCACTTGGCCTTGCTGCAGGATTTGGGAAATGATACACCGCCTTTCCTGGCATCTCCCAAACTTCAAGGAGTTCTTTTGCATTCATGACATGTACTCTTTCTCCTCAGCAATATTTTCATTACCTTTTTTTAAATTTAGCTGGGTTAAAACCAAAACTGGAGGCAGTTAAGTTCTTGTGCTTGGATGTGGTGGAATTAGAACCTCTCATCAACGGTGTGATGATACAGAACTTACAGTGTAAACTAGGAGACTGAATACATTTACCTTTCTATGTCAGCTGAGCCAGGTCTGGATTTTCTCTTTAAGGACAACAGAAACAGCCTCATTCTACATTTTTATCCCTTCCTAGGGAAATCCCATTGTTAACTGGCCTCCAATATAAACAGTGCTCAATCACATTGAGCCCAGAGGTTATGTACTCAGGACCAGGGCTCCTAAGCATTTCAGCTCTCCAGTGACTTGAGCCTGGATGGTCGGTCATGTGGGCCCATAGATGGCACGTCCACAGAATGGCGAGGCTGTGGGCACTGTGTGCTCAGAGTGGTTGATGTGGTTCTCAAAGCACTCTTGAAGGTGAGTGTTGTCCTCACTTTGCAAGTGAGGATGCAGAGGCTTGCAGTGGCTAAGGGGCTCACCCAAGGGTCACCAGTCTGAACTGGATCCCAGGGCTATCTGGCACCACAGCCCAAGCAAGCTGTGTTGTCGTGCTGCCTCCTTACAGAGTGCTCGCTGGTGGAGGATGAGGGCTCATTGCCCTAACTCGAGATGCTTTTGCATCGTCTCCCTCAACCGAGCCCTATTTTCATTGTGTCTGCCTGTTCGAATGAAACAGAGAAGATGAGTGGTGGGAGCTGGTACTTTCTGGCTTTTCAAGGGAGATTTGCCTCCTGCCTCTTACTGTCCCTCACGGGGAAAGGGGCTAAAGTTAGTGGGTGCCTTCTCCCCAACACCCAGACCTGGCATTAGCAGCCCTAAATCCCAGGCTTCCTGGTAGAGAGGCGTCAGGCACACCTACAAATCACAGATCCTTGTCTGCAGTCCTTTATGATGCTGAGCCCCACATGAGAATTAAAGGAAACACTATTGACAGTTATAAAATACTGAATATAGAACAGTACATTTAAAAATGGACAATGGTAAAAGCCTTGAAACATTTTTCTTTGATGTGAATGGAGTTTTTGGCATTTGGAAATACAATAAGATGAATTAATTGCTACTCATTACATGTCAAGTCAGGAGAAGCATGAATGGGCCTTCTCTCCTTGGCATTAGCCATTGCCCGCCTGAAATAGGCCCTTTTGTATTTACTCCTGCTTTCTCTAATAATAAGCAAATTAGAGATCATGGCTAGAAAAATTCAAGTGCCCTCCATCCTTTCTCCAAGCCGTCATAGACTCTTATGATGTTTATCTGCTTAAGGGCTACTGCTAATAATTGCAGAGGTCATGTGAATCCACATAGTGCAAGATTAGAAACAACATCTGCAAAATTACTTCTTAGGAAAGTATTGTTTTGTCTTTTTCTGAAAAAGTGATTTTGCAAGCAAATTGCTATCTTTCCTCTCATGTGCTATATTTTTATATTGCTGAGAGAAGTATATTTGGAGAAGAACACTTAATAGCTATCCGAAGTTTTTGTATCCATGGTCTTTTTTATTTTTGACTGTACATATTTTTCCTGATGTATTGGTGGGCTTCCATATGAAGAAATTAGATTGGAGTCTTTAAATTCTGAAATGATGGCCCCTGAATAAGCAGGAGTATATTGATTTAGTATGCTGTTCATTCAGATTTCATATGTAGCCACTATAATATAGTACATGAGAGCATGCGCCATTTTATATTATCTTTAAAATGTGTTTATGGTTAATGCCTAAAAATTATGAGATAATTGATTCCCCAGAATATTTAAAAGCTGAGAAAACAGAGGGGGGAACAAGGGTCCCCTACTTTCCAGAGACTGATTCATAAAATCTCCCTGAGTTTGACGAGCGCACCACTCCAGCCATGTGCATCTGTGATAGGCTGCCTTCCTGTCATGGATATCACCTGAAGACATTTTCCAAACATTGTGTACATTTCAGCAGCAAGAGGAAGGTAGTCAGCTGATCCCAGAGTTGTAGTGGCAGCCTTGCTCTGCTTCATGAAATATGAAAGCCTGTTTACTTAGTAACAATAACAGTTTGAAAGGCTTCAGGCTGAGAAGTTTATGTCTGCCATGGCCTGCTGGACCCCGCGTGGCAGAGGTAGTGAGGCCGTTGACAGCGCGGTATGCCAGGAATGGGGCAGGAAGAGAGTCGAGTGGGTACTGAGACGTGCACCCTGCCTTGGAGTGCTTCGTCTGCCCTCAGTCTCAGGTCACATGGGCTGTTTGTTCTTAGCACTCCATCAACAGTCTTAGACCCATGTTTCCTGCTCCATAAATATTTTCCACATTCCAGGTTGTGGGTTTGAGTTTGGGTTTGGTTGGATAAGGGAGATATGCCTTTTCTTTCCCCACTTCGGCTTTTTATGGCCTCATTCTTTATAATCTTAGGAATAGAAGGGCTTAAAATCAGTAAAAAGGAGTGAATATGAAGTTGTCCACGCTTTTTCCTAGGACACATTTTTCCTCGTGCATACTCGTATGTACACATGCATACACTCAGTATTTTCTGCAATCTAAGACATCATAGACGATAACTCAGTATTGACTTAATAACAGTTTTTCAAGATAAAACAATGTGCTCATCCTTTGTAAATCTCTTCCACATCTCAGAAATATTAGTGTGAAAACATCTTAGGATAAAATTAATGTGTACAAATGTAGCATATGTTTTTGATTTTACTTAAGCTACTGTTGTTTGGATGGATTAGCGACACCCCCACCCCCACCCCCCTTTATTCTGGGGGTAGGTGGTGATGATAGAGTGGAACGTTTAAAAGTCCAGGATATTAGACTAGAATGACACAGAGATGCCATTTAGTCAGGTCTGACACTGAGAGTTATAATTTCTTCAAAGCCAGGCATGTATCTCTAGGCTGAAAATGACAATTTAGACATCCTTCAATTGAAATCTCTCAGCTAGGTGTACTCCCATTTCAGGATAAGTAGGCCTATTGCCAGTCTCTCAGTTCTGATTTCGAGATCTCCCTGGTGGTGCTTATTATCTGCAGGGTTACTTTAGATTTTAAACAAAAATTTTTAATTTTCCATCGTATATCATAGGTAGAGGGGAGATGTTATAAAATTAAGTGAGTACTCAGAATGTCACCACCAGAAAAAGTAGGAAATAACTGGTGTAGACATTTTAGTCCATTTGTAGGAAATTGCCTATTCTCAAATAGGTAGGTCAAGTGCAGAAAGAACCTCTACTTGAGATAAAATTTCCTCTCTGCACTTGGCTTTCTCTCTATTAGGACAGGTGGCCAAGAACTGCCCAAATTTTAACATCCTGCTGTCTTTTCACTAGTGGTTTTTCAGCTATATGTATTAAGATGTATTTGCTTATAATGGATGTCAAACTCACAGCTATGAATACTTTTAGAATCAGAAGACCTTTAGAAAATAAAGTACAACTCTTTCCTTTGTAGTTCAAGAAAATTAGAGTGTTAGGTGATTTGCCCAAGGTAATACAGCCCATTAATGTCAGGTCTCCAGACTCCCCAGCCCGTACGCCTTTTACTGGCATAGAGCAAGTTGGTGTGCTCGCAGCAATTGACTTGCTCTTCTGCTTCTGAACTTCTGTTTTCATTTGGGTACCTGGTGGAATGCTGGGTAATAAGAGAGTCAAACCTGACTTTATTTAACAAAAGAAAAAGACCGTATTCTGAAGTGTCTGGAGCTATGTGACATAAACAGCAAAGGTGGTGACTTTTCTCCTTTCCTCATTGACTGCTTGCCCTGTTAGAAAAGAAAAGTATCAAACTTTCGTGAACGTTTTGAAGAACTTTTCAATCAGCCTAGCAAAGGGAAACATCTCAAGCAACTCTAATAGAGTAAGAGTGGGTTGTGGAGACGTAGGTACTTATTTCCATGTGGACCTGGACTTAATGATTCCTGGTCACTGCACCCAAGTGTGCACAGACGCACTTTGTATTTGGGCAAGCAGAACCGCCCCTGTCATCAGCATTTCATAAACACAGAAGTCTCAGGTCCGAGAGAGGCCCCATGACGTACTCTTGGAATAGAGCCAAGCCCACAGCTCTTTTGTAGTTATTCTGCACCGTCTGCATCGGCCAGGCAGACAAGCAGCCTGGGCTGCCATTTTCTCAGCTCCCCCCGCCTGGGCCCTGGACAGGTTGTAAGGCTTGTAGCTCGTTGGGGAAGGCACCTGTGGTTATACCTATGCCATTCCTTCCGTTTCCTTGAGGGTATTGATATCATTTTATTAGGGGTTACATGACTTGGGGGCTGGGTTCCAAAGGGACTGGTCCAAAGAGAAACCCATGAGTTTGTATTGATGTCAAGGTGCTCTTGACAGAGAAGGAAGGAAGTGTGACTGAGCCAGGTTTCCTGTTCATTATACCAGGGTTACCCTCTGAGGGGATGGCGGGGTAGGTGGCAGGTGGAACTGCAGGACCAGCTAAGGGTAGACTGCCGCGCACTGAGATTTATATGTGTCAGGCCCAGTTTGGCTGTAGAGCATTTGCACACACACAGTCAGTTTATCATAAAATTCCACTGACTTCAATATTTGCCTTTTTTCCTGGCATCTCAGTGTCTGAAATGTTTCAGGCCTTTAAAAAAAAGTTACCTGAGAAAGCTGGCTTCAGGTTAGAACGTTCAGCAGATTAGCAAATGGAACTTCAACTCGAAGAATGCCATCTGACCAGAGGCAGCAAAGGCATCACTTCAGTCTCTGGGGACCAATAATCCTGCAGGCCTCCAGAGCCCTCCTGGTGTCATTCAGCTGCAGCAGTGCCCTTACAGATACTCATTATGACCATGTGTATCCCCGAATAGCTGTTAGATGAGGCTCGTTTTTTCAGTTGAGAGCCAGAGAGGTGTATGAAATATAAAATTTTATGCAAACGTTAGGCTCCTTTTCAAGGGTTAATATAAGCGTTTTGAAAATTCACACGGTGCTTCTGGCAGTTATGGGGCAAAGTGGCGTCCCTACCTTGGGAGCACCTGATTGATCTTCCTTAGAACCCTCTAGTACTTGTCTTGTAGGCTTTGATTTTCCCCCCCTCCTTTTGGCCTTGCCTTTGGCGCCTCAGCATGTTTATTCATCACCTTTGGGTAAATCTGCAAACATTGAAGCCACCTCTCAGCTGGTACTCAGTGTCTTAGCCTGAAGCTTCCCTTGACCTTCACTCTCTGTCTGAACTCTGAATGACAGCTGGGGAGAGTGCTCTTTTTACTCTGATGTCACCATTTTGTTCCTGCTTTGATGGAGTCTGGGCCTGGGATAGCTTGTATAGACCTTGTGCAAGCAGCCAGGACCCTTGACATGTTTACTGAGTGTGAAGCCCTGCCCCCACCATCAGGGCCTGTCCCACACCAGGGGCCTGACCATTTCTCCATCGGTACTGGGGAAGCCTCAGAACCAGCTCAAAGGAGTTGGGAGTTGCGGTTGTTGATAATTGCCCTTTAGATAGTTACCTTCTCCTAAAATGTGAAAAAAAAAAACAAACCCACGCTCCTACGCATTTTATTGTACCCAAGTATCATGTGTTTGTATACGTATATATTTTTTAACTAGGAAGAAAAATAACCCTGCCTTTGTAACGCAATCCTTTTAACAAATTGTTTATTGTTGTATCCAGGTAACAAGCATGGTAAGTATTTTCACCAAATCGAGTATTCTGTACTTTAGCTGTGCTTGGCAGACTTTTTGGCTAGCTGTGTGTTATCAGCCTTGGCTTTTTTAGAAAAGACCCTTTTAGGAAAAGGGGAAACCACTTACCTGGTAGCATCCCCTGTGTCCTTGGGTATAGAAAGAACCCGTCTAGCCTTTGACCCAGGCGGGGATACCTGAGAAAGCATGCCCCCCGCCAGCATGCTGCTTGGCCCCGTCATCACCCTGCCTCATCGCCCCGCCGCCCCGCTGCTTCTGAGCCTCCCCACCAGGTGTCTGCCAGGGCTCCCAGGCCGAGCACACAGACGGGTCTCCCAGCACTCTGCGATGGTCCTACCCCAGATCCACAACCACGCCTCTTCTCTCACCCTCCTCCCCATTTGTGTGCTTGAAAGCAGGGCCTTTTTTTCCCCTCTCCTTGAGTCTGTTAAGTAATTGGAGACATCTCCCTTTGGAAGCTGGAAAAATAAATACGTTGTCCACTCTTCTCAGAGGCTTCCCATTCTGTTGGAAAATGGATTAAAATTTTTTTTTCTTTTTAAACCTTGCTACTGGGTGTTCTCAGTAAATGTTCAGAGTTACAGTAGGTTGAGTGTGTTTTTAGCCTTCTGGCTGTGTTTATTTATCTGTGCATGTTTGCTTTTTTGGCCTTTTTTGTGGCACCGTATTTTAGTCCCTGTGCTCGTGGCTGTGCCTGTTTAAGCTGCCCGGTAGCCATGTGTTGTGTATTAATTCTGTGTGTCACTGTCACCTTCAAGGATCAGACTGCAAAGGATAAGGCCCTGCAGCACATGGCCGCCATGTCGTCAGCCCAGATCGTATCAGCCACTGCCATTCACAACAAGCTGGGGCTGCCAGGGATCCCACGCCCCACCTTCCCAGGAGCGCCGGGGGTAAGTCATGAGGTGGAGCCATATGATGGCCCCTGAGCGCATGGGGTCCACGTGGCCAAGCACAGAGCCATCCACCTGGCGCTTCTTGTTAATTGGGTCAGGTGTAAGAGAGGGTAAGGACCATTTTGTGGCGCCCTGTTGCTGAGTGCAAAATGGTGAAAGAAAGCATGGAGGGAGGGAGGGGGGGGAGTAAGAGAGGGAGAAGGAGAGGGAAGGAGCTTAGTCCCTGAAGACATGGAATTAAGTATCACTTTTTTGGTGCCCTTCCAGGTTGTTATCTGCCTCTTCAGCTCTATCATTTTAATCCTGGCCCTTGGTCTCTGTTCCTGTGTCCTCAGGGTCACTTTATGGCAACTAACTCCTAAAGGGACAGAAGTATTGTGTTATCATTTTCATTTTGCACCTGCCAAGGGCTGAGAAGCTTAATGTTATGATCTCATTTAATCCTCAAAATAATCTTAAATGCCTCTTACTGTTATTGCCATTTTACAGATGAGAAAACTGGAGTTAATTAGTAACAAAACAAGAGTTTGGGTAACTTGATGGTAATCACATGGTTAGCGATGTCAGGACTCATACCCAGGGCTCTCTGACTCCTTTGACATCCTACTACCTTTCCAGCAGGCCTCCAGTCAGCGGGCACCAGAAAGCTCAGGAAAGCTCACAGCAAAGGAGGCGTCTCTGCTGCTGCTCCGAGCTCCTGGCCTCTCGTTCTGAGCTGTGTCCTCTCCCCGGTGCTGGGAGCTGTGGAGGCACATGTTACACAGGAAACATTTCAGAATGGAGGGAGGAGGAGAAGGGTGGGTAGGCACATGGGTAAAGCAGTCAGATGAGATATTTTTGAACCCTCTGCAGTGTACCCAGATTTCAGTTGGGTGTCAGGTGAACGCTGAAGAGCTGCTGCCTAGTCCCTGCCGTCCAGGAGATTTTCTGGAAGAAAAGCCAGAGGGAGCTGTAGGTTGCAATCTTCTGCAGGGCAGCGACCATATCTGCATTTAGGGAAGGTCACTTTGCAGCTGGTGGATGATCTGAACCCACTGTCTTTAGCAAAGATTACAGTGCACAGACATCCTGAGCAGTGCTTTGAGGTGAACTCATAACCCTGAAGCTTTTTGCATTTTGCCTTCCAGTTCTGGCCGGGAATGATACAAACAGGACAGCCTGGATCCTCACAAGAGTAAGTTTGAGGAGGGGGCAGCAGTGACAACTAGGGGCTGGTCACAGCCCACCCCGGGTAGAGGTTTCCTGGCACCAGACTGCCTGCAGGCTTGGAGGAGAAGGGAGAATTAACCTGAGATCACCAAAGTCATCGCCTATTGTTATCTACTGAGGCCAATAGCAGGAAAGAGACTACTCAGATCCGGGAGACGTGTAAACACCTCACTCCCACCTTAAGTATTAGTGGTCGTGCAGCTGGCAACAGGAGGAGGGGCTCCATCCCTTCATGGCTTTGGGGGGCAGAGCCTGGGGTCCTCCTGAAAGTGCTTGCTTGAGAGAGGGCAGTGGAGGTGATCCTATAGCCCATTTTATTCCAGCTTTGCCTGTAGTGGGGGCAGCTAATAGAAAGTCCTGCTGATGCTTTGAGGGCAAGGGAAGCAAGCTCAGTAAGCTGGAAGATAAGGGCAGTCTAGGGATAAAAGCAGAAAGGAACTCCTGCCCATGTATTCTCAGAAGAACTAGAGCTATTTGGCCCAGAGAAGGAGAGCCTGAAACGTCCCAATCCTTGCCTGGAGATGGTGACCACTGACCTCGGTCTCTGCAGGGATCAGAGGAGAGGTTCAGAGGTAGATATCACAGCATGTGCAAGGCAGGCTGACGTCTGTCCAGCTCGTCCCCCGGAACTGGCATGAGGCTTGGTGGTTTGGTCCCCAGCAGCCTGCTGGCCCGTCTCAAATGGACAGCATACCTGGGTCTCTGTCTTGGCAGAGGTCTGCCTGGGCTGTGCTACCACCTGCAGACAGGGAACCTTACGATGGCGAGGCCCCCAGGTGGGTCCTTAGCCGTGGGAGGCCAAGGCCAGGCCTGGGAAGTAGCCGCTGCTGCAGTCGTGGTTTCTGACTCTTCTCCGTCCTCTGTCTCCAGCGTCAAGCCCTTTGTGCAGCAGGCCTACCCTATCCAGCCAGCGGTCACAGCCCCCATTCCAGGTGAGTCTCTGCGGGACCCTCTTGCTTTGTGCCACAGCTGCACACCCTCCCTCACTTGCAGAGCCATGGATGCCCCCTTCTCGCCGGCACCCTCCTTAAGGCAGGGTTAGCCCGGAGCTCAGGAGGGTCAGGGGGGTGTCCCCTCCCCGGTCCTGATTCGCCTCGGTCATCTCTAGAGAGCTCTTCTCATGGGCTTTTAAAGAAACGGGAAGTCTGATCACTTTCATTCGGGACCCTGGGTCATCCTTGGACGGGGAAGTTGCTGTGGTTCCTCCCTCATCATAAACAGGCCATGTGGGGCAGTCCCAGTCTTGAGGGCAGATAGGGTTTTACTCACCCTTTCTCAGAGAAGTGCGTTTCAATTCCGAGCACACTCTTTTAAAGGAGCGCTTACACGGAAGCCCAGCCAGAAACCGGGGACCCAGCCGGCCTGCCCGCCTCCCGCCACACGCAGGTGCAGAGGCTCAGTGGGACTCTCTCCGTTAGAGACTCCCCAGGCTGCCGTGCATTCGCTCGTCACCCTCTGCTCCAACACCACGGAGCATTCCAAGAGAGTATTCCACAGTGCTGGTGACTGCAGTCTTAGGGAAGGAGATGGTTGAGCACAGGAGGTCTTTGTTGCCTGTCTTTCCTGTCTCACAGGAGATCTTTGCCAGCACCTGCTTCCACTCTTCGTCACTCTTGTCGTGGTCCCCAGCGAGGCCCCTTTGCCCAGGATTAGGTGTTCTCACGCCACAGCCCTTAACCTGAGCTGGCGCCGGCTTTAGAAGGAGCCGCCCCTTGCGTTGCGCTTCTCCGGCTGGCCCTGCCTCTGGGCTCCTCGGCCAGAGCCCACCACTGCCTGGCTCAGCTCCACCCCTGACCCCCTGGTGGACGGGCCTGTTGGCCTTTCCTCCTGGTAGGGCCCTGCCCCGGGGTTGGCCTGAGGCCCGAGGGGAGGTGAGCGGCCAGGTTGAAGGTGACGATCGATCGGTATTTCAGGGTTTGAGCCTGCGTCAGCCCCAGCTCCCTCGGTCCCGGCCTGGCAGGGCCGCTCCATTGGCACAACCAAACTCCGCCTGGTGGAGTTCTCAGCTTTCCTCGAACAGCAGCGAGACCCAGACTCGGTGAGTGTGCCCAGAGAGGTGTGTCCTGAACCCAGGGTTTGCCCCTCTTTCCCTGCCCTCAGGCCTGACAGGTAACCTGTGTGAAGCAGACCTGGTGGAGGATAGCGGAACAGCCCTTCAATTAAGAGAAAAGGTATTTCTGTTGACAAAATATGTGGAACTTCAGAGCTAAATGGTTATGGTGCTGTGGACTGCGAACTCCAAGGATTGCTGGAGCTGTAGCGAAGGACCTTAACAGGCTCTTGCACGTGGTAAAATGTAACATGTTCTGAGCCCTGCCCCGTGGCTGGTGCTCTGTGCAAAGCTTGTAGATAGGATCACATTTTACCCTCACAGAACCCCATAAGGGTAGGTGCTCTGTGGTACATGAGAAAACAGAGGTTAAATAATTTCCCTATAGCCACAGAGTTACGGATTAGAGATTCAAACTCATGTCTTTAAAACTCAAGCCTAAACATTTAGCCATTATTCTATACTTCTTTTCAAAGCTGTGTCTTCTCAAGATAGCAAGTCACTACCTTCTGAAGGAGAAGTACAGAGTAGTACTAAAGTAATTTGAAGTGGAATGTGATGCATTATAATACCATAAATACCAAGAACATTGGCATCTGGACTCTATTTGTCGCTTTTCTTCCTTCCCATTTCCCTGCCCCATCTAGTGCCCGTCATCCCCCTGTTTCTCAGCCAGGCCCACCATTTCCCCTGCATATGTGAGCCTCCCTTCTTTCCCACCCGACAAGCCTGAGACCCTTTCTTCCCTCCCACTCCTTGGCTGTGATTATGAGCACTGCATCTGTGTATGGGTGAGCCCAAGGCAAAAACTAAAGAAATCATGAGTTTGTCTTTGGGAGCTTTACCAACTCCTTTCCATAATTTGTACCTCACCCCACCCTGCTGATCTCGGGGGCTACCAAAAGCACACAGGTGCCACGCTCTCTGGGTATTTGCCGCCTTGCTGTCATTCTGTTACCAGGAAAAATCATCATGAGTGAGTTCACCGTCTGTTGTAAGTAACGTGGATGCAGACATCTGGAGGTGACCTCTCCTGGGAGTGTTTGTACTTTGGCTCGCTGGAAAGCCTCTGATGGTAGGATGGGGGAGAACCCACAGGTAGAGGGGTTTCCGCCAGCCGTCACCAGAGTGGAGACTCGGGAACCCACGTGTGGCCCCCTGACATTTCTGTCTATGAATTGTGAATGCTGGGAGCTGGTGGAAAAATAGAGCCTGCTCCAAAATTAGGAAAAAATGAAGAAGGAGATGTAGAGTAGGTCATTGGGCCCATTGAGGCAGGTCAAGGAAAATGAGATTATTGAGAACGGGGAAGAGAAGGCCACCTGCATCCTCTTCTCTAGTGTCTGAGTGGCTTTACAAGAAGGGTGATGGTGAGAGCTTAAATCCCTGTCTGCGGGAGCATTGAAATAAACAACCAAAAAGATTACCTTCCTTTTCTCCCTCTTCTGTCTGAGAAGTGTAGATGGTTCTTTGGCTGAAGACTGGGCTTTTGGCCCAGATTGTGCTTCTGCTTTCTGTAACTTGTGTTTGTATGACACCTCATTGCTCGCAGAGTACATTGTCATTGGTTATTTCATTTTGTCCTCAACGTGCTGGTGAACTGCATTCTTTTTTTCCCCATTGTACAGATGAAGAAACTGAGGCCCAGGCACATTAAATGACTTAGGATATTTAGCCAATAAGCAGGAGGACCAGGAGTTCAGATCTTCCGTTTCCGTGTACTCTCTTCACTACTGTGAACCACCACCAATTGTGAAGGTCTCTTGGATTGTGTTTTCAGTCTGTGTATCTCCTGTATCAGCAAATCTCTCTCTTTGCTTCTGACCATTTTTTTAAGGAATAGAACTCCAAGACATTGGGAAGCAGAAGTCCCAAGATGTTAGTTGTTATCCTTGTTACAAGACTCAATATAATGTTTTATCACCAAAAAAAGAAACAATTTTTTTTTTTTAAATTTAAAAAGCCTATGGCAGCCCTCTCATATCGTAACTGTCCTCCTCAGTTATGGACCTGTTAGGGCCCAGGATGACCAGTTCCTCTTTTTCCTGTTGTTGGTGTTAATTGGGCTTCACACTGTGAAACACCGGCAGATTCATTCAGTCCACTCTATAAACATTTATGAGCACTTGCATGTTCAGGGCGCTGTACCGAGGAGGGGCCGGCCCAGTGCTGCACAGCCAGCCACTGACTCTGCCCTTGGCGGGGGTAGGGGGTGGGGGTGACGTCTAGTGGGGGAGGCACACGAGGCGATAGTCACACATGAGGCCACTGCAAAGTGTGGTGACCGCTGGGGAGGGAGAACACTGGATGCTGTGAATGAGGGACAGGGAACCGGGCAGGATTCGTCAAGGAAGCAGCCCTCAATGCCAAGAGGTAGAGCATCGATACGGGCAGGGATGAGTAAGGGAGAAGAGCACTCGAGGGGCGATGACTCTGTTGTAGATAAAGCAGGAGGTGAAAGCTGGTGACTAGCTTAGAAAGGCAGGGCCCACCAAGTCCTTGGAATAGAGTCCAGAGATACTTGTTTCATGTATGTTCAGGATTACACTTAAGACTCTGAACGGTTCGCAGTTGGCAGGGCAGAAATTGAGACACAGATGTAGAGAACAAACGTGTGGACACCAAGGGGGGAAACTGGCGGGGGGTGGGTGGGTAGGATGAATTGGGAGATTTTGATTGACATATATACACTAATATGTATAAGATGGATAACTAATAAGAACCTGCTGTATAAAAAATAAAAAAAATTCAAAAAAAAAGAATCTGAACGGTTCAACTAGATTTGACCTTTCACTGATGAATGAACAGGTTTGCCTCTTTAGCTTAGACTCTAACACGTGACTTTAATGGTGACAGATGTGGTAAACTAGAGAGTGAATTTCCAGAGTAGGAGGGACTTAAGGGAGACCACCCTGGACCGAGGACCAGGCAAACTAGATTCTCCTCTTGGCTTTGTTGCTCCCCAAGTGTGCCTTATTTCCTCTTGGGCGACAATACAGGCAGAAAAGGGTTCAGACCTGCCCACAGCCATTGACTAACGATCTCTCCAAGCCTCTTCTATAGAAAGAAATAGAATTACCTACCTCATAGGGCTGTGATAGGGATGAAAAAGAATCACACTGCACCAAGCTCATTAATTTATTTGCTTGGTTTTTGCCAGCACTACCCATAGGCCCATGATTCCAGTGAACCCAAGCCATTGCAAAGACGTAGGGGGAAATATGGGTACATGTCTGTATGTAGACAAAGATTTGCAGAATCCCAAGTTGAATTTGTTTAGGACCTTTAATTATTTGTCACTTTGTTGGCTTCCTTATCAAATTAACATGCTTAATGTTTGATGTTAAATTTTAAGGGTAGTATATCCAAATTTGTTTAAATGTACCAGGTGAGTTTCTTTTCGATGGCTTTAAATTTTCCTATAGCTGGAAGTCTGAGAGCCAAAGAAACCATTCACATGCTACATGTTTTTTCAGTGTGACCTTGGACCTCAAGGGCCTTTACATGTTCATTGTAACAGCACCTTATGTTTGCAAAATGAAGCACATATTACATAACTGGAGAGGCTGGTGCTTGAGACTTGCCAGAATGCTTGTTTTGAGTAAGCTTGTGAATTCTCCCCCATTTCAGTTAGTCAGCCACCTCTTTTAGTCCCAGCTATGCTGGAAATTCACTCTTCGGTTTACCACGTGTCACCTGCTACCACTAAAGATTCTTCACAATTCTGCCACCCCTACCAGCAGTAGTACTGGTGATAGCCAGCACTGTCTTACCCAACCCTATGACATAGCCTGCCCAGTATTAGGCAGCCAGCTGACATTGGAAATAGGATTCAGATCCAGGTCTGTCGATTCCATATCCTGAGACCTGTAACCAAAGGTTCTCTCGGGTCCATTTGTATCTGATGTGTGTACCTGTGGCCAGCCATAATCTACAAGGAGCTAAGGGAAGACTAATCTGGGGGATGAACGCCCCCTGCTGGCTCTGCCTCATGTGTAAACCAGACATTTCCCGGAGTCGGTGGTTGTTTATATTGGTGGAGAACCAGCAAGTCAGTCCCTCTGTTACCTTTGGCTCCACTAGAAGCTAAGAGAAAAACAGCAGAGGGTGAAGAAAGGAAGATCTAAAAAACAAAGACTATTTTAGAAGTGGTTAGTAATGCTTGAAAGTACACTTTCTACACGATTTCAGTGTTGCGTATCAAAGGGTGTTAAGTGCAAAATCCTCCACCCAGGGTGGGCTTTTTAAAAGGGCCTCGCCTGTAATCAGGGCCCAGTTCCTGGAGACCTGGAGCAGCTGCTCCTTTAGAGAAATGAAAACCCGGCCTTGATGAGCTGTAAGCTGAATCCCGTGTGTGCCTGCAGAGTGGTTTTCCTGATAAAGCCTAACGGGATCCCTCTACGTGCTCCCTGGTGCAGGGCAGGTTCCTCCAGCCGCCCCGAAGCTCAGCCACACCTTCCCAGGCAGAGGTTTTGTATTTAATGCCTACCGTGATCTGGATTCCAGAGCAAGCAGGGCTGTGAGCAGGAAGAGAGTGTGTGAGTTCGGTTAGGTAGGAGTTACACAGCCAGAGAAAGGCAAGCTTTGGGATGGAGAGGGCGGGACAGGAGATTATTCTCTTTAGATTTTGAAGGAGCAGTATCTTGGGGAAGGAGAAGTTCCATGATATGCAGGAGCACACATGACCAGGGAGACACCTCTGCTAGTTGCAGCCATCACGATAACCTCCAGCATTGGCTGAGCTGTGTCCCAAGCCCTGCGTGCCAAGCATTTGACACAGGCACTGTTCTTATGTCCCGTCTCTCAGTAATGGAACGGAGGCTCAGCAGCATTAAGGTACATTATCAAGTTCCACAGCCAGGAAATGGCCGTGCCGTGGTTTGTCTCCCCTTTGTATATTCACCATGTCACTGTACTTTGGAAGAAATTAAAAAATCACTCAGATGCAAAAACGGCTGCCCTTCAAGGTCTGAGCTCCCCAAGCACAGCCTGGATGTAGCAGGCGCTTCACACGGGGGCAGCCAGTGAAGGAAGGTGATCAGGACATTTGGAGAAAGAAAAGTAAGGACCCTTGATTTGGGCTCCACAGGAGGAGAGAATTCCCGAATGATACCCAGGCTTGGACGATGGCAGTTCCTCAACCAGAAGGTGAGGAGTTTTGCTGCCTGGAGTGACCTGGCCCCTTATCTTTATTTCTAAGTGGCTGGAACAGCCTAAAAGCATGGGACTTCCCCAGTGCGGGGAGTGAGTCAGCAGTCTTCACAGCCTGAGGGAACCTGAGTTCTTCCCTCTGGGGGGAGTCTTGTCCCTCAAGTTTTGCAAATATATTCTGCAGACAGCATGATTCTTTTCCATACAGGCAGTTGATTAAATGTGGACCCCAAGGATGATTTCATGGTTTTATGTCGCTTCTTTCAAAGGCCTGAATTCACAGATCAACTGAAATTCCTTTGTCAGATCTCACAGATCCCGACTTTGGTTTGGAAAATGTGACCAGTGCAACTCTGAGGAAATAAAACATGGAGGAGGGCCGTGGCAGAAAGAAGAGTCAATTGTTTTGTATGGGAATTCAGTTGGAGAAGTAAGATCAGAAGCAAGGTTTAGATTCCAGATTGCCAGGAGGATCCTCGCCTATATCCTGGACAGAGTGGAAGAGGGCAAGTTCTCTCTGAAGAAGCTTCCAAGCCCTGCAGTGCCTGCCGATTCAGGGGGTCGCTACATCTCAGAGCGGGGTTGTGTGTTCATAGGAAACAGCTCTTTGGGGAGATTTGGTTTCTGGTCCTTCAGAAAAGAGACTCTTTCTCTCCCCCAGTTCATGGCTTGTGTGGGGCTCTCATTAACAGTGAACCTGCATCCTAGCATCTGTGTCGCTCCCTAAGGCTCACACAGAACTGTCATGTTTCCTGTTTTGTTTGACCTCACACTGACCCGTGAGATGAGCAGGCCAGGTGACATCTCTGTTCAGATGAGGACACCACAGCCCAGAAAGTTTAAGCAACTTGGCTCAGGCCACACAGCTCAGAAACAGCAGGGCCTGGATTCTAACCCATGGGTTCTTAATGTACGCATCACGTATTTGAGTAAATGGTCAGAAAGCACATTTGGCCTTCCAGGTCCTCAGGAGGGCTGACGGTTGGCTGTGCTCAATGTTCATGCTTCTGCCTGCTTTTTCTCTTACGTGTTACCACGTGTGGTCTTCCAGTAGGACGAGGGACACGGAGTGTTCTCCAGTGCTGGAGGTGACAGGTCGCTGTGACAGCCTTTCCCACCCTGTCCTGCACGACTGCCAAGCCGTGCTGTCAGCTCATCCATGCCAACTGCACCCTCTCGTAGCAGCAGTGGGTGGTTTGCTCTCCATGTCTGAGCTTCTCTGGACGCTCACCCTCTTTATTCATGACCATTTGGGGATGAGGCAATTGAAAGCATCTGGAAATCTGGGTTTTATAGACATTTCACAGAGGCCCAGCCAGGCTCCATCTGCTTTCCTTAGCAGGTCAGCCACCGCCCCCCCCCCCCCCCACTCCCGCCTGCCTTCCTGGTCGCTGTCCCTGTACTCAGCCAGTGGGCCTTAACAGCTGCACTTGTGTGGGGAAGACGCACTTCTTTTTAAGAAAACAGCAGCTGCTCCATGGAGGTGGTGGTGGAAGTGGGAGGTGGGGTGAGGGGTTGCATCCTGGTGTGAGATCCAGGAAGGAAGGACCGATTCGTTCCTTGTTTCTTGTGTTCAGTGATGTTTCTTTCTGGGAAGAGCACAGGGAGGGGAGGAAGCAGCACCGGGGGGCCAAGTAGCCAGAACAGGGCTGGTGCCTCTGGACCAGCTAGCTGAGGAGAGAGCCTGCTGGAGCGTGAGCCCAGGCAAGCTCCTCTCCCCAGGGACTGAAGACGCAGGCCACTTTCCGTGGCTTGGTCCTGCATCCACTCCCTGTCCCTGCAGGGCCCAGGGGCCGTCACAGGTTGCCCAGGCTGCGCTGGGGGTGTCTGAGCAGACTGTCCAGGCAGGAAAATAACAGGAAGCAAATGTAGGTGATTTGTCCTTGTTCTGTTTCAACTTGTACATTAGCATCCCTTGACATGAGTTATTTGTCTTGGTTTCTTTGAATTCCTAAGTGGATTATAATTTTTCTCCCGGTATTATTTGACAGCAGTCATTTTTCAAGGTTTTACTGCGTTCTTCAAATACTTGGAATTTTTGGAATAAGTTTAGGGAAAGACCGCCATCTTCAGGTCAGACAGTGTAGTGCAGCGTTGGGGTGTGTCCAAGGGAGCCTCTCAGATGCCAAGGACCAGCAGATTCTTAGGGCTTTCCCTTTCCTTTTGCATAAAAAGTGAACTGCCTCATCAGAGGGCTCTGGACTAGAACGTATTAGCAGCCCTTTCAAAAAAGGGAAAAGAAAACTAAACCCCAGTGGCCACTTTGGGAGTTGCTTGTTCTGGTTTGTCTCATCTGCAGTAATGGGCAACCGCCCAGGCTGCCCTAGCCCCACTTGCGAGGACAGACTTTGCATTCTTCACGGACACGCCTTGGGGGTAGTGCAGGGGCCGGATTCCTCAAGGCCTCGTGTACACGTCACCCCTACCTCAGCTGCCCTACAGTACAGTACATAATGGCAGTGTCGGGACAGTAGAAGTCACCAATGTGTCTGAAACTTTCCTCTCAATTTCTGCTTTAAATTTTTAGTATTTCCATTTCGTTGCTGTCAGAGGAACAGCCATAATTTCAAGTAATCTCACCCGAAGTACAGAAACATCGTGATTATTGGGGAAAATAATAATAGCAATGATAATAATAACAAATTACATGCTTGGCACAGCATTGTGGATTTTCCACGTGTGATCTCCTTTAAGCATCGTGACGCTCCTTCGAGGTAGGTACTGTTATTATCCCTGCATTACCGAAGTGGAGAGGGCTGAAAGCGCCCCTCCCAGATGACTCAGCTAGGAAGCGGTGCCGGCGCCAGGACTCAGACCCAGACCCTGTCTGACTCCTGAGTCTGGTGCTCAGCCCTCCTCCCCTGCAGCCTCCCTAAGCAGCAGAGAGAGAGGGAGAGCCAGAGACCAGGAAGGAAAGCGACCTCGCAGAACAGCTTTGGAGGAGGGGGAAAGTCCTTTGTTAATCCCCCAGGGTAGCTAAATTACCCTTCACAAGTCACTTTGGGGAGATTTTAGGATTACATTTACCTTTATCACTGTTTACAACTGCTGTGAAGAATAACTGGAGAGGTTCTAGCAATAAAAAGAGAAAATGAGCATTTCCCCAACCCAGAATAGAAATCTGTGTATTAAGATTGTGTCAGGGGCTGCTGAGCCGTGGGACATCTCAATCCAGGTAGGATTGTGCTGGTGCAACATCAGTCTTTCTGGTGAACCCTGCAGGCAGACAGGGTCCAACCAAGCTCCTGCTCAGTCATCCTGGGTATTTGAGCCTAGGAAGGCTCTATGATCTGACCAAGCTCCTTTCAGGTCCAGGGAACTTGCGGCCAACTGGAATGAACATCCTGAAGCACGACTCTTTGTGTTTTTGTTTCCCTTTATAGTTCTTTCCTCACAAAACTCCATGATGTTTCAAGATAGTTTTGGATTGGCTGTTTATTTAATTTAATAAAGTAATAGATGTGCTTCGTGTATAAGCCAGATCACACCCCATGCATGGCCTATAAGGCAGAGCAGCCATCGCCTGCCCCCTTGCCCTGTCTCCCACCCCCCCGTCCTGCTCCTTAGGAACAGCTGCTGCCGCCTTTTATTCCTTGCTTTGTACAGTATCTCCGTATTTCTAAACAACATGCTTCTACTCTGTATCTCAGTCCATCGATCTGCAGGCGTTATCTCTGACTTCTTACTGTGGAAGACCAGGACTTAGCTCTCTGAACTTAGCACATCCTCACCCCCCCCAATATGGTTACATCACAATTTTTGGTTTAATTAACACTCAGTGTTTATATTACAAACCTGTGCAAATTTTGTACACAGTATGGTTAACGTATACTGGGTTAGAACCATTTTCTTGACTGTAAAACTTGTTTTTTCTAAGGTTTGTCACTGCCTTTTTATTTGTTCCGTTTTTATATACCTACACAAATTCATCCTCCGCATTTCTAACAGAATTCTCAAACTCTTCTCCAGACGATCAGCTAAGTCAGGGAATCTCTCTAGTCCCTTTAGGAGCCCTCCAGCTTCTCGTCCCCTCTGGACTGGCTGCTGTCCAGGTCAGCAGCCCAGCTGCGGGCCAGTGTCTTCCTTTCACCCCTCTTCTGGGTTCCGGCCTCATCTCCCTCTTTTTTTTTTTTTTTTTTTTTGCAGTTCGCGGGCCTCTCACTGCTGTGGCCTCTCCCGTTGCGGAGCACAGGCTCAGCGGCCATGGCTCACGGGCCCAGCCGCTCCGCAGCATGTGGGATCCTCCCGGACCGGGGCACGAACCCGTGTCCCCTGCATCGGCAGGTAGACTCTCAACCACTGTGCCACCAGGGAAGCCCATCTCCTGCTTTTTTGATTTACTCCCTCATTTCAAAAGAACATATCCTCCTATTGCTACCTCATAGTTGCAGGGAAGGTCGGTTTTCTGAACCCTGACAAATCTGAGAGTGTGTTCTGTTCTCACGTGTGATGGCTAACTTGGTTATCATCATGGTTTGCACCTTGGGCTTGTGAAGCTTCATTCACATTTTCAGGATAAATTCCACGTACGTTCTCCTTGCTAATGAATCACACTGTCTGTTTAGGGCTGGAGAACACTGCCATCCGTACGAACAGAGCAGGTAAATGCTGATTTAAGTCATGGGATGTACAGGGGAGGGGATGTTGACTGTCCTTGATCCCAGTCTTCTCTATGAGAATCTTTGAGGACATGTATTTAATGGGCAGCCGATGGTTCTGACTACAGAGGCAATACGCTGGCTCCATACATTCACTCTGTAGGTTCTTTGAAGGGAGGGGCTTTGTACTGTTAGCTCATGGATTCCCTGTGCCCACCCCAGTGCCTGGTATATAAAGGACCTTAGGTGTGCTGATTTGTTCCACGGAAATCCACAAAAGAAATATGCAGAGTGAGCACCTTTTCTGTTGCTGTCATTGATATGTTGATAATCAGCATATCTACTGAGTGCCTAGGAGACTTTCTTGTGATTGAACAAGCCAGCGTTAACCTCTCTTCGATATCAAGGAAATTTAGGCTTTGGTAGACGTGACTCACTGACATTCACCCCACTTCTGCTTGTACATTCCCCACATACTTGGGATTGTTGGTTGTTGTTATTTTTGTTGTTTTTGTAAATATTTGTTTTCTGCCATATAGAATAGAACTGCCCTGTTTTGGTTTTGTGTTTCACCTTTAGTTTTGGGGAAACCACCACTGCTGGAAAGAAAATGGGATTTACTGGGGAAGGAGGAAGGGAAGTGAGGTATCCACCCTAGTCTTCTCTTATAAGGAGATCTGGCAGGATGGGAAGTAGAGCCTCACCAAATAGTTTTTAGGGTTTTAATTTCATTAAAACTTGAACCCAAACATATCAGGTAGACGTCTTCTTTTCAGCCTGCTAGATTTGGGTGCAGAGGGATTCCTCACCTAGCCAGGTTGAATTAAGGAGAGAGGGAGGTCTGTTTGTCCCACTGCTGTGGCCTCCAGGATGCCTTCTTTAGCCCTTTGTATTCTTAGAAACAAAGTCACCTCTTGGCAGGAATAAAGCCACTCAGTCAGGGTTTGGTTTCAAGTCACCAGCCTTGGGGAGGCAGCGCCCGATTTCCTTTGGCAAAGACAGCCTGCCCATGCTCAGTTCATTTCAGCCACTTGGGCACTAAGGTAACTCCTCAAAATAGAAACCTCTGAAGCCTCTATCTGATGCAGCTGTGAATAATTATGTTTGTCCCAAACTCTAATTTCATTTCTCAGAATTTTGAAAACGTTATTCAGCTTTTTTCTCTTTTCTCAGATCAACTTTCAGAAAAAGTAGATCTGAGTTAGAAGGATGTAGGCATTTATATTTTCTTCTGGAGACAGTGTGGTTGATGTTTGCAGCCAATGCATGGGCTGTGGCGTTGACAGATCCAAGTTTTATTCTTAACTTCAGGACTGTTCCTGGCTGTGTGACCTCAGGCAAATCTGTTCATCTCTGAGCTTCTATTCCCTCATCTGTAAAAATGATTTTAATAAAATCTGCCTACAGTGTCATTGTGAGGCAGTGACCCTGAGGTCATTGTATAGAGGTCACATATATAGAAAGCACATTGTACAAACACTGGACACAGTTCTCTTTCTTTCTGCAGACACAGGTGAGAGGCCAACACCCCGAGCAGCTTGTAACGGGTGGGCTGTAATCAAGGATCTGAACAGCCATGCAGCTTCACAACTTGCTCCCAGCTCTTGGCTTATTTGTGTTTATTTTTCCATTGCTAGGCAGGAGGGATAGCTAAAGTAGGAAAGTTCTTTTGATTGTACCCCAGGATCTAGTTAATCTCACATAATACACTGCAACAACAGTAATCTTAGCAGCTGCGATTTATTGAACACTTCTTGTATGCTAGGCCCTATGCCGAGCACCCTCTGTGCATTATTTCCTTTAATCTTCCAACCTGTTCTGTATGACAGTCATATATCCCCATTGTACATATGAGAAAACCGAGATTTCAGGTTCTTGTCTGGCTCCAGAGTGCGTTGTGCTCAGCACCTTGATTTTCAGCTATACTTTCATGGTCCCCATTGAAGAACGGTAAATTTTACCCTCCGGTCGTTCACCTTCCTGATCTCTGACGCCTGGAGGTCCAGGCTGTGGTCCCTGAGTTACAACAGTTTTAATTTCACCCCAGCTCGGATTCCCTGGCCCATGGGAGCTGGCGAGGCAGAAGAGCTGGGAGTGAGGTGTGCTCAGCAGAGAGACTCTGATTCTTTTCACAGGTATCCTACCCAAGGCTCTGTTTGTATTCCATTCTTTCCCGTAAACTCATTGCCTACAGATGCCACAAGAAGTGACAGAAATGGTGCCTCTCAAAGCCGGGTAGGGCTGGGAGCTTGCTGCAAGCAAGGTTTGGTTAAGGGTTGGGTGATGGACGTGGAGACAGCCAGTTGTCTGGATAATGAAGGAACAACGCCTTTTGCCCTCTGCTCCTGTACTGGTAACTAGAGGTCCAACAGAGGGGCCAGGCACGAGGCATCACCTCTTCATGCACCTCCTCATCTCTGAGGGCCTTGCACTAGTGTTTGTGCTCCCAGCTTCACCTGTGTTGTTTTTTATCCTCCTACCGACTGATGAGACTGGAAGCGCCTTAGCAGCAGTGCCCCATACATTTCTGTGGGCTTTGGTTTGCTTATAATTGAAAAGATGATGTGATGACATTTGAGAAAATTTTTAAAAGATCAGAGGTACTTCACCCCTCCCTATAACCTCACTTCCCTAACATGACAATGGCTTCTACTTTATTTTAAAAGTTTTCTTCCAGCACAACATATTCTGTTCCTGCGTGGCTGCATCCAGGTCTCAGGCCATCCTGAAATCCACCAGACAGCTGGAACAGAGGCTGGGTCCATGTCAGAGCTTGACGTTCCTCTTTTTCATTTCACCTGATGCCTTTTAGGGTTTTGGAAGCCTTGGTAAAGATAGCACTCTGATGCTGAGCAGGAGAGGGGCTTAGCCCTCTCCCAGCTGGTGCTGGGCCCTGGCCACACTCCCTGTATGTGGACAGCTGGCACCAGATGGGGTATTGGGCCTCCTGCCCTTCCACATTGTGGCCAGAGATCCACAGCGTGTGGGTAGCAGGTCATGAGTGTAAACCAGCACTTCCTCAGGATATATTTACAGGGTTTTGTGAGCAAACAACTTTGGGAAACTTTGGGCTATAGAAAGTTACACAATGTTTCTTTTCCGCAGTGCTTTTAATGTGTTATATTCAATGAACCTCAAAGGAGAGAGGTTTTATGAGACATAATAGTAGCTAACATTTATTTAGTGTCTGCTGTTTGTTGAATGGAGGAGCTCCAGTAAGCTCTTAGTATGCAGTACATCATTTAAACCCTATAGCACTGGGACTTCCCCGGTGGCGCAGTGGTTAAAAATGTGCCTGCCAATGCAGGGGACACAGGTTCAATCCCTAGTCTGGGAAGATCCCACATGCTGCGGAGCAACTAAGCCCGTGTGCCACAACTACTGAGCCTGTGTGCCACAACTACTGAGCCTTGTGCCACAACTACTGAAGCCTGCGCCTAAAGCCTGTGCTCCACAGCAAGAGAAGCCACCGCAGTGAGAAGCCTGTGCACCGCAACGAAGAGGTAGCCCCCGCTCGCCGCCAACTAGAGAAAGCCCGCGCGCAGCAACGAAGACCCAACGCGGCCAAAAAAATTTTTTTAATAAAATAAAAAAGATTAAAAAAAACAAACCCTATAGCGCCCTTGGGAGGTAGGTGCCATCGCTGTCCCCATGTCGGAGGCTGGGGGGACTTACCCAGTGTCATAGCTGATTGGCAGTGGGCACAAAGTTTTGTGCTGAAGCAGGCTGAGCGCAGATTCCATCTCAGCCAGTACACAGTACTGCTGGCGAGCAGCTTAGAGCAGCCTTCTTTTATTTGAGACTTCTCATTCCCTATGGAACTAGTACTTGGAAGGACTCTAGTTGGAGAAATGCCAGTGTAAACTTGAAAAGTGAATAAGGACTGGTGGGCAAATACTGACATGGGTTTCTCTTGTGAACCCTGTTGGGTTCTGAGCTCCCTGGAACCCCTGTACCCTGGATGCCTTTGTGTCACATTAGGCTGGTCTTACTGCCTATCCAGCAGGAGAGGCGGTCATGGGGGCGCTGGAGTATAGAGTTTAGGCCAGTGGTTCTCCAACTTGGCTGCATATTGGAATTCATCAAGGGAGCATTAAACATTACTGATGCCTGGCTTCATTCTCAGAAATGCCAGTTTAGCCTGGGTGGGACCCAGGCATTGGTGATTTTTAAATGCTCCATGGTGATTCTGCTGCATCCTGGGTGAGAACCACTGGTTTGCCACACTCCTTTTTGGTCTGGTTACCATATCTTATACCAAAGCAAGGAGAAGAAAACATTTCCATTTGTTAAATGATTTGCCACGGTTTTGATTTGTTTGTTTCTGTTTTTGTGAATGAGTGACTGGACTTTTTTTACTGGTCCCGTATAGCCCAGCACCATGAATCCTCTCCATGATCTATACCCATGACTCTAACTTTGCACTGACAGTCACATATTGACCAGCCCTTTTGCAGAAGTTTTAGATTGGTTACTAAGGGGACTTGTGAGAAAGACGCTCAGCTCTCTTATTCCTGATGGAAGAAGTAGGTGGGTACCATTGCTCAGAGCACTGCATTCATGCTGTTGCTAGGGGAGCTGGAGTGACAAGTGTATTCTGGGTGATGGCGTTAGCTGACCACAACCATACTGCTTATTGGACTTACACTGTCAATAATGGGCTCCAAAGGGGGTGTCACTGTCATTTTCAGTTGAGTCAGGTAAAACTGGGTAACGGAATTGTTTCTAGGTTTGGTAGTTGGGTAACTTAAGTTGTTGTTTCCTACTGTGTCTACAAAAACGACTTTTTTAGGCACTTGGGAAAATATATGCCCTTGTAATAATAGACAATGATTGTTTTAACCCTTAGCTATAATGGCTTTTCTTAATATCTTCATCTTTTCGAAGGCACAGACCCGAGGCTGTTCAAGGCGGAATTCTGGGATTTCGAGACTACCACTCTTTACGCAGCTCAAGATGGATGTGTCCCAGGTTGATCACAGGGTTTGTAATGGGAATGTTTCTGTTGGTTTCTTACAGTACAACAAACACCTCTTCGTGCACATTGGGCATGCCAACCATTCTTACAGTGACCCATTGCTCGAATCCGTGGACATTCGTCAGATTTATGACAAATTTCCTGAAAAGAAAGGTGGCTTAAAGGAACTGTTTGGAAAGGGCCCTCAAAATGCCTTCTTCCTCGTAAAATTCTGGGTGAGTAAGACCTTGCTGTGATTTCAGTGGATTTTGTCTGAATGGTCGCATCCCACACGTGAGGGCAGAGCACTGGCTGTGGATTCCCACTGACTGATCTGCAGGATCGCCAAGGGATCACAGACTCACATCCGTGGGCCGTCCTCATGCTGGCCTGTGGCACATCCACGTGGTGACCCAGGTGGCATTTGCTGTCCCTGCCAAAGAGACACAGGCAGCTGCTTGGGCTTCAGGGCTCTCTCATGCAATGACAAGAAACTTTGCAGATGGCTGGGGTCACAATGGCCGACGTGAGACACTTAGACCCTCTTTCTGTTTGTTCGCACACCATTAAGCAAAGCAACCTATAAATTCCACTGGAGCGTAGGACCTGAGGCAAAGGAGGGGCTTGGGTGGAGCTAAAGACATGCTTCAAGATTTTATAAGTGTCAGAGAGAATACACAATGGCTCTGCCCATTACGTGCCTCATTTGTGCCTTAAAACACCAAAGGCACATTCCCCCAGCTGCTGGGGCTTCCTGC
Source organism: Leucopleurus acutus (assembly GCF_964270905.1). Taxonomy (NCBI): domain Eukaryota; kingdom Metazoa; phylum Chordata; class Mammalia; order Artiodactyla; family Delphinidae; genus Leucopleurus; species Leucopleurus acutus. Next base: position 66,981,120 of record NC_139151.1, read on the forward strand.
TGTCCCCCGGCCTCTGAGGAGAGCTTTGCTGTCCCTTCTCCACTAGTCAGGCCCGGGCCAGGGGACTGCTGTTGGGTCAGGGATGTCACAGCAAGCGTAAGGATAATGTGTGTGTACTGGGGGCCTAAGAGCAGAGGACCTGCTGGCACTGAGCGTTTATAACTCCTCAGTCTTGACAAGAATAAAAAGAAAATGGCTCAAATGTTTGCGCTTCTTAGCATGGCATTAAAGGCCCTAAAAGAGCTGGTTCCGGGTGTTTCCCTTGCTGTCTGTCCTATGGCCTGCCTTCGTGTGTGAGTGGGTGGACTTTTTACTTCTCCTTTCCCTCCTTCTTTTGAGGTGATGGCTTCTTTATTACATAGCACCGTCCTCACTTAAACAAATGGTTGATTTTTCTCTTAGTCCTATCGCGTTGTGTGGTTACTCAGTTCCCATGCTGTGTCATCATTACTTGGATGTGTGTCCCACTCCTCTGGACTCAACTGCTTCCAGGCGCCTTATTCATAATGGTGGCTACACTGATTGAATGCCTGCTGTGGGCCGGGAGCTGCGCTCATGCTTTACATGCATTTTATCCAGTCTTCCCAGTGTTACCTGGAATTTGCCTCATATCCAACTAAGAAAACAGAGACCCAGAGATCACAAAGTACAGGCTGCACCAGGGTGGGGACCTGGGGCTTGAAACCCCGATCCGTTTGACTGAAGTGCCTTTGCTCTGTTTCCTGGCTGCTTCGTGTCCCCTGGACCCCACCCACAGGGTCTGTCAATCGCTCTCCATATCTGCGAAGCTAAGCAAGCACCTGGCACAAAAACATCAACAAATGGGGGAAACAAACAGATGAACTAAGGAAAAATTCATATTTTAAATTCCTTGGGAGGAAATTTACATATTAAATTCAGTTCGTTTAGGTTTTTTTTTAATCCTTGCATGGTAACTGGATTTCATTTGTCATGCTTCCATATTGAATTTGGATTGTGGAAGTAGCCTTCTACTTAATTTAATGTTCTCGGGATCAGTAATACACGTGGACGCCCTGAAAAAGCACTTCATTTTTCTAAGCAGTCACTTCCTTCTTCTAAATTAGTGGCTGCCACCTACTGACTTGAATGGTGGTTGGGGGTCAGTTGTTATATGATAACACAGCAGATTTCAAAGGGTGTTCTACAGACCCCTGGGGGGTTCCTCAGTCTCCTTTCAATGGGCTGACAAGGTCAAAACAATTTTCATTATGACACTGAGATATTATTTTCCTCTGCTGATGTGCTCATTGATGGTTCAAATGTAATAGGGTAAAACTGCTGAAGCCTTGGATCAGTCGGGCTGGGTTGCATGCACAGTTTCTGGGGGTTTTTTTATATAAATTTATTTCTTATTTATTTATTTTTGGCTGTGTTGGGTCTTTGTTGCTGCGTGCGGGCTTCTCATTACAGTGGCTTCTCTTGTTGCAGAGCATGGGCTCTAGGCACGCGGGCTTCAGTAGTTGCAGCACACAGGCTCAGTAGTTGTGGCTTGCGGGCTCTAGAGCACAGGCTCAGTAGTTGTGATGCACTGACTTAGTTGCTCTGCAGCATGTGGGATCTTCCCGGACCAGGGATAGAGCCTGTGTGTCCCCTGCATTGGTAGGCAGATTCTTAACCCCTGTGCCACCAGGGAAGCCCGCACAGTTTAAATTTAAAAAAAAAAAATCAGTCACACCAAGAATGTCCTTTATGAGGTTTATTATATCTTGAACCTAGAGTACACACTGAAAATGAATGAAGTGAGCCTGCCTGCTACATCAAGGAAAACAACGGATAATTTTTGTTGCCAAAGATAAGATTTGAGCTTTCAAGTAAAAATAAGAATTTTGGAAAACTTGTATCCACTTTGGTGAACTTGACAGCTTCCCAATACTTAAAAGACTTTTCTGCTGGGATCTATAGTCATATTAACAAATGTGATTTTTTTTTTATACTGTGCAAGATAAACCAATGGATTTTAAAGTACCAGAGTGTGAAAAGTTCATTGATATGGTTTCAGACTCCACACTATAGCTAACCTTTAAAAACTACGGCTTGTCAAGTTTTGGTGTAGTGTCAAAGAAAAATGGCCACAATTATCTGAAGAACCTATTAAAATATTCTTCCCTTTTCCAGCCATATATTTATGTGAGGCTGGGTTTTCTTCATGTACTTCAACCAAAAGTTGAAGTACAAATCATGACAGATTGAATTTAGAAGCAGGTATGAGAATCTAGGTATTTTTCATTAAGCCACACATTAAGTAGATTTGCAAAATGTAAAACAGTGCTATCCTTCTCACTAATTTTCATTGTTTTTTAAAATATAGGTATGTCTAATTTAAAAAAGATGTATGTTAACACCCAATGAGCTTAATATTATGTTTAAGTTAGGTAATAAATATTTAAAATTTTTCTCAATTTAAATTTCTGACGTGGAAAATACAGACAGCTATAACCTACAGAAACAAAAGCTCTTTGAGGTCCTCAGTAGATCTTAAGAGTGGAAACGGGGTCCCAAGATCAAAAGTTTGAGAGCCACTATTGTGAAGGATATAAAAAGAGACTGTTCTACCCAAATGAATTAAAGTTAATCAGAAATTGTAGGATAAGATAAAGATAAGCCATTTTCAGTGCTTTCAAATTAAACGGTATTGGTTTTTTTTGTTTTCCTTTTTTTTTTTTTTTTTTTTTGGCTGCGTTGGGTCTTCGTTGTGGCGCGTGGGCTCAGTAGTTGCGCCTTGCGGGCTTAGTTGCCCTGCGGCATGTGGGATCTTAGTTCCCCGACCAGGGATCGAACCTGCGTCCCCTGCATTGGAAGGTGGATTCTTAACCACTGGACCACCAGGGAAGTCCTCTATATAGTATTGGATTTTAATGATAATAAGATTTCTTATAGTCAGCATATTGTTTGACTATAAAGTGGAATGCAAAGTATTAGAAAGTTGTTTTTGTTTTTGCTTTCAAAATTTTCCATTTTACACAGGGGATGATTTTAATAAATGCTTTCAGTGATGGGACCCTTCAGTCATGAATCCCCAAATAATGAAGTCTAGATTTGCAGATGTTTAGAGTGTGGTGGCTAGTATGAGATTTGCGAATGTAGAAACAATTACTCTGAGATTAGATATTAGTTTATTAAATTAAGATTTGCAGAATTAAAATTGAGCTCTTCTATGAATGTGATGGAAGACATCACTCCTTCAGTATAATTGTTAGCAGTACTTAACCTTTATGAATTAATTCAGTCCTGACTATGTTAGAATAAATGAGGAAAGGCAGTTTGAATTAGGTTTACAATTTGCTGCAACTTGAAATCTCATTGCCTTCCTCTAATGACTGAGAAAGCATGAATTACACTTAGACTCTATCCTTGAATGTCAGTGGGTGTTTCTTAAGTAGGCTTAATCTTCCTTTTGAAATTTCTTTCGTATTAGCAATTTGCTTCACAGATTTTCATTTTTGTGTGAATTCAGTGCATTTCAACAGAGGTCCTATCCGCACGTCTCCTTTCTTCTCCTCCCTTTTTCCTCTTTCTCAAAGTGCCTGCAGTCTGCAGGTTGTCACCATCAGGCTGACTCTTAGTTTGTTCATAATGATTGCTCCATGTCCATTCTGGGCTCATTCAGGCTAGATCAGCTTAGGAGTTTGCTGTGGGAGAAATACTGAGTCCACCTGAGGTACCCGCACTTACGCCCAAGCTGTGACCCCAGCTCCTTGCCAGGGGACACTGAGGTAAATGGGATGTCAGTGAGTTATGTAGTGGTCACTCCACTGGCTTCAGGCTGGAAGACTCTGACTGGCCCCCCAGGACTCAGGCCCCAAAACACAAGTGAATGGCAGAGCCACAGATGCCAGTGTTGTGGGTGCCCCTCCACCCTGTGAGCCTTAATGGTATGGGACACCCAAGGGCCTCTGTGAATGGCTGTGCATCTGGGGAGACCTTTTTTTTTTCTCTTAAGAACCTTATTGAGGTATCATTTACATACCATAAAATTTTACTCATTTTCTGTGTACAAGTCAATGATATTTAGAAAAATTTGCAGAGTTTTGTGGCTGTCACCACTCTTAAATTTTAGAATATTTTTATCATTTCAAAAAGATGCCCAGGGCTTCCCTGGTGGTGCAGTGGTTGAGAGTCCGCCTGCCGATGCAGGGGATACAGGTTCGTGCCCCGGTCCGGGAGGATCCCACATGCTGCGGAGCGGCTGGGCCCATGAGCCATGGCCACTGAGCCTGTGCGTCCGGAGCCTGTGCTCCACAGCGGGAGAGGCCACAACAGTGAGAGGCCCGCGTACCGCAAAAAAAAAAAGATGCCCAGTGCCCATTTGCAGTCAGTCTTTATTCCCACTTCCAGGCCCAGGCAGCTACTAATCCACTTTCTGCCTGTACAGATTTGCCTTTTCTGGACATTTCATGTAAATGGAATCATTCAATGTGTGGTTGTTGGCATCTGGCTTCTCTCACTTATAATGTTTTCGTAGCCTGAGTCAGTGATTTGCTGCTTTCTGTTGCAAAATACTATCCCACTGTATGGATAGACTGCATTTTACTTATCCATGCACTAGTTGATAGACTTGTGGATTGTTTCCACTTTAGGCTTTTATAAATAATTCTGCTATGAGATCTTTGTGGACAAGTCTGTGTGTGGACGTATGGTTTCGTTTTTCTTGGGCAGCTAGCTATGCAGGAGTGGAGTTGCTGGGTCTTACGGTAACTCCGTGTTCAGCTTAAGAAACTGCCCAGCTGTTTTCTGAGATGGTTGTACCACTTTACAGTCCCAGCGGGGAGATGTTAGGGGTCACCTCCTCCTTTGACCGTTACGTCTGCGAGTATTAGGATAGGGAGAGATGGCAGTGAGTGTGGCAGGTAAGGGACCAGTGGGAAGCACCAAAACAAGGGACATGTAAGGCTAGTTAAGGTGTGTTCAGGTGCATCAAGGTGTTTTGCAGCTGGGCCCTCACTTATATAGGAAACACAGGTGGGTGGAAAATGAGGAAAGAGAGGAATCAGGGGGGTTCGTTTGTATCAGTCATAGGGAGCTGTCAGTGGCTTCAACAAATTTTGAGCCAAGAGAGTAATAGGATTCTTTTTACTGTTAAGCAACTTTCTCCACATTTTGCCTTTTTAATTTTTGTTCTTTAACTTCTTCCTTTTATGACAGTCTCCTGTTTATTTCCTTCCTCTTCCTTCTTGCCTACTTTTTATTCACTCCCGTGCATTTTAATTGTACTCCACATCTCATTACAAAGAGAGGAAAGGGAATTTGCTGGAGCAGGAGGGAAGGGGCTCCTCTCTTTTTCAGCAGTGTGTGAGCTGTTAAGGAGTTCCTCCTTTGAGCCAGTCCCTGGACTAGGCATAAGCATGTACTTGGTATTATTTAAACCCTGTGAGGTACATGTGATTATTCCCACTTTACACATAAAGAAACTGAGTCATGGAGAGGCAGAGTGATTTCTGCAAAGTCACACAGCTAATTGATGCCAGATCTGCTGGACTCCGGAATCCATGTGCTTTCCACGACGTCTATGCGTGGAAGCCAGTGCGGGTACCTAAAGTGAAGCAGTGTAGTTTCTTTGTGAAGGCATGTCAGTATGGGGCGCTCAGGTGTCTGTTTACCTGGGCAACAGGTGAGTAGACTACTGTTACCAGGAAGTTCAAGTTGAATCCTAAGTTTTAGCAGAGCGATCCGTGCAACCCTGGTAGCTGCCTGTGCGGGGGGCAGCACCATCGTGTTCACATGTTTATGAAGCCAACATCATAATCTTCTAGGCAGTTTTCGAAATCTATAATTCTTAATTCATTCCTAAATGCACCATGAATATGGCTTAATGTGATACCTGTTTATGTAGTTTCAACCAAGGAGTGCGTTAAATCTGGCATCCTGCTTTTCTTCCTTATCTAGCACCCTTCCCTGTAGCTAGATGTCATTAGATCCCTAATACCATTATTAATGACTACATAATATCCTCTCTACTGGGTGTATCATAATTTAACCATTCTTATTAGACACTGATTAGTGTGTGTGTGTGTGTGTGTGTGTGTGTGTGTAGGTATGTGTGAGTTTGTGTCTGTGTGTAAAGAACCAAGTTGCTTTCGAAAGTTGTCAAGCCGTTAATAGTGAGCATACCAGGCATCTTCATCAGCCTCGTGTGGCGTAATTTAAAAGAAAACAACTTTCTGTTGTCACTTTGGGTTTTGGCTTCCTCTGCATCTGCAGCTATTTTTTCTTTCCACTCAAAGTCTTTAATCCTTCCTCACTCTCTATAGAAACAACTATTAATAAGGTTAAACATACTGTGTTCCCTCGATTCTAAGACATATACTTCCCATGTCAACAGTCATAGAAGTGGGATGCTTCTTACAGTGGCCATCATAAGCACCGTGCCCACCCCTACACAGAGGGGTAAGTCATGATGCGGTTATTATTACTTGCCCTTTGCAACCCTAGGCAGTGTAAAAGGCATCTCACCACCTCCTTGTCACCTTAGTTGAATTACTTGCACTAGTAGTGTATACTACTATACTTAGTAGCTTAAATTTGAATCCCTAATTAAAATGTCTCAGAAAAATTATAGTTTGTTGCAGCATTGAAATTGTTATTATCGTTGAGGAAGAGTGTGGGACCGGATTTGTACTAAGTGAACATTTTGCACTGGCAGAAAACCATGCTTCTATTTTCCTTATAAAACAACGGTCAGATGCTTTGTGGGCTCTAAGAAAGGAAGATGTACACCCACAAGTGGACAGAGCTGTGCTTCATTTCGGTATTGAGATCCATGCAGGTGGGTTGCCAGCGATATGGCAGACACTGCAGCTAGTTTAAGATAAAATGTCAGCTGTCTTGGAATTCATCATAGAATCCCCAAAGCTAGAAGGAAGTAGGTGTGATTCAGTCATGCATCCTGAAAGACAGAAACCCAAGTATAGCTTGCAGCTCACTTTCAAAAGAAGTTTGTTTCCAGCCATAAGTAGCTTACTTAAGGGAATAAACAAAATGATGGATTTAACCAAATTAAAAAATGCAATAAAAGTAATATTTTTGGAGGAGCCTCAAAATTCTACTCTCTGTCCTAACAGTCCTCAAGAGTGTCAAGCTTGGGGACACTGGTTCAAAGAAAGCTGCGCCACTAGCACGTTACTTATAAACCTCACAGCCTAAAACTATTCAGAAGAATCATTAGGATGATGAAGGCTTACTCTCAAACTTTGTTTGGAATAACAAAGAAGAAAATAATATGAAATTGTATGGTTCTGTATCCTGTGGTTAAGAAACAAATTCTTAATTATAATACTTCTTTTTTCTCTCAAATCATTACTAAATTAGTGGTATGTTAGAAATCAGGATATACTCCATGTTACCCTATGGCTATTTATGCTTTGCTTTTTAAAATTCTTGGGATTATGATCATCCAGTGTAAACAATTAACAATTTATTCATAGTGATTCAACTTACTTTCTTAACCTATTTTTCTGGAGGAAGAAAAAGCAAGGCTAGTTTTACTAACCAGAGGAGATGTGAGAAGATATTATAAAACAGAAATGGAAAGCGAATTATCTGGAAAGAGGGCAGCCTTTAGAAGATGTTTTTATCTTGGTAGGAACGAAATGACATTTGTTGGACAAAATGACAGGCACTACAAATAAAACAACTGGGCTTTATTTAGGGAGAAGAAATTGGGTGCACATGTAACCCGCCAGAGTTTCAGCCTGTTTCTAATTGGATTCTGCATGATTTAGGCTGGAATTGTAGACTTGAGTCTATCATTTGGAACCAAGTGTCCCTGTTGCAATTCATGGAAAAGGACGTTAGCAAAATGGAATAATTTGCTCCCCACATGTTTTAAACGGTTATCAATAAGGAAAGGGCCTTTCAGTTCAACAAGCTTTCCCTTCCTCTCTACTTCTGTCTCTTCTCACAACAGTGTTAAGTTCTGAAATTATGTGAACAATAGGAAGTAATGGAATGATGTAGTGGAAGGAAGATTAGCAAGAAATACCATATTCAGAGGTACTTATGGGGCTAATACATGATAAATTCTCTTTGGTAGACTGTGACTCTATGATTATCTTCACCAGGGTCTGTTTTTTTGAAAAATCATCTTTGGATAGCAGTTTCTGATATTTCATGTAGAAGGATGGGGGTTGGGGGGGCATGGTGGTCAGTAACCTTGCACATCCAACCCATTTTGTCTTGATTTTATGAGAAAAATATCTGGAGCTTGTTAGCGCTTTCTGCATTGACTGCTGTCTATTATTGCTTCCTTCCTGTTTTCCCAGGCCTGTGCCCTAAACTTTGTAAGCCTTCCCCAGGGAGCAAGGATCCTATCCATAGCATTTGTTTATCCAGCAGTGCAATGTATATAGCAGATTTTCAACAGTTTTTTATTTTATTTATTTATTTTTTTAATTCAGTTGATGAAGAGTTATTTCATTCAGTACACCTAGAGGAATTGCTGTACACGGGGTCCTAGAACTGTCACTTGGCCAGCACTGATAGTGTAGGCAGATATCGTAGGCATCTGACAGTTTGTTGAATAAATTTCTCAAGGAATTTACTGAAAGGGGGTAGGAGGAGACCTCAAGAGATTCACACAAAAACTTTTCCAGGCTCTCTCTGGAGTTGTTAGGTTCTTAGAGAAATAGTTTAATCATTTACATTAGTAATGAGTATACACATCGCCAGTGAGTCATTCAACAAATCAGTCAATTCACTGATTTCTACTTTGCTCCTAGAAAGCTGGGGAAGCAGACATGAGTAAGAGGCAGACCTTAGGGTCTGGTGTGGGATGGCAGACACACTGTGGGATAGGGGCTCTAGTGGAAATGTGGAAGCACAGAGGTAGAGGAGGTGCTCTTTCTGCCTGAGAACATTCTGGAAGGCCTCAAAGATGTGGCATTTGAGCTGAATCTTGAAAGAATTTAATCAATGGAAGGGGAGTGGGAAGGAGTTTTCAGGGCAGGTGGACGCTTGTGCAGAGACCAGGAGTCCTACTGAGAGTTGACAGAAGGTCCTGGGGGCCGCTGGGCCTCACAGAACCTGGAGAATTGTGAGAGTTGAGGGTGGAAACGATCTCCATGGCAGTGACTTTATTTAAAAGAGCCTTTCTGAATCCACTGAAAACATAAGGCAGAATAGGACAGCCTGGAAGCTGGGAGCAGAAGCTCACTCTGCTTTTCCCTCAATCCCTCGACCTCAGTCCCACCACGGATCCTTTTTTTTTTTTTTTTTAACCTTGAACTCTTCAGGACATCTAGGCAGAATCTAAATTGGGAATTCCCTTAACCTCATGGGAGAATCCATCTGACAGCTGTTCCTCTAATGCTTTCTGTCCTGGGCCATTGGGCTCAGTGGTTGCTAACAAAGCCAAGGTCAGGGGTCCATTCTTTCCTGCATGGGGCTGTTTAACTCTGCTCCGTGCCGTGGTTACAGGCTGAGATGCAGAGCCACTGTGTCCCCCAAGAGCTGCTGCTAAGCAGAAGCCCAGGGGAAAGCAGACGTGTGGTACACCTGCACCTCCCAGCATTCACCCTGTTCATGGAGGCACAGTTAGCTTCACTCTGTAACCATCACCAAGAAAAGCTTGAGAAGGAAAGAATTGAAGTGGCACAATCAGGGTGTGGCTGCTTATTTCCAGACCCAGTTTTGCAAGGAGTTAGTGGATTACCTAGACATAGTCATAAACCCCTCAGGCATCTTGGTCAGTTGTCTAAAACTGGACCTATACCCTTGGTGATGTGTGAAATTCCCTCTCCCTGTGAAGGTAGAGATGCAAGGTACACCCTACCCATCCACCCCCATTTTAATGTACTGTTTACATTACCAAAGCAAGAGAAGCTTATTACATTTTCCAAGCAGTTCCAAAGACTATAGGAGAAAAAGTGAGACCGACCCTCCGCCAGCCCTGTATCCTCCCTGGCTTTTTATATGCATCTACAAACGTTTACGTACACCATTTGTTTTTACTAAAAGAAGTATCATGCTCCATGTGTTATTCAGCAGCTTCATTTTTTTCCCACTCATAAATATTTTGAGCATAAGATGTCTCCGTACAGCAATGGAAATTTGAGGGTAAGTCCCAATTTTTGTTATTCTTTTTTGGTAAAGGTGAATTGTTAGAAGAGTTGCCAGATTTAGCAAATAAGAATTTAAACCACCCAGTTTGATTTGAATTTCAGGTAAACAGCGTATACTTTTTTAGTGTCTGTCCCATGCCATCTTTGGGACAAAGGGATATGTCCCTATCCCCACGGAAAAAAGTATGTTGTTTATATAAAAATCAAATTTAACCAGGAAGCCTGTTATTTTATTTGGCAACTCTCCACTTGTTAATTAGTTGATTGATTTGTTGTTATTGTTCTATGTAAGACTGTTCATGCACAAAAACTCCAGACCAGAAAAAAGACCTTGTTTTCTGGTCTGGAAAAGGTGGTCTCTGGCCGATGTTCTCCTGCCTGGTGAATGCTTTGGGTGAAGGGCCAGCTCAGCTGGGCGCCCAGGACTCATTAACTGCCTCCGGTGGAGAGAACTGGCCTGTGCAGCTGCTTTGTACTAGGACCTGAGACCTCTGCTCTTTCACCCCAGCTACTACTGTGTGAAGTCACCGGTGGCAGTTACCTGAAGTTGTGTGGGCGATATTAATTGAATTTTTTTTTAATGAATGCCAGTATTTGTAGGAGTTTGCAATGCAAACAGCCAGTCTTTCAGGCAGTGCCTATTGTAATTAGAGCAAGCTTTTAAGATTCTTTGAAGTACTAAATGTTGATGAAATTCAAATGGGTGCTGATCTGCACTATAAAGGGGCTCTTGGTGGTTGTTTTTTAAAATCTTCTATTTTGTAGATGTAAATATATGCCCTAGTTCGTGGGAAGTAACTTGAAGAGTGGGGGGCGGGGTGAGTTTATGCCTGTTATTCTTATTTAAAACAGCTGTGGCCGGAGAGCTACAGCTTCGTCCTGTTGCACCGGGCAGGGGCACCGTGGCCCGAACACCCTCAAAGCCTCCCTTCCCTTTGGGCAGCTTTCTCGCTCTCCCCAAATGCAAGTCGACCTGCCCCCGGGGGGTGGGAGGAGGGGGCGTGGCGGCTGTCCCACAGTCATCCCAGCTTCCCGCACCCCAGGCCTCCGAAGCCACGGGGCAGATGCATGCAGATGAGTCAGGCGGGAGGGTTGGGGAGCAGACCGCAGCCTCAAGAGTCCCCTGCCCGGGCTGCCTCCTGGAGCACTTCTGCCTGCCGGCTCACGGCCCAGGGCAGAGCAACTGCTGTTGCGGCGCCTGGGGGAGCAGCTGTAAGGCCCACGTGGTGCCCTGCCTGGCCGAGCCTCACCACGTGGCAGGCCTGGATGGACGCCCACGACAGGGCCTGGCTCCCAGCGCTGCCTGCCAAGGAGCCAGATGCTGCCATTGGAAAAAATTGCTTCACAATTTGAAATCTTGGTCCTTTGATCATGGCTGGGAGAGGATGGAGAGGAGAGGTTCAAAGTGGTGAAAATGCCAGCGTCTCCTTGCATCCATCGGTGCCTATTATACTGTCTCTTGTCGGGGACAATCCTCTTGATGTTTTCATTTTTGCAACCAAGTAATTCCTGCCCAGCCCTTCCAAGCCCTCCAGGTGGAAGGGAGAGGCCGGTGGGAAGGGAGTGTCTGCAGCCTGCTCCTTTCCTACCCCGTGCCCAAGCCCTCTCCCCTGCCTTTGGACTGATCTGCTTCCTCTTTATTCCTGCAGGCCTTTTCTTTCTGAGGCCAGTGACAAAGTAGTTGTGTCAGCCAAATGCTGCCTCTGCCTGAGCTGCACCGTTCCATTCCGCCCTTGGCAACCCTCACACATTTCCCTGTCGTTCAGGCACCTGGAGCCAGGTTTCCAGAGGCCTGAGGTTTTGCAGAGCCCCTTCCCTGGCCCAGCCCTCCCCTCAGAGGACTCTGGATCCTATGTAACTGGGCTAGGCCTTGTTTTCCTCACGCATGAAATGGGAAGAATCATTCTTTGAAGAATATTGCTTTTTTTTTTTCCTTCAATTTCAAAAACATGAAGCAGTGGAACACATCCATGAACAAATATGCTTGCTGAGTGAGAGGTAACAGAGGAGAAACCAAGCCGAAGTCTTGTCTTGTGACTTACGTGTCTCAGCTGCACAAGTAACAAGTGTGTAAGAGAAGGATTATTTAGGGAAGAATTTGAGGGAATTTGATGTTTCACTTTTTTGTTTCCTTGCTGTCTGGTGCAGTCAGCTTTCTCTGCCTAGCATTGTAACCTGCTTCTACTTCGACCTTACACTGTTTTCCAGGACTTGCCCGCATATAGATCCTCAAGTTTTTAATCCATTCCCCACACATTTATTAATGATGGCCTTTTTTGCTTCCAGGCAGAATTTCATGACATCTCTAATCATATCTTTGTGGGAAAGATTGTAATTTTGTACCTGTTTGAGCAGTTATGCCTAAAACCTAAGGCTTGTTGTAAACTCACAAATCAGAAAAAGTACTAAGTTTTCTGTTTGAAAGAAGCCGTTGCTGCATCTGTGCTGCTCACCTGATAAGCATGGATTGGGACTCAGACTGGCTCTGGGGGGAAAGCGTCTATCTTGTTTGTTGATTATGAACCACCATCTACTTTGGGTCACACCTCTGGAGATGTGACTTGAGGCTCTGTCTTTAATCTCTGTCCAGGTCTGTGTTGAAGTCCCTGGGTTGACAGGAGTGGTCTGCGTTTATGTGGCACGTTTCAGTATACAGATGAGGCTCGTATACGTTCTCTCTTCTGATCACAGTGGTGGGCTTTGGAAACAGATCTTCTCTGAGGTTAGAGATGCGGAGAGTGAGACGCAGAGGAGTGACCGCTGTCCATGCTGTCCGTCAGGTGTCTGAGATGAGATGATGACAAGTGAAGACTCAGGATTCTCAAGTCTCTGAACTAGATGGAAGGGAGGTCTGAAGTCAGGATGGAGTTTAATAAAAATAAACATGGAACTTGGATCCTAGGAAGCAGTAGGACCTGAAGAACTCTGTGGTGCGAAGGGAGAGTGGAAAGGTGAGATGAGGGGGGAAATGAAAGACGGTTGCAGGATTGTCTTACAGCAGTGTTCTTAGGCCTGCGTGATTGCAGAAGGCAGAGCTGTAGGTGGAAGCGGCTGGGAAGCCGATTGCAACGTAACGGGTGTGGTAGGCATCAGCATGTCCGAGTTCTTACCACAGTGTTAGGGGATGTGTTACATTACATGGAAAGGGGGAGTGGAGGTCGCTAAGAGCAGACAGGGAAATACCTTGGGTTATGTGAGTGGGTAAATCACAAGTTTCCTTAAAAGTGGCAGAGGGAGGCAAGAGAAGAGGTCTAGAGAGATGACAGCTGGCAATGTGAGGACTCAGCCTGGTGTTGCTGGCTCTGAAAATGGGGCAAGGAGCTAAGGGACAAGGAATGTGGAAGCTGAAAGAGGCAAATAATCCGATCCCTCCCCAGAGCCTCCAGAAGCGAACACAGCTCCACCAATACCTTGATCTCAGCCTGGTGAGACCCATGTTGGATGTCCGACCTGCAGAAGTAGAAGACCATAAATTGGTGGTGTTTTAAATCACTAAATTTGTGGTAGTTTGTTAAAGCAGCAATAGAAGACTAATAACAACAGGAAAAAGAACTCTCTAACAATTAGGTCTGCCCGGGACATGGTGAGTATTTTATTAAAGTAATGATTTTCCTGTGTCTGAAGGTAGTATTTAGCCAGAAGGCACCACAGGTCAGGATACTGTAGAAAGGACTCCTGCCTTAGGTGGTAGGAGAAGGAGCTGGTCTCTGAACCCAGTTCATATAGAGGGTCTCTGTTCTAGGGCAAAATGGGCAAAGATTCCTTAGAAGGGCCCGTTTGCCTGGACTTGCCCTCTCCAGTCACATCGGCAAGGCGCTTGTTTTTTGTTTTTGTTTTTGTTTTTTTTTTCATTTTAGAACATGGCCCATGACTAGCTAGGGAGGGGGAAATTTCCCCTTCTACCCCTCTTGAGTTCTTATGGCTGGACTGAAAATAAAATTGACACAAGACAGATTAATAGGAGAAAGAAACAAATTTTTAATTCATGGCAATGGAGTTCACACAGAAACGGGACCTAAGAAGTGGCTGAAGCAGGCATCTATTATACTTTTTAGACAAACGATAACTTTGTGAGGAATCACAGGACAAAGAGACGTAGGTTTGGGGTGCTTAATTAGTGAAGAATCTAAACAGGCTTGGGCTTGGGGAAGTAAAATTTTAAAGTAACAAGGTTTGTTTAAAAGGCTTCTCGGCCCTAAATTCTCGATCTCTGGTGATGAGGGTGTCCTTCTACCTCCAGATGCAGGAAGTATACCTTTCATATGAGAGATTTATTTCCTGATTTCAGGGAGACCGAGGGGCGGGTCAACCTCTTCCATTGGTTGTTTCTTAAGTAACTTTAATCCAAAATAAGTATGCCATTGAGGCACATTTTGGAACGGGCTGCCCTGGGCCCCAACAGCTGGCTTATACCCGGAGGATAGGATATCATTTGAACTTGGAATTTGTTGGAAGGATAAGTTTGCTGGGTTCTAGTTGTTTCTTGGATTTTTAAAAATTTATTTATTTATTCATTTACTTATTTTTGGCTGGGTTGGGTCTTCGTTGCTGCGCGTGGGCTTTCTCTGGTTGCGGCGAGCGGGGGCTACTCTTTGTTGCGGTGCTTGGGCTTCTCATTGCAGTGGCTTCTCTTGTTGCGGAGCGCGGGCTCTAGGCACACAGGCTTCAGTAGTTGCAGCACGTGGGCTCAGTAATTGTGGCTCGTGGGCTCTAGAGCTCAGGCTCAGGAGTTGTGGCGCACGGGCCTAGTTGCTCCGCGGCATGTGGGATCTTCCCAGACCAGGGCTCGAACCTGTGTCCCCTGCATTGGGAGATGGATTCTTAACCACTGCACCACCAGGGAAGTCCCTGTTTCTTGGATTTTTATATGTATTTGCTTTTAGAAAATATCCTGTAATCAGATAACAGCTGATTAGGCAAAAATAGTTTGTATGTCTGATACCAGCATTTTTCCCCTCATTTTCTTGCCTTCAGAGCTATATGAAATAGGTTTGCCGTGAGTTTTCAGTTGGGAAAAATGAGTCGAGAGGGTGGATAATGAACTCAGCACGAATCGTAGACTCATTACAGAGTTTGCCTCCTCTGTTGCTGATTTAATGTTAGCATTCTTTCTTCGATATTACCTTTGCTCCACGGGGGTTCAGTGACCATATTTCTTTCTGGGATAATCATAATATCATCAGCTGACAGATAATTATCTTTCACATCAATACCTCCTCCTAGAAAATTCCCAAAGAACAACTGTGATATGGTTGGATGGCTGTGTAATTATTTTCCATGTTCAAAAGTAACTGCAAAGCAGTTGTAATAGCAAATTGCTTATTTACTGTTAGTTGAGAAGTCTTTTAAAATCTAACCTATTAAATATACACTAATACTTAAATACAAAGTTGTCTCAAACTTTTTTAAGAAAAGCAAGATAATTCAAAAACCAATCTGTTCCTCTTATCTAAATGAAAGCTGAAAGTGCACATAGATCTCATGACCAGCAATTCCACTCCTAGGAACACCTAACAGGAGTACACACATGAGTTCATCAAATGCTTATCCCTGAATGTTCAGAGTAGCGCT
Source organism: Leucopleurus acutus (assembly GCF_964270905.1). Taxonomy (NCBI): domain Eukaryota; kingdom Metazoa; phylum Chordata; class Mammalia; order Artiodactyla; family Delphinidae; genus Leucopleurus; species Leucopleurus acutus. Next base: position 66,996,767 of record NC_139151.1, read on the forward strand.
CTTCATAATAGGTTCAATTTGGAAACATTGTAAATGTCCATCCCTAGAAGAGATAGGTGGTGGTATAGTCCATTCAGTGGAGTACTCTACAGTGACAAGGATAGATGAACACCACAGCATGGATGGCTCTCTCACTGTAATGCTGCACAAGTAGGACTAAACACAGAGGAATCAGCACTATGTGATTCCACTTGTGAAACGTTCACAAAACCAGACAAGATTAACGTACAGTATTCTAGGATGAAGATTACTCTTGTGACATGGGGCGTTTGATTGTACTGAAAGGGAGCATGGATGGGGGGGGGGCTTCTGTTCTATTTCCTCATCTGGGTGCTGGTTACATGAATGTGTTCACTTTATAAAAATTAATCAGTCTGTAAACTTGTGATTTGTACACTTCTCTGAATGTATGTTCTACTTTAATTTTATGTAAAAAAGTTAATCCTAACAACTTTAAAACTCATACTTTGTTGAGATTGTTTCAGATGGTGGAGTTTCATAATGTGAATTCTTGAATACCTTCATTTTTGATACTTCCTGACATTGTACCTACGGGTCATCCATTCCGAATTAAAACTAATTAAATTATTTAGGGAATTCTAAGGGACAGTGGTGAACCAAAGGTGAGAGGGTGGGCATGGTCTGCCCCAGATGCAGGCATTAAGGAGGTTCATTGCAGAGAAGTTTATATGGCAAAACCATCTAAAAATGGTTGTCATTTTTATTATCACACTGTGCCCACAGTTCTAAACAATGCTATCAATAAAATATTCCTCAAAAAGGAAAAATCCTTTGTTGGCCTAAACCTTAAACAACTGGTAAAATTAGTGTTGGGCTTTTATTTCGTATATATATTTCATGTATATTTTATTTTGTATATATGTATAGACACACACATATATATATGCTTCAAACCAGCACACTTATATTGCTTATCCATTATGTTACTTATTCTTTAATAACACATGTGATTAAAGACTCAGTCTTATATTCTAGAGTAAGTTCTAACAGTTTGGAATCGTTGGAGCTGCAGTCCACACAGTGCTGCTGCTTCTGTGATTTGGAAATGGCCACAGTAGTTATGAAGACGAAAAAGTAGAACTAGAGTTATGTCATTCTCTGTTACCACTTTCAGAGTTTTTGTGTTTGAAGTTTAAAACGGTGAAACAGTGCTGATGATTACTGAAGATAATTTTGTCAAAGGAAGGGGGTCTTAAAAATGGTCCACTCTTAACTGTCAAATCTACTAGGTGTGCCGCTGCTATAGCACCAGTATTACTTAAGCGTGGAAACTCATAGAGGTGGAAACATAAAAGCTGTGAAAATTTTCTGCAATTTTGCTAACATCAAATTATGGTGAATGCCATTATAAACTTGGGTAACATTTTGAATTTGTATGTTTGTATGGATTATTTTGTATATTTCTATGCTTGCTTTAGATTTTAAGACTTGTAGTTTGTTTACATTGTAAATCTTTTGCTTGTCAAAAATACTGCCACTGCATTATGCTAAGTGAAATAAGTCAGACAAAAAGATAAATACTGTATGATATCGCTTATATGTGGAATCTAAAAAATACAACAAACTAGTGAATATAACAAAATATATTATAGAGATATAGAGAACAAACTAGTGGTTACCAGTATGGGGGTGGGGGGGGGCAATATAGGGGTGGCAGAGTGGGAGGTACAAACTATTGGGTATAAGTAAGATAGGCTCGAGGATGTACTGTACAACACAGGAGTGTAGCCAATATTTTGTAACAACTGTAAATGGAATGTAACCCTTAAAAATTGTATATAAAAAAATACTGCCACTGAAGTAAATAAAGTGAAAAATGGAGCATTGAAAGAAAAGAAAACATTGTGCCTAGGGAGTTGAGGTGCAATTCTTAAGAAACCTCCCTCCTGGTTAAGCTGATGTAATTTGAAGTTGATAGTTTTTAAAAAGTAACCCAATCCCATGTGCTCGCTCTCCTGTTGACTCCCCTGCACATTGCTAATTTCCCCATGCTCCTTCCCACACTCCACCCCTTATACCACAAACACCAGACTGTTTTTGATTGTTCACCAGTCCTTCACAACAACTTGATTACATCAAAATGAGTTTGTTTAAATTGCAGTATTAGTTAACAGTGTATTTATGGCCCATTAATTCCCATTTTCAAAGCAGGGAATTTTTAAAAATTGAATGTAAACAAAGTAGAAGTAATTTCTAATGGACCTTTCCTGTTCCACTTAACTTATTATTGCACTGTTGTTGGGAAGCATTCTAAATATTCATCAGTAGAGCACATGTTAAATTATGGTGCATCTGTATAATGGAATAATACGTAGCCACCAAAAAGTGTGGCTGTTCAGTTTTTTAAAGGGCTGTTCTTTTAAAAACTGGTATTCTATATCAGTACTATGTGAATTCTAAGAAGTATTTATTTATTTATAGCCAGGTTTAGAAGAATGCTACAGTTTGTGCAGAAAAGAGGGAATGTGTATGTTTGAATATCTAAATGCTAGATATCTCTAAAAGGACACTTGAGAAATAGAAAACACTGGTCATCTAGGGAGGTTGGCAAGTTCAGGGTAGAAATACAACGTACATCCTTTTTACAGTTTGATTTCTTTTTTTTTCCTTTCCACATGCATATTTTTACTTTTTTTTTTTTTTTTAAGTTAAACCTTGTTGGCACAAACTACATCATAACAGTAAGAGCATCAATCCCACAAAGAACATCACTGGTCATCCCACCCCCGCAAAACACCTGAGCCACTTCTCGGAGCTCTGTGTTCTCAGCTGGCGGCAGGACCCGCTCAAAGTTCTGAAAGGCCCTCTCTTAGTTCACAGCAGGTGATACCCGCCCTGGAAGGCTGGATGACAACCCAGTGTCAGAGCTCCTGTGTGCCTAGGATACACTAGTATCTTTCTGTACTGGAGGTTGGAGCCCACGTAGACTCACGGGCCTCTCTTCAGCCTTAAGGAGCTGAGATACAGATCTCAGGGTAAGACCTCCATCATTCCCCGCTAAACTGCTCTCTCATGGAGCTAAATGTCAAACCTTTGAATGTGAGCAAAAGGCACACCTGGGCATTTTAAATTATTTGCAATTTATGCCCCATAAAATTCCAAAAAACAAAATGTGAGGGAGCAGTACTAAATTTATGGATAATGTAAAACTGGACAAGTACAAGTAAAAGTAGAGTGGAATCCCATAACAGGAGCTGGACACTGGTTGTTAGTAGCTATTAGAAGTACCTAGAATAAGTTAATGACTATAGTTGAACACTTAATTTAACTTTGAATTTCTTGGCATATAAGAAAAGGGAATATAAAGTATATTGTCCTTTTATTTGAAGCCAGCATATCCGAAGTTTTGCCTAAGAAAATGGAGATTTTCCTGATACCCAATTCAAGAGGGAAATTGAAATGCAGATCCTTATTAAAAATATATATAGGCTGACTCAGGTCTTCATGGCGGTTAGTACCTGTCAAGGTATTAAAATTAGCTAGCCAAAACGTGCCACACCTCGCAAGAGATAGTCTCGTTGTATGTCAGATCCCCCTCTTTCTCTGCAGTCATCCCAGTAGCTCAAGTACCATGCCTCATCTGGAACTTCTTCCAGGCCTCCTGACACTCCTCACTCATCCATTCTCACTCTCTTCTCAAGTCTCCAAGCTGTGGTCAGGGGTGCCTTTCTGGATTGCAGATCTGATCCTAAACTGTCACTGACCCTATCCTATGTACTTAAAACTCGTATGTCCCTTGGTTTTAGGATGTAAGACCCTCCCCCGCTCCCCTCCACACACCCCCACCTCCCCAGCTACCCTCTCTCCTTGCTCTCTCTGTTCCAGCCTTGTTTCTGGCCGAGCGCCCTTTATACACTCTCTCTTACAGTATGATCCACCGACCCATGCCAGCGCTTCTCTCTTTGGATCTGAGCTGGGTCATCATCAGAAGCTTCCCTGACCCCAAGGGCTCCCTCCCCACTGTTTGTTCTCATGTCTCTGTGCCCATCTCAGGAGTGCTTATTTCTGTTGCGATGTCCCCACTCCTAAATCTTAAGCTGTGTGGACTCGTTGATCCCCAGCTCCACACCCAGTGCCTAGTGTGCAGGAAAGGGTCAGTAGATATTTGAGGGAAGGGGGCCGTCCGTCAGTGATCTAGCCGCTGAAGCAGCCTCCCAGCCTCCCTCTGCAGTGAACATTATACCACGCTGAGACACTTCTCCTTGAAGCTCAGCTCTGATCACCTCACTGCCTTGTGTCAACACTTCCAATAGGTCCCCATTTCCTACAGGACACAACCCATACCCCTACTTAGTCCTCCTCTACCTGGGCCCTTGTGGCATTTCCAAACTCATTCCTCCCTGTCTCCTTAGTCCTCACGGTGTAGCTAGAATGAAGCACTCCAGGCTGCTTCTGTGCAAGCGTTCTCTCAGCCCTTCTCCGCGTATTCAAATCTTAACCATCCTGAAAGTAAATACCCTTAATTGAAAATAATGCTTCCATTGTCCAAACTGAGTACCTTTGACATGGTACTTATTTTCTATCTAAATTAAAGCTATTTTCTGTACATCCCATATTGGCTTGTAGTCCTGTATTGTTTCTAGCATGAGCCTCACTAAGTAATCATAAATACGTTAAATGAGTGGGAACTTGTATTAATTATTTTGCATCTTTGTAAGCCAGTCTTTAGTAGGAACCATCTCCCCTCTGGGTGCTGTAATTTGTTAACGAGGTATCTGTTTTTACTTATATAACAAATGGCCAGTCAGCTACAGAATCTCCTGTTCTTTTAACTATATCTACAGATTAGTGAATATGAGTACGATTCATATACTGCTTTCTGCACATATTTCAGAGACCTCGTGAATGTCTTATTACAAGGATATATAGTATTCTATACTGAATACAAGAAAGTAAAATGAAACATACATATAGCATGTCATTATTTCAAGCATTCTCTTCAAAAAACTAGCATTCTCTTCAAAAAATAACTAGCATTCTCTTCAAAAAATAACCGATGAGCCATAGAACTTGTTTCTAGCGGGGCGTCACCTCACCACCTCTCTGAGCCACGCCGGCCCGCTACTGCCCTCCAGCCAGCATGGTGGAGGTCTTACCCGGATGGTTACTGCTTTGACTCCTGCGATGAGAGAGTAATCCCCACCTCCATCTCATTTCCAACAGGCGGATTTAAACTGCAGTATTCAAGATGATGCCGGGGCTTTTTACGGCGTGACCAGTCAGTATGAGAGTTCTGAGAATATGACAGTCACCTGTTCCACCAAAGTTTGCTCCTTTGGGAAGCAAGTAGTAGAAAAAGTAGAGGTAAGTTGGCCTCTGTATGCTGGAACCTTCATTCAGGGCGGCCTGTCGCCCTCCTTTAAAACTAAACCGGGGCAGAGGGTTTTATTTTTCTGGTGTCTTCTCCTTCCCCTCCCACTCCTACCCCCCCCCCCCACACACACACACCATTACTTCTAAGAAGGCAAAATGATTTGAAAGCAACTGAAAGAAAGAAGGCCAGGAGTAATCCCATGCCAGCCCTCCGACTGTCTGAAGTCAGCCCTGTGCTTGCCAGTGTGTCAGTCCTGCAGGTGGCCTTGGGATGGGGGGATGGAGGGGGGGCTGATATGGAATCTGTTAGAGATAGACCCTGCTGCCCAGTAGATGGTACCCCTCCCACCCCAGGTTCCAGGTTCAAGGGCACTTCCAGGCATCTTGATAACAACCAAGGTGGTCCTCAGCTGATTGGCACCTGCCTTCTAAAACCCTGATGCCTTGAGTTTGGTTTTGGCTTTTGCCATTTCCACTCCCTTCATCTTAATTGTTTTAAACATATTTCAGTACATACTGGGACCAAAAACCTATTTATGGCCTTTATAGTTCATGCCTCCCTCCCCTTCAAAAAATGGATGTTCATTTTACTGGGGTGGGTTGCTTTTTGTGAATAATGTTTGCAGGTGATTTCATTTAGAGTTGTGCTTTCCATTGTCTTCTACCCATCACCCAATTCATCCATGCTCAGTGAGTGGTGTTTATTCGCAGATGTCCAGGACCTCTCAGGTTCAGGAGCCCAACCTGACTTTGTGTTGAGGCGTGAGAGAGAGGATGCATTGGGTGGAGAGAGGGAGCAGGAGATGTTTTTCAAGACTTCGGGCTGAACAAGGCGGATTTGGGATGCTGCAGGCCCTTATAGCTTCCCGAGCACAGGATGGGCATCCTGAGAATGGTGTTAAGGAGGGTTATGCTGGTAGAGGAGGATGGAAGTAAGTTGACTAGATGGTAGCCGTAAACTTAGGTGTCATGAGCTTTACTAAAAGGGTGGTAGTGGAATTCAGGAAGACATTTTGAATGGTACTTAGAAACTGACTGGATATTAAAGAGGAGGAAGAGTCAAAGATCACATGTTTTATGCTTAGGAGGACAGTGTAGCCACCAGCAGAGATAAATAAATAAGATGTTCAACTGGAAATAGTCAGGGACGAATATAGCTGCAACACTAGGATTTGGGAGACAGGTAAAGACTGAAAATATCAATTGAGAATCCTGAGCATTAAGGATAATCAAAGCTGTGGGAATGGAGAGCTAGCTGCAGAGAGGGAATAGCAAGGAAAATAGGGATCAAGATTAAGTTTGGAGAGTGGCAGCCAGACCTAGGGTAGGTGGAAAGGGAGACATGAACAGAGAAGCCGAGGACAAAGAAGGGTGAGGGAGGGGGAAAACCAGCTCAAGGCAGTGTCTGGGAAGTCCAAGGAGAGGGTGGGTGAGAATGTGGCTGTGTAATGAGACACAGCTGGGAGACCTGGAGCCACATGACCTCCATCTCCCCTGAGAAGGAGGAAGCAAAGGTACCTGCTGGTGGTTGGGAGCACGGAAGGTTAGTGTTACTGTTGCTACCAAATGGCCAAGTTGTCAGGGCTTACCTGTAGATGGACTTCCTGCCTGGACAGGTACCTGTGAGAAACAATGAACCAGATAAGTAACTCAGTTTCCCAGATGTCAAACTATTCTTCAGTTCATCCTCAGGTAACATACCCAAATCTCTTTATAAGTTCAGGGAACAGGGAAAGGTTGTCTTCGACTGATGAAATCCCAGGCATTTTCATGGAGAACGTGCTGTGGTGTGGCAGGTGGAGTTTTGTAATTAAGCCTTTAATCTACTTGGAATATGTTTCTGCATTTGGTGTGAAATGAGAGTCTGCTTATATTTTCTTCCAAATAGATAGGCATTTGTGTCAAAGTCATTTATTAAATCATTTATTTTCCAACTGAGTGGATCTGTCCCCTTTAAGTTAACTGCATATACTGGGTGCTGTTCCTGGAGTCTGTTCTATTCCACCCTCTATTTATCTCTACATGTCCCAGTATTGTGTTGATTTGATTACAGTGGCTTTATAGCATGTTCTGATATCTGCTGGGGCAAGTCAATCTCACTGCTCTTCTTTTTCATATATTTTCTAGGCAGGTAGCCAGCATTTATTCTTCCAAACTATGAGAGCATTTTAAAAATGTAAAAAATGGGCTTCCCTGGTGGCACAGTGGTTGAGAGTCTGCCTGCCGATGCAGGGGACGCGGGATCATGCCCCGGTCCGGGAGGATCCCACGTGCCGCGGAGCGACTGGGCCCGTGAGCCATGGCCGGTGAGCCTGCACGTCCGGAGCCTGTGCTCCGCAGCGGGAGAGGCCACAACAGTGAGAGGCCCGCGTACCTCAAAAAATAATAATAATAATAAATAAATAAAAATAAAAATGTAAAGAAAAACAAAAATCTTGTTTGAGCAACCTAATCGTTTTTGGGGGTTTTGTTTTTTGGCCGCGGCATATAGGATCTTCCCGCGCCCCCTGCAGTGGAAGTGTGGAGTCTTAACCACTGGACTGCCAGGGAAGTCCTGAGCAACCTAATTGTAATTGCATTAGATTTAGATATTATTTGGGGACAGATTGATATGTTATTGATATTAAATCTTTCCAATTAAGGACCTATTTGCATTTCTATCTCATTTTATCTATTTTAATAAGATTTTAGTTTTCATATATAGGTTTATCCCTTTCTTGTTAAATATATCTCTAAATATTATATAATTTGTTAATACAGTTTTTCCAGTTTCCAGATTTTAATTACTAGAATAGAAGAAAGGTCCTAGTTTTTGCATATCTATATTCTATTTGGCCATCTTACCATATTCTCTTATTTATCTCCAGCGGGTTTTGCCCCCTAGATTCATGGGTTTTCTCTGTTGTATTATCTTAGCAGTAGCAAAAAGAGAAGACTTTATTTTATCTCCTCGTTTCCAATGTTCATGCCACTTTTATTATTATTACTATTATTATTTTCTCACCTTCTCTTCATTTGCTAAAACTTCCAACACAGTTGTAAAAAGAAATAAAAGAAATAGTGATGGTGAGTATCCTTGTATGGTTACTGATGTCAGTAGAAATAGTTTTGATGTTTTGACGTTTGGGATTAAACTTATTATTGGTTTTTATAAATAGTCTTTATTTTATATTGAAATTCTTTCTATTCCTATTTTACTTAAATTTTTTTATTAGTAATAGCTGCAATATTTTATCAGATGCCTTTTCAGCAACTCTTACTATGTGATTTTTCTCCAATTTGTTGACATCATGAGTGAACACATGTCCTGTGTATGAACCACCACAGCATTCCTGAAGAAAGTTCTACTTTGGATACTTTGATGCATTGTTTGCTATTTTACGTAAAATGTTTGCACCTCATAAGTGATATTAATCTATACTTTTCTTTTTTATAAACCATCAACTTTGGGTATTGAATATACATCAGTTTCATAAAAATAATTGGAATACCTATCTTTTTCTATGGTATAGCGTTGTTTGAATAACATTGAAAATAACTGTTCTTTAAAGATTATATAAAACTTAGCTGTGAAACCATTTGGTCTTTGGACCTTTTTCAGTGGTAGATTTCTAAATAGTTTTTAGTCATTTCCACAGTAATTGACCTATTGGAGTTTCCTACTTCTTTTTGGTTCAGTATTAGCAATTTGTATTTTGCTGGGAAATCATCCTGTCCTCTAGGTTTTCCTTTGCTTTTACTGATTGATTGGTTGGTTGATTGGTTGTTTGCCAAAGAGTTACATAAAGTAACCTCCTCTAAATCTTCTGAACAATAATGTAATTGTGGTTTTGTCTCTTTTCTTTCTTCTCCTTCTTAAGATTGTGAAGGGTTTATTTATTTTATTTTGTCTTTTTAAAGAACTAGTTCTTATATCCTGTCTACATTTTAAATTTCCTTTGCGGGACTTCCCTGGCAGTCCAGTGGTTACGACTTCGCCTTCCAATGCAGGGGGTGTGGGTTCGATCCCTGGTCAGGGAACTGGAATCCCACATGCTTCTTGTCCAAAAAACCAAAAACCATAAAACAGAAGGAATATTGTAACGGATTCAATAAAGACTTAAAAAAAAAAAAAAAGGTCCACATCAAAACAAAAAAAAAATCTTAGAAGAAATTTCCTTTGTATTGATTTGAGCTTTTATCTTTATTAATTTCCTATTCCTGGTTTTCACTGGTTTTGGTTTATTTTGTAGGGTTTATTAATTTTTTAAGATGTGTACTAAGTTCTATAACTTTTCATCTTTAATGATGAAGACATGAAGCTGCTTTCCTGCAAGTATAGCTTCATTGAGTCCCAAAAGTTTGATGTAAATATTTTCTTTTTCATTACGCTTTAGATAGCTTGTAATTTCTTTTTAAATTCCTCTTTGATCCAGAGTATCTAAGAGTGTCTCTCTTATTTCTAAGTGCTTCAGTGGGATCTTCAAACTGCATGTATATATTTTTTAAAAACCCCTTTTTTGAAAAAATTAAAGACATAACACAGTCAGGGGCTCATGATCAGTGTGAAGTAGTTTTTCCTAAAGAAGAGAAATTAGCTGCATTGGTTGTTGGCCTGTGAGGCCTTGTCACAGTAAAGAAGGATGTTCTATGGGCCCTTTGAAGAATTGTGACTGGCTGGGCTTGCTCTCACAGATCTCAAGGTAGAGAATCACTAAGCAGGCAGTTATATTTTTTTCTAACCTTTGCTGAAGAGCATCTATACAACTTTTCTTTAAAGCTGTCATCTTCCCAAGTTTAAAAAAAAAATTTCCAGAAAAATAATGGATTCTGAGTATGGTGTTAAGTTTGGAGATAGGATTTTTTTTAATGAAGTAAACTACATAAGTAGTGCAGCATATAGCAGGTGATTCATGTTGAAAACGTAAAATGCTTTTACAGGCAATAATATCTTTTTTATGTATTTTGAAGTCAAAGGTGTAAAAATGCTCAAATCCTTTTTCCCTCACAGACGGAATATGCAAGGTTTGAGAATGGCCGATTTGTATACCGAATAAACCGCTCCCCGATGTGTGAATATATGATCAATTTCATCCACAAGCTCAAACACTTACCAGAGAAATATATGATGAACAGTGTTTTGGAAAACTTCACAATTTTATTGGTAACTGTTTGTCTCTTTCAAGTTTTGTCAGACTCAGCCATGAGGCTGGTGGGGAAGATGGGCCTGGGAGGTGCTGGGGCTTGCGCCAAGGGGAACTGACTCGACTGTGGGGCTGGGCCCCAGGTGGTCAATCAGTAGTTGAATGCACACATCCATAGGGCAAACTTGGTTTGGCTCAAGTTTGTGGAAGAGATAGGGGTCTCACCTGGCCGGGCTTTCTAAGCTTAGCAGAACTGGAATTTGGGAAGGGAGGGTGAGGGTGATACAACTGGATTCTTAATTCTGGCTGCACATTAGCAAGACCTGGAGAATATCTAAACATCCCGATAGCAGGGCTGCATCCTAGATCAATTAAATCAGGATCTGAGGATAGGGCCCGGGCATGTGTATTTTCTAAGGTTTTCTAAGGTTCCCTGGGTAATTCCAGTATTAGCTAAGTGTGAGTCTCAGCAGCACCATGGTATACAAATCATACATGAGGCAAAAGCCGAGTCAGCAGGTTTGTGCTTCAAACATACCTAGACTCATTTCATGAAGGATTTACAAGGCCTTATTATTATAAGTAACATACATTAATATAGCAAAGTATAAACGCTCAGTACCAGGAGAAATGTAAACTAGAATACAGTCAGCGGCATAACCAGGGGCGGGGGGAGAATATTTATGGGCTGAAAAGTATGGTCAAACTTAATGGGCAGCTAAAGGGCAAGGAAGAAGCAATGATGCTCAAGGCCCACGATGGGAAAATTTTCTGGTTCCCCGGGCAATGCTTGGTGTGGTTTTTTCCCCCTAAATTAACTTTAAAACAGTTTCTCACGGGGACTTCATTTGGTTACTTAGGAAGGTTAATAAGTACAGGGCTCCTCTCAAGATATACCTATAAAATATGCAGTAATGGATTTCATAATGCGAATTTTTTAAAAATAACATTCCTTGATTAAACCAAAGGCAAAATGCCAAAACAAAATTTGGTGGAAACAATTTTACAAAAAGGGGCCGCAGGACAATATTGTGGTCAAATATTCAGCCCTCTGAAGGCCTACTTTGTTATTCTTTGTTACCAGGTTTAAGAACTAGAATACTTAGAGCAAGAATTCTTTACCTGGACTTTTTGGATTCAGTGGGACAGTGATTCTCAATCAGTGATGTGCTGGTTTAAAAAAAAAAAAAAAAAAGGCTCTCCCCTAGTTCCTTCCAAAGCCCTGATCCATAGCTTTTGCCCATTTCCATTGTTGCAAATACAGCTTCCATGGGCAATTTCAAGCTACCAATGTTTGTCCAGCCCACGAAATTCCTTCATATTTAACAATAACTTTCAGAGCTAGTAGGAGCCAGCTCTTGTATGCCACTGTAAAAAAAAAAAAAAAAAAAAAAAGATAAAAATCAAGCAATTAAAAACCTTCTGCATATCAAGATATTCATCCAGGAAGCTTTTAAAAATTCTGAAAGATGGGACCCAGAATCATGGTTTTTGTTTATTTTTACTGCTCCCCAGGTAGTTCTGGTGTGTAGCCAGGCTGAGACCCACTGCTATAGGGGATTGGTTAAGTGAGCCACAGGGAGCCTCGGAGTTCACAGACACGTGATTATGGGTATACAATTGGCAGACAGATAATTTTACATCTAATTTTCATTTATTCCAAGGAGAGAATCTCTGGATTCTCATATGTGTCCATGTCCCTCTGAAACTTGGAAACTAGCAGTCCAGGAGAAAGTTTGGAAAACATATTATAACTATTCATTAGTATCCTTTTTCTAATGGTCTTCGGTGAAAATTGAGCAGTTCAAGGTTTGGGGTGCTGGCAGGTACTTGTCATATAGGTGTTCTTTGTTGCTGTTTAAGAACAGATGGATCACCTTAGTGCTCAGATGACCGGAAGGTGTGTGTGGCATCCTGGTGTGGACGTTCAGTTGCCTCAGAAATTAACCAAAACTCTCTGAGTGGATGGCCACCCCCCCTCTTCTGGAGGGAGTCTTAGATGTTTCTTACAAACCAGTGAGACTGTTTCAGCACGTTAAGGAATATGTCCTCAGTCCCTAAAACCCGACTTCACGGCACAGCCAAGATAAATATGATCAGGGAAAGTTGTAAGTATCTATTACCCACAAAACCCGTGTAACTATATCAGTAATGCTCCCTTGGAACACATGACTGCCATCCATTTAACTTACCAGGTTAAATTAATTTTAAAACGTTCATTAAGCAACTATATACATCCCTTTGATATGAAGAATCAGAAGCAAATAAATATAGAATTAGTAGCAAATAAATATTTGCTAGAAATAATAGTTTTCTGTAGAAAAACTGAAATTAAGCCAGCACTCCTGGGCAATGAAAATGAAGTCATCTCACTGATAAACAGGAGAGATCATACTTTTCAGCACTTCCTCAGGTATAGGGACATGGCCAGAATGACAGTTGCTGGACACAGTTGCAGGTGTTTTACTAGGAACATTAGATACAAAACCTGTGTCACCACGGCCAGTTCCAGGCCTTACTGGCTGGTGGGCTAGACTCTGGTTTCGTCAGAATGATTCAGGAATTGAGGTGACCCTGTAGGTTTGGGGACTTAATGGTGGCAATCAGACTGAGGAAGACAGCGACTGAATTGTGGGCCAAGGATTTCGGTCATCATTTGAGGTCATATTCAGACATACAGGTTGCTAGAAACATTTTTTTTCCTTCCTCCTTCATCTCAAGCATGAAGCCTAAATAGGATATAGTCTTTCATAGAAAGTCTGCAAGAAGGTAAAATAGATCATAGAGGTTCCAGGCACAGTGCTGAATCTTTTGTAGATATATTATGAAATTCTCACTGCAGAACTGTGAAGTCATTTTTATCCCTATTTTATGAATAAGGAATGTTAGTCCTTCCTGAGGTCACAGAGCCAGTGATAGACGTAAATTAAGATTTGAACTGATGGAAAAGACACTTTGCAGGATGTCATGGTCATGGAATGAGAAGACTTGGGTTTAGGACTCAGCTCTACTTTATGACCTTGGGTAAGACATTTAAAATCTCCAGACCTCAGTTACCTCCGTTTACAAACAAAGTGCTCAAGTCTGCCCTCTCCACCTCAAAGGTTATTGAGAATGTTTGCATTGATTCGGCTAAGTTATGGAAAGGTTGTACTAGCTGCTGAAATACAGTGCAAATAAAACACAGGAAATCTGGGCCTTGTAGGGAGAACGAGGCGGGTAAATAGATGATGACGATGCAAGGCCATCATGGCTGCAGTAAACTTGTGAAACAGACATCATGGGAGCAGAGTAGTTGAACTGCCTGAGCAGGCACCTGTACTTGGAATGAGGTGGGGAATTCTCAGGGATGTTAATAGATGATATTTAAGTTGCCTGATGGACAAGCAGATATTTTTCAGATTTACCAAGAAAAGGCCCGTTCGGTGGGTGCATACTGACATGTCAGCTGCGGGGCTGTGGTGAACTAGACAGGTGGGACCAGGCATCCTGGTGTCTGGTGAGGGAGGCAGGCATTCATCAAGGACAGGGAGTCACAAAATGCATGTAATTCACCTGTGGGTGACGGCTGGTAGAGGTCGGTGCATGGTGACAAGAGAACGTGTAATAGGAGGTCAGGGAATGCTTCCCTGAGGAAGAAACAATTGAGAGGTGTCTCCAGATGGATAGAGAGGCAGAGAGGGTAGGGAAGAATACTGCACGTAGGTGGGAATGTGGTAGGAGGAGGACTGGAAACAGAGCAGTGCGGCTGGCCGGGTAGGACCGGCCAGAATGGGCCGCTCACTCTCATCCTTGTAGGATGAGAACAGGTTTTCTCTTCATCCTAAAGTTTAAAAGAGGCCATTCAGTTTTTAAGCAGGAGTGTGTTGTTGTCAGATTCATATTTCTTTCAAGGTTACTGTGACTACTGTGCACAGGTGAGACTGGTGCCCGGCAAGGGTGGCTGCTGGTGGAGGAGTCCAGGTCAGCTTTGCTGGTGCCTTGAGCTGTGGCAGGGGAAAAGGGAGATGGATTCAAGAACTCTTCAGGAGATAAAAGCAGCAGGACGCAGCATTTGTTTGGATATAGTGATGAGGGAGGGAAAGATTTCAGGGCTGGAAGACTTGGCATACTTGGAGTATTTGATCTGCAAGGGAAGTGGCAGGGAGTGAGACTAGAAAAGCAGGTGGGTACCAGTATTGAAAAAAAACTTTGTTACCCAGAAAAAAAAAAAATTAGATGATTCATCACTGTATCAATGCATTTATCTAGAGCAGCATGGCGTAACGGGTAAGAAAAAGGTCTTCAGATCCAGAAGATCTGGGTTTTTCGTTGATGTTAGTATAACCTTAAACAAATTAACCCCAAGCATCCTCCCTTGTCAAAGAGGGAGTGATATCGCACCTGCTCCTAGAGTTGTTGTAATATTATATGAGATACTTTCTGTAAAGCATTTAATACTGAGGAGGTGCATAGTAAGCACTGAACAGATGGTGGCTATTATTCTGTGAATTTCCATCCATTCAGCGAATACAGTGGACCCTTGAACAACAGGGGTTTGAACTGTGTGACTGTTCTTTTACTCCGCATATATTTCACTGAGTCCAGGCACTGCATGTTAACACAGTGGTGAGCAAGGCACTCACAGAGTTTTTGTCTCCCATTGGCTATCGTGAAACAAAATTTAGTAGAGGTTTAGGAATAAGATAGGAGACAGTCCCTAGGATAAATGACTGTCCCATAGAACTGAATTACAGAAAATTCTCTGTGTTGTAAAAAAAATTGCACCATCACCCCCCAAAAAAACAAAACAGAACAAAAACCCCACACTAATTCTTGTGGTGTCTTCTTAGGCTCTCTGAGTGAGACCTAATCTGTAAGGTCTTTCTTACATATGGTAACTAAGCTTAAATAGGATTTAAGTCAGACCTGTAATATCCTGAGTTTTTGCTGGAGGGGGCGGAGGGAGGCTGGGCAGATCTCTGAACAATCCACTTTTTGAACACTGGACTCCATATTCCTTTCCAAGTAAATCGTAGTCATCATGGCACAGATGGAATATGTTTTCATTCATGTGGTGTTTGATATATATATATATATATATATACACACACTTTAAAAAATATTTTATTGACGTATAGTTGATTTACAATGTGTTAATTTCTGCTGTACAGCAAAGTGATTCAGTTATACCTATATATATTGTACATTCTGTTTCATATTCTTTTACATTTATACTTTTTTTTTTTAAACAGGTGGTAACAAACAGGGATACACAAGAAACTCTCCTGTGCATGGCCTGTGTATTTGAAGTTTCAAATAGTGAACATGGAGCACAGCATCATATTTACAGGCTTGTAAAGGACTAACCGTGGTTATTTATATATATAGATATCTGTATATACACACACACATATGTGCACACACACACACACTCTCTCCATGATCGAACGACTGACTGTAAACCTCACCACACAGGGGTGCTGCCCTGGCCCTGAGGTCACCCCAACTTTTCTAAATCCTGTTTGAGTGAAGTCATTTTTTCATGTGTTCATACTCATTATAGCTGTGAAGTTCTGGTACAGTTGTAAAAAGAGAAATCAAGTTGTTTCTGTGTGTTATTCAGATCCACAGCCCACAATTCCTCAGAAAGGTGAACCTTAAGAACCCAAGTCTCTGTCTGCAGAGACCTGTTTCTCGTTGTGGTAGAAAAAAAAATTAAGACAGAGCATTTACCATTGGACATTTACAGCCTTTATACAAATGTATTTAGTGTTTTTTTTTTCCAACATAAAATTCTTGTTTTAAGATACAAGTAAAATTAATCTTTAAATATAAATGTAAATTAGTACACAAAACTAAGAATCTTTAGACTTATCTTTGTAACAAATTAGGGTGGAAGTTATGAAAGAATGTAATTCACTAAATTATTTTTTAAATGAAACTTTTCCTTCTTTTTGAAACCAAATGTTAAAATATAGCCTTAAGAAATGCTTGGTAGAAATATCCTAATGAGACAAATTTGTACTTTTTTCCTCGAGGTTAAAACTAATCTCCTAATCCATTAAACTCTTGAAACAGCTATTACAGAGGAAGAAAACTTCACCCCTTATCCTTAACATATATAGTATATTTAAAAAATATAAAATTGTATTGTACTAATGTGATGATTATTTAATGAAAAAGAAAAGATGGCTCTTTTTGCAATAAGTAGATAAATACTGAAAATCTAAACTTACAATGTTTATAGTCTTGTGTGTGCAGTTATATTTTATATGGACAACCAAATTTTTTATTAAGATGAGTAAATATTTGAACCACTGAAATTTAATAACAAAAATTTAAAATTGGCATGAATACTGCACTGTGAGCTGCAAGTTATAGAAAACCCTGTGGCTGGGAGAAATTTCATCAACCAAACTCATAAAAGGCTCATCAGTTTTAGGATCTCTGCTCCCCAGAAAATCACAAGCGTGCTCACCAGCCTGTGGGTAAATTATTTCTGGTGATCCAATATGCATATTAACCTGCCGTAACTATATGTGTACGTGTGTGTTTGTGTGTACATATATACACATATACATATATAGTTATTCAACACATATTTATTGAACATCTATTCAGTGTCACTCAGTTTTCTAGGTGCTGATATGTGTGTATTTCTCAGTCTGTGTCCGTAGATCTAGGTGTATTCGCTAAGGACACGCGTTTCCTTGACATCTCTCAATAAGTCACAATGCTTATTTGACTGAGGTTGAAGAGGGTCAGCTATCTATCTCTGCCCTTTCCAAACAGGCACATTTGGGAGGTTTTCTTCCTAGGAGGAATTCAACTTTCCAACCCAAATATTCCAAAGCATTGTCCAGGCAGTCTGTTTGATGTGGCCACACGTCTTGGGTTATTTCCATAAGTGCTTCATTGGGAAGGGGACAGGGCATACTCCCCAACTTCCTGGAGGAAAGTGACGTTTTTTATAATTGTCAGGAATAGGTTAACACTATTAGAACATAAAATGTTTTGTAAGTTGTGAAACATGTCAAGACTTTTACGTCAAGCCAGAAAATGAAAACTTTGTTCTGTCACATTCAAATAACCTACACACCCACTTCCCTGTCCCACCACCTGCTCTGACCCTGCTTATATATTGATTAGTATCTGGTGGTCATGAGGGTGTGGCTGGCTCATGGCAAACAGAAGAAACAAGCCTGACCTCTCCCAAACCCATGACCCTGGTCACTGGGAAGACCAAAGGAGAGAGCGCAGAACTTTCCCCTTTTGGAACACACATCCCTTACGTAAGCCAGTAGCATGGTGTGTATCTTCCCTACGTAAAGAGACTACAGTTTGTTCCCTGATTCCAGGTGGACCTTTGAAGAATTGCCCTAGTGGCCCACCCTTCTATCTGGTCTTCAGCCCAAGCATTAAGCTTCTTCCTTGGTCATATATTTATGACTTCTCTTGGTCACCCCTCTTAGGGATGCTTCTTTGGCTCCCATCTCCTGTGTCTTTACTCAAGGTGTTACCCCCAGTCTCTCAGGACCAAGGGGCGCAAATGATCTTATGTGGCTAAAAACCACGCCATCCCAGAACTTCAGGGCAAGAGGTATTTGGTTCACGCTTTCTCCCAGGAATGGGGCTCTTCGGTACTGCCAGGAGGGCTCTGAGGATTTACTTTTTTCAAAGCGCAAATAGATCGAGACCCAAGAATACCAGCTAGAGGGTAGTTCTTTTGGCTGCAGAGAAGGGCATACCCTGGTCTGCTGAACTCACAGAGTTAGGCTGGGCCCTCTGATGCTTGCCTCTTCCTCCAAATGCCTTTGTAGTTGAGTTTGGGGGTTTACATGGATGAACTTGAGGATTGCTCTTTGCTCTTAAAACAAGTTTACTTCTTGTCTTGTCCTTCTAAAGATTTCTCCAGGGCAGATATTCTCCCTGTCTTAACCACTGGTCCAACCTCTTAGCCCTTTCTCTGTCACTCCCAAATTAGACCCTGGGATTAGATTTGTGTTAGAACATCGAATCCAAGTCTGTTTTTGGTCCTTCACCCTTTATGGCAGAGTCTCCTCCCTTCGTAAAGCTTTCTGTACCATAAAGAAGCCTTTCCAGAGCTCTGTCCTCACTGCTCTTTTCTGGGTGCTCTATCTCCTGATTGACCCTCCACTACCAGGATCGATTCAGGGACATCTTGTGCTTTTATTGGAGAGTTCAGAGGCCACTTTCCGCAGCCTAAATAGGGAGAAGCTTGAAGAACTGGGCTTTGGTCTCTTGGTATTCATTTTCATCTTAGCAAGAGACCTAAATAAAGTTGGGGCTTTTCCAAAACATGTCCTAGAATCCCAGAACGTCTAAGCTACCTTAGACCTGGATTTCTCAACCCTTTCTCGACACTGTTGACACTTGGACCAGATAATTCTCTGTGGTGCAGGGCTGTCCTGTGCACTGTAGGAGGGTTAGCAGCATCCCTGGCCTCTGCCCACTAGATACACCTTTCCGCAGTTGTCACAACCCAAAACGTCTCCAGACATTGCCAAATGTGCCATGGGGCACAGAACTGCCCCTGGTTGAGAACCGCTGCCCTGCATCTGACAGGTCACAAATGCCATATTTGAGGTTTTCTTTCTCCTTCCATTTTACCCTGAGAAAGCTTCTCTCTTGGGAGCCTTGTCTCAGGCCATCAAGAGACAGGTAGGAATATTACTCAAATGATATTCTGTCCAAGTTTCAGAACTTCTATTTCACAACAGAATCTTTCTGCTACAAGTATTCTTTCCTTCCTCCCTGGGAAAGTTGGGGACAGCTGGCCACCATCATCCCTATAATCAACTCACACCTATTTAAAGAGCATTTCTGATTGGCTCTTCGTTGCTTATTTTATCAGGTTAAAGAAAATCCCACCCATTTTTATGATTTCTCCTAAGGTTATAGTTCTCATTATCAAACCTTTAATCATTTCAATACATTTCCTCTGGTCTTCTACTTTTAGCCTTGCACTCATTGCTTTTTTGTAGAATTTACAGAGACCTCTGGGACATTTCATCTTTAAGGATGGTGGAGAGAGGGATTCATTTCGGAAGAGGGCTGATCGAATTTTCCTTTATCGAGCTTTAGGAAAGCACAGTCTTCAGGCATACCTCAGAGCTAGCGCGGGCTCAGTTCCAGAGCACCACAAGAAAGCAAATATCACAGTAAAGCGAGTCACACAGTGCATATAAAAGTTATGTTTACCCTATATTGTCGTCTATTAAGTGTGCAATAGTATTATGTCTAAAAAAAAATCAGTACACATACCTTAGTGAAAAAATATTGCTAAAAAATGCCGGAACAATTACAATAGAAACTTGAAGGTCACCATAAAAAATATGAAAATAATAAAAAAGTTGAATTATTCTTCCATTATTAATTATTGCGAGAATTATCAAAATGTGACACAGAGACGTGAAGTGAGCAAATGTTATTGGAAAGTGACGCTGGTAGACTCGTTTGCCTTAGGGTCGCCACAAACCTTCAATTTTTAAAAACTGCGATATCTGTGAAGCACAATAAAACGAGGTATGCCTGTGACCTCCATTTTGTAGCTGAGAAAGTTGAGGCCCAGAGGGGAGATGACTTGCCCAAAGTCACCCAGCTGGTCAGTGACAGATTAAGAGTAAGGCTCTGGGACTCCTGACACTTAATCCTTGGCCTCTTGGCGGGGGTCGTTCCTCTCTGGTGCTCAGGGCGGAAGAGAGAGGGAGGTTAAGACCCCCTTCCTCTGCCAGAGCAGCAGCATCTCCTGGTGGTGACGCTGCTTCTCTCCCTGGAGTGTCATGTCTGGGAGGCATGCGCGAGCAGATAGGAAAGCTGATGAGCCTTTTCCTTACCCTGAGGACAGTTCACCTGCCACAGGCTCTGAGTCAAATTTCTCTTCACAAAGCATCCCAGCAGCAAAGTCCCACGCTCGGACCAGCCAAAAAACAGCCCCCGTGCCCAGAACTTGGTGTTACAAACCCAAGTCTTCTTTAGGTCTCAAGACTCTAGTGGCTTTTGCAGTTTGTTTTTGTACAAACGTAAGTTATTTAAATCACACAAGATGACAGTCAACTTTTCAAACCAGGTACCGATAACTTGTATGATTTTTGTCTATGCTCTGGTACACTACACCTGTTCTAACGAAGGGTAGAACCAATTTTATGTGTTGGTGTTCACACCTGTGACATTAAGAGGATACGTCTGCATTGCTTCTTTCTTTCTGTTGATGTTTCTGTGGCAAAACCCTGCACATGTCATTTCTGAAAAGCCTTAAATCTTTGCGATGTTGCGTGTAGGGTTTGCAGTGCAGAAGGCTGCCTCAGAACTGTGAGCCCTTTTGTAAGCTGGAAGCATTTCTCTTACTACTGTTAACTTTTGTAGGAAGTTTTCAATTCAGAGCTGCCAAAGCGTTCAGTAAGCAGTGCCTTAGTGATACTTAGTCGTGCCGCCAGCCTTTTCTCACACCAGTTCTCGATGTCCCTTTACTGATCGGCGTGGTATTTAAAATAGAGCAAGCAAGCATTGTTTTCATTTCTGTTCTGTAAAAGCCCATTTTTCTCCAGTTCTATTGGAAACTGACTTCTTGGTCTGAAATCTGAAATGAACAGAAGTCAGTTCATTGACCACACTGTCAAATGTCTATACCAAAATGGAAGGTTTTGCAACTTCGTAGTTTACTATGAAAAGCAAATTGTATACTTCTAATGTTGCCTTTTAAATTCATGACCAAATACTTAGCTATTTGTGAATCTTCTGCACTCTAGCATGAAAGTGCCTTTGGTTTGAGATTCCAGCTTAGAAAAGTGCTGCCATAATCACGATAATTTGTAGAGAGACCAAAAATATTCTGAGATCACCGTAATGCCTTTGGTTTACTGGGATAGTAACCAACCACAGGCCTCCATTCACAAGAGCACGACGCGGACCCTGCCTGCTGCGCTGTCTGTCTGCCGTGGGGGAGCCCCTGCCACCCATGCCCCCGGGGCGCACAGCGGCAGGAGGGCCCCTAGGAACTGGTGTGTTTGTGCGCCGTGACCCCATGCGCCATCTCCGCCCGTCACCCAGCCCTGTGTCCGCCTGAGGGAACTTGCACACAGACCGCAGACTCTCGGCCGGTGGACACTTGTCCTTCTTGTGCTCATGTGCAGTCTGTGGAGGCCTGCCTTTCCACTCAGACGACAGCGCGCACTTCTGGTTTACGCAGTGATACCGTTCTGAAAGTTGGAAGCCTCAAACTGAGATGACAGTGCAGAACAAAAAATGGGTTAGGGTCATTACAATTGAAGTGTTCTTCTTAGGGCGAAAATGTTGACTCTGAGTGTTGTCTGAATGCGCTATGAGAAACTTCCAAAGAGCACCACTCACGATTCGGAATTTTCGAAGAATGTTCCAGCCCTCCAAAGGGCAACTCTTTAGAGTCCGTGCTGGCTTTTATCAAAACCTTGTGTAAATTGGGAAAATTGATAGAGGGGAGGAAAAGGAGTGAAAAGGATGAGAAGGCAAAAACACGAGCCAAACAAAAGCCAGGACAAAAAAGACTTTTCTTTACCAATATAGACTTTACAGTGACATTAGACATCTTTGAAAGTTAGCCTCTGAATGCGATGGTCCGTCTGTCTCTACCTGGTGTCTTTAAGAATACCCTCTTTGGGCTGTCTGAAATTTCAGGAGTGATTTCTATCCACACCAAGTTGTTGAGTATTCGTAGAAATTTCTACAAGAAACAAAAAAAGTTAAATGAAAAGGAAAATTGCTCAGCACAAGTTATAGTTAGCTGCTTGAATTCAGCCCCTCCCTGTCGTGGCAGGACTACACCACAACTTGGAAGAAATTAATCAAATGTTTGTTTTCCTGTTTCCCTTTTCAACTGTTACTGTGCTTTCTTTGGCAATAGTTTTCTCTCATTAACTCATTACTTATATCGTTAAGAATGAAGGTTTTGTGTTTAAAATTGCATTGCAAAGGATAGTTTCACTGAAGTCATGCACCATTAAATAAGATGAAATATTTGTCTTTATTGTTCTACTTCCTAAGCCGTAAACTTGTTTTATTCTCTGTGAATTTGCATTGAGTCTGTTATATGCCCCACTCCATCATTTTAGCATTTGAAATAGCATTTATGTTCCCTCTCGTTCATCAGGAAATGGGGGCAGATTCCAGGAGATTCCACCTCTATCATGTTGGCTCTCTTTTGTCTGCCTTCCAGTATGAAATTGTCTCCCCTTCCCCTTTTTCTGAAAGAGGCTGACAGAATCTAGGTGTAAATCAATTGGAAACCAGTCTCTGGTTTTCTCCCTCTCTCCTTCCCTCGGTCCCTCCCTCCTTCCCTCGGTCCCTCCCTCCTTCCTTCCTTCCTTCTCTTCTCTTTTTTGCATCAGTCATTTTCTGTGATTAGTTTCACTGTGTAAATTAGATATTAACTGCACTTCTTTAAAAAAAAAAACCATCTCCCTGTTACCTCCTTGAAAGAGTCACTTCTGTAGGCCTTTTTCAACAGGCTCATGACTGCAGATAAGGAAAAAAAAAAAAGTAAAAACAAAAACTATGTGCCTAAAAAAATGACAAAAAAAGTTTTGTAACATTTAAAAAAGAAACCTGAATAGCCTTTAATTCTTTAATATGCTTAAATTTTATGTAAATCGGTTTTTTGCCACGTGTGTTTGTTCACATTCTAAATGGCTTAATGGGATTCTCACAGTCTGTCTTCGTGTCACGTGTATGAAATGGGCTTGTGACGTAAGCGTTTCATCTGGTCAGTGGTTCCTTTGATATTGTACTGCTGCTGTGAGTGGGCTGGGGAGCCTGCCTTTAGGCAGTAAGGTTCCTCTTGGGTAGATTGGAGAGATGGGGGGATGGGGGCAAATTCTCACATATGTTTTCATAACCTGTTTGCAGAAACTTTGAAAAGGCGTTTGGTTAAACCTCTTGGCAGTACAGTATTCTTGTATTTGTTAACGTCTGTGTTTAGGTACTGGTACCTTTTTGTTTAAAAATGTTCTAAGTGTTGGCTTTAAAGTGAATTTATCTTTAGTATGATAGTTATATGAAAATTATAGGGTTTGTGTGCAGAGAATTTTTTTATAAAGTGCTTTGTAAAAAAAAAAAATGTATTCTAGCTTTCGCGGTACATATGTGTGATAACTGTAATATCCATGACAGTTAAGTGCAATTATTTCATCACTCTAAAAATGCTATTTTTGTGTCAGTTCCTGCAGGTGTTTTCATGTCTTTGCAAAGTGACACATTTTGATGCCTTCTTGATAAAGTGGTAGACATTTTGTAGCTTTCTAGAAACTTTGTATTCATACGGTATCAATGAAAAATAAAGAAAATGAAAGTGTGGGTCACCTTTTTTATCTGCCAAAGTGTATGTTGTTGAAAATGAAAGGTGCTTTATGTGTTGTGGGTGAATGTATGAAGGACAGAGTAAAGGAGGTTGAAGCCATGATCCTTTTGATGGTGTCCACCAAGCTCAGTTATCCGAACATGACATGTTAATGTCTAGCAGGGTTTCTTTCTTCCTGTTTGTTTTTTTTTTAATAGAAGTATATTTGATTTACAATGTTGTGTTTCAGGTGTACAGCAAGGTGATTCAGTTATACATGCATATATATCTATTTTTTTCATATTCTTTTCCCTGATAGGTTATTACAACATATTGAGTATAGTTCCCTTTAGCAGGGTTTCTTAAAAACATCCACAGGTCAGTTGGTCTACCTGCCTGTCTGCCTGTCTCTCTTTAGTGTGTCATTAAAATTGTTAACCCGCCTTGCTGTGTGCATGCCAGGAACCAGGGGTATAGAAGTTGGTGCCTGCACGGTGCAGGCTGTAACCCCGCCCTGTCCTCGGGAGTGTGCAGCACACACAGGCACAACAAAGCCTTGGAGTCACTAAGTTTACTGATTCTCACAACAGTCCTGATGACAGTAATATTATTACCCCCCAGCCGATGCTCAGAACGGGCAGGTCGTCCAGAGTCGTGACTGGTGCGTGGTAGAGTCTTCAGCTGGTCACCCTGGCTCTGATGCCTTGACCCTTGGCCCCTGCGTTTTGGCTCACTGAGACTCCGTGGAAACAGCTCAAGGCTGGGGAGGAGAAATCTGGGGGCCGAGGGGCTTTCTTAAGCAACAATGACCTTAGGCCCTGACAGCAGGACCCAATGTACCCTGGGATCCTTCGGTTTGAACTAGGCCTTAGAAGGTCTTGCTTCTCCCCATTTCTATGAAATCTGAGGTACAGCCTGCCTCGAATCCCAAGAGGCACTGTGGGAGGGGGAACAGAGAAAAAATTAGCTTCCAGTTCCTTTGAAGAGGCATGTTTTTAGCGAGCTACAATTCAAGAGGAAGGCCATTGTCTCGTGAGCTGCTCGGGGCAGAGGGAAGGGGAACTGTGGGCCATTTTGCTGAGGCCCTGTTGATATGCCAGGTACCTTCACAGTCACGATTTCCTTTAACCCACATCCTCTTGAGTAAAGGAATCATTTCCGATTTTCCAATAAGGAAATTGAAGCCCAGAGAAGTTAAGTCCTTGTTAAGATCATAAAAGCTAATAAGTAGCAAGAATTTAGAGGTGGAAAAACCTCCTCCCTTGCAGTCCTGGCTCTGCTGCTGGCTGTGTGGCACTTTAGACCTCCACCACCTCCTCTAAAACCAGGTGTTTAACGCATCAAAAACATCCCTTATTAGTGCCTGCAGTTCCAGTCAACTTGAGTTCAGCAAAGAGAGTGACATGCTAGGTGACCCGACATCACTGAGGAAAGGGATTGAAGGCACACAGGGGAGGGAGAATAAGGCTTCTTGTAATATCGGGGAACAAGAAACTTCACTGGGAACCCCGATCATTTCTTCCTGCCTTACTACTGACAGAGATCCCTTTATCATAGCTACCACATACTGAAAGCTAAATTAGCTCCTGTTAAGTCATTGGTAAGCACCTGAACAATTCCAATTCAAAAAGCACAGTGTTGTGTTAGCTGGTGAAGCCTCAGAGTTTTTTTAATTGCCTTTGAAGACACTTTTGTTCTGTTTAATGCCCCATATGTCAGATTTATCTAGGTGGTTGTAACTAGCAAAGCCTCAGGCTGCTAGAAGCAATTACTAGAAGCAATGAGATGAGGTGGGGCAGATTGCGGGGAGGCGAGCACTTCATGTTGTGAGGCATCTGTTTCAAATGGGGCCTTAACATGGTCTTCAGGCAGAGGGGTGGACGGCTAGCCTAGAAGCTTCAGAGAAATCTGAGGTTCAGAGCTCTCAGTGTTCCCACCCAGGTGTTCCCACTCCATGTTTTCAGTATCCCACTCCGTATCTATTAGGGCCTGACAGGAGACTTGTGAGAGCTCTAAATCCAGCTTTATTTGTAATTTCTGGCTTGATTTTTAGCACAGTCTGCCCTTCAACTGCATGAGCTAAGGATTTCTTTAAATGCTGCCAGGGAGCTCTTTTACACCATGCCCTGAGTTGAGCCTGACATTTTCTTCCTTCTGTGCACCAATCGCACTTAGCAACAGCTAACCTATTAATACCACCAACCAATCATATTTAACACCACCCCAATCTCTCTAGCATGCTAGAGATTGCATAAGGTAGTGCATCCCTTTCCTTGTGGACCCAGTGCCAATTTACGACAGGTGACAGTCTTAAGTTATTGTGCTGCTACAACATTCCAGTGGACCAACTATCTTAGTTTAGGCTCCCCCAGAAGCAGACCCTGAAAAAAGACTTGAGGGTGAACAGTTTATTTGGGAGTCTTAATAAAGATGTCACTTCACGTGATGAAAGGTTAAATTCACCGCAAAGATGAAATAATTGTAAATTGATATGCTCTTAATAAAACTACCTTAACACTCTTAAGTGAGAGAACTGCAAGGAAAAATACATAAGCCATGCGATGCTTTCAGCAGTTGATGGAACAAGCAGACACATTCCAGGAAATATGTAGAAAAATCGAAGTACTAATTGTGTACGATGTGTCCCAAAATTGTCATTCATATGAAAACCGTACACTTGCAAATTAAGCAAGTGTCAGCATATTCCAAAGGATTGCTGCAAAGCTGCTCAATATTCTCTGACCTCAAAGCAATTAAGGTAGAATCAATTTTAAAAGGATCTTTGGAAAAGCTCTCATATATTTAGGAATTAATAAATATTTCTAATTAACACATGAGAAAAGTCACAGAAGTTAAATATTGAAAACTGTATATGAAAGAAATACTATCTACTAAAATGTGTGGAATGCAGCTAAAGCAGTATTTAGAGGATACTAGACTAACATGCGGAGAATCGTCCATACTAGATAAGAAAAAAGACCAAAAATTAATGAGATAGGCATTCCATTCATGAAGTTAAAAGGACCAAAATAAGGAACACACACACACACACACACACAAGGAAGGAACTGTTAAAGCGCAAAGTAATGAAATAGAAAAATGAACACAATAGAGAAGATCAACAAAGTCAAAACTTGGTTTTTCAGAAATACAATCTATAAACCCTAACAAGACTGATAAAAGAGGGAGAGAGAACCAAACCAACCAACTGAATAAACAAAAAGTAACAGGAATGAAAATAGTTATCACTACAGATCCCACAGATATTAATAAAAGTATAATAAAATAGATAATTAAAATATACTGTTATAAACTTTATGCCAATGAATTTGTAAGTATAGATACAAAGAATAAATTCTTAGAAAACTGTAACTTATGAAAGTTGCTTCACAAAGAAGTAGGAAACCTGAATAGAGTAGTCTTAACAACCATTAAAGTTAATGAAACAGTAGTTCCCAATAAAGTTAATGAAACAGTAGTTCTTAACAACCATTAAAGTTAATGAAACAGTAGTTCCCAAACAGTAGTTAATGAAACAGTAGTTCCCAACAGTAGTCTTAACAACCATTAAAGTTAATGAAACAGTAGTTCCCAAGTAGTTTCCCAAAGAAAAGTAGTTCTTTTCTCAAAAACTCAGGCCTACATGGTTTATTAGTGAGGTCTATCAAACTTCAAAGGGATAAGGTCCTGCAGTCTTACAGAAAATACTGCAGTGCATAGAACAAAGGGTATAATTCTGACCTTAGCTTAGGTCTTCTAGAAAGCAGAGCCTGAGGCAAGGACTAAGATACTAACACATACTGTACTTCATTTGGGAAACGTAAGCTCAGGGAAAAAATGAGAGAAAAATGGAAGTAAAACAAGGAGAATCCTATGAAACATGTGACGCATTACTGTCTTGACTGCCACTTCACAGTGAGTTGAAAGAGACCTATCAGGTCACTCAGCATGTGAAACTCTTGGCATGTGGACTTTTCTGGTAAGGTTTCCAGGAAGAAACAATGTTGTGGAGTAACCAATGGGAGATAAAAGGGAGTAATCTAGCTATCAGGTAACCTCCCATCTCTCAGTTCTCATTGGTCAATGTTCTTGCCACAGGGATGATTGACTGTCCCACTGGGTTGCATTATCCACCTCATAACAGCTGTTCAGGAATTCAGATCCCATGTCTTGTAATGCTGCGTCTCATTAAAGTCTGAAAGTGGAGGGAAATTCCACAATGTATGAGTTACAAGTCAAGGCAGGGAAAGAGGAGGCAGTCAAGGGTGTTTGAGAAGGTGCATAAAGTTTGTTTCTAAATATACTCCCCATTTTACTGTATGGCTAGCATACCAACAAGGACAGTACGAAAAAGGAAAAGTATAGGTTAATCTCACTCATGAGCATAAAATTAAAATATTAATTTGAGGATAGCCATGTATATAAAGCATAATGCATGATGACACAATGGGGTCCATCCCAGGAATGCAAGGTTGGTTTACGTTAGAAAATCAACCCATGTGATTCACATTAATAGATGAAAGGAGAAAAATCATAGATCATCTGAATAGAGGAAGATAGATGCATCTGAAAACACACAGTGTCCATTCATGATTTTTTTTAAACTTCTTAAATTAGAACTAGGAGAAAACACTCTGAACTGATAATGGGTATCTACAAAATAAATCAATAAGCTAAAAATGAAAGCATTCCTTTTGATACTTGGGAACGAGGCAACGATGCCTAAGTTTACCACTTTTACTCAGCCTACTGAGGTTCTACACAATGTTGTAAGGCTAGAATAAGAAACAAAATCCATAAGAATGGGAATCCAATCTGTCTTTATTCTTGGAAGATAAACTGGTATATGTAGAAAAGCCAAAAGAACAGATAGATTTATTACCAGAATTTGGAAGTAAGTTTATTATGTTGCTGGATACAAAACAATGTACCATGATAAAATGCATTTTTGTATTAATAGTAACATAGAAGATTTTTAATATACTGTTTGCTTGAAAACTATGAAGTGCTGAAGAATAAACCTCACAAAAGCTGTAAGAGATCTTTATGGAGAAAATTATAAAAGTGTTACTGAAAAACTTAAAAGAAGATCTAAATAAATGGACAGAGACAAATATTATGAGCTGGAAGACTCCATAATGTAAGGTTGTTAGGTCCACCAAATCTACAGATTAAATGCAGTCCAAGTGAAAATTTAATAATTTCCACCACCACTACCCTGCTCCCATTGTGTACATGGGAAGGTAAGTGATCAAAAATAGCTAAAAAATTTGAAGAATAAGAACAAGTTAGGAGTATGAGCTAGCTACCAATTTTCTCTCAGCTCCAAATCCATCCTTTGCCCTGCTTTGTGATAGTGGAGTTAATAGACCCTATAAACATTTCTTCTTTGCCAGCTGGACACAATGGTAAGCTTTACCAATAGAGAGCACTGGAGTTACACTGCAAGGCAATGGCGACAGGAAGGCGTTTCCCTTCTGGGGATCAGTCCTCCGTTATTGTTACTCTGCACAGGAGCCCAGCAGACCTTGTGGAGCAGCTCCAACTGTGTCTCTGGCAACTGTCTCTCCACCAGGTAGGCAGTTTCTACAGACTATCTTTATCCCAGGTATGGCCTATGGCCATGGTG
Organism: Leucopleurus acutus; assembly: GCF_964270905.1. Classification (NCBI taxonomy): domain Eukaryota; kingdom Metazoa; phylum Chordata; class Mammalia; order Artiodactyla; family Delphinidae; genus Leucopleurus; species Leucopleurus acutus. Next base: position 67,026,165 of record NC_139151.1, read on the forward strand.
GACAATTTCTACACACCAGCTCTGGCCCATGCCCCTGTCACGTTTCTTTGCTACTGGCAGGCTGCACATTCCCAACCTTTGGTTGGAAGGGCGTGGAATTCTCCTAAGTCCCTAGTTCCTTCATTGTCTACTCTTTTTCTTTTTTTAATTTATTTTATTGAAGTATAGTCGATTTACAATGTTGTGTCAATTTCGGCTATATAGCAGAGTGATTCAGTTTTATATATATATATATATATATATACACACACACACACACACACACACACACACATTCTTTCATATTCTTTTCCATTATGGTTTATCACAGGATATTGAATATACTTCCCTGTGCTATACAGTAGGACCTCGTTGTTTATCCATTCTCTATATAATAGTTTACAGCTATGTGAGTCTGTTTCTGTTTCACAGATAGGTTCATTTGTGTCGTATTTTGGATTCCACATGTAAATGATGTCTTATGATATTTGTCTTTCTCTTTCTGACTTCACTTAGTATGATAACCTCTAGGTCCATCCATGTTGCTGCAATTGATATTATTTCATTTTTTACGGCTGAGTAGTATTCCATTTTTCACCCTTTTTCACACTCTTTTTTAGCCTAGAGGTAGTTGATGCCTTTTTGCACTTGCTACTCCTGTACTCCTCTGAGTCTTCTTTTACCCCTTTTAGTAAACCGCTTTCTACGAGTTAACAATTCTTTATACTACATTTTCCCTGTTCAGGAATATGTGTGATTTCTGTGGCTGATATAGGGGACTAATCCTACCAAGGTATCAATATTTATTATAAAGCCCTAGTAAATAAGTCTGTGTGGTAATAATGCACAATTAGACAAACTAATCGATGGAATAGAATAGGGAGATTGGAAAAAGACCCAAGGTTATATAAAACATGACAGAAATGGTACATCAGATCAGTAGGTTAAGACTCTTTCAGACTCTTGCCTTTAGCTGAGGTGCTTTGTGTCTGTTTTGTGTTTGTGTGGTCCAGGAGCCAGCCAGAGATATGAACAGATAAAATTGGGGGACCCCCTCTCTGGCCCTTCCCTTCCAGGAATCCGTCCCCTCCTTTCGGCAGCTGTAGTTGCCCTGTACTCGATCTTCTTTTCTCATGGGCCAAAAAGATGGCTGCTTTTCCACCAGCACCACCACTGGCTTGCACAACACTCCCTGTACCTGGCCCCTCGGGCACAAAACAGCAGAAATAGGGAGCTCACTTCCTATCACTTCTCTCTCCACACATGGACTTCCCACCCAAATCCACCTGCTTCTTTTTACTCCCCGGTACTTTCAATGCTTCCATTTTGTACACGTCCATACAGTAAAAATCGTTTTTTTCTTTTGGTCAGGCTCCGCGCCCTGTGGGATCTTAGTTCCCCGACCAGGGATTGAACCCGCGCCCCCTGCTTTGGAAGTGCGGAGTCTTAACCACTGGACCGCCATGGAAGTCCCCATCTAGTAAAATCTTATTCAGTTACTACTGTAAGCAGAAGTCTGGCTGTGATATTTTCGGGGCAAGCAAGGTATGAAGATGCTTGTTTCTTTGCAGGTTTTGAGCTCTTCCAAGGGCTTCCCAACTCTGCTGTGAAATCAATATGACATCTAGTGGCTTGGTAAAGAAAGTTTGGACTGGTTTTAATCAGTTACATCTAGGTTTGGGGCTTCCCAGGTGTGGAGGTGAGGGTGGGGTGTCAGTGGTTACAATATGTTTTAATAATTGATTTTTAAGGAATAGTTACTAGAAAACAATAACAACTAATATACCTAAAGACCTGGACTTCAATCTGCTCATTAATAGGAAAGAAAGACAGGGGGATGATAGGGATGGGAAAGGAAAGGAATGAAATAGGAAAGAAGAGGAAGAAAAAGGAGAAGCTTGGGGTGAAGAGAAGGATGCAGGTTGAGGAGAAATGAGAAGAGAGAAGGGGATGGTGTGGGCAATGGATGTTCCAGGAAGACAAAGCAAGACTGAGAGCCTAGAATTAGGAAGTAAGTGACAGAACAAGGACAAGGCAGTAGCAGGAAATGCGGTTTATGAGTGGTCTGGCTTGGGAAAGACCTTTCATTTCATGGGGCAGAATTTACATTGTATCCAGTAGGCAACAGGCACTCATCTGAGTTTGTAACCATCAAGGGCGTCTCTGCCCCAGGCCTGTCTGCGCTCAGATCCACTCCTTGCCTTTTACCTCCTCTGAAATGCAACCTTGTTGGTTGTCTTCTCCAGGCACCTCTGCCAGCAGCAGAGTGTGGCCAGTGCAAGGTCCTGGTGGAAGGGAGAAGCTGGCTCATTGCCCTCCCTTTCCGTTCCAGGGGGCGCCTCCAGCAGCAGAGACTATATTTCCTTCATGGCTCCAGCTCCCACTCGAGGGACCCCCAAGGGTTCCCGCTTCTAGTGATCTGATCTGGGGATCTAGGACCATCACCTTACCCCTTCGCTCTTTTATCCTAAAAGCTAGAGTGACTTTCTGTTCCTGCTCATCTTGGAGTTCAGCTTTTCAGTACCCTCACCACCAGTCCGCATCAAATTCCCTTTGTTGTAAATTTGGGTGGGCCAAAAGGTGCCTTCGGTTTTTAAGTAAAAATAAAAGACACATTTTTCATTTTCACCAAGAGCTTTATTGAACAACGTATTCACCCTTTTGTTCCACTACCTTCTGCCTTTTTTCAGGCAACTTCATAATTCCATCTTCCCAAAACTTTTTTTTTTTGAACAAAGAACTGTTCCAGGTGTCTTTTACAGTCTTCCAGGAAATTGAAATATTTTCTATTAAGAGAATTTGTAAAGACCGAAATAAATGGAAATCTGAAGGTGCAATGTCTAGTGAATACAGCAGATGAATCAGAACTTCCCAGCCACACTGTAACAGTTTTCACCTGCTCATCAAAGAAATACGCGGTCTTCCGTTATCCTGATGGAAGATTATGCATTTTCTGTTGACTAATTCCGGATGATTTTCCTCGAGTGCTGCTTTCAGTGGGTCTAATTGGGAGCAGTACTTGTTGGAATTAATCGTTTGGTTTTCCAGGAGGTGCTCATAATAGAGGACTCCCTTCCAATCCCACCACATACACAACATCCCCTTCTTTGGATGAAGACCGGCCTTTGGTGTGGTTGGTGGTGGTTCATTTCGCTTGCCCCGCGATCTCTTCCATTCCACATTATTGTACAGTATCCACTTTTCATCACATGTCACAATTTGTTTTAAAAGCGGAACGTTTTCATTATGTTTAAGTAGAGAATCGCATGCAGAAATATGGTCAAGAAGGGTTTTTTTGGTTAACTTATGTGGAACCCAAACACCAAAGCGATGAACGTAACCAAGCTGGTGCCAATGATTTTCAACGCTTGATTTGGTTATTTTGAGTATGTCGGCTATCTCCCGCGTGGTATAATGTTGACTGTTGTCAATTAATGTCTCGATTTGATCGCTGTCCACTTCAACTGGTCTACCTGGCCGTGGAGCATCGTCTAGTGAGAAATCTCCAGCACGAAACTTCGCAAACCTCTTTTGATACATTTGATCAGTCACAGCACCTTTTCCACACAATGCACAAATCGTTTTTTGCCTTTCAGTTGCATTTTTACCTTTCTTGAAATAAAAAGCTAAAAATGTTGCTTTTTTTTCTTCCATCTTCAATATTAAAATGGCTACACAAAAATTCACCAATTTTGATGTCTTTTTTTTAAAATGCACGCTGATATGACAGCTGTCACATACAATTTAACAAAATTGTTTCGAATAAAGTTAAAGACAACTAAGTGCTACTACAGCCATCTTATGGAAAAAACTGAACAAACCTTTTGGCCAACCCAATCCTTGAAGTGGTTTCTATTTTCCTAGTTAGTCCCTGACTCATACAGGTTGGGGGAGCACTTTCTCCCCACTGCTCTGGTTTTCATGGAGAGAGATTTTCTTCTAATTACTCTTGGCATCTTGCCTTACTCCTTACCTCCACCCATGGAAGTACATATACTAAATTATCTGGGTAGTGGATGACAGCAATTGGTTCCCATTCTCATTTGGGTGGATATCTCCTGGTGGAATTGGACAGTGAATTTGAGCATACTCTTTAGTTATAGGTATGCTCTGTCATCCAAGATAGCCTGTTCTGTAATCAGGTTGATGTTTGAATCTTCATCCGTCTGATTCCTGAGTCTGAGTTGGTGCCCAAGTCCAGGACAGGTGTGCTATATCTGTTTCTTTGTTGTTTTCAGGTTTTCTTTTTTGGGTTTTGTTTGTTTGTTTGTTTGGCTTCCTCAAACTCCAGCAGTAAGCAGAAGGAGATTAGATTTGTGCTACAACAACATTCTAACCAAAAGAAACTTACCCCACACCCACTCCGAGTCCGGCTTATTAGGGAAGGCCCTTTCCTCACCTCCTCTCCCCAGACATGTTCTACTAAATTTCAGGTCCTCTGGGAACTATGATGACTAGGACGTGGATCCAGAAGTTTAACGTCAGAGCAGGTAATAATGAGGTGTACCAGTTGTATGTGTGTCACACATGGAGCTGCACAGGGCCCCATCCTCCAAAGTGCCCATTGCCTGGTTTAAGACTCTCGTCCCAGTCTTGAAATTCTTAACTTTCTAACAAGGTGACTTGCATATTTCACTGGACCCCTCAGATTATGTAGCCTTTCCTGGTACTACCTGCCCTCCCTCTTGGGGTGCACCTTTTGGAGGGGTTGGGTAAGTCCTCGACATCCAAGCTCCTTGGGATTTGGAGGCTGGCAGCACTGCCAGAAGCAGCCTGGAGTTTTCCAGATGGACAGCAGAGGGCAGCAAACTGCCACTTAAGGGTTTCTCACCCAGGAGGGGTACGGTTTGAAGCCGACTTTCCGGAATGTTTACGGGCTACAGGGCTGCTTGTTTGTCTGCTTGTTTTTATCATTGAAAACCAGAAACTCTATGCTCTTGAGCCCCACCTTAGGTGCGGTGGCGCCTGGTATTTGCTACTCTGGTGAAACCCGTCCGAGTTGCGTTAGAGCAGCTCCTTTTACCTTGAAGGTACAAGCCTAGCGGCCGGGTGAGCAGTGCCCCGTGCCAGCTGCTCCTGTTAATGGCCAGACCTGCTATGAAGAGCCTTCCATGGGGTCCGGCATGGGGTCGCCCAGGGATTGCCTCTAATCCTTAGAACACGTCAGCTAGGTCTGTGTTTTCATCTGCATTTACTGGTGGGAAACTGGACTCAAAAATGTAACTTGATGTAATTTGTCCATGGTTACACAGCTATGAAGTGAGAAAATGTGGATTTGAACTCTGATCTACTGGGTTCAAAAAGGCATGCTCTTGGGGCTTCCCTGGTGGCGCAGTGGTTGAGAGTCTGCCTGGCGATGAAGGGGACACGGGTTTGTACCCCGGTCCGGGAAGATCCCACATGCCGCGAGCGGCTGGGCCCGTGAGCCATGGCCGCTGAGCCTGCGCGTCCGGAGCCTGTGCTCCGTCCGCAACGGGAGAGGTCACAACAGTGAGAGGCCCACGTACTGGAAAAAAAAAAAAAAAAAAAAAGGCATGCTCTTTACACAGGTTTATTCTGCCTCTACAAAATTTTTAAAAAGAGAATGCCATTTTTTTCTTGCCTTTGCTTTGTCAGGTGGAAACAAGTTCCCTCGGGCTATACCCCAGCTCTCTCCCAATCACAGAGAAGGCGTGCAAACAGGAAAACTCACAACCACCCAAGGTCTGTGACCTGGATTGCGTCTCTCATCAAGCAAAGAAAGAATTTTTAAAATTTCTCTTTTTTCTTTTTTTTTCTTTTTAAAGCAATAATCCAGCAGCTTACTCTGCTCTCTTCTGGAGTGCTGTCGTTCTAAGGAGAAACTCAGCATTGATTCAGCCCAGTGAAAACTGACTTTAGTGGACATTCGTTCACATTCCCAGTCAGCTTCTAACTGTTCTATATAAATGGATTACATTTAAAAGCTACTTAGAGGACTTTGTGCAACCACATAAGGCAGACCCCAAAGCACACAGGTGTCAAAATAAGACAGAGCTGAAATTTTTCATAGTCAATGGCAATGTTGTGGTCCAGCAAACACAAATGCACACCACGAGCAGGCAACAATCCTAAACATCAGAGGTGAGAGGCAGTGAGTGCCTCATTAATGGGCATTCACAATGAAACAACAAAACAAAAGAGAAAACCATCACTGTGCTCCTTTGCCCTTCTGAGGAGTGAGATTCGTTCGCCAGTGTGAAACTTAGCTTTGCCTTAGTAGCTGGAGGATGCAGGACTGAATGATCAAGGCTGGTAACAGTACAGGAGAAGAGTACCCTGCGGTGGCTAGGCGGAGGGCTCTAGAATCAGGATTCCAGCTCTGATTTATCACCGACTGGCGATGGGTCTTCGGGAAATTTACTCCATTTCTCTGAGCTTTTGTTTCTTTATCTGTCCAATAGTGGTGACCACATTTACCACTACAGTGTTGTGAAAAACGAATAAGATGATGGATGCCAAGTGTTGACCAGACTCACAAATGGGAGCTCTTATGTTATTCCCCTCCTCCAAGCTCAGTATTTGAAAGCAAATATTCTGCTCCAGCCAAAGAGGCTGCTGCATTTTGTTTGACTACCTTCTCCTGTGTCATGCTTTCTCTACGCCCTCTCAGATGCTTTCAGAAGAAAGGTATATATTTTAAATGTATAAACAACAACAAAATGAGGAAAAATGGCCCCCTTTTGGTCCCCATTGTCTTCTCTTTGGCCCTTTGGGTGGGGAGAGAGCAGATCTGGCCCTGAGTCACTGGCAGAAAGAGAAGACCCTGCTATTTATTTACCCCAGGGTGAAGCTGTCCAGGGACTCTCTTGAGGTTCCCAGAGGTAACACCCGAGAGGCGAGACCTGTTGTCACCCTCAACAGTTACCTCTGTGAATGTGGGAAGGGGCTTCTGCTAGGTCCCAGCGTGGGAGCCCCCAAGGGTGGGACCCTACACAGCGAACCTTCCAAGGACAATGCTGGACCCTCCCCTGCTGAGCTGGGCCATGGCCAAGAGGCCTTTTAGCAAAGGATTACAGGTCCAGATCGGATTGACTCTCTTCCGGATGGAACGCGAGTGTGGCTGGGAAAAGGTCTGAGCTGGTGAGATCGGGGCACTGCAGGGGCTTCTGGAAGAGAAGGAAACCCCTCCTCCAATGCCCCTTGGTTTGAACAAAATACCTCTCTGCAGCACAGTTTTGCCCCTCTTTTTCCTCTGCACCTAACAAAAGAAAGAAAATGCAGGAGGTCCTACTCCTGGGTGTCCCAAACCCTGAATCCAAACTCCTGCACAAGAATCAGCCTCATGCTGGGGTTCAGGGGAGGGGGGGCATACTTTTGAGGAAACCCAGGATTTTGACAGCTGTGACAGGCAGCAGATTGAGGTCACCGACAGCACCAGGTCTCTGTGACCAGGATGCCCAATACTGTCTGAAACTCCTTGGGATACTAAGTAGATGCACATATTTTAAAACTTGGAGCAAGATTTCAAAGGTGCTTTGTATGTTGTTCTGCAATTAAGCTAGAAGGCTCATCTCTATTTTGTAGCTGTGCCTATAGCTGTTTGTGAAGGGGGTCTGGAAAGCCAGATTTATCAAAGTAGTTACCACATTAAAACTGTAGAAACTGCCTCCAATCCTTTTTGACTGGATATGAAAATCAATAGATAAATGCAAAGGTAATTAAAATATTATCGCAAAAATGTAGATCAGGGTCAACTAGATCCAAGATAAGAACTTTGAAAGGGGATTTATGCAGAGGAAGGCGAGCTGTAAGATCACAGGGAGCTAAGGCATGGATTTCTAGATTCAGAGGTGAGATGTGTAAAGTACTGGGCTGGGTCCTGAATGCATCTACTCTCAAGGTATAGTCTGTGAGTCCCTGTCTGTCGGTGGGTGGCCTGGGGCAGAATGGGGTGTCTGATGAGGTCAAATCCAGGATGGGAAGGGGAACTTTAAGGCGGACTGAATTTCCCCTGCAGAGAGACTGCTATTTTCACCGATAGAGAAGGAGAATTTGAGAACTTGACCCTTGACTCTTCTCCTCCTGCTCTTTCTCCTTCCGCCTCTTTCTCCTCCCCCACCCTCTTCGAAGCTCCGAAGGGGTTTAAGTGGTGTTCGTACCCCCCCTTTGCCCCCTCAGCTCTGTGCCTACAGGCTCAGGAGCTGCCTCAAGTGGGAACTCAGAGTCCTTTCTTCTCTCTTGCCTTGGTCATTGTACCCCTCTCCCACCTCTAATTTAACCGTTTCTTCTTTTAATGCAAATTTTCTGAATTCCTATACCACAAGTACTCTTTTAAACTTGAACCTTTCCGCAGAACAGCCAAACCTGAGAATTCTTGGTGATCAGATGAAGTCCTTTAATGTGGAGTCTTGACCTCCTTGCCGTTCTTGCTGCCTTATTACTGACCCCCCTTTAGGCCTCACAGCTTACGTCTTAATACCACCCTGGGAGCCTGAAGATTTTCTTAAACCCCAGAAGAGAATTGCCATTGATTGAGCACTTACTCTAGAGACCAGAACTCTGCAGCCTCCCTGGAGGTATTGTCCCCACTGCATAGGATGTCTCATAGTGAAGGACTCAGTGTCACGTTCTCATGGTGTAGGACTTCAAGAAATCTTTAAAAGAAAAAGCAATCATTACAGTAGAGGTGGGAGGGGGTGCAGTACCCCAGCTTTTGGTTCTGGGCTGCTCTGGAGGCTGTGGTGATGATGAGGCTCCGCTGAGTTGGCGGGGGGGGGGGGGGCATGTCATCACTGCACTGTCAGCCTCTCCTTGATGGACTTGGCCCAGGAAGCCCTCCACCTGAAGCCCGGGCTGCAGCACCTCCATACTCCGCCCCCTGTGATCCCATCCAACCTGGAAGGATGATTCAGGGAGTAATTAACAAGCCAACTCCCCTGACATGGGCTGCGGCAAGTCCCAGCTGGTGTCTGCTGGCTTGGGGTCAGGGAGTAGCCCTGGCTGGTGCAGCCGCTGAACACCTGCAGGTCCCGGGATTGTCCCCAGCCCTCCCTCTCCTGCAATCTCACGCTGGATCTCGCGTTCCAGCTCAGATGCAGGGGAGAGAGATCAGACATAAAATTCTAGGGGCTGAAAATTCCTCCCACAAGGACATTCCCGGCCCCCACCCTTTCCAATGAAGCAGAAATTTTAACTCTTCGGGGCAAATTTTCAAAGCTGAGTAACTACCTGTTACACCCTTAAATCCTGTTATTTGTTAACAGCATTTGAATGAGTAACTTGCTCCCATTGCTTTGAAAATGTATCTTTTAATAGGTGAGCAGGGGAGATTAGAGATGAAAAGTACCTGTGCGGTGCCTTCCGTGATGCCAGAGGCTGTTCGGAACTGGCATTCCAAGGCTTGTGAAAATGACTTTCTTTAGAAGAATGTAGAAGGTGGGTGTCTTAAAGGGGAGAGGGGACAAAGAGGATATCCATGTGGTAGGAAAGATATGGTCAGAATGCTGACCATTCTGTGCTCCGTTCGAGGACTTATCCTGTGATCGCTAGTCTCAAAGGCAGACAAGTGTTACATGCTGCCCCTGGATTTTCTGGGCTGTTAGAGAGACAGGCCCTAGGCTTTCAGGGTAGAACAGGGGTGTCAATTGAAAGAAAAGCTTCTGAACCCCGCCCCCTCCCGGGGCTCTCCCTCTTGATCGCTCATGCAGAATGCCGCCTTCCTGCAGTGATGCCCAATAACCCCCGCGCACTCTCCCAGTGCTGAGCTTGGCTGTGGAAACCCTGGAACCAACAGGTGTCTTTGGTGATGCCCGAGGCCCTCCAAGATGGACACTTCTAAGCAACCTGCGGTCCTGCATCCCAGATGAGGACTGCAAAGCCATTCATGGAGGAGAGGTGCTCTCTGCAGCCAAAGAACGAGGCCAGAGAGCTCACTGTATACCTGAGACCCCACCAGGCTCTGAGCTCAGCTCAGAGCAAGAGGCAACACGGTGTGGTTCAGTGGTTTCTCCATATTGGCTGCACAGGAGAATCATGTGGGTTTTTAAAAAAAATCCTGTTGCTCAGGCACCCCTGTCCCCAACACACACACACACACAAACACACACACACGCATAGACACACACACACATACACAATACCCATTGCATCAGGGTCTCTGTAGGTAGGACCCAAACACCAAGCTTTTCAGGCAGTTCTCATAAGCAGCCAAGTTTGGGAACTAGTGACGTCAAATGGCTGAGATGGTTCTGAGACTCTGGGGCCCAGCGGGGAGAGAGAAGAAGGCTGACCAGCTTCTGTTTGGAAAAGGAGGTCAGTGTTCAAGCAGAGAGGACTTGGAATCCTCCTCCCTTTTCTATGAAAGTTGTGATGCCCTTTGATGGTAGAAATAGTTCCACTTCTTCCTTTGAAAGCTTAACTAGCTTAATTTTTTTTCTAGTAAACTTGACTTCGGAAGTCAAATGTTTTTATAAAAATTTTTGGAAATAATTTCAAACTTAACAGAAATTTCAAGAATGATACATATAACCCTTGTATACTTTTTATCCAGAAGCACTAATTGTTAATATTTACCATATCTGTTCACACACACACATATATATACACACATATACATTTCTATATATACCCATGCACACATATACAATCTCTGTATATGTTCATACACACATATATGATGTGCATTGTACATATTTTTTTCTGAACCATTTCAGGGTTAGTTGCATATATCATGCCCCTTCTCTATGCATTGTATGCCTTTATCTTTAATACTTCAGTGTTATTTCCCAAGACCATGGCTATTATTATCTCATATAAACACAATATAGTTATAAAATTCAGGAAATTTGACATCACTACAATACTATTGTCTAATCTACAGTCCATATTCCAATATTGCCAGTTGTTTCAATAATGTCTTTTACAGATTTCTTTTTTCCAATTCAGGGTTCAATCTAGATTCATACGTTGCATTTGTTTACAGCTCAAGCTTGCTGGTACAGGAGATTTACATTACAAATTTCTTACTATATAATATAACAACATAAGGAAGCTGTCATCTGATCTTATTTTTCATTCCCCAAATTCAAAAGTTTTTCATTAAAAATTTCCTCAAAGGTTAAAAATGAAAAAACTTCTCATGATTTTTCAAACCTTTAGTTCTTGAAGAACTCACAACATATTACCACATTTAATCTTTTCTCTCATAGCATGGATACAGCATTGTTGTTTAAAGGAAATTTCTCACAATAACTTTGTGAAGCATTACCCCTGGTAACGTCTTCTCAAGAGGTGGCCAAGAAATACGTGTTCAGTAAATGAATGAATGAATGAATGAATGATCTCTTGCTTGGATTACTGCAATAGACTCCTCACTGGTTTCTTGCTTACATCCTTCCCCATGTTTGTTTGTTTCTCAACCCAGCAACCAGAATGATCCTCTTAAAAACATTAATCAGAGTGTAGCCCTGTTCACACTCTGAACACCCTCTATGCCTTCCCAGCTCATTCAGAATAAGAGCCAGCATCTTCAAAATTACCTACAGGGCCCTGTGTGACAGGACCCCCATACCCATCTGCCCTCCCATTCTGATGTCATCTCTTACTATCCCTCTACTCCTTGGTCCCTCTGCTCCAGCCATCCTGGCATCCTTGTGGTTTCTTGAAAGTACAAGGCACACTCCTGCCTCAGGACCTTTGCACTTGCTTATAATTCTGTTCTCCCATCTATCTACCTAGCTTGTCCTTCACTTTGTTCACATTTTTAATGAGGTTAACCCCTCACCCCAATCCCTGCTCTGTTCTCTAGGAGGTCACTCCTCATGCATTTATCCCCCTTCTCCACATCTGAATGGGCTTTGGGGGCTGCACAGCATTCTTAGCCCACATATAGTTTATGGAAGATTGGGAACCCAAATTTCTAACTTCTCTCTAATCCCTGACTGCAAACCAGCAAATAGTTCTGGAACTCATCTCTTTATTGAAGTGTCTTGTCAAATGCAGTCAATGGCAAGTTTCTTGGAGCATAACCGTACTTCATTCCTTTACATATTGTCTCTGGCTGTTTTCATGCTACAGTGATGATAGACTTGAGTAGTTGCAAAAGAAACCGTATGGTCTGTAGAGCTGAAGATTATTATCTAGCTCTTTACAGAAAAGTTTGTTGACCCCTGCCTTAGACTTACAAATTCGTCAGCTCACAGTCTGCTTTCCAAATTATCTCCCGCCCACCTTTATTCAACTTTTTGCCATCCCTCCAGCTTGACTGCTGCGCTAATGCCACACATCTTAAATTTCTTTGTTTTGGTGATATTCTACTCCTGGCTCTGGTCAGGATAATTGACAACAGCTGATTGAAATCTCAGTGGTTTAACCTGACAAAAGTTTGTTGCTTGCTTACTGTAAAGTCTGAAGTTGGGTGGGCAACCACCCTCCATCTTGTAGCTGTCCCATCTGGAAGGCGTGGCCTCCAAAGTCACTCAGCAGTTTGGGAGGTGGAGGAAGAATTCTGTGCTCAACTGCCTTTCCTTCCATTGGCCAGACTAGTTACAAAACCCCAATCTCAACAAAAGGGGGCTTGGGATGTTTAGAGGACCATTTAAGTGTTTGATGAGTTTTAATCAGTCTTTGTAAGTTTGATCCTTTACCTCAAGCAAGATTAGAGCTAAATCATCCCCATAAGAGCCTCTTGGAGAGTCCCATAGAGTGGGAATCCACAGGCTATTCCAGAGAGCCTCGAAGTCTTTCTTCATATCTAGCTAAAGCAAGGAGATTCTTATATCTTGAGATTGCCTGATGCACAGGAGGAAATGATTCGATAAAAGGAAAGGGATGTGTGTGAAGTAAGGGGGGAGGTGGAGAAAAGACTTGTGAGACAGGGCTTCCCTGGTGGCACAGTGGTTAAGACTCCGCCTGCCAATGCAGGGGGCACGGGTTCAAGCCCTGGTCCAGGAAGATCCCACATCCCGAGGAGCAACTAAGCCTGTGCACCACAAATACCGAGCCTACGCTCTAGAGCTCGCGAGCCACAACTACTGAGCCTGTGCTCTAGAGCCCACAAGCCACAACTACTGAAGCCCGCGCGCCTAGAGCCCGTGCTCCGCAACAAGAGAAGCCACCGCAATGAGAATCCCGCGCACTGCAACGAAGAGTAGCCCCTGCTCGCCGCAACTAAAGAAAGCCCACGCGCAGCAACAAAGACCCAATGCAGCCAAAAACAAATAAATAAATTTAAAACAAAACAAAAAAAGACTTGTGAGAACGAAAGGGATACTTGAAGTCAAAAAGACGCGGGCAGCCAAAATGACTGACAGCCTTTAGAAGCCTGTTAACTGCAGTGCTTTTCAAACAGTGCAGTGTGAACGGGCACCATTTAAATCCAAGCTATCATTCTGACTACAAAGCTATTTACTTATTTCAATGTTACAATTTAATATAGTGAATCAAGCATTTTATGACTTGAAGTCACTTCAGAAGTCAGCTTTGATTTCCTCAAGTCATTGAAGGAGGATTCAGAGTTCATTTCTGCTTAATAGATCAAGGTAGCCAATTGCATTTTCTGTCAAAAGGAAATGTTTAGAGAGTGTTGTGGGGGAAGGCTGGGTTTTGGCCTGAGAGGTAGGAATGTAGGCAGTGTGCCCAGCTCTTTTTCTGACACTGTTCATAACCTTAAGAGGTCATATAACCTTCTAAAAACCTCAGTTTCTCCTCTGAAACAACCACCGCTTGCCTCCTTGGGCAAGTTGGATGATTAATAATGACACAGTGTTAACAAAGTTACTTTGAGGTCTTTTGATGAAAGACAGCCTATAAACTCTGCTAAAGAGTTACTGCCTTATTAAAGAAATGGCAGCATATAATACTGCACCAATAAATGCTGACAAAGGTAAATGTTCTCCATTCATCCTGACGAGGACAGGCTATTCATCTATTGAAAGTATAAGAGAGGGTGTGGCCCAAAGTTATAAAATTTTGTATTAATGTTGCCCAGAAAGATATTTTGGATCTGTGTCTTTATTATCACTTGAAGTATTAACTAATAGAACCAGCCATCTAGACTTATAATTACATAACAACTAATAATGAACGAAACAGGTATGCAGCACAGCTTTGTTCCTTGACTGGAGTATGAAAAGAATAACGAGGATTGTTATCCCAAAAGCTAAAATTCTGGGAAAACATGATAAAGCTATGAGAGAAATATGGAGCATTGTGTGGGGATTGCCTTTGCTGAGCATCCTGAAAAATTAGACAAGAAGGCCTATGTTGAGGCTACAGAGAGATTTCAGAGCTGTTATCTGTTGTTACTTCCTAGTATCCAGGTTTCTCATCAACTCAGCCAATCTACAGAGGCTTGAACGCGCCCGCGACCACGTTACCTGGGCGTTGTAGGTGATTTCTCTGGTTATGTGGAAAGAGCTAAGGAATATGAGTCCAAGAGACTATTAGCTCTGCCACTAACTGTGCAAAGTTGAGCAAACGACTTTCTAGGCCTCAGAAGCCTTATCTGTAAAATGAAGTCATTGAACTAATAATAAAATCACTGTTCACTGAACACATACTAAGTACCAGGCCTCCTGAGTAGGAGAAATGTCTACTTATCCATCCTTTCCATTTCCTTTTCACTGCTGCCCCCTTAATCCAGGCTCACAGGTTTCTCTCCTTTCCTCCATTCTTTCCCAGTCAGTCTTGTACATGACTTCCATGTACCTATTCCTAAACCACTACCTTGACTATCCCTTTCCCAGCTAAGAGGCTTTATTACCTACTCAACATAGTTCAAATCCATTGGCAGTCAAGATCCTCCATACTTGGCCTCAAACTTCTCCCATCTTCTCTCCCAGCCGTACTTCTATATAACCATGCCCTGTCTACTCCTGGAGACCATAGCAGGCATGCACTTTCTCACCTTCATGCCTCTTCTTAAGCTCTCCCCTTTGTCAGGAATGTGCTTCTCCCCTTCTCCACTGAGACAGTATCATCAAGGCCCAAGTCAAGTCTCTCCTTCTCCCAGCTCACGATGGCCCCTCTGAAATCAAAGCCCCCTGGCTTATTCACCAGCAGCTACACACGTCCTTGCTTTCTTGTAGTATCTCTTGCAATGTGGTTTTTACCATTTTATTTTTTTACTTTTATATTGTATTGAGCCTTTTGCTGGTTATGTTTTCTCTCTGGCTCTGCCATGAACCCTCAGCCTGGCACAGTGGAAGAGCACAGACATTGGAGTCAGACAGACGTGGGTATAATGCCAGTCCTCTTATTGACTAGATGTGTGACTTTGAGCAAGCCACTTAATCTGGAGCCTCAGATTCCTTATGTGTAAGATGGGGATAATAACAATATCACAAGATTGTTGTGAGAATCAAGTAAGACAATGTACATGAAATTGCCTAAGGGTTCACGGTTCATAGTTTTTCCCCTTCTTTTTGTGTCACATGGAGACTTAAAATAGCACGTTTTGAAAATCTATTGATTTGGTTTTGAAACATGTCTATTGTGAATTACGAGCCATGAAAGAACAGTCATAGGATAAATATAGACACCGATTTCTGCAATACACTTTTGCAAAAGGAAAAGAAAAGGAAGAAAATGCTCAGCGTCTAAAAATGGAGTGGAAGCTGAAAAAAGGAGTTTCAAGTAGTATCTGATGCTTTGGCTGTCCTTGGGGGCAGAGCTGTCAAGTCTGAGTTTTACTGCCCATTCAGGGACAGGGGCAAGGCCTTAAACGGAGACCCCTGCATGGAGTAAATAACTTTTAAAGGCACATTCTGGAAAATTCTTCCCACCAGCAAAAGGCTCTGGGTAAGAAAAAATATTTCCCTTCAGAGAAATTGTAACCTAAAGCCAACTATAACTAAAGGGTTTTACCCACAGGGGTTATTCAAATTTCACAGGTTCAAACTTATACTATCTGAGTGGAGGAGAAGGCCCTAACAATTCGACATGAAAAACGTCCTGAGCTGGTAACAAGGCTGGCAGAAGCCAATGCAAAACCCCCTTTGTAGACACACAAACCAGACTACACAGAAATCCCACCGTTAAACACCCTCAGAATCAGCCCACAATCGAAGATTATGAAGCGTACAAGGAAACAATCTCATAGGAAACAGTAGAAATAAGCAAACAACGAAGCAACAACAAAAGCAGCAGACTTAAACCACAGGTTAGGCCTTCCCTGGTGGCGCAGTGGTTGAGAGTCCGCCTGCCGATGCAGGGGACGCGGGTTTGTGCCCCGATCAGGGAGAATGCCACATGCCGCGGAGCGGCTGGGCCCGTGAGCCATGGCCGCTGAGCCTGCGCGTCCGGAGCCTGTGTGCCGCAACGGGAGAGGCCGCAACAGTGAGAGGCCCGCGTACCGCAAAAAACAAAACAAAACACAGGTTAGCAATATTTAGACTGCAATGGTTAGATCCAAGGAGCATCCCATCAGCCTGGGAAGCAATTCATTAACAGTGTAAGGCAATGCAGACAAATCCCAATTGAAAAATGGCTTGTATTCCACAAAGTTAATTTGAATATGATATTCAACTATCAGAATGGTATTTCCTTACAAAACATTGTTTTACCCATTAGATCACAAAAGCTTTGGAGCCCACAAGTCAGAAACTCTTGAGGACACAGTGGCACAATTTCTGGCGCAAATTTGTGCTCAATAAACATTAGTTAAATGAATTTATAAGTGAATGAATAAGGCAGCTAGATCTGACCCAAGTTCCAGGACTGCAGAGCCTGGGGCCTGGGGTTGTTGCTTTGTTGTTTGTTTATTACTGCTGTATCCTGTGAGATTGTTTCCTTGTGTGTTTCAGAATCTCTTGGAGAAGGAGAAACAAATTTTATTTTCTTTCCAAGGCACAAGCCCAGCTATCTGGAAACCTTGGAAGTACAGAGGTACAGCTTACGGGAGACACTCTCTACTTCCCCCTTCTGGCTTCTGGAGCTTTCCTCACTGGTCCTAAACCCATGGCTGCATGGATTCATCAAGGCCATCCTACTCCCATATGCCCTTTTGCCCTTAATGCCCACCTTTTCAGTGCCAGGGATCTTAGCTCCCTGGCCTTGGGAAAGCACCCAGACTGGGCTCAGGGGAAGATATGAACAGCTGTTAATCCCTTCCCACCCGCCCCCCCCACCACCCCCAGATGGCTCCACCTCTATGGGATGCTTAGTTCTCCAAGTCTCTAACTGGGATGGCAAAGTGAAATGAATGCATCCCAGCCACGTGGTCAGACTGGGGCTGAAAACCTGTGCCCAGGCCCACCTTCCTGAGAGCCCACCTTTGGGGGCATCTTCATTTATTCAATCATTCCACAAATATTTACTGAAAGCCTACTTCTGATCAAGGGCCTGGAGATGCAATGATGAACAAGACTGAAAATAGCTAGGCTCTCATGGAGTTTTCAAGGTAGAAGAGAAGACAGATAATAATAAAAGCATATACACGAACAAGATAAAAGCAGAGAGTGATAAATGCTATTTAAAAAACAAAAGGGGAAGAAGTGAAAGAAAGCAACCCTGCCTCCCTCCCACATTTTACCTCTGCCCTATCACCTCTGTTGAACCCAAAGTATTTTTTTTTAAGCTTCAGTTTCTTTTGAGCTGCCTGTCTTCGTGGCTGGGTCTGTCTCATAGGCCCAGGGGGAGGGGAGTGAGTATAGGGTGGTGTCAAATCTTGCAGAAGTGTCTTGGTCGCAGGATGATAACTACTATCACTCTATCTGATTCCTCTATGGTTCACTCACACACAGGAGCAAAGTTCTTTCTCTTTGTGAGTTTTGAGGTTCTACACATCAGTGGACTCTCTCTGCCTCGCTGTTAATTTCAACGAGAAAGGGAAGTTTTCCCACCTGTAACTTTTCCAAACAAAGGCGGTGCAGGAGTGGTGATCCAGGCAATGATTAAGCGCTCACAAGTAGAATGTGAGCATGCATTCATTTCTGCCCCAGCAGCCTGGGCTTCTTCCTGGAGACTGTTGACAAAGGAACTTGAGAAGGCAGAAAACCCTTTAAATAACAAGAGGACGCTCTGAAGTGAGGGAACAACGTTCTGCTGGTGATGGACAGCGGATCACTGTCCTTGGAGTCCAGGGATGATGAGAGACAGCTCAATCTGCACACAGAGCTCAGACAGCTGCTGAAAGAGCCCTGAGGGGAGCCACCTGCCTACTCCCCTCCTTTGGAGGATTGTTCTCCTAGAGAAGCTACCGCGCGTTTGCGGAGCTTTCCTGAAACTCCTTATCCTCTTGGAGGCTGAGCCCCCGGGGTGCGGAGGCTTCAATTGAACCAACGGCTCTCTTTGCAGCCTGAGCTGCTTCCCTGATCTCAGCAGCCCACAGATCTTAATGCCCTGGAAGAAAAAGTCTTTTATACTTGAAAACTCATAATGAGGAGAGGTTGCACTTTCCCCATGTGCAGAAGAGAAAAAAAAGATCCTTTTTTTTTTTTTAAAGGTTGTTCTTTTAGATTTTTTGTATGTGTTAATTCCAGGTCTTGTCCTGTATCTTTCTGGAGAATAAAAGAACCAAAAATTCAGTGGTCCTGTACCAGGACCACTTCTCCCTGTCTGCCTCCATCTCTCTCTCTGCATGTCTCTCTATGTCTCTGTACCTGTCTGTATTTCTCTCTGTCTCTGTCTCTCTGTCTCTCTGTCTCTCTCTCTCTCTCTCACACACGTCTCTCTATGTCTCTGTACCTGTCTGTATTTCTCTCTGTCTCTGTCTCTCTGTCTCTCTGTCTCTCTCTCTCTCTCTCACACACACACACCCACACACACACACTCTGTTGAACCCACAGTTTTTCTGCCAGTTCTATTTTATGTGTTGTCCCCTCCTCTCCACCCCACATCCCTGCCCAGCTCCACTCTCACCATCTCCCGCCAGGACTAGCACAGTAAGACTCCTAATATGCGTCCAGCTCTGTGGTCTCACGTCACTTTTTTTAACTTGAAGGGGAAATGTGGACTGAATATCAAGTTTCAAATGATTTCTACTTCTTAAATGTAGCATCATGAAGGGGATTTGGGATATATGATAAAGGAATTTTGTTGATTGAGAGTAGCCAAAATTCAAGAACTGTGGAAAATGCATAAGATGTTGGGTATGATTTGATAAAAATCCTTTGCATTCATGATTGTTCGCCTACAATGATAAACGAATGCTGTCAGAAACCATTCCAACTCAAACTTATGTGGGCATATACAGAAAACTCCATATTGATTATATAGATATATACTGGAATGATGGAAAATAGAAATCGTTTATATTTAATTTTATACTATATTTTACAAATGGAGAAGAGTAGCTTTAGACCTGGCAAAATCATCAAGCATTGATTGTGTTTGTTATACATAGGGCAATTGTGCAAGAATAAATAAATAGTTATATCTTTTAAAAAGTTAAACATTGATTTTCAAAAAAGACACATCATTTGGCAACTTTAGATCTATAAACAACATTAATTTGATTTCATTTGGTTCTCATCCATGTTGTTGCAGGAATCAGTAGCTCCTTCTTTTTTATTGCTGTGTGATACTTTATTGCATGGAAGTACCACAGTTGGTTTATCCATTCATCAGTTGAAGGACATTTGGGTTGTTTCTTTTTTCTTTTTTTTTGGTGATTACGAATAAAGCCATTATGAACATTTATGTGCAGTTATTTGTGTGAACATACCTTTTCATTTATCTTGAGTAAATACTAATGAGTGGAGTTGCTGTAGGAGAGTTCCAGTTTCTCCACATCCTTGTCAGCACTTGGTGTTGTCAGACTTTAAAATATCAAAAAAACAATTTGGTCATTCAAACAGGTGTGTATTGGTATCTAATTGTGATTTTAATTTGCATTTCCCTAATGATGACTGTTGCTGAGCATTTTTTTTTCATATGCTTATTTGCCTGCCATACCTAATTTTCTTTAGTAAAGTATCTTCAGATCTTTTGCTATTTTAAAAATTGGGTCGTTTGTTTTCCTTATATTATTATTATTATTATTATTTTTTTTTTTTTCGGTATGCGGGCCTCTCTCACTGTTGTGGCCTCTCCCGTTGCGGAGCACAGGCTCCGGACGCGCAGGCTCAGCGGCCATGGCTCACGGGCCTAGCCGCTCCGCAGCATGTGGGATCTTCCCGGACTGGGGCACGAACCTGTGTCCCCTGCATCGGCAGGCGGACTCTCAACCACCGCGCCACCAGGGAAGCCCTGTTTTTCTTATATTATTAAAAAAAAAAAATCCTCCTCACTGCCTTGGTTCATTATTATTATTGGTCAGTAGCTCCTTATTACCTACAGGATAGAATCCAAACACTGCTGAGGTGGCAGGCTCTGACTACCAAGGAGAAACTGGATAGATGCCACACAATGAGGACATGGAGGACCATGTCTGGAATCTAGGGGTTGCTTGGGGCACCTCTTAGTACTTCCACGTCCAGTAGTAATACTTAATGGAAAAGTGGGCAGAACCACTGAAGATTCAGACCCTTTCAAAATGAAAGTTGATGTCATCCTAGCAGGTAAAAAACCCACACCAGGTGATATGCTGACTGAGAGCAAAGGAAGGAAACATAGAATGAGTAACAGAGGAAGGAAGTTAAAAATTTCAACCCTTCCTGGTGATCAGCTACAGAGACAAGGACTGTCACCACTCTGCATGTTTTTTTCTTACATGTTTGCACAGTGTATACTTTTTTTAATGGAAGTATAGTTGACTTACAATGTTGTGTTAATTTCCGCTGTATAGCAAAGTGATTCAGTTATACATATATATACATTCTTTTTTATGTTCTTTTCCATTATGGTTCATCATAGGATATTGAATATAGTTCCCTGTGCTATACAGTAGGACCTTGTTGTTTATCCATTCTCTATATAACGGTTTGCATCTGCCAACCCCAAACTTCCAATACATCCCTCTCCCACCCCGCCTCCCCCTTGGCAACCACAAGTCTGTTCCCTATGTCTGTGAGTCTGTTTCTGTTTCATAGATAAGTTCATTTGTGTCAAATTTTAGATTCCACATATAAGTGACATCATACACACACATATATTTAACGCACACTTATTTCTTCTCTTTCTTTCTCTTCCTTCCCTTATAATTTATATGAGTATTGGTGGCAGTGGTAAACTTTAAAATTAATCTTTGGTTACAAAACATTCAGGTGGGACTGATAATCACATCACCCAGAGACAGATACTGTGACTGTTATCCACAAATGGACACCTTTACTTTTGGGATTTTGTGCCTTTCCTCTCTGGGAGAGGTAAAGTTGTCTTCATTTGTACAAAGGATCGTTGCGTTTTGTTAGGCAGAAGCATATAGCTCTGTATAGAAGTTCAAGTGTGTGTAGAAGGATATATGTGAATGATATATGTGAATGATGAGCGGCCAAGGGCGGGCTATGCTGGGTGCTCAGCTCTGACTTCTCTGCTCCAAACCCATCCTTCTAGTCTCAGCATTTTCATCCTGGAGCTGGGACTCTATCATTACTTTACTCCTTTGCCAGCGGCTCCCTGTTAGTTTCTGTGAATAAGGGGCCACTGAAAGGAGCTGGAAGGCAGGAAGGGGAAGAAAGGTCTTGCATCTTTCCGTGTTGGCTTCCTGCTCCTGTCAGAATCCTCTGAGCAATAGTTTGTCACCTTGCAGTGGCCTTCGGTCCCAGGTTTCAGGTTTTTGTTCATATTCCCACAATCAGCCTCATTGTACCCTCTTATAGAACCAGCACCCGCTAAGAACATCCTCTTCTCACAGGTGTGGGAACAGCTCTGTTGTGTCCACTCTCTAAGCTCTGGGGCTCTCAGGGCCAGATGAACAGGACCATCAGGTAGGGAGCACGTTCCTCACAGATCTGGGTCCCAGTTCTACAGGGTTCTTCCTAATGAATAATCCCAATCTCTTCCTCGTGTTTCCCGAGCTCTAAGTGTAGCATTGTTACCGACCCTCCCAGGTCAGTCCCCAACAAGGATCTCCTGCCCGCAGTCTCTCACACTAATAGAACAAGACCAAGTTCAGTTCAGAAGCGAAGGAAAGCTTTGTTCTTTGATCAAAGAACGGAGAGGGCCAATCTCGTCCTCCAGAGTACCCACTCTCCCAGGTAGGCCACGGGCGGGGCTGCTTTATACAGTTCCGGTCAGCGGAGTAGGGGGCGGAGCGCTAGGGGCAGACGCAGCTGTGCAGCTCACGCCCCTGATTGCCCAGCGGGGGGGGGCGGCGTCTCTGAACACCGCCCTGCCGCCGGCGCCATCTTGAACTGTGTCAAGTACAGCGCTTCTGCGCTTGGTCCCACGCTGAGGTGTCGGCGCAGCCGTTTCGCACTCAAGTGCCAGGTGCAAGGCCTCGGCACACGGTCCCCAACGAGCAAGTGAAACTAGATGAAGCACAGAGGAAAAAAGGTTAGACTTTATTTTATTACGCAGATTCTATTTTTATTTCCCAGGAATTGTTAATGGGCTTTGTCGGTGACAAATCCCTCGTCTGTCTTTTGTCCTGCTCCTCACGCTGGAGGGGCGCCGAGGAGCGCGGGTCCGTCTGTAACTGCTTCCGGGTGACTGGGGGCGTCGTCATAACCGCGGGTGGAGGAGCAGAGCTTCTCCCAGCTGCCTTTACACGTGCATCATTGTCACAGGCCTCCGCCCGGGCTGTTCGCATCCCTGAGCGACCCCCGTTTGGAGTTTTAGAAACTCTAAACTTTGGAGACCAAGGACACCAGACAGTTTAGGATGCATGGCCCAAGTGTTAGCAAGAGAATAATGGTCATGCGTTAAAATTTTTCCTACCAATGAAGGTTTCTTGGTCTTTGCCTGTAGGTACAAGTGTGCCCTGATGTCGAGACTCTGCCGTGGCTGAATATCCCTGGTCACACTTTTGTGGTTTTTCAGGAGAGAAGCTTTGGGTCAGAGAGAGGTTCACACGAGGAGTCAGGGGGGGTCTGTTGCCCCAGGTTGTCTCTCTGAGGTTGGGGGTCAGGGGCCCCCCTCACTCAAGTGTGATGCCCCCGTGGAGTGACCCCTGCAGCTTCAGGGCAGGATGGGTGGTAAGGATCACTGAGTGGGGTCCGGTCCTCTTAGGAGTGAGCTGATCTTCCGTGTTGCCAGTTTTCCGGGTGTTTAGGTTCACCCAGTCTCCGGTGGGGAAGGGGTGGAGGACCAGTGGGTGAAGGTCGGTGGGTGCAGGCAGCACCTGGTTACCATATTCCGTGAGGCCTTTCGTGGTTTCTCCTTCCTGGAGGGTATACTTGAGTTGTTCCATTTCAAGGGGGCTAATGTGTCCCTTCTCTTGGGCTTGGGAATAGGTCTATCATACATGAGTTCAAATGTATTTTGACTTATCTCTTGAGGTTAACTGTGTGCAAAGCAGGGCAATTGGGGGTAACTTAATCCAGGTTTCTTGAGTATCCTGGTATAGCTTGGCTAAGCTTGTTTTAAGGTCTGACTGGATCTCTCTACTTTCCTGGACAATTGGGGTCTACAGGCTGAGTGCAAGGTCCATTTTATGCTCAGGGCACTTGTTATCCCCTTTGTCACTTGAGACACCAATGCTGGGCCATTATCACTTTATAGGGATCTTGGGAGCCCAAACCTTCGGATTATCTCTTTCAGCAATACTTTAGCCACTGTGGCTGCCGTTTAAGTTCTAGTGGGAATGATTCTACCCACCCTGAAAACATGTCCGCTAGCACCAAGAGATACCTGAAGTTGTCTAATGCTCTCGGTGACAGTGAAATCAATTTGCTGATCTTCAGGATATGTCTCTGGTCTGAATAGTCTGAATGGAGCTTACCTAGGGGCCTCTGGTCGGCAGTGGGGTCCAACTTTGGGGTTGTTCATTGTGCAGATGGGGCAGGTCTCAACAATCCAACTGATTATACCTTTCATGCCAGGAGTTACTATGACCTCAACTAACCAATTATACAGAGCTTCCCTCCTGTAGTGAGTTCCTTGATGAACCTCCCTGACGGCTTGACAAGCTGCAGTTTGGGGAAAGAAGTATTGCCCATATTCATTAATTAGCCACCCATGGCCTCCTAGATCTCTACTGAAGCACCATTTTGGGGCTTTGGCTAATTCTCCCTTTGTGTAGACTGGGGAATAATTGGATGGATTTGACCTCTTACGTATGAGTGGTAGTTGCCAAGTTACTAGTTCTAGGGCCGCCCTTTTGGCAATTGTGTTCACCTTGTTTCCCTTTTTTACCTCTGCATCCCTCTTTGGTGACCCCAACAATGAATCATTGCCACTTTTTTCGGCAGCTGCACTACTTCTAGGAGTCTCAGTAGGTTTAAACCATGTTTCAACTGCTTATTCTCCACTGTAAGCATATATCTTTCCTTCCAAATAGCCCCATGTGCATGTAGGATGGCGTAAACGTTTAAGATCTTCCTGGTCCTGAGCTCTAATGCTCAGGTGAGGGCTATCAGCTCAGCGGGCTGAAGTCCCTGGACATAGGCTTCCTGCCTCTATGACTTGGGTCTAGGAGGTAACTGCATATCCTTCTGGCCTTTATCCCTCTCTCATAAAACTGCTCCTGTCTGTGAACCATTCCTCTTCAGCATTTGGAAAAGGCTCACTTCCTAGGTCTGGGTGATTGGAATAGATTGTGTCTACGGTTTCTATACGGTCATGCTCCAGGAGCCCCATTTCTGCGGGTAGCAGGGTGGCAGGATTCAGTGTGACAGGTTTGTTTGTTTGTTTACTTATTTATATTGAGGTATAGTTGATGTACAATATTATATAAGTTTCAGGTGTACAACATAGCTATTCACAATTTTTAAGGGTTGTATTCCATTTATAGTTATTATAAAATATTTACTATATTCCCCATGTTGTACAATATATCCTTGTAGCTTATATATAATAGTTTGTACCTCTTAATCCCCACCCCTGTCTTGCCCCTCTCCCCTTCCCTCTCCCCACTGGTAGCCACTAGTTTTTTCTCTATATGTGTGAGTCTGTTTCTTTTTTGTTACATTCACTAGTTTGTTGTAATTTTTAGATTCCACATATAAATGATATCATGCAGGATTTGTCTCTCTGTCTGACTTATTTCACTTAACATAATGCCCTCCAAGTCTATCCATGTTGTTGCAGATTGCAAAATTTCATTCTTTTTTATGACTGAGTAGTATTCCATTGTATGTATATATGTGTGTGTGTGTGTGTGTGTGTGTGTATAAAACATCTTCTTTATCCATTCATCTATTGATGGACGCTTAGGTTGCTTCCATATCTTGGCAATTGTCAATAACACTGCTTTGAACATGGAGGTACATGTACCTTTTCAAACTAGTGTTTTCATTTTTTAGATAAATGCCCAGATGTGGAATTGCTGGGTCATATGGTAGTTCAACATGTGACAGGTTTTTATGGTAACCACTGGGCTGTCTAAAAGCATAGCCTGAACTCAGATTGACCTTCCCTGTTGCTTACTAAAGCCTGAACCTGGTGTGGAGTCCATGTAGTGATTGGCTGACCAACCGTTAACTTTTCAGCCCCCTTTAGCAGGGTTGTAGTAGCTGCTACTGCCCATAGGCAAAGAGGCCATCCCTTAGTGGTTTGATTTAATTGTTTAGAAATGTTCTCTTTTACCCTTTTAGTCTTCCAATGCCTGGTTAATCAATCTATTATATTTAATTCTTCCTGTTCATACCGTGGCATCGTTTCTGTTTCTGTTTTTATTTTTCTCCTGGACTTGGATACAGTCATCTTTTGGTGGTTAACTGTCCCTCTCTTGTTCCCTTAACCCTGCTCTGTAAATAGTCCCTTGATTAAGGACTCTAAAATTTGAGCCAGTTGGAATGAATTATTTTAGCTTCTGGACCCAAACTGTTGGATGAGTGGATAACCTGAAGGGGCTTACAGCGATCAGGGGGTTTGGTGGGTCTTGGCGTTGTGATCAGAAGACCAAAGCTGAAGTTTAGATTTGTCAATCACTGGTTCTATGGCCTTGGGCAACTCACCCTAGGGTCTTCGTCTGCAAAGTGGGAAAATAAAGCATCACTTTCAGGGCTATAGTGGAGACTAAATGCAAGTTTATGTGTCTGGCAGAGTATCTAGCACATAGTAAGGTTATTTTTTAAAAATTTAATTAATTAGTTTATTTTATTTTATTTTTTCGTACAGCAGGTTCTTATTAGTCACCAGTTTTATACACATCAGTGTATACATGTCAATACCAATCTCCCAATTCATCCCACCACCACTACCCCCTGCCACTTTCTCCCCTTGGTGTCCATACGTTTGTTCTCTACATCTGTGTCTCTATTTCTGCCCTGCAACCCGGTTCATCTGTACCATTTTTCTAGGTTCCACATATATGCGTTAATATATGATATTTTTCTCTTTTTGACTTACTTCACTCTGTATGACAGTCTCTAGATGTGGGCAGGAGATGGAAAGTTGGAGCAATTAAGCCCATAAGAGCACTGTAAGAACCAGGGATACAATCTGGGGGTGGTCAGGAAGTCGGCACAGCCCTGATATACTCTGGAAATCCTGGGGACAATCCCAGGATCAATGTTATGTGTGATGGAAGGAGGATCCTAGGGAGTCAGGAGGCCAGCATAGCACTGACATGTTCTGGAGGCAATGAGAACAAATTCCTGGTCCTGCTAAGCCCCCAAATAACAATAGTTCACGTTCTTTCAGGTCTATCTGGATGTACTTTTTAACATTTCAAATCCTTGTGACATATATTACTTTATTTGAGCCTGACATAGACCTAGTGAGGTGGAAAGAGCTGGTTCTACTCTGCTCTAGGGGAAGAAAGTGAGGATCAGATGGAACAAAATAATTAAATGGCAGAGTTGGGACCAGGACCCAGAATTTCTGCCTCCCAGGCTAGGATTCTCTCTAGAGAGAAAAGACAAAATGACAGCTTGTTAATGGAAACTAAATGGAAGGGGAAGTAAAGCAAATGTATGGATTCAGTGGTGATGGAGGAAAGACATACTTCCTAGGAAGGTAAGCAGGGCCTCACAGCTCAAATTCTGCTCCAGACCATGACTAGGAGACCACCAGGTTGAATACAGGAGTGTTGATACAGATGTGCCCGGTCATCTTCTGAACTGTTCGCTGTCCAGATGCTAGTGTTGGATCTCCATCACTCTCACTTCTGCTAACAACCATGTAAATAATAAGCCCATTTACGTGTGCAGTCAATACCAACTTCTACAGGTGGGAGAGCGCTGCAAAGTATTTTTTACTTACAGTACTATATAGTTATAATTATTAATATGTGAAAATACTTTATAAACTGTCAAGTGCTGCAAAATGTCCATTAGCATCATCATCACATTAGGTTTTTCTCCAACTAGAGAAGTGTACATTCAGTCCCACCTTTTCTACTTCAATTTAAGTGAATTCTGTATCCAGAACCAAATAAATTTTAGAATGTTTTTAATACTCTTGATATAGAACCTTGTCAGTATCTCTTAAAGCTCAAATAACCTCTGTCCACCTTTTCTACTTTCTCCCATATTACTCTTTCCTCTTCCATCACCCTTTTCCCCCCAGAAACTCACGAGGCCTAGAGACCTCAAATTGACCTGGCCAAAGAAATAGAGTTAGGGTCAGAGAGCCATAGATGTGGAAGGAAACTTTAAGACTGAAGTTGACAGGTAACAGAGCTCAGACCCAGAGAGGTGAAATGACTTGCCCAGGATTACTGGGTGGGGGAGTTGCAGAGTCAAGAGTGAAAGACAGGACATCAGATTCCTGGCCTAGTGCTCTTTCCACTGTGCCATGCCTTCCAGTGTGGTTTCTCCCCTGCTACAGTGTCAGGCCACTCAGATTCTGAGATTTTTCTTTGCCATAGCTTTACCAGGATGGTTCCATGAGTGTACTTCCCACTGGCCCCTCTAGGGATGCTCTCATGGATGGAGGTCACCCTGGCATCTGTCGGGCCTTGAGATTAGGGGCTGGTGAGAAACCAAGGATATATATGGTGTGGATCAATAATCCCAAAACGTCTCTTTTGAATTCTTTCAAAATTTCATAGTTTAGGCATGGATTCCTGAAAATTTACCTACTTTGAGTTATATCTAGAGTGCAGATTCTTAACCTTAGTGGTATGTAAGAGCCACCTGGAGATCTTTTAAAAAATATTGATTCCTGGGACTTCCCTGGTGGTGCAGTGGTTAAGAATCTGCCTGCCAATGCAGGGGAAATGGGTTTGATCCCTGGTCCGGGAAGATCCCACATGCTGCAGAGCAACTAAGCCCGTGCATCACAACTATTGAGCCTGTGCACCACAACTACTGAAGCCTGTGTGCTCTAGGGCCTATGTGCTGCAACTACTGAAGCCTGCATGCCTAGAGCCTGTGCTCCACAACAAGAGAAGCCACCGCAATGAGAAGCCTGCCCACCACAACAAAGAATAGCCCCCGCTCGCCACAACTAGGGAAAGCCCGTGTACAGCAATGAGGACCCCACACAGCGAAAAATAAAAAAACTGAAATAAATTAAAAAATATATTGATTCCTGGGAATTCCCTGGTGGAATATATATATATATATATATATATATATATATATATATATATATATATATATATATATATTCATTCCTCGGAATAGAGAGCCCAGAAATAAACCCACACACCTATGGACAATTAATCTTCAACAAAGGAGGCAAGAATATACAATGGGGAATTTCAGCAAGTGGTGTTGGGAAAGTTGGAGAGCTGCATGAAAATCAATGAAGATAGAACACACCCTCACACCATACACAAAAATAAGCTCAAAATGACTTAAATATAAGACAAGATGTCATAAAACTCCTAGAAGAGAACATAGGCACAACATTCTTGGACATTAATCGTATAAATGTTTTCTTAGGTCAGTCTCCCAAGGCAATAGAAATAAAAGCAAAAATAAACAAATGGGACCTAATCAAACGTATAAGCTTTTGTACAACAAAGGTAAACAAAACGAAAAGACAACCTACGGACTGGGAGAAAATATTTGCAAATGATGCAACTGACAAGGGCTTAATTTCCAATATAGACAAACAGTTCATACAACTCAGTGACAAAAAAACAAACAACCCAATTGAAAAATGGGCAGAAGACCTAAATAGACATTTCTCCAAAGAAGACATACAGATGGCCAATAGGCACATGAAAAGATGCTCATCATCACTAATTATCAGAAAAATGCAAATCAAAACTACAATGAGGTACCACCTCACACTGGTCAGAATGGCCATCATTAAAAAATCTACAAATAATAAATGCTGGACAGGGTGTGGAGAAAAGGGAACCCTCTTACACTGTTGGTGGGAATGTAAATTGGTGCAGCCATTATGGAAAACTGTATGGAGGTTCCTCAAAAAACTAAGAATAGAGCTACCATATGATCCAGCAATTCTACTCCTGGGCATATACTCAGACAAAACTATAATTCGAAAAGATATATGCACCCCTATGTTCATAACAGCATTATTTACATTAGCCAAGACATGGAAACAGTCAAAATGTCTGTCGACAGATGAATGGATAAGGAAGATGTGATACATATATACAATGGAATATTACTCAGCCATTAAAAAGAATGAAAATAATGCCATTTGCAGCAATATTGATGGATGTAGGGATTATCATACTAAGTGAAGTAAGTCAGAAAGAGAAAGACAAATACCATATGCTATCACTTATATGTGGAATCTAAAATATGACACAAATGAACATATGTATGAAACAGAAAGAGACTCAGACATAGATAACAGACTTGTGGTTGTCAAGGGGGAGGGGAGCGGAGGAGGGAAGTATCGAAAGTTTGGAACTAGCAGATGCAAACTATTACATATAGCAACGGTCCCCAACCTTTTTGGCACAAGGACTGGTTTTGTGGAAGACAGTTTTTGCACAGACAGTGAAGCGGGGGGATGGTTCAGGCGGTAATGCAAGCGGTGGGGAGCGACAGATGAAGCTTCGCTCCCTCGCTGGCTGCTCACCTCCTGCTGTGTGTCCTGGTTACTAACAGGCCGCGGACTGGTACTGGGGGTTGGCGACCCCGGATATATAGAATGGATAAACAACAAGGTCCTACTGTATAGCACAGGAAACTATATTCAATATCCTGTGATAAACCATAATGGAAAAGAATATGAAAACGAATACATATATGTATAACTGAGTCACTTTGCTGTACAGCAGAAATTAGCACAACATTGTAAATCAACTATACTTCAATAAAATTAAAAAAAAATTGATTCCTGGCCTCACTTCAGACCAATTGAATCTGAATCTTTGTGGGAAGGGTCCGTGCGTTAGTAAGTTTGAAAAGCTCCCAGGTAATTCTGGGTTCAGCCAGAACCGAGAAGCAGAGCTCTGGAAACTAGATATCATCCTAACTTTGCCACAAAAATCTGGCATCTTTAATTTGTCTACTTCAAGTCTGTCTTTAAATCCACTGTTATTCATTCTGGAGAATGGCCTCCTTTCCAGTTACCCCACAGCTAACCTCCTGTTCAGATAAACGCACAGTCTACCCCAATGGAAGAGTTTAACCTGCTCAGCCTCCCAGGCCACTGTCAGTGTCCATCCCTTGGACAGATGCACTTTTTCTCCTGGTGAAGCCCATCATTCCTGCACTGCCTTCTTTCAGCCCCAAATACCCCCACCTTTACTGAACTCAAAATCTGCCTCCTTGCCTTCTACAGTCCCTCCCCAGACAACCGAAAATCATATTCTTCAGATGAGGAAATAAGACAAATATGGCTTAGATCTGAATCCATGATTTGCACTAATTTCTATTACATTTTTCATTCATTCATTTATTCTGTGACCAGATCCAGCCTCTTTCCTTCTGCATATCTTGAATAACCCCACATGAGGACCACCGTCTATGCAACCAGCAGGCCTGTAACTTCCAGTGTTGTCCACCACCTAGCTAAGGGATATGCATGATGAATATGTCTTCAAAGCAGGAGCTAGAAGGTGGCTTCCCTGACTGCTACCTTCCTTTCCTCTTTCCCTTCCTGGTGTCCCTATTTCTCCAGGAAAAGAAAACTGGTTATTTCTCACTGTTTGTTCATGTGCCACACTGTATGCTTTGATAGAAAGACGCTGTAAGTCCGTCTGTGTAGTGGCATGTGAACTGGCTCCTCTTAAGCGAGTCACTCCAGATGGCAACATTCATGTACCTGTGTGTCAATGTGAATCTGAAAAAGGAGGCTGGTATGCTGCCCTGGTGCATTCCGTACAAAAGTGTACTGGTCATTTCAGGACCCAAACTTCTCACCTGCTTGGTTCATGGTTCACCTCCAGTAGACAGCGATTAACCCTCTGACTTCTAGTTTTCTCACATACGCACTACAAATGCATACTCATCTTTATGCAAAACCATTCCCCCCAACACATTTGAGTTTACAAACTTTATAGCTAGACTCTCCGATGCACCTGAACTTCTTCCAGGAAAACCTCTAGAACTGGCTGTGGCATGGGCATGCAGAGATGTGAAATATGTGGCATGTGGGCTGCCACTCTCCCCTTTGGCAAGCTTGACAGAGATGTCTACTGTCTTTCCCTCTCGGCCTGGATGCGGCCTCAGTCTTCCCAATACTAGATCCGGGTGGTCACTATTATTTAGAGCTGGCAAAAGAAGGGGCAGAGTCCACTGCCCAGCACGGCGGCGGAAGGAAATGTCTTTGGACCTGCACCCACCTAGGTTTGAGTCTCAGCAACTCACTGAACCCCAGTTTCTTTATTTTTAGACTAGGACACTACTACCTACTTCCTGTCAGGTGGTTGTGAGAATATCTGTGAGACATCAAGTACCCCTCCTGGCCCATTAAATGTGGGTTCCTTTCTCTTTTCTCCTCATTGTGGGACATTTCTTTGAAGACTCAGTGAGCATTTTCTTAAGTAATTTTAGGGGTAGGGGTAGATAACAAAGTCCTCCCCAAAAGATAAGATCAGTGTTTGGGTGAGGGAGATGGTATGTATAGGTAAAAATGATAGAATTTTCAGAGTTTACAGACAAAGAGCATACAGAATCTGGAAATTCTAGCTGTAGAAGGAGCTTCAAAAGGTAAGAAGAGGGCTTCCCTGGGGGCGCAGTGGTTGAGAGTCCGCTTGCCAATGCAGGGGACCACGGGTTCGTGCCCGGGTCCGGGAGGATCCCACATGCCGCGGAGCAGCTGGGCCCGTGGGCCATGGCCGCTGAGCCTGCGTGTCAGGAGCCTGTGTGTCAGGAGCCTGTGCTCCGCAACGGGAGAGGCCACAACAGTGAGAGGCCCGCGTACGGCAAAAAAAAAAAAAAAAAAAAAAGGTAAGAAGACAGGGCAGCAGGGCTGTGCTTTTGAAAGATGAGAAATGGCAATAAAGGATGATTATTAAGAAGCAAAAGTGCATGAAAAATTTAGAAGAAAATGGCAAAGCAGCATCCTAAGTTGCTGGTAAACTAGCTATAAATTAAATTCTTCAGTGAGGTCCCCACACCTCCTCCCAACTATTTCATCTTTCTTCTCTTTAATGAATCATCAGGGTGCATAATACACAGAGTGGCCATAAAGCAATGAGATTGATTGCCAGAAGTCAAACATGAGGAAAATCAGTTCTAGTACTTTAGATCACATCCAGTTAACGCTTGCTTAGGTGGAGAATTAACATTTTATTCACTGTTGCCAAACTCACCACAAATATGCTCTAAATGATTAGGACACTAAAAAGAAAATAGCCTGGGATTGGAAGTCTATGCCTCTTAACATAGCATCCATGGGTCCTAGTTTCCTCATCTGTAAAACTAAGGGGCTGTTTGACATGTATCGATGGTGTATCAGTTCAAATGTTTTGGGTTCTAAGTAACAGGACAGCTGGCTCATATTGGCTTAAATTATGAGGGGAATTTACTGGCTCATGTAATTGAAAAGCCCAAAGAAATTTGAAGAGCTTGAGGGGTAGCTCAAACAACTTAACCAGGAATCAGTCTGCCCCTCATCATTTCTTGGCACTGCTTGCCTGGTGTTGCTTTATCTTAGGCAGACCCCAGCAGACCCTTTGGTGGCAAAATGGCTTCCAGCTGTTTCCTGGGGCTACGCACGCCCATTCACGAATAGCCCAAAGAGAAAATCTCTGTGTCAGTGTTATCAGCAGAAGTTCTAAGATTTACTCTAACCACACCCTCTGAGGTCACATGCCTGTCCCTGAACCAAGAACTGACGGGATGAAATGTGTTGATTGGCCAGGCTGAGGTAATGTGGTGCTAGGTCCATTCCCACTGCTGAGGGTGGATTCAGCCTCCCTATAACTGCATTGATTCCCATACAGAATTGTAACAGTTGGGAAGTGAGAAGAGAAGGAAAGGTGCAGAGTCAAGCAAAACATTTTCATGGTCAGTGGATTTCAAGCATTTGGGGGGAATGGAGCCCCAGTGTATAAAATATACACAAATGGAGCTTCACTAGCTGATATTGGAAGTGGGGTTTAGAGCCCTGTCTTCTGTTGCTCCTAGGAGACCTGCTTAGAAACCTAGTGCTCCAGGAAACAGGGATAAAAATAATGTCTTTGGGTCCATCCAGCTCTATTCTTTGCAATTGCTTAATAAGCAAATATCTACTAGGACAACATGTGTTCATATCGATTGTCTCCAGGCAGAAATTGTGCTGTTTGTTCTGCACATGGCTCTGTGAACTAGGGAGAATATTAATTTTATTAAGAATATATTTTGTAGTCACAGTCTTTTCAACATAAAGACTTAGTACCCAGCTATCATTTTTCAAGCTTAGCAAAGCTTGCAACTATTTACCTAAGTTTCTCATAAAGACTGGAGCAGTAAAGCCACAAATCAGCATAAATGGCTAACAAAGTTGACCAATACGTGGAGCTGGGGAGAAAGAGTATGAAAGCAGAAGGAAGACAAAGGTTTTTCAAATGAACAGTGATCAGAAATTGTTTCCTGAGAGATGCAGGGAATTAACAAAATACTGTATTTACTTTGAAAGTCATGTGGAAAGTATTTTACCTTTTGAAAAAGTTGAAGGTTCCCTTAGTAAGAGCTTTGGCATAAAAATCTAAAATACTTTTTAAAAAGCATTATGATTTTAAATTGTGGTGAAATGTACATAACATAAAATTTACCATCTTCACTATTGTTAAGTATATAGTTCAGTGGCATTACTGCATTCACACTGTTGTACAATCATTACCACCTCCATCTCCAGAACTCTTTTCATCTTGGAAAATTGAAACTTCATATCCATAAAACAATAACTCTCCACTCCCCGCTTCCCCAGGCCCCAGTAAGCACTGTTCTACTTTCTGTATCTATGAATTTGACCTTTCTAGGTACCTTATATAAGTGGAATCACACAGTATTTATCTTTTTTTTTTTCTTTTGGCTGCACTTTGCGGCATGTGGGATCTTAGTTCCCCGACCAGGGATTGAACCCGTGCCCACTGCAGTGGAAGTGTGGAGTCTAAACCACTGGACCGCCAGGGAAGTCCCAGTATTTATCTTTTTTATGACTGGCTTATTTCACTTAGCATGTCCTCAAAATTCATCCATGTGGTAGCATGTGTCAGAGTTTCCTTCCTTCTTAAGGCTGAATTGTATGGACATACCACATTTTATTTATCCGTCTATCAATGGACACTTGGGTTGCTTCTACCTTGTGGCTATTTAAATAATGCTGCTATGAACATGGGTGTACAAATATCTTTCCAAGACCCTGCTTTCAATTATTTTGGGTATATACACACTGAGAAATGGGATGGCCGAATCATATGGATGAAATACTTTTTATGACACAGTTGTTTTGTAAAATTCTTTAATGGGTACTCTAAAGTAGCAAATACAGACTGATAATTTAGTGATTTCTCTCTCTAGTTTAACAACAGATACAAAAGAGAAGGGAACCAGACAATCTTCTGTAGGATCAAGTGGCTTCTTTCCTATTCGTGGAGATTTTAGCTTTTAAGGGTTCAATTATGTTCTAGGTTTGCATCTGTGTAGGTCTCCCAATCACAAAATCAAGTGTAAGGGATCCATAGTTTAACCCCGGTTTAACTCAGAGCACCAGTCCAAGAAAACAACGCTGTGCTTTAAGAGTGAAACAAAGGGGAGCTTCTTCAGCAAGCAGGGAGAGACTGCAGAGTTACCCAGATGTAACCTATTTTTGCTTATCTAGCCCACAGCCTTCCTTTTTAATCTGGCCGGATAGGACGCACTGACAATAGAAACATGTCTCCATTTCTTCCTCAGTGGGGAAAAGAACATCTCCTTGTGAACATGGTTTCACTGTCTCAAAGTTATTTGTATCAAAGTTTCCATTTAATCAAATTTAATATCTTTTAAATATTTCTTAAAGGGAGTTGCCAAGTTCCAGGCAGTTCACACCAGCTACTAAAACAATCATGCTTTCAAACCAAGAAATGTGGTATTGAAACTTCTCTCAACTCAATCGACTTTACTGAGAAAATAAAGCTAGCATTTTGCTCACATAAAATAGCAGTAATTCAAGTACAGGCCTCATATTGTGTCCTGGGTGGTGAGTAGCTGACACACAATAATTTGGTGTTGGGCAATTGGAGAGAGAAAGAGTTTGTATCTCTCTATAATGAAGAAAGGCCACACTTAGGGTCAGGACTATTCTACCCTGGGAAAGCTGGGAAATGTTTCAGATGTGGCAACGAAGACACTGTCTCGTTCACACACTCATTAACAGTATCACCTTTCATTAACTGGGTAACAACAGATAATGAAAATTAATCACACAAAACCCCTTTTGACATGGTCTTCTATGGTGATGTCATAGACCATTGAATAGATGATACTTTTTGCTTAAGAGGTTTCTCTTTGACTGTAAGTGCTATACATTCCCAGGATGATTTGTGAATCAGGAGCTAGGTTGGTTTTGTTGGAACAAGGACTAGGAATGCTCAGTATCTTCCAGAATGTCTTTCAGATGACTGAAGTCATTGCTACTTTAGACTCCCTTACCTAAACATTTCTATGTTATCATCTTGTAACCCAGGCTTCCACCAAAGAGAAAAGATTCCAGAGGATAAAGAGTGATCAGCCCCTCCCCTACTCTGTCCTCTCTCTTACCTTCTTCGTCTCAGGGACATCTCTTTCTCAACTGTCATATGTTGCCAGCACCCTATTGTGTATGTATGTCACTTTTATATGATTACCATCTATGGGACCAAGATGGCTAAAGAGCATTCTTGCTAAAAGCATTCTTGTCTCTAGTTCTTTCCTCCTAGTGCAGTTGGGGGTCAAGCTTTAGTGTGCATAAGAATCCCCAGGAGGGACTTCCCTGGTGGTGCAGTGGTTGGGGGTCCGCCTGCCGACGCAGGGGACACGGGTTCGATCCCTGGTCCGGGAGGATCCCACATGCTGCGGAGCAACCGTGCCCGTGCGCCACAACTACGGAGCCTGCGCTCTGGAGCCCGCGCGCCGCAACTGCTGAAGCCCACACGCCACAACTACTGAGCCCGCGAGCCACAACTACTGAGCCTGTGTGCCTGGAGCCCGTGCTCCGCAACAGGAGAAGCCACCGCGGTGAGGGGCCTGCATGCCGCAACGAGGAGTGGCCCCTGCTCGCCGCAGCTAGAGAGAGCCCATGTGCAACAACGAGGACACACTGCAGCCAAGAATAAAAATAAATAAAATAAAATAAATTTATTAAAAAAAGAATCCCCAGGAGAGGCTGCTTTAAATGCAAATTTGGGGGCCTACCTCCAGAGACTTTGATTCACTATGTCTAGAGTGGAGCCCAGATATCTGCATTTTAATAAACACCACAGGCAGTTCTGGGCAGGTGGCCCATTGACCTCAATTTAAGAAGCCACATCCCTGAGGATATCCCCCAGCCAGGTGTTCAGTTTGATCAGGAATGGGTTCCCTTGGACAAGCGTGGCGGTTCCCAGATTTCCTCTAATGCATTTGAGAGCAACCAAAAGTTTTTGTAAACATAATTTGCTGGATTATTTTCTACAGTTAATCATTAAGAGGAGCCGATTCATGCAGTAAGGGCCAGTCACACTTCTGCACGCCTCGATATAATTAAGGGCGGGAGTTCCTGTTTTGGGTGTTCCACAGCTGCCATGAACTGTGACTGATAGATTGGACAGGTAGAAACTGCAGACAGAACAGGGCTCTGTGAGCTGGGAAACTGGCCAGTCCCTTCCCCATGGCCTCAGTTTTCTCATGAGTGAGGGAGCTATGTCTAAAAGAGATGAAGGAAAGGTCGAAAAGAGAACCAGAACTTAGTGATCCCAACCTGAGCCCTTTCAATTTTAAAAATCATACACTGCAATTGCATAATTAAGTAATGCATGACTAAATTCTTGTAAAATTGTTGCAGATGAAACTAAATTCCTCTTTGATCGTCTCCCTCTGCAAACTTCTTATTCTTCCAGGAGGGATTCACTGCTTTCAGTTTGGCAAACATCCTTCGATACCTTGTTCTGTGCATGCACATATAGTTGTCTGTACCCAGGGAAACACAGAGCCTGATTTGATGTATATGTGTATGTGTTAAAAACATAAATGGGATCTCATCATAAACATCACATTGAAACTTGCCTTTTGCACTGAACAGTTCATCTTGGAGATTTGTTATTACCTAATTCTTATAAATCTACTTTACTGGCTTTCACTGTTGCCAAGCCTTCCAAATTTTGAGTATCTCCTAGTCTATTCACCCATTCCCTTATTGATAGACACTTTGATTGTATCCATTGTTTTGCTAAAACGAAATGGTTTAGTGCACATCCGTATACATGCCTCCTTGAGCGCATGTATGTTTCCTAAGGTAGATACCATGAAGTTGAATGGGGCATTTTATGTCTGGGACATTTTATGTCCCAGAGTATGTACATTTTAATGTTTAATAGATATATCCCCTCATCCTGGCCAACGTTGTCAGTGTCAATTTCTAAAATGTTGCCTATCTGTTGGCAGTAAAAGGGCATCTGGTTTCACTTAAATTTACATTTTCCTGATATCTTGTCCAGTTGGGCATTATTGTTTGTTGGCTCTTTATGTTTCCTCTTTTGTGATCTACCTCTAATCTACCCTTCATCTATCTTACGTCATGTGGCATGATTTTTTAAAACTAAATTTTAGGAGTTCTTTATACATCCTGAATACTAATCCTTTGGTATCTATGCTGTAGATAATTTTTTCTGCGTTATTATTTGACAACATAGTTTATGGTATTCTTGTATATTTTTCCAATCAGAAGTTTCAAATTTTTACGTGGTCTTTTTCTATGAATTTTGCTTTCTTTTCTCCTGTTTATGATTGCCTCCCCTATGCCCAGATCAAAAATATATTTTTGTATATTTTCTCCTATCGTGAAGCCTGTGTATTTTCTGGTTCAGGACACTACCTGAATCTCCACCAGGGATCTGGACTGGTAGATGAGCAAGGATGCTGAAGTCCTGTCTGGGAAGTAACCACTTATATTTTGACTTTCAGTTGGATCCAACTGTAGGTTTGGACTCAGGAATGTGCATCTTAGGCTGCCTAAGGGGAGTAGCTTAGGTTCTAACAAGAAACTTTTCTGAGGGACATCGTAAAACAAAAAGAAACATTCAAACTACAAATCCAGAAAAGCTAGGCGATGGCTTTCTCTGGAGATGGCCATAACGCAGGCAGACATGCACTTGTTTAGGATATTTAGGGTAATTCCACACTTGGAGAGGCTCAAACAATTTGCTTCAAGTTTCTGGAAATTTCCACAGGTAGCATAGTCAAATGGAAATATAATATGAGCCATACAGATATTTTAAAATTTCTGGTAGCCACATTTAAAAAGAAGTAAAGGGCTTCCCTGGTGGCGCAGTGGTTGAGAGTCCGCCTGCCGATGCAGGGGACACGGGTTCATGCCCCAGTCCGGGAAGATCCACATGCCGCGGAGCGGCTAGGCCCGTGAGCCATGGCCGCTGAGCCTGCGCGTCCGAAGCCTGTGCTCCGCAATGGGAGAGGCCACAACACTGAGAGGCCTGCGTACCGCAAAAAAAAAAAAAAAAAAAAAAAAAAGAGTAGCGCCCGCTCTCTGCAGCTAGATAAAGTCCGTGAGCAGCAACAAAGACCCAACACAGCCATAAATAAATAAATAAATAAATAAATATATTTAAAAAAAAAAAAAGAAGTAAAAAGAAACAGGTAAATGGGGTGGAACTTAGTCACTTTCATGTAAGATTAAACCACAATTACAGAGAGTAGTAATTTGTGAAATTCAATTATTTATGTTTGAATTTGGTAGCAGGTCTGTTTTAATGTATCTAAATTTTGTTTCTCCTGTACTCCTTTTCTTAAAACTAAATATCTCTTACATCACTTACGATATCATTCTTATGTTGCCTGAAAAACAAAATCCATCAAAATAAATGTGTTGGTTTATCCATTAAAAAAAAAAAGAGCATGAGACCATAGGGTCCCGCTCCGACAACAGTCAGCCTGGCAGTGGTCCTCATGGCAGAGGTTGCGGTGAGATGCAGATCATGGCCTTCTGCCTGGGGCCCTCCCAGGCCCTCCGTCATTGGGACACACAGGTGAGCTGGGGGGGCCCAGGGACAGGCTGAGGACTGTGTCCTGCAGAGCTCCAGAGCCCTTGCCACGGCCGCCCACTGGCCAGGCCCAGGCCTTGAAGCAGCAGCAAACCCCTCCCCCCATCCCCACCTCCGTGACCTAATGGCAGCGGCCGTCTCCGTGGGTCGCAGTCCGCTGAGGCCTCAGCAGCTGGAGTATATGGACACTGCCATTAAGGTTTACAGGAACATCGTAATGTGACCGTGACCTGACCTCAAGAACAAAGGATCTGACACAAAGAAGTCTGCAACTGCTAACCATGCTCCTCCCTCACCTTTCCTATAATATGGCTTTGCTGGAAGCTTTCAGGGAGTTTGGGGTTTTTAAGGCATGAGTCCCCCATTCTCCTTGCATGGCCCTGCAATAAGCCTTTCTTTGCTGCAAACTCCGTTTTGTTATTGTTTTGCCTCACTGTGCGTCGGGCACATGGACTTGCGATCCATAACAGGACCACTTGCTCTGGGGGAAGCCAGCTGTCATATCCTATGGACTCTCAGCAGTCTGGAGAGGCCCACTTGACAAGGAACTAAGGCCTCCTGCCAACAGCCAGTGAGGATCTGAGGCCAGTCAACAACTATGGAGTAAACTTGGCGGAGGACCCTCCAGCCTTCAGATAACTGCACCCCTGCCAAGGACTTGACTGCGACCTCCTGAGACATCTCAAGCTAGATTCACTCAGCTAAGCCACTTCCAAATTCCTGACCCACAGAAAAATGAGGGAATAAAATTGGTTGCCTTAGGCCACTTATGCAGCAACAGATAATGGAAATGGCTACTTTTTCCAAAGCCCCTAGGGTGTGATACTGCTTTAACAGTTTATAATAATAGTTTTTAAAAAATAAATATAAGTATTTCTGTCACCTTTACAGTTTATAAACAGCTTCCTCACTTATGCTCTTCTAATACAGGAATCCATTCTCTTTCCTTCACAAGGTGCTGATTCATTTCAGGTTTGTAAAATTTCCAGTGGCTAACTTTTTGCCTGATATTCAGCATAAGATAGCAAAAAAAATGTGGGCATTGGAATCAGACAGACTGGATTATCTTAACTGAGATACTAATTATCTACAGGTAAATAAACAGATTTATAAAGGTACAGTTCAGTGAGTTTTGACAAATGCATTCTCCGATACAACAAAAAACACCAATAAAAATAAGGAGCATTTCTCTCACCCTAGAAAGTTCTCCATAACCCATCCTATGCAATCTCCTCTACCCTAGAGACAACCAGGGTTCTCATTTCAGTCACCAAAGATTGGTTTTGCCTTCTTTGAACAAATGAATTTTACAATATGTGTTATATATGATTACTTTCACTCAGTAGAATGTTCTTAAAATTCATTCATGTTGCTATGGATAACAATACTTTATAACATTTATTGCTAATTAGTATTTTGTTGAATTAATATAATTAATATAATGTAATATATTATAATATACTGCATTCTTCTGTTGATGGGTTGTTTCCAGATTGGGGCTATTAAATTAAGCTCTTATAAACATTTTGGATAAGTCTTTTCTTAGACGTATTTTCATTTATCTTGAATAAAATACCTATGAATGGATTTGCTGAATCATAGGGGAGATGTATAACTTTGTATGAAACCGCCAAACTGTTTTTCCAAAGCATTCGTATTATTACAATCCCACCAGCCGTGTATGAGGGTTCTGGTGGCATTACATCCTAGCCGACATTTGGGGTTATTGTTTAAATTTTAGT
The DNA here is from genome assembly GCF_964270905.1 of Leucopleurus acutus. Lineage (NCBI taxonomy): Eukaryota > Metazoa > Chordata > Mammalia > Artiodactyla > Delphinidae > Leucopleurus > Leucopleurus acutus. Next base: position 67,067,346 of record NC_139151.1, read on the forward strand.
CATTCTAGTAGATATATAGTGGTATTTCAGTGTGGTTTTAATTGGCTTTTACTTGATGACAGAGGATGTTGAGCTCTTTCTTAAGCTCACTGCCCATTTTTATACTTCTTTTGTGAGGTATCTGTTCAAGTCTTTTGTCTGCTTTTACAACATTTAAAAATTATTGACTTGTAGGGATTAGTTTATATTATGGACATGAGTCTTTTGTCAGATATATGCACTGTGAATAACCTCTCAGTCTGTGGTTTGCCTTTTCCTTTTCTTAAGAGGCTTGTTTTTGTTTTTTATTATTTGTTTGTTTTTAATGACTAGGGGTCTTTAATTTTGATAAAGTCCAGTTTTTCTTTTGGGGTTATTTTTGTGTCTTTTCTAAGAAATCTTAGCCATGCTAAAGCTTGAATATATTTTTTCTTCTATTTTTTCTATGAATACGTTTCTTTAAGAAAAAGAAGATTTAATAGTATTGGCTTTTACATGTAAGTCCATGATTCATCTTGAATTAATTTTTGTGATGATTAGCAAAGTATTGGAATTTCTTTTTTTCCCATTTGCTGAATAAAATTTTGTTTCTTCATTAAAAAAAACAGTAAAATAAATTCAATGAGTTAATCAGATATTTCCAAAATAGTATCATTTCAACATGTAGTTGATAGAGCATATTACTAATGTTATTAAAATTTTTTTTGTGCTGAGTCTTTGACATCTAGTGTATATTTTATACTCATAGCACATCTCAATTCAGCTAACCATATTTCAAGTGCTCAATAACCACATATGTCTAGTGACTACTGTACTGGACAGTGCAGCCCTTTACCCTCCCCTGCAGCCTGTTCTTCTTAACAAAAGTGTATCATAACTTCAATTGATCCTACCTATTGATGTAGATTAATCTTCCTAAAGCACAGTTCTGCTTGGATTAATTCCTGGAGCGGATGTTGTTGTGAGTGAAGACTTTTAGGAAGAGGTGACAGTTAAGCTGAAACTTGGAGGGTGGGTAGGAATTAGCCAGGGGGTCAGAGGGAAGACTGTGAACAAGGAGGTGGCTGGAGTGTACAGGCTGAGAGTGAAGCAGCCATCAGATCCTGAGGAGTATATAGGCTCTGCTGAGGGGGCTGGATTTGATTCTGAAGATAATAGGAAGTCATCACACATTTGTCAGTAGGGAATATGGGAGAAAGGCAAGCCAGGAGGAAACTAGTGTGGAGGAAAGTGCGTGATCCAGGTAAGAAATAATTAGGGCCTGAGCTAAGGAAATTCATTCATTCACTCATTAATTCCACAAACACTCAATACCTACTGTGTGCTAGGCACTGGAGAGAAAGCAGAAAACAAAACAGTTTTGCCCTCATAGAACTTCATTACACTGTGGGATAAGAGGTAGATGATGCAGGGTGATCCTCAGGTTTCATATGTCATTTGGTGGATGGTGGGGCCATTCTCTGAGATAGAAGTTCAGGAGGCGGAACAGGTTTGGGAAGAAAGATAAGTTCAGCTTATCCTTTTGACAAATGTTTGGGGGTATTTTGGGGACACCTAAGTGGAGCTATGTGGCAAGCAGTTGAATTGCATACTGGGAGATCAGGAGATCTGGAAGGGATGCCTAGATTTGGGAGCCATGGTGTATCGATAGTATTAAATCCCTGGCGGTTAGTGAGATAATCCTGGGAGGAAGCGTAGAAGCAGGAGTCACAAACTCAGCTGTCTACAGTGGTGAGGTGACTTGTGAATGTAGGTGAATTGGGTCATATAAGAGACAAAGAAAGTGTTGGGTTCATGGCCAACTGGAAAGGGTGTGCTCCATCTAAGACAGCCAGAATTGGCCTGTGGGCCTCCTGTTGCAACAGACTTTTGGAACATCTCTCTGCCTCATCTCCCATTTTTTATAAAGATTCTTCTGGCAGGTAGTTAGCTATTCATAAAAATCCACTCTTTCTTTTGAGACATTCACTACATTTCCCAGCCTCCCTTGCCATTACAAGTGGCCATGTGGCTGGGTTCTACTCAGTGGGATGTGAGCAGAAGCAGTGTTTTCCATTTCCTGGCCAAGGTCTTGAAGAAAACGATATGCCCCTTCCTCCTCTCCTTTTCCTCTGGCTGGATGTAGATGATGAGGTCTAGGGGACTTTGGAGTCATGAGATGGAAGGAACCAGGATCCCTGTATCATTTTCTGGAATAAAGCCACCTACCAACCAGGATACCTGCTTTTGACTATTACATCAGAGAAAAATAAACCTTTGTTACGTTTGAACCATTATACACGTTTGGCTCTGTTTATTACTACAGCCTTGCCTAATCTAACAATTACATTTCTAATCAAACAAATACCAAACTAGTCCTGACTGTGAGCTCTGTAAGGGCAGGGACCATGCCTGTCTAATTCACTGCTGTAGCCTTAAAGCATAGCCCAGGACACAGCTTGGAAAGGTACTCAAAATGTGTGGATAAAGCTAGCTATGTTTTATCGAGCATTTGTGATGTGATATGCCAGATACCATACTAAATTTTTTACATGTTGTACATTATTTCATGTTCATGACAATTCTCTAAGGAGGTTCTATTCTTTTTTATTTCCAGATGAGGAAATTAAAGCTTAGAAAGCTTGCAGCTAGTACTCAAGTCTTGGCAGGGCAGCCCCAGAGCCTGCACTCTAAAACACTAGTACATGACCATGTGCATACCTACCTTAACATTTTAGCTCATGTCATTTCTCCCACCAACTCCTTCTCTCCACTTACTAAAGCCCTGCCTTCTTCAGTCTTCCCAGGACCCCTTAATCACTCTATCCTTTAGTTGCTACAGCAGGAATAACATTCCTACAATAGGGATTTCATGTATCTATCTGCTGCCACTAAAAAGAAACTACAACCTTGAGGGTAGCACAATATCTTAGATAGTATTCATCTTAGTGTTCCTTACAGTGTTCCTTACAGTATTGAGTAAGACATAGAAAGTGCCTACTATGTACCAGGCACTAGGCACTAGGGACCAAAATATAAATAAGATAGTCAATTCACTCTTGAAAAGCTCTTAAGTCTTGTGGACAAAGAGAGATGAAAAAAGTGCATCACAACACAAAGTAACAAGTGCATCAAGAGAGGCAGAAGAGGAACAAGGAGCCTGTTCATCTTGGAGGAGGAAAGAAAGAATTCCCACAACACATGATGTTTGAGCTGAACTTCTGAAGGATGAGTAGGAGTTTTTCAGTTTAAGAGGGATCCTAGTTAGTGGGGAAAGCACTTATAAAAGCATGAATGCATCAAGATTCAGGTGCTGCTCTGAATGAGTGAGGTGTTGACTTGCTAGAATGTAGGATTTATTCATTCATCCATTTATTTATTCAACAGATACCTAGTAAACCTAGAATGTGCTAGGCATTGTGCCAAATGCAGAGGATTCAAAAGTGAGCAAAACAGATATGATCCCTACCTTTGTGGAGCTTAAAATCTTCTAGGGATTGCAGCTGATAACAAAGCTCTAACAATCATGAGAGGGGAAGGAGGCAAGGATATCTAAGCATGTGAAGGAGGAGTTAGGGGAGTAGGCAGGGCCAGATTATGAGATTCCCAATACCATGCTAGAAAGATGGAAATACCCCTTGAATCCATTACCAAGTCCTGCTTCTCCCGCCTCCCTGACAGCTCTCAATTTTGTCCAGTCCTCTCACCACCACTATTCTCGGTGCAAGCGACCATCTCCTCCTTGGATGAATGTGACAGTCTTCACAAGGCAAGGGCCACCTTGGCTTTCATTCCCCACTGCCATCCATCATCCCCAGTGCAAGCAGAGTGATTTTTCAAAATGAGAATGGTCACCTTAGGCTCTCTGGTAGACAGAAATTGAAGATGGCCCCATGATCTCCATCCCCCTGGTGTTACTCTGGTGATTATCTTACATTACACAGCAAAAGGGATTTTGCAGTTAAGGCAACTAATTAGTCAGCCTTTTTTAAAAAAAAATAAATAAAATATTTATTTTTTGGCTGCGTTGGGTCTTCGTTGCTGTGCGCGGGCTTTCTCTAGTTGCAGCGAGCAGGGGCTACCCTTTGTTGTGGTGTGCAGGTTTCTCATTGTGGTGGCTTCTCTTTGTTGCGGAGCACAGGCTCCAGGCATGCGGGCTTCAGTAGTTGTGGCACGTGGGCTCAGTAGTGGCACACGGGCTCAGTAGTTGTGGCATGCAGGCTCAGTAGTTGTGGCTCGTGGGCTCTAGAGCGCAGGCTCAGTAGTTGTGGTGCATGGGCTTAGTTGCTCCACGGCATGTGGGATCTTCCCGGACCAGGGCTTGAACCCATGTCCCCTGCATTGGCAGGTGGATTCTTAACCACTGTGCCACCAGGGAAGTCTCTAGCCAGCCTTTAAGACAGGGAAATTATCCAGGTGGCTCTACATAATGAATCGAGCCCTTTAAAAGCAGAGTTTTCTCCAGCAGGTAGCAGAAGGGGAAGTCACAGAGACTTCAAGCCAATGAGGAGTCAAAGGATTTGACATGCTGTTGCTGACTTGGAGCTGAAGGGGGGTATTATATGGGAAGGACCTGAGGGAGGCTTCCAGGAGTTGAGAGTGACCTCCAGCCAATAGCCAGCGAGGAAACAAGGAGCTCACTCCTATAACTGCAGGGAACTGAATTCTGCCAACAGTCTGAGTGAGCTTGGAAATGGATTGTTTCCCAGAGCCTCCAGGTGAGAACTCAACCCAGCCAACACCTAGCCTTTAGCCTTGGGAGACCATGAGCAGAAGACTCAGCCATACCATGCTGGACTTCTGACCTGCAGACCTAATAACTGGGTCTTATTTTAAGCCACTAAATTTGTGGTCATTTGTTACACAGCAATAGTAAACTAATATACCCCCTACTTCTAACCTTCCAATACAACTTCCATTGTGGATTTACCAGGTCCAAGCATCTAATCCTCATAACAGTTCTATTAAGTAGTTTTTAAAAAAAATTTTATTGAAGTATAGTTGATGTACAATGTTGTGTTAATTTCTGCTTGATTTACAATGTTGTGTTAATTTCTTCTGTACAGCAAAGTGATTCAGTTATATACATATATATATACTCTTTTTCATATTCTTTTCCATTATGATTTTTCACAGGATGTTGAATATAGTTCCCTGCTCTACAGTAGGACCTTGCTGTTTATCCATCCCATATATAATAGTTTGCATCAGGCAGGTATTTTTATTGTCACCATTTCATAGATGAAGCTCGGAGAGATGAAATACTTTTCCTAAGGTTACAGAGCTAGTAGGTGACAGGGCTGGATTTTTACTAAGGCAGTCTGACCTCAGAATCCATACTCCATGGCTTCTCATTGCCCTTAGGATAGGTCCAAATACTGACACATGGAATTAAAGCCCCTTCCAGATCTGGCTCCTGCTCACCCATCCAACCTCATTCTTAGACACTCCTCTCACTTAAACTCCTTGTAGCCCCGGTAACTGCCATGCCCTTTTGATTCCTTGACTTTGCACATGTGGTTCCTTCTGCCTGGCATGCTGCCTGCCTCCTCCCCTCTGTTTTTCTTTTGGCTGACTCAGATGATGCTTTCAGTCTTGCCTAAGATGACCCTTCCCCGGGGGGCCTTCCTCGACTCTTCCAGGCTGGGTAGGACGCTACTCCAGCATTCCTCTGGCACCTCGTGCTCTCCTTTATCAGAGCACAGAAGACCCCGTGTTGGACACGTCTAGCACCTCTGTTGAATACCTGGAGCACAGTGGGTACGCAATTATTTATCAAGTGCATGAATGAATGAATAAAAGTACTTTATTCAGGAGGCAGTGAAGAGCCGTCCAAGGTCTTGAAGCAAAGGAGTGAGCTTATCAGGCCTGTGCTCCCAAGGACAAGCTGGGAGCAAGCCTTGCACACAACGGACCATCCTCATCAGCGTCTGAGGATGAAAAAAGTTTATTTGCATTTTGGTCTTGGATTTCTTGAGCTGTGAAAGTTGGCCCTTACCTCCTCTTGACCACATCTAGATCCTGGGTAATGCCAGAAACTGTCGCGGTAATGACTAGGTTTCTCTTTATGAAGGTGGGATGTGGAAAAGAGCTTGGGCCCGGAACTCACACTAGAATCAGGAGTCCCCCTACCAAGAAGGCTATGTGAAGCCAAGGCGACGTGGGGAGCCACAGACATGACGGTGCCGGGCACCGGGAGCAGCCTCTGAACGTCCCCTTCAAGTCTAGACCTTACTATATCTACACTTGTTCCCCGAGCACACTGCCCCGTCCTGTTCGCCTTCAATATGCAAATATTGTCTCCAGACAAGAAAGACTGAAGGCCTTCCGCATTATAGCAGGCTTTTACAGCTCCCGTCTGGAGGTCAGGCAAGCGGTTGGAATCTCCGGTGGCGCGGGGTGTCTCGGTTTCTCTGCGCCGCGGCACTTCTCAGACCGTGCTGCCTAAGGACCAGGAAACGTCTCTGGGGCGCCGGGAAAGGTGAGAAAGTCCAGCTAGCTCTAGGCGCAAGGAGCGGAGCCAGTGGGCCGAGAAGAGGAGCAGAGCTGACCCGCGCCTAGGCACGGATCCAGGCCCTGCAGCACGGAGGTCCCCGAGTCCCTCTCTCGAACCGACGCGCAGTAGAGTGCCCACGCGGGCAGCGCGGGAGAGGGGCGGGCCTGGGCTCCGTGCCTCCCGCGTTCCGGCCGTAGCTCCGGCGCTGGGGGCGGGAGGGGGAGGAGCCACGTGGGGAGGAGCGAAACCGGAGGCCCCGGGAACCTTAAGGCAGAGCCAGAGCGGCGGGAGCCCGAGCCCGCGCATGCTGCTCCGGGAGCGCGCCGTCCAGGCCGAGCACCGCCGCAGCTTGCCTTCTCTGCGCAGCTGGGAGAAGGGCCGGTGCTGACGAGGACGAGGATCCCGAGCTCCAATCCCTATTCAAGAGCTGCCGGGCTGCCCGCTGCCCCAGTGGGGCTCGGCCCCTCCCGCCACCTGCGTCCCGGTTGAGCCATGGATCCTTCGGAGAAGACGATATCGGTGTGGATCTGCCAGGAGGAGAAACTGGTGTCCGGTCTCTCCCGTCGCACCACTTGCTCGGACGTAGTGCGGGTGCTCTTGGAGGATGGCTGCCAGCGGCGACGCCGGCAGAGGCGAGGCCGGCGGCGGGGCATAGCTGGCGACCCGCCAGGCCCAGGGGAGCTGCCGGAACCCCTGGACGAGGACGACGAGGACGACGACGCGCTGCCCCAGGGCATGTTGTGCGGGCCCCCCCAGTGCTATTGCATTGTGGAGAAGTGGCGGGGCTTTGAGCGCATCCTGCCCAACAAGACGCGCATCTTGCGCCTCTGGGACGCCTGGGGTGACGAGCGAGAGAACGTACGCTTCGTGCTGGTGCGTAGCGAGGCGTCGCTGCCCAACGCGGGACCCCGCAGTGCCGAGGCGCGCGTTGTGCTCAGTCGCGAGCGCACCTGCTCCGCCCGGGGCGTCCCGGCGCGGCCCAGCCTGGCCCTGACCCAGGAGAAGCAGCGACGGGTGGTGCGGAAGGCCTTCCGCAAGCTGGCCAAGCTCAACCGGCGGCGCCAGCAGCAGCCGTCGTCGCCTTGCTCGTCCACTTCCTCGTCCACAGCCTCGTCCTGCTCGTCATCGCCGCGGGCCGCCGAGAGCGCGTCGGTGGAGCGCATGGAGACGCTGGTGCATTTGGTGCTCTCCCAGGACCACACCATCCGTCAGCAGGTGCAGCGGCTCCGGGAGCTGGACCGAGAGATTGACCGCTACGAGGCCAAGGTGCATCTGGACCGCATGAGGCGGCACGGAGTGAACTACGTGCAGGACACCTACTTGGTGGGCGCAGGCATCGAGCTCGACGGGCGCGGCCCGGCAGAGGAGCCGGCGGCGGCGACGGCGGCGCCGGCCCTGGACGGCGAGGCTCAGGCGGTCGAGCTGGAGGAGCTGGCCCAGCGCTGCGACGACCTGCTGCGGTTGCAGGAGCAGCGGGCCCAACAGGAGGAGTTGCTCGAACGCCTCTCAGCCGAAATCCAGGAGGAACTGAACCAGAGGTGGATGCGGAGGCGCCAGGAGGAGCTCGCAGCGCGGGAGGAGCCCCCGGAGGCTGATGGCGGCCTCGACGGTGAGCTGCTGCTGGAGCGGGAGCGGGTCAGGACGCAGCTCAGCACCAGCCTCTACATCGGGCTCCGGCTCAACACGGACCTTGAGGCCGTCAAGTCGGACTTAGATTACAGCCAGCAGCAGTGGGACAGCAAGGAGCGCGAGCTACAGGGCCTTCTCCAGACTTTGCACTCGTTGGAGCTGACGGTAGTTCCCGATGGGACTCCAGTCTCGAGCGGTCCCTCGCAGGAACCCCGGCCTCAGGCCTGCGCAGAGGTGTGGGTGGACCAGGCCCGCGGACTGGCCAAGAGCTGTCCTGGTAACGACGAGGACTCGGATACCGGGCTGAGCTCTATGCACAGCCAGGACTCGGACTCGGTGCCTGTGTGCGAATCCCTTGTGTAGGAGGAGCAGAGCGGGGAGAGGGAGACGGCCGATTCTCCCTTCTTTGTAGGAAGCACCGGCTTGACCGGCTCAGGGACTTGAAACCAGGCGGGGAGTGGGCCCGGACCTTCTGCCGGGCAGCAGCGCTCTGACTGGGCGGGGGAGGGCAGGGGACGCCTGCTCGGCAGCGGCGCTCCTCTGGCCTTGGAGTGAATGTGGAGGATGATAACCAGACGAGGAAGCAGGGTCTCCATTACAAGCTCTTTCAGGGGAAGAAAGGAGGGAGGAGGTGAGAACCCCCTTATGTTGGAAAACAAATGCTCCAGGAAGTTGACGTGGTCCGAGCCCATTTTCCAAAAAAACAACAAAAAGAGTATCATGGAGATTTCACCAATCTTTTGTATGGGAAGGACTGATGGCAGCTAGAACTTTAGTTGGTGGTATAAAGTACTTTTTAAAGAAACACTTGGATGAAAAGGAAATTCCTTGAATGTTAATTGTGACTGTGAACATGTTAAAACTAGCCAAAGAGGACGCACTGGTGTTGGTCTCAGCCTTACTCACACCTTTGATAAAACCCATAGGCACCAAAATCCTGGCTGTTTACATTTATGCAGATCTGGGAATTACCCATCTGCTAAACTCTTTGCCTTTTATTTTCTTTCAAAGACTAACTCTATTTCCTCCTAGCAAATACAGTATATGTTAAAATGGGGTCCTTTTCCCAAAATCACCTTTTATTATTATAAAAGCCAAACCTAACCCTTGGAGATACAGAATCGTGGTAGACATAACCCCTGGTTAAAATTTAATCTAGGCCCTTTGAGATTTGCTCCTGCAAAGGTATGTGTGTTGTCCTTTTATTCTTATTGCCACTTCATTCCCTTCAGACACTGTTATTTCAGAAAAAATAAAAGGGAAGTTGCAGAATCCAAGTACAACTACATTTGCTGTTTAATGAGCACTCTGGTTGAAAGGTAAGCCTTGAAAGCAAAGATCTTTGTTAGTATTCAGCTTTTTAACTAAGCTACGTGTAAAACCAACCATGACCTCAACAGATTTTACCAAACAAACCCAAGTCTAACTTCAGTATCTTTGGTCAGAGATTAATTAGTTACTTGTCCAAACCTAAATTGAGATAGTGTAAATATCAAGGTTTACTAGATAAGACCTGAAAAGAAAACATAAAACAATCTAATAGTACACCTTAGGTGAAGAATTTGGTTAACAACGGCACGTAGCCATAAAAGCATATAAAGGCATATAAAATTGAGCTAAAGATTCGACTTGAATTACTCTTGTCTGGCTCACACCTTTGCAGACACCACAGCATGCAAGTGCAGTGCTTCTCTCTTAATAGCTAGTGACACAGCCCTGTGGGAACTCAGTGTAATTGTTCCAGTTATTTCAATGAAAACTTATCAGTTGTAGCTAGTTGTTGCCCTGTGGAAGGAGCCTGCTGGCAGTGTTCCCTCCAGAGCTCAGAACTTCTGAGGAATGTGGGATCTAATCTGTCCTGAGGAGGTATTAACAATAGGGTGTGTGCGCGGTGCCAGCCTGGTATCAACCTAACTGTGCGGGGGCCGGCTCCAGTTTCAACACTACATGGGAAGATAACTTAAGAGGTCTTGCTTTTATAGAGAAATTTCTTTTCTTGGAGAGATTCTCTGCTGGTTGCCAAGAGGGGCCTGCCCACCAGACCTCCTCAGACCCTTTGAGCTCTCTGCTTTTTAGACACCCACCCTCCACCACCGCCATGCTATTATAACATGTGTAGATATTTTCAGATTTTCGAGTGGAATGGGAATTAAAAGGCCATTTTCTTAACTGATGTTTTCCAAAGACATTAGCTGGCATAATTATGGTTTTTTCGTTTCGTCTGATGCAGAAAACGTCTATGCGTTTGGTCTGGAGCATGATTAAAATGAGGAAGGGACCAAAGGAAACCCACTGTCCCAAGACAGTCATTTGAATCCATAAACACAAAGCCTAATGATAGCTTTCTTGTGGAGGCAGAGGTAAAATCCTCATTAGAGTGTGACAAACGCTACTTGTCTGGATGGTTTATGCTGGCAATAGGCTGACCTGGTGGTTTTAAAGTTATTGTGCTTCCCTCGCTCCGCACCAAGGGTGGTAGGGGAGGTGGCTTTTGGACGTTTATTAACTCAAAAGAAAACACAAAAGTTGGCAGAACAGGACTGCCTGGCAGAAAGGGGCCATTTTCCTTTTCACTATTATTTTAAACTTTGACGGGCTGCTGACGTCAGCAAGTATGCCTGAAGTCTGTAAAGCAAATAAGCCACATCACAGGGAGAAAGCTGTGGGATTTTCTGATGCCCTCTTTCTAGAACCTTCCAGTCCTGACCACCTGAACATGCTTTCCCAGTCAGCTCTTCAGGCAGTGAAGGAGGTTTTGTTCATAACAAAGGGTGGTCCAGTCTGCCCATTTTTTCTTTTATCCAAATCAGTTATATCCCCCAAAGGCACTTTCTGTGTGGGTAGGAGAAAGGAGAAGGGGCGGGGGGAGACAATAGTTCCTTTTACTAAGAACTTCTGCAAGCCTGAGGAAGGTGAAATATGGGGATAAAAAGTGCCTAACAAATCCTAGATATCCTTAAAATTTCATTCACTTTAAAAATAATCATCATGGCACTAAGAATGAGAAGGAATGCATAACAGTGAATGCAACAGCACCAGGATTTCAGTGCGCCTGGGAAAACTACCTCCTTTCCTGTTCTCCAAGCCTAACAGAAACGCTGAGGAGAAACCAGCAAGCTTGTGCAGGAGAATATGAGACGGAGTAGGCTCCTTACCAACCAGTCCCATCCTTTTGTGGAACTGATAGAATTTATTGTGTCTTTGATCTTTATGATCCCATTCTCGGCCATCTCCCAAACCAAAAAGATTATATCTGGCATCTCTGTTTACTTCCTTATAAAACGTGATTGATGATGATGATGATGATGATTTGCTAATTAGAAAAGTTATATTCTATAGTCTTTATGGTGGTCCTGAAAATAACATAAGGAAGAAGAAAGAAAAGTCGATCAGAATCTCATCACCATAAGCTTATCACTATCAAAATTTGGTATATTTCCTTCCAGACCTTTTGGATTGTGAAATTTTCATATTTTGCTGCTTTTAAAAAATATATATATAATTTTAATGAGAAGCCTATATGCTTTTAGGCTCAGGTTTTGACATATTCCTTGTAAACGGCTCCATCCATCTGTTGGATGCACTATGGTGCATGTAACTATTCTTATGTTATTAGGTTGTTCCCAATATTTTTTTTTACTATTATAAAACAACACTGTGATAAGCTTCTTTGTGTACATATCTGTTTCCCTAATTAGACGCTCCTCCCCAACAATAAGTTCCCAGAAAGAATTCCCAGGTCAAAGAGTACAACATTTAAAGGCTTGATACTTAATTACCAAATTGCTTTACAAAAGATTTGGTCTAATTACAATCTGCCATGCATAACAGTGCCCATTTCACCACACCTTGACTTTCATTTGATATTATATTTTGTTAAAAAAGTATTTTAACCAAAATTAATTAATTCATTGGGGCCCCAGGAATCCAGGGCTGGCAACCACTGACTTAAAATATCCTTACAACCTGAAGGGCAAGTCATCCGACCAGAAGTGTTAAGAGGACATGGTGCTTTCTCTTCCTCCCACTTCTTTATCTTCCCCGAACTCTGCTTATTAATAGCAATCTTGTCTGATATCAGAGCTGAACAATGATCCATCTGAGCAGAAGGGCCACAAACTCTACATGAGTGAGATTAAGGGGATTAACGAATAGAATCAGATTTATAAAAAGAAAATATTATCTTTTTTCATCTGAGTCTAGTAGAAAAGGTATCCTTAGAAGGTGGTATCATAAAACATACTTGGTTTTGTGCTTCTCCCTACCCACCCCTATTAAAGTTAAATCAAAAGAAAGCACGCGCGCAAGCCCACCTGTTTATTAACAGCCTCTAATTAACAGTTTAGATTATTCTAGGCATTTCTTTCTACATGTGTTACTATACCTGAGTTCACCCTTAAATTCTTGAAAAGGGAAAATTTGATCATGACAGTTTGTGAGATTTTCAGTGTGAAGGTGTTTGTGAAACATGTTCTCCTAAACAGAAATGAAGGAGGGTGAGGAGGAACTATCTTTTCTTGAGTACTTTCCAAATGCCCACTCCTCGGGCTAAGTATTTTCACATGCATTTTCCCTACATTCATCTTGTGAGATAGACCTTTTTAACCTCCAGTTTTTATAGATAGAGAAGATAAGGCAAGATACTAACCTAAGCCTGACTAAAACCTGTAGCCATTTTGCTACATCACACCAGGCACATTGTACCCAAGAAGTGCAAGATACTAACCTAAGCCTGACTAAAACCTGTAGCCATTTTGCTACATCACACCAGGCACATTGTACCCAAGAAGTGCTCTACACACTCAGAAAAGGAGTGCTTACAGGCCTCAGAGTGTTGGCATTGGAGAGGGTGGTGCTCAGAGACTATCAAGTATTGTCCAAGTATTTCCACCAGGGAGGTGGAATGATTTTTCAGAACCATAGGGCTGGTAAATATATCTACCAGGTGAGGATTTAGGAAAAAGCAAAGGAGGAGAAATTCTTAGTAAATATCTGGGCATCTGTCTGAGAGAGGTGAAGACTTTGCCAATGAAAAAAAATTCTCACAAAAAATTAATACCCTCTGTATCAGCATGGAGGTTTTGACTGAATGCCCCAAGGACACAGGTGTATAGTCAACAACCTGGAATCCTTGTCCATCAGAACAGACAGCTGTGCCCTATTCACAGTCGCATCTGGAAGGTGGTACCAACCATGACTGTGCTGGAGCTGTCCCCAGCACTTTTAACCAGGCCTTGTTCCTGGTTGAGCCTCTGGTACATGAGGATCAGGGAAGGTTAAAGGGAGGCAGTGTTGAGTCTTCCAAAGATCCCTGTGCCATGTAGTTGGGCATGCACACCTGATTTAGGGCATTTCTGTGTCCACACTGACCCCACTACACATGTGGAGACCTAGCATGGATTGCTTTGAAGGACCACTCTCCCAGCCTCTGCCCAGTCCCATGCAAGTTTTTCCTGCTTCAGATATCTCCAGGATTCTCTATAGATTTCAGGATAAAATCCACATTGCTTAGCAGGATTTATAAGGTTGTTGGTTATCCAGCTCAAGACCCCTCTTCGATGTCATCCTTTCCCACCTTAAAAACCACAGAATTGACCGGATCCTGTTTCTTCATTAAGGTCACATTGCCATCCTCAGTTTGTGCAAGGTCTCTCTTCTGTCTTATTTTATTTTACTTCATGTTCCCCCCCGCCCAACCCCACATCCACTTCCCTTCAGTAGTTGTGGCACACGGGCTCCAGAGCACAGACTCAGTATTTGTGGCGCACGGGCTTATGTGCTCCGCGGCATGTGGGATCTTCCTGGACCAGGGCTCGAACTCGTGTTCCCTGCATTGGCAGGTGGATTCTTAACCACTGCGCCACCAGGGAAGTCCGCCTTCTCTCCCTTCTTTTCTCCTCTCCCTCCCTCATTCCTTTGTCATTCATTAACTGGAATACTTCTATAGAAAGATTCTTCCTTATATCAAATGTCACCCTGATGAACAGTTTAAATCCTGATTATCCTGAAATATAGGATAAAAGCAACATTCCTACATTTTCTTTTTATTTACTAGTGTTCTGAATAATGTGGTTGTTCCCTAGCATTCTCCAAAGTTGACTGAGTTTTTTCTTCTTTGTTCATCTTTTTGGGAATCATTATGGAATTTTGAACTTAACATATTTAATGTGTTTCAATCCATTATAGTTTTGGTCCTATCTTTGGCTGAGTGGGAGCTTCTTCAGGTTAGTTCCTGAATCCTTTTCACACATTTTTCACAGTCTTTGATAGCTTTGCTCTCTGGTGCGTCAAGGTGTTCCAGGCTCATACTGTACATTTCTGACCCAGACCTGAAATCAGCCATCACTGATTCCTTTTAATGGGAAATATTTTTTTTAATTAAAATTTAAAAAAAAATTTTGTATGGGAGCATAGTTGATTAACAATGTTGTTTTAGTTTCAGGTGTACAGCAAAGTGATTTATTTATACATATACATGTATCTATTCTTTTTCAAATTCTTTTACCATTTAAGTTATTACAGAGTATTAAGCAGAGTTCCCTTTGCTATACAGTAGGTCCTTGTTGGTTATCTATTTTAAATATAGCAGTGTGTACACATCAATCCCAAACTCCCAGTCTATCCGTGCCCCCCCACCTATCCCGCTTGGTAAGATAAGTTCATTCTCTAAGTCTGTTGAGTCTGTCTCTGTTTTGTAAATGAGTTCATTTGTATCATTTTTTTAAGAATCTGTGTATAAGCGATATCATATGATATTTCTCTTTCTCTGTCTGACTTACTTCACTTATTATGATAATCTCCAGGTCCATCCATGTTGCTGCAAATGGCATTATTTCATTCTTTTTAATGGCTGAGTAATACAGTACTCTATTGTATATATGTACCACATCTTCTTTGTCCATTCATCTGTCGATGGACATTTAGGTTGCTTCCATGTCTTGGCTATTGTAAACAGCGCTGCAATGAACATTGGGGTGCATGTATCCTTTTGAACCATGTTTTTTTCCAGATATATGCCCAGGAGTAGGATTACTGGATCATATGGTAGCTCTATTTTTAGTTTCTTAAGGAGCCTCCATACTGTTCTCCATAGTGGCTGCACCAATTTACATTCCTGCCAACAGTGTAGGAGGGTTCCCTTTTCTGCACACCCTCTCCAACATTTACTGTTTATAGATTTTTTGATTATGGTTATTCTTATTGGTGTGAGGTGATATCTCATTGTAGTTTTGATTTGCATTTCTCTAATAATTAGTGATGTTGAACATCTGTTCATGTGCCTCTGTGCCATCTGTATGTCTTCTTTGGAGAAATGTTTATTTTTAGGTCTTTTGCCCATTTTTCTGATTGGGTTGTTTGTTTTTTTTTGATATTGAGCCACATGGGTTGTTTTTAAATTTTGGAGGCTAATCCCTTGTCGGTTGCATTGTTTGCAAATATTTTTTCCCATTCTGTGGGTTGTCTTTTCATTTTGTTTATGGTTTTCTTTGCTGTGCAAAAGCTTTTGAGTTTAATTAGTTAGGTCCCATTTGTTTATTTTTGTTCTTATTTCCATTACTCTAGGAGACGGCTCTGAAAATATATTGCTGCAACTTAGGTCAAAGAGTGTTCTGCGTATGCTTTCCTCTAAGAGTTTCATAGTATCCGGTCTTACATTTAGATCTTTAATCCATTTTGAGTTTATTTTTGTGTATGATGTTAAAGAATGTTCTGATTTCATTTTTTTACATGTAGCTGTCCATTTATCCCAGCACGATTTATTGAACGGACTGTCCTGCATTGTATAGTTTTGCCTCCTTTGTTATAGACCAATTGACCGTGGTTGTGTGGGTTTGTTTCTGGGCTTTCTATCCTGTTCCATTGATCTATATTTCTGGTTTTGTGCCAGTACCATATTAGAAACCACAGTCTGTATACTAGGAGCACTAACTGCTACTGGGTTGGTGATTACTTTTAGAAATTTTTCATGGAAAGAGCTAGGAAATTCATTGTCCTTGTTTTCTTTTAATTTTTTATTGTGCGAAAATATGGATAACATAAAATTTACCATTTTAAGTCTTTTTAAGTGTACAATTCAGTGGCATTAAGTACATTTACAATGTTGTGCCACCATCACCGCTATCCATTTCCAGAACTTGTCTGTCATCCCAAACAGAAACCTTGTATCCATTAAATAATAACTTTCTATTGTCTCCTCTCCTCAGCCCCTGGTAACTTCTATTATCTTCTTTGGAGAAATGTCTTTTCAAGTCCTTTGTCCACTTTGAATTAGATTCTTTTTGTTGTTGTTGTTCTTGTTGAGTTGTAGGAGTTCTTCATATATTCTGAATATCAATCCCTTATCAGATGTATGATTTGGCAATATTTTCTCCCATTCCATTTATTGCCTTTGTTGATGGTGTCTTTGATGCATAAGAAATTTTTATGAAGTCCAGCTTATCTATTTTTTCTTTTGTGGTCTTTGCTTTTGGTGTTATATCTAAGAAATCCTTACAAATCTAACGTCCTGAAGCGTTTTCTCTGTTTTCTTCTAAGAGTTTTATAGTTTTAGCTCTTACATTTAGCTCTTTGACAACTTTTTTTTTTTTTTTTTTTTTTTTTGCGGTACGCAGGCCTCTCACTGTTGTGGCCTCTCCCGTTGTGGAGCACAGGCTCCGGACGCGCAGGCTCAGCGGCCATGGCTCACGGGCCTAGCTGCTCCGTGGCATGTGGGATCCTCCCGGACCGGGGCACAAACCCGCGTCCCCTGCATCGGCAGGCGGACTCTCAACCACTGCGCCACCAGGGAAGCCCCTGACAACTTTTTGCTAGTATTCTTACTTTTATTGACAAGTAGCTTTTTGGATGTCCTTTCTCTGCCATTCCCACTTAAGTCACTTACAAGTGTTTTCATTTTCTCTTTTCTTTTTTCATTGAATGGATAGAATTTTCTTTGACTGATTTCAAAGTTATACATTTAATTTTGCTCTTCTATTTTTCAAACTTACTAAGAGCCATACTTTTGCTTATTTTTTCTGACCACGATATAAACTTATAAATGCTGTGTTTGCCCCCAAGCAAGATAAGAATCTTAAAACACTACTCCCACTTCTCTGGTCTCTCTCCCTTTTCATTTTGATATCATCTACAATTTTAGTTATAGAAAATCTTATGTAGCTAATAATAACCCGTCTCAGTATATTTTATTGAGATCATGTTAAATACATACATTATCTTGAGCAGAGTTGATATCTTTATCATGTCAAGTCATTCTGTCCAAGAATATGATAATAATAAAGTATAACAGATCACTACCAAATTCAGTATGGCTTAAAATAATAATCATTCATTCTCATTCACCTGGGAGGTAGTTGATCCAGGCTAGGCTCCACTGAACTTGGCTTTAATCGGTGGGTTAGGTTTAGGCCTACTTCATGGGTCTGTCATCCTGTTTGGACCAGAGGCACAGAGCTTTCCCAAAGGTCCTTTGGAGTTATTACAGAGGCCTTAGGCTAGACTTTTTCTTTTTTACATCTTCTTCTGTGGGCCTTGGCTTGCTCGGTCCAAGTCAACACACAAAAGTTGAGTTCCTGCTGTATACCAGGCCTAGGGGTCAAGCATGCAAAGTGCTCTCTAAGACACTGGTATTGGGATTTTACATTTATTGAGCCCTTTGGATTAATATTTTTTCTAAAGAGAAAATTGATTATATAAACTGTGTTATAGCCATATAATTACATTACACAGCTACTAAAATAATTAGATCTGCGTTGCTGACATGAAAAAAAATCTGTATTATATTGTCAAATAAAAAAAGCAAGGAAGTAGAAATAGTATAAAGTCATTACTTTTTTTATAGCTCTAAAAATTATACATTTCTTAGCTCTGTCCACAGAAATGGTCTGGAATCAATTACTGCCCACTAGCACCTATACCAATGATATCTAAATACCATATTCTATTAAAAAGACAAAGGCTCCTTGAAGTAATGGCTGATTCCAAATTCATGACAAGAAATAGATAAGATAGGCTTGCTACATCCTATGTTCTAGAAAACAAGGAAACTGTAAAAGACTTTGTGATTTTATATAAACTCAGGGGCAACCTGAGGGGGCTTCAATGGTTAAAGACAAGAAAATATGAATTTCAATGAGAATAACAACTGCAATGGACTGAAACACGCCAAAAGCATAAAAATCTAGGGGCTCACAATGATATTACAAAAAAATTAACCTATTAATCACCTTTGATTAATATGAGGTGGCTAGGATACCAAGTTGTTATTCTGGAAATTAGTAATAAAGAGAACGTTTATTCTGTCTTTCTTGAACACACTGAGTTTCTAAGTCATCAAACAGTTAATGAGGGAAAGTTTTCTTTACAAAAAAATTTCAGCTAGCAAATGCAGAAGAAATGATAGAATTAGAAAATTACCCTTATGCAACCCCTAATGAGTTAATGCATCTAGATAGTGATCATTGATGATATTAAAATGAGCAGGTGTCAAGTTAATCAGAAACTTTATAGTGGATGGATCAGCTGACAACACTAACAGCCATGGAACATCCAGTCATGATGTACCTCCTGGTATGATAAAATGGAAAGCTATCAGCTCCATCTACCAAATATTCCACCCCAAATAAGAGTCTGAATCTAATCAAGAGTCTAGGTCTACTGAGGAGGTTATAGGAAACAGGGAGAGGAGAAGAGCATGTGGAATGATATTCTGAGTATGTAATAGCCAAATCCAGACTGGGCAATTCTGTAGGACAAAAACCCATGTATAAATAGCCTAACAGAGGGAGTGGAGATAGAACTATTATAACCATTGTGGATTAAAAGAGATGTATCAACAAGTTATGGACTTTATTTGGATAGTAATTCGAACAAACCAAAAGTTAAAAAACAAATTTTAGGGACAATCAGGAAAAATAAAAACTATTTATTAAAAGGTGGTTGTTATTTTTAGATATGATAATGACAAAATGATTGTTTTTAAAAGATTTTGCCTGTTAGAAATACAAAATAAAATACTATGGTGAAATAATATGATGTCTAAGATTTGCTGGAATGTTTCAGGGAAAATAATTGGACGTGCAGGAGAGATAAATAGAACAAAATTGGCCAATTGTTGATATTTGTTGAGGCTGGGTGATAGGTACATGGGGATACCTTATACTGTTCTCTGTGTTTTTGTATTGGTTTGAAGATTTTAATAATAGAAAGTAAAAAAAAATTGGAAGAGAGAAGGAAAAATCAGGTTGTAGAACAATATGTATGTGTTTTTTTCTTTTTAATAAACAAAACATAACAAAAGACTTTGTTATACTATTATCTATGGTTATCTTTGGGAAATGGGATCAGGGAGTGATATAGAAACTGCTATTTTTTATTTTATAAACTTGCTATCATTTGACTTTTTAAAAAAATTTAATTTATTATTTTTGGCTGCGTTGAGTCTTCATTGCTGCACGTGGGCTTTCTCTAGTTGCAGTGAGCGGGGGCTACTCTTCGTTGCGGTGCATGGGCTTCTCATTGCGGTGGCTTCTCTTGTTGTGGAGCACGGGCTCTAGGTGCGCGGACTTCAGTAGTTGTGGCTTGCAGGCTCTAGAGCGCAGGCTAGGTAGTTGTGGCGCGCAGGCTTAGTTCCTCCGCAGCATGTTGGATCTTCCCGGACCAGGGCTCGAACCTGTGTTCCCTGCTTTGGCAGGCGGGTTTTTAATCATTGCGCCACCAGGGAAGTCCCTCATTTGACTTTTTAAATAAGTACATATAACTTATGTAACTACAAAAAAAAAAAAGAGTAAAGTGTCATAATTAAAGTATGAGCAAAGTACCATGGGAGATTGTTTTCTTATATCCTGGTTGAACATAGCTGCTGATAATAGAACCTAAAACCATGAGAGTGAAGGTTGCTCTTGAGTCACTGGAGTAGGTTCAGCATGACCCTGAACCAACCAACCTGCGTGCCATGAGGGATAACAAAGTGATCCATGGTCTCTGGGACAGATGGTCTTCTCATCTCATCACATGGCAGCAAAGTAGACTTTACAGTAGAGTGGTCCTTTGATCGGTTGCTTAAAGGAAAGTATTTGATCTGCTCATTCTGTGTTAAAATACAGATTCTTAAAGTATTGAACTAATCTCTTAATGCCTGAATAGAATTACTTAGTTATGAAGGTATTACCAGTTACTCATTTTCCAACCATGTCTGTCTTCTACATCACTGAGTTTCCTGAGTTGGTCCAGATCCAGGGGGAAAGGGTAGCTGAGAGGCATAAAGGGCTATGGTAGCATCAGTGAGTCTAAACCCCTGGCTGCCAGGGGCCCTGTGGAGTGTTTACCGGGGGGTCCACAAACCCATACGCACAGCAGGCAGTCTGTGGGCATAATAACTGTCTTTCACATTCATGTACTACTAATTTGTGAATCTTTGTAGATGGCATTGTGATGAATCCAATCAGATTCATAAAATCCTTACTGAAGTTAGAGGAGTTTTAGGATTTTCAGCGTCAGCTACTATTACACAGAGATATCTAAACTTTTTGATATTAGAAGGGGTCCTCATATGGAAAGAGAATGGGAACCACTGACCTAGAGTTATGAATTATTCTTAAGCTGATCTTCAGGGTTGTAAATTGAGGTGCTCTTTCCATTTGCTGTTTTTCAAAAAGTTAACATCCCAGGCATATTTCTGCCATACAGTTGGTTGAGACATCTGAAGCTGCTGTGGCTCCCTTCTCCTTGCTCCCAGGGCACCTTATACATAACTCCATTAAGGTTCTTATAACACTGACATATGCTGACTGTTTTACTGGTGTCTCCACCACTATGGTGGCAGGGAAGGGGGAGTTGGGAGAGGTGAGGGCAAGGATTCATTGACTCAACAAACTCATGAGCCTCCACTGGCTCAGGAACTAGAGGCAAAGAGATGAACACTCCTGGCCCTCACAGAGCTCACTGAGTAAGGGGTGTGGGGTAAAGGATAGACAAACAAGTAGACAATCACAATACGGTGTGGGTAGTGCTCTGGCTCCCATGGGAAAATGAAGGAGGCATCTAACCCAGATTGTGGAAGCAGTAGATGATGCCCAAGTCAAGATTTGAAGGACTGGTTGGAGTTGACCAAGTTGAAGTGGGGGAGGGAGGGACCAGTAAATGCAAAGTGCAGAAGAGGATAGTACAAACCCAGAGTTGAGAGGTGGAAAGTGGGGTGAGAGTAGGCTGGCAAGGTGGGTAGGGGCTTGACCATGACGGGTCTTGTGTGCCATGATGAAGACTTTAGACTTAATCTTGAGACAGAAGAGAAGACATTAGAGGTTCAAAGGCAGAAGCCTGACCTGAGCAGATTTGTCTGCTTGCATCATGAACTGGACTAGAGTGTGGATGTTGGCTTGTGTGTGCAAAGCCAAAAAGTGGAGAGATGTGTTGGGAGGTTGATTCCTAATGCAGCTAAGATTCAGGTGGAGACCTGAATGAAGGTAGTAGTCATTGGAATGAAGAGATAACAGACTCATGGAACACTGAGGAGGTAGAACAGACTGGCTGGGAGGTAGAGGAGACTGGTTGGATGTGCAGGTGGAGGACTCAGGGATGATGACCAAGTTTCTGGTCTGGGAAATGGGTGGCTATTCACAGAGGTAGGGAATACGAGAGGTGGAGGAGGTTTGAGGGAGGATGGTGCAGGAAACCAAACTCTATTTGGGTGATGTTTTATCTACGTCAGCCTTTCTAGGAGGGGACTGGCTGCCAAAATCACCAAGGAAGAGGGAGTTTCAAGCCACAGAGCAGCATACAAGTCTGAGCCTTTGGTACCTAGGGCTGTTTTTTGAACATACACACATTTCAGGTAGACTGAAGTGTCTACCTGAGGCTGCACATGATCGCACATTCTTTGGAGCAGCAACAATGAAGACAAACCCTTTGTACTTTAAGGAAATGAATACATTTCATTTTCTGTGGGTAAAAATGTGTTGTTTAAAAACAATGCTGCAAAGTAGAATAGATAATTTGGCTAATCCCAGATTGTTGGTAGGACCTAAAAATAATGCAGCTGCTGAGAAAAACTCTAAGACTTGGTGACAAGTTTAAGATTTGGAGCCATAGGTTAAAATCCAGGCTTTTCCACTTACAAATTCTATGACATTAATTCTATCGTTTAGGTTAAATTATTGAACTAGAGAGGTTAGGAATAATAATAAGCACCTCACAAAGTTATTGTGCAAGTGATTTGTGAATTTTGATTTTGTCGGCATATTATTTTGAACTAGGCAATGCCAGGTGCCTCGCCCAATTTGTTCCTTCTTTTATGCACATATTCATGTGTCCATTCATATAGTCACAAACGCTACTACAAGTACACACTATGTGCCAGCCACTATTAGCAGACCCAGAGGATAAGAAATTGAATAAGACATGCTCTAATGAGGACAAGAGATAAAAAACAAAGATAGGGAACATGGTAATCAGGTGGTCCAAAAGTTTGGTAGAGAGATGCAGAGGACCTGAACTAGGAGATGGGGTTAAGCAGGGATCTGAGACATTTAGAAGCTAGCCTCACTCACATGTGGTGATTAATCATTGGTGGAGGATGAGGGAGAAGGAACAACCTGGAATGATTTCCAGCTTTCAAGTTTGGGCAGATGGGAAGATATGGGTGGGTGCTTTTCTTAAATGGTGTGGACTGGGCCTTGGCAAGAGGTGGGAGTGGGAGATGGTGAACTCAGTTTGGAATATATTGTGTTGAGGTGTCTGTGGGTGCCAGGCACCCAGATGCCCAGGTGACTGGATGAGGGGACAGGGAAGCCATGGACAGGGATTCAAATGCTCAACAAAGAGTGTAGAGTGGGAATATAAGGTACTGAAGATAGAGCTCTGGATAAGACAGAGATTTAGATAGTAGATGGAGGAAGAGGAATTCACAACGTGTCTGTGGGTGCCAGGCACCCAGATGCCCAGGTGACTGGATGAGGGGACAGGGAAGCCATGGACAGGGATTCAGGTGCTCAACAAAGAGTGTAGAGTGGGAATATAAGGTACTGAAGATAGAGCTCTGGATAAGACAGAGATTTAGGTAGTAGATGGAGGAAGAGGAATTCACAAAGACTAAGAAAAAACAGAGAAGTAGGAGAAGACGGAAAAAGTAACATCGTGGAAATCATGTTTAGGGGGAGTGAGTTTCAAGACAAGCGTGGCTACCTGCACCCATTTTATTTGGCAATTTATAACCATAGCCTTGGAGAGAGGAGTGTCAGAAGATTGGGGGGAGCTGAAGCCACATGTAGTGTCTTGAGGAGTGAATGGGAAGTGGAAAGTTAGGGACAGCAAGTAATGAGAATTCGTTTGAGAAGTCTAGTGTGATGAGGGTGGAGATACAACTGTAGTTGTAAAAGGATGAAGGGCCAAGGAAGAATGCAAGGTGAGGGGGAGAGTGGTCCAAGATGAGACTGGAGAGGTAGGCAGGGGCCAGAACTTGTAGGGTCCGGAAGCCCACAGGAAGGAGTTTGGATTTGTATACGTACTGAAGAGCTTCAAGCAGGGGAATGACGTGATTGGATTCTTCTGCCTGCTCCATGGATGACAGAGGAAGGGAACAACTGGGCTTTGAGATTCTCAACATGGGGACAGTCTATGGTATGGCTCTGGAAGTGGATGGCTAAAGAGAATGGCTGAAGTTGAAGGTCATCAAAGCTGGAAGCCACAGGTGTTGGGAGATACATCCACGTGGATGATGAAGGTCCCTATGATGATATCAAGAATTGGAATGAAGAGAGGAAGAGGTCTGGATGTGAAGGAACAGAGAGAGGTAAATGAATGGAAGCAATATTGTGACTATATGGAAAGTTCGCATTGGAATAGTGACTGTGGCAGAGAGGGGTGAATGAGCCCATGACTCTGATTATGTCCCTCACGTGCTCAGCATTCATCAAAACTTCCCTATTACCCACTGGAGAAAGTCTATAAAAGTCTATCTTGGCACTGTCCTGCATAATGCATCTTAATAGCCTCGTCTCCCACTTCCACCCTCCCCTAGCCTCACTGTACCACGTGAGGTTAACCTGTTCACGCCTCTCTCCCTCTGCACACACTGTCTTTCCCATCTCAAATGTCTGTCCCTCCTCCCACCCTTGCAGGAACCCCTATAACTTAGTTCAAATGTCATACTTCTACAAACTCTTTCTCAAATGCCGCAGCCATTCAGGTAGCCAATATTTATTGAACATCTGCCATGTGCGAGGCTCTAAGCAAGGCACACAGTCTTTTGGTCCCTCCTCTGAGCCACCCCATCCAGGCTTTCCAGGTCTGCCAGCAGGGTAGAGACTGGCTCAGTGTCAGATCTCCCAGACTTGGCTCACTAATCACCAAACCTGAGAACCAGACTCCCCTGGAATTTCATCAACAGGAAAGGCTGGGCAGGTTTCTTCTCATTTCCTTACCTTACTCCCAACCTCAGCAGCTTCTGTAGCTATAAACAACAAAGGATACTTAATATGTGAGATGCACTGGCCTGTTAAGCAGTGTTCCTGATTCATTTGGAATTTATGGTCAGATTTTGCTGCAACACATGTTTTATATCTTGATTTCTTGGCATCTGTGAGCACTGTCCTGTCTGCATCTGGATACAAGATGATTTTTTACCAAGAGTCATTTGCTGTAAGTAGAATGGAAATAACAGAGAGAGTTTCTTTGGGAGAGGGGGTATTCCTCCTGGGGTAGAGACTACACATTGGGTAGCATAAGTAGCCGACCAGAGGCCAGTATTTAGTCAGTAACTATTTCTTAAGGTGAGCACAGAACAAGGTGCTCAAGGTTCCTTAAGGTTCTAAGCACAGAACAAAGATCAACTTGGTTCCAGCCCTACGGGAGCATCAGAGCTGCTATTCTTCTATCTGTAGCAGTGCTCTTTTCCTCTTGGCCTGGCCCCTCCTACTCATCTTTCAGCTGTCAGCCCAAGCCTCTATTCTTCTGGAAAACCTTTTTAACTCCTGGTGGAGTTATCTATCCAATACCACTTTTTCCTTCTTTCTTATGAATAAACCCTGATTATATTCTGGATAGCATTTCACACAGCTGATGACTTGCAATTCCTAATCTCCCTTACATTTAGGGGTGACTATTAAAATAGGAAGGAAGAAGTTGTGTGAGATTTCTGGCAAATTCCCTTCAAGGGGGCTGACTTAACTGAGAGGTGCCCCTTATTTGTCCTCACTTCCTTTTTCCCTCTTCATTGCTGGACTTCGGATATGATGGCTGAAGCTCTTGCAGCCACAATGAACCATGAGGCGATCCTAACAGGTAAGACACACTGAAAATGGCAGAGAGGAAAGCAGAAGGCTGATGACCGTGAAACTATTCTAAAGGCCCTGGACTGCATACCTCTGGATTTCATCATTGCAGAGAAACAAAAAACCTTATTTTAAACCATCCTTATTTATTTTGCCTATTCAGTGCACTTGGACTTAATCCTAACCAATACAACCCCCAGACTGCTTTATCCCCCCTTATCTGGATTGCTTTTTCTTCATAGCACTCACCACTACCTACCATTTTTTTTTCTTTTTTGGCCATACCACATGGCATGCAGGATCTTAGTTCCCCGACCAGAGATCGAACCTACACCTCCTGCAGTGGAAGCATGGAGTCTTAACCACTGGACCACCCAGGGAGTCCCTACCTAACATTTTTGTTTGTCTGTGTCTCCTATTAGAACATAAGCTTCATGAAAATAGTGATTTCTCATGGCCTGGAACAGTGCCTGACACAAAGTAGATCCTCATCAGCTAAAGTAATCTTAAGAAAGAGAAACAAAGCTGGAGGTATTATGCTCTTTGATTTTAAACTATACTACAAAGGTATAACATTCAAAACAGTATGGTTCTGGTACAAAAATAGACACATGGATCAATGGAACAGAATAGAGAACCCAGAAATAAGCCCACACATCTATGGTCAATTAACTCAAGAGAAAGGAACAAAGAATCTACAGTGTGGGAAAAGACAGTCTCTTTGATAAGTGGTGTTGGGAAAACTAGACAAACATTTGCAGAAGAATGAAACTGGGACACTTTCTTACATCATATACAAAGATAACTCAAAATGGATTAAAGACTTAAATGTAAGACAGGAAACCATAAAACTCCTAGAAGAAAACATAGGCAGTATGCTCTTTGACATTGGTCTTAGCAATATTTTTTTGGATCTGTCTCCTCAGGCAAGGGAAACAAGCAAACATAAACAAATGAGACTACATCAAACTAAAGGGCTTTTACACAGAGAAGGAAACTATCAACAAAACCAAAAGGCAGCCTACTGAATGGGAGAAGATACTTGCAAATAATATATATGATAAAAGGTTAATATCCAAAATATATAAAGAACTCACACAACTTAGTACCAAAAAACCCAAACAACTCGATTGAAAAATGGGTAGAGTCGGTGCTTTGTGACCACCTAGAGGGGTGGGATAGGGAGGGTGGGAGGGAGACACAAGACAGAGGGGATATGGGGATATATGTATACATACAGCTGATTCACTTTGTTATACAGCAGAAACTAACACAACATTGTAAAGCAATTATACTCCAATAAAGATGTTAAAGAAAAGAAAAATGGGCAGAGGACTTGAATAGACATTTTTCTAAGGAAGACATACAGATGGCCAACAGACACATGAAAGGATGCTCAACATCACTAATCATCAGGATTATGCTAATCAAAACCCCAATGAGATATCACCTCACACCTGTCAGAATGGCTGTCATCAAAAAGACAGCAAGGGAATTCCCTGGCAGTTCAGTGGTTAGGACTTGGCGCTTTCACTGCCATGGTCCCGGGTTCAGTACCTGGTGTTGGGGAGCTAAGATCCCGCTAGCTGTGCAGCATGGCCCCCCCCACCCCCACCAAAACAAAAAAAAGAGAAAAGAAAAAGAAAAGACAACAAATAACAAGTGTTGGCAAGGATGTGGAGAAAAAGGAACACTCATGCACTGTTGGTAGGATTGAAAATTTGTGCAACACTATGGAAAACACTATGGATGTTCCTCAAAAAATTAAAAATAGAACTGCCATTCAATCCAGCAATTCCACTTCTGCGTATCATTCTGAAGAAAACAAAAACACTAATTTGAAAAGATATATGCACCCCTATGTTTATTGAAGCATTATTTACCATAGTCAAGATACGGAAACAAATGTCCATTGATGGAAGAATGAATGAAGAAGATGTGGTATATGTATACACAATGGAATATTACTCAGCCATAAAAAGAATGAAATCATGCCATTTGCAACAACATGGACAGACCTAGAAGGTATTATGCTAAGTGAAATAAGACAGAAAAAGACATATACCATATAATTTCACTTATATGTGGAAGCTAAAAAACAAATAGACAAACAAAACAGAAATAGACTCATAGATACCAAGAATAAACTAGTGGATCACCAAAGTCGAGAGGGGGTAGAAGGGTGGGCAAAATAGGTGAAGGGGATTAAGAGGTACAAAATTCCAGTTATAAATTAAATAAGTCATGGGGATGTAATTGACAGCATAGGGAATAGAGTCAATAATGTAATAACTTCATATACTAGACTTACTGTAGTTATCAATTTGTAATGTATATAAATGTCGAATCACTAAGTAGTACACTTGAAACTAATATAATATTGTACATCAACTATATTTCAATAAAAATAAATAAATAAAACATCCAAAAAAAGTTGCAGCACTTGTTATTGCTATATATGCCCTCTATCAAAATACTCATCATATTTGCAACCACACACTTAATATCTATCTTTCCCATGACTCTATGCTCGTATATACAGGGGACATATCTATCTTGCTCTCTCTTGTATCCTTAGCATATAAACTAATGCCACCAAATAATATTATTTCATCTGTGCTCTAGAACACTAACGTGGTGGCGAAAAGGACGGATTGGAAGGATGAGTTACTCTCAGGAGCCTGGTGCGACAGTCGAGGGTGTAATCATCATTGCTTATTAGTGTTTTACCATCTACGTCTACATCTAATTTCTAAGCTCTGTTCATGCTTCCCCAAAGCCTGAGAACTAGGCATTAATAATAATTTCCCAGGTTTTAGAGTTGGGGAAACCAACAAACGTACAGTCTAGACAGATACATAAATCTCACAGTGAGAGACAAAATGCGTAGTGTTCAAATGCATGGACTCTGGTGTAGACTGTCTCCATTTGAATGGGCAATTCCATTTCCTAGCTGGGTGACCTGGGACAAGTGACTTAACTTTGGTCTTAGCCTCTTGAGGATAAAATGAGGATAAAGATAATAACTACTCTTTGGGTTGTTGCAGGGATTAAATGAGTGTCAGAAAAGTGCCCATCACAAAACATGTATTATAGAATGCTCTTGGTAAGAATTGTTTTGAGAGATGTAATGGTTAATTTTTTTGTGTCAACTTGACTGGATCACAAGATTCCCAGATATTTGGCTAAAGATTATTTCTGGGTGTGTCTGTGAAGGTGTTTCTGGATGAAATTAGCATTTGAGTTGGTGGACTCAGTAAAGCAGTTCGCTCTCCCCAGTGTGCAGCATCCAGCCTGTTGAAGGCCTGAATAGAACGAAAAGTTGGAGGAAAGAAGAATCCATCCCTTCTTGCTGACCTGCGACATCAATCTTGTCCCACCCTCAGTGCTCCTGGTTTTCAGGCTTTAGACTCAGACTGAATCACACCGCTGGCTTTCCTGAGTCTCCAGTGTGCAGACAGCAGATTGGGGGACTTCTCAGCCTCCATAATAGGGTGAGGCAATTCCTTATTCCAATTCTTAATAACTCACTTCCTACGTTTATATCCTAATGGTTATGTTTTTCTGGAGAACCCTGGCTAATACAAGAGGGCATTTACAAATGGCTACAGAACCATAGAGAAGGATGTTACTCTACCTCCAGGGATTTGGAAAAGCAGAAGAGATGGGACCTAAAAGATGTATGTGAATGTGATGGGTGGCAAAGAAAAGGAAAGGCATTCCAGACAAGGGGAACAGAGTGTGGGAAGGCATGAAGAAATGAAAACCACTGCATGTAGGGGAGGATGAAGAGTTTGAAACATAGGGTAGTCATGGAAGACAGTGGTGAGGACAAGAAGTTAGCACATGATGGGGTCCATGGTGTTAGCATGATAGATAGGGCCAGTTCTGAAGAGCCTAGAGTTGGAGTGTGTAACATCATTAGGCTTGTCATGTCCAAGACAGCTGTTACGGCCACGTGTAAAAGGAAGGAACTGTATCCAGAAAGGCCAGGGAGGAGGTCAGCAGCTGCTTGGGGTCAGAACTAGGGCAGTGTTTGTAGACACCAAGAGTAGGAAACAGATGTGAAGCATTTTTTTCTGATTTGAAACAGAAAGAACTTAATGCCTGGATGTGGGTGGTGAAGAAACGAGAATTGAGAAATAAAAGATGACAGAGACCATTCATTTAGACAAAGAACTGAGAGGGGTGTTTAGACTTGGAGATAAGATGAGAAACTGAGCTTTGCACATGTTGGATATGAGATGCTTTCCAGACATCCACGTGGAGGTATGCAGAAGACAGTTACAAAAATGAGTTTGGAGTTTGGAAAGCAAAGTGATGCTTATTGGGAAGCCAATCAGTAAACAGCAGCTGAAGCTATGGAATTGGAAGATCTTGCCAAGGAAGTATGTATGATGAGGAGAGGGTACCAAACCTCCCACAACAGGTCATGATTTCTTAATTTGACTCACTCACCAAAATCCACATCCAGGATGGGAATATGGAACTCAGCCAATATTTTCATCATGTTCAGTATATAGAGAAAGGAGCTGGGGATGAAATAGTTTGGGGTTGACGGAAGAGGTCCGGGAACAAAGGTGCCTGGTTCCGAATATCAAAAGGGTGTGAATAGCAGTAAATGATCATTATAATAATAACACCTGGCATGTAGAGAACACCTTTCTCCAAAGAACTGGAATCTCTGCCCAGACACCGTGAATTTTCACAGAAAGTTTGGGAGGTCTGTAAGAGGTAGGGGAGATTATATTAACTTCTGGCATGCAGGAAAAACAGGATTTGAGAAGACCAGGAAGTTCTCTCTGAGCACAGAGCCAGAGGGTGTTATGGTCAGCCAACCTGTCTCCAAGCCACCCCCTTGTGGCCAGCAGTCTGACCTGTCTCCTTGTCTAGTTCTGACAACACAATCGTGCACTCCTGGCATTGCCATCCTGGATCTCAAATCCCGTCTCAAGTCAACCCAGGCACAGGGGATGCGCGCGTTCCAGAAGAGGACTTGATCACAGCAAGGCATTCCCTCTCGGAGAAAGCAGAGAATTTAGAGTCAGACAAGTCTGAGTCCAAGGGCCACAGCTGCTGCTTACTATCTATGTGATGCTGGGCTTTTTTTGGGGGGGGGGGCTTTTTATTTTATATCTCTGGGCCTCAGTTTCCCCAGCCTCAAAATAAGCATAATACTAGCTACTTCAGGGTTGTGTGAAGATGCATTCATTCAACAAATATTTATTGAGCATCTACTATGTGCCAGGAATTGTTCTAATCTCTCGGGATATATCAGGAAACAAAACAAAGATCCCTGCCCTTGGGCTCTTACTTTCCTAGAGGTGAGGGATGGGAGGGGAGGAAAGATAGATGATAAACAATGAAATAATAGAGAAGCAAGTAATCTGGTATGTTAGATGGTGATAAACTCAGGGAAAAGGAGATATATACAGTATATCTGGCACGTAGCACACTGGCTAGCACACAGTAGGCACTCTGGGAATTCGTGCTACTATTATCATAATTAAGAAAAGATGAAGAGCCTGAGGCAAAATAACAGGCTGTAAAATTTTATGAAAATGTGTCTATCTCTTAAATTTCAGTCAGGAGTAAGCAGAAAAGTTGCCAGGGAAGGATAAAGGTAGAAGATTACAAAGTGAAAAAAAATCGACCTGAAATGCTTTTAAGTGATGTGTAATCAGCTGCATCTCTTCTAATGACCACCACTAATTAAGCTGTCTCTTGCAGGCTCCCAGAAAAAATCGCTTGCCCAAACAGGTAGGCTGAAATGCACATTATAAGACCTTCAGTATTTAAATTGAATTTGATTTTTACCATTAACACAGGAAGCAGTTTAGAACGATTAGGCTATTTTCTCCTAACAGGTGTCCTTCACAAGTGACCATTCAAAACACCTGTATATTTTTATCTGTATTTTTATGAGAAAAGTGAACGCTATGTCAATGACATTTCCTCCTACATTTCACTCACAATGCCTTCTTTGGTTGGCATGAAGGGTTTGTGATCAGAGGTTTAGGTCATGCATTTATTAATTTGGCTAACAAACATTTGTGCAGTTAATAATAAAAGTGAGAGTTAAAAAATCCTTCAGTGTGGACCATTTACCATGTCAAACATTTATATGCAATACCTAATTTAATTTTCTCAACAACTCTTAAAGGTAAATGTCTTTTAGATGAGGAAACTGAGGCTTATGGAGATTAATAAACTTCACATGGTTAAATAACTGGTAAGAGGTAAAGTTACGATTTGAACCCAGGTCAGACTGATTACTTAGTGCTCATATTTGATCACTATAATGTATGACAGACCCCATGCTAAACAGAGTAAGGTGTGTTTCTGGCCTTGTATTACCTCGTTATTCAATGGAAGAGACATATAAGTTAACAAACAATTTTAAGACAACATGACAGGTGCTAAACTAAACATAATAGACATGCTCTGGGAACCCAGGAAGAAAGGACTACCTCCTCATATTGATTGCATTGAGGAAAATTTTCCAGAAGTGATATTTAAGGTGGGTGTTGGTGGATGAGTAGGAGTTTGTCTGGAAGCAAAGGGCAGGGCATGAAGGAAAGAACATGCTGAGCAAGCTTTCTCTGGCTCTGAAACCCTTGCTTTAAACACTATGCTAAATTAACTACTTCCGTTCATCTCACAACTAGTCAGATGTTCACTGAGTATTTTCTTGTACACTCAGGTCTTTTAGGGAGATAAAAAGGAAAAACAAACTGAGTTGAATTAATATCGATAGTCAACCTAGATAATTCCAGTCTTACAAACACATGTTTTCCTTGCAGACTTTTGCCCTGAGGCTTTTGAAATGAGATCTGAAACATGCCCAAGGAGATGAGAAAGCTCTGATGGGCAGAGCGCACAGTGCACTGGGCACTTGTCCGTATATCCAGAAACTGCTCACCCTGAGCTCCAACACTGAAGTTCCTCAGTGAGGTCCCTGGCAAACCCTGCAGACACATAAAGTTAGCATTGGGGAACAGTTGACAACAGGGTGGGTGCAGAAATCTCAGAACAAGTGGTCAGTGGGAACATGGTGAAAATTACTTGGTTTCTGGACTTATAATTGTCTATAAGAGGAAAATGATTGCAGTGGCAATTGTTTAGCCTCATCTCCTGAAGGAGATGGCTTATTATAGTAAAAGTTTTTCTCTCCTATGAGAAATGAAAGTGTGTTTGCATTTCCATTGAGTTTCACCCATCTCATAGCAGAGCTGGGCGTACGAAGGGGCTGTAGTCAAAATGAAACCCCTAGTGTAAACCTTGAAGCAATTGGGCTTAAGATATGGAAGCCAAACAAGGGAACCGTAACATCCAGTACAGATCTGGGAACACAGTTGGTGTTCAATAGGTATTTGCTGAATTAAGTAAATAAATAAACTATTCAAGAAATAAATAAGACAAACACATTTATTTGATCTTCCCTCAATGTGGATATTTTAACTAAGTTTATGGGTATTTCTGATTACAAAGGAGGAAAGTATCAAGCATCTGAAGCAAGAGGAGGAGCATGTGCCCTGACCCAGAGGGAGCGTGATGATCCCTGGGAAATGAAAGTCCTCCAGGGTGGCTGGAGTGCAGGGGAGGGAGGGGGGCATGGTGCCCAATGAGGCGGGGGAAGGTGGCAGATCCAGACCCATAATTAAGGAGTTGAGAACAGTGGGAGTATTGATGGGGTTTAGCTAAGGGACGATTTGTGTCTTTACTGGACCACTCTGGCCATGTGGAGAACGGATTGTAGGGATCAGCAGTGGCTGCCAGGAGAGCTGGTCGGGAAACTCTTGCAGGCATCCAGTGACTGATAATGGCCTGGGCAGTGGGGGTGACAGGGAAGGTGAGAAGATGGGATCCATTAGAGCTGGCAGGTAGGACCAGCAGGCCTTGAGGGAAAGGGAGAAATCCTCATTGATTCCTGGGATTTTTACCTGAGCAACTAGTGGATGATGGTGTCATGCAGTGAGATGGGGAAAAGTAGAAGATGAGAATGTCTGGAGGGAAAGATGAAGAGGTTGGTTTTTGACCCAGTAGGGTTTTTGATTGCTTGAGTGACATCCAAATGGAGATTTCAGGCACTGATTATGAGTATAGAGCCCAGAGGAAAGCTTTAGACTACTGTGTGTGTATACATATGTATATTTTATTATGCAAAAATAGATTATAGTATCATGCTCTACAGCAACCTATTGTGTCATGTTTTTGTATCTGTTCTTGTTCTTGTAATGATGCCCTCCTCCTTCTGGCTGGAAATTACTTTTATGGGAACCCGTGGGGTGGTCTGGTACATTGGTGAGTAGGCTTAAAGTCTAAGGGGTTAGGAGCTGCACCTTAGAGGCAGGATGGCAGAAGCTGGAACTTAGGAGACTGAGTTTGGAGTGGAAGAGTACTATTCAGGGATGCCCAAGTGGAAACGTGGGAACTCAAGAAGGGATGGTGGGGGCCTCCACAGGAGCATCCCGAGTGGCCTTGTACCCATACGCCAGCTACACACCCCCAGTTGCAAGCAGCCTGCCCCTGTGGAGAAGTCGGCTGAGGAGGTGAGGAATGTGGAGGCAGCCCCCCCGCTCAGCGGGCTGGCCCACGTGGCCCAGGGGTTAGGGGGGAGACGAGGGAAAGGAGGTGGTCAAGAGGGGCCTCCACCTAAGCAGGCCACCCCCATTCCACCTAGATCTAGCTTCCACTCCTGCCGGGGCCAACGTGAGCAGCCTGTGTTTTTGATCTAGAATATTTCTTGTACATACTTCTCTGATAACCTATATTCTTTCCTTACTCTATCTAATGCTGCGTGATATGCCATCATGTAGATATGCTTTTAGTTTCTAATAAAAATTTTTAAATGATGAAATACTTGAAAAAGCAGAAAAGTACAGATCATATGACAAATATCCACACACCTGTCACCTAGGTTTAATAAATGCTGACATTTTGACATATTAGTCTCAGATCTCTTTATTTTGGATTTAAAGAGAAAAAACCTTCAAATACAGGTAGGGCCTTGCTCCCATCACTCTCCCTTCCTTCATCTCTTCATCCTTCTGCAGAGCTGACGATCCTGAAGTTGGTATTCGGGGTTTCTGTGCATGTTTTTGTACTTGTATATATACAGTACATAATACAGTCGTCCCTAGGTATCCATGGAGGACTGATTCTAAGACCCTCCTGGATACCAAAATGTATAAATGCTCAAGTCATTTATATAAAATGGTGTGATATGTGCATATAATTTACTCACATCCTCCCATATACTTTAAATCATCTCTAGATTACTTCTAATATCTAATACAAAGTAAATGCTATGTAAATAGTTGTAAATACAACGTACATAGTTGTAAATGCAAAGTAAATGCTATGTAAATAGTTGCCAGAGAGTGGGCAAATTGAAGTTTTGCTTTTTGGAACTTTCTGGAATTTTTTTTTCTGAATATTTTCTATTCACAGCTGCTTGAACCTGAGGATGCAGAACCTGTGGATACAGAGGGCGGTTTAGCCTTATTTTGAATTGCTTCATACAGCTACATGCCGTTCTGCAACTGCTCTTCTCACTTATCATTATATGTATGATATTTATCCATATTAAAAAGAGTTCTCCATTAATGGACGCTTTAATTTTATTTTTAATCTTCATTATTCCAACATGAATATAAGGTGGCTTACGTGGATACAGCCTTAGGAACATAAGTCTGAAATGCTCTTTAACCAGGTGCCACCCGTGAACACTGGCACGAAAACCACTACCTGTTTATTTCCTTAGCCTAACACTGGAATGCCAGTCTTGGATATTAAACCATGGCACCCGCAGCAGGCCAAGCAGAGTAGGTGTTATGTAATGTTACATCCTGGGAAGAATGCCCTGAAAGCTGCTTTGTCATCACATCAGTTCAGAACGGGAACAGAACCGTTGAATGAGAGGGGCAGAGCAGGCCCGGGCGATAACAGAGCTGCTTGCTCGCTTTGCCCCTCTCTAAACCTTGGCCTTTCTTGATTGCTCTGGAGCCGGCGAGCCAGTTCTTAGAACAAACACTCATCCTACACCCACAGGACTTCTCTTCTCCTCCTCCTCCTTTTTTTTTGTACACCCAGCACCTCCCAGCTTAAAAAAAAAAAACGTTCTGAATGCTTTCAGTCTCAAACAAAGCTTTTATAGATTTGTTGGCAGGAAATCCAGAGTGGAATTTGCCATTAAGTTGTAGTAAAGCAACTCTTCAAACAAGGTGTACTGAACAATCAAACACTTTTAAAAGTCAAACCACAACGAAAGCGTACATTGTCCCTGGAGAACCCCTAGTGGCACTAAACCTTCTTAGAGCGGGAGGAGTTTACAAAAACATAGCCTATTTCATTTCACAAGTTGCATGCTGTACAGAACTTTCCACAATCCATCCAAAGTAACGCCTCCTGCTAGCACATTTCAACTCAAGTAGCTCCTTAATGGGCAAGTTTTGCTCTTAGAAAAAACAGCATTGTTTTTTTCAATTGAGAAAGTTCTTCATAATGACAAAGTCAAGTAGAAAGTGTAATTTTGATCCAACTCTCACACTTCTCAGCTTCTGGAATGTAGTCACTAATTGAGCACTTTTATGTGTGCCAGGGACTGTTATCTCAATTAAGCGCAACAACAACCCTATGAGATAGGTATTGCTACTATCCCTGCTTTCCAGTTAAGGGAACTGGGGCATAGCAAAGTTAATGAACATGTTCAAGGTCATAGGGCTTATAAGAGAGGGAAGCAGGATTTAGGCTCAGGGAATTGAACTTCAAAGCTCATGTTCCAAAGTTGCTGTACTGACTTAATGAATTCTGAAAGAGCTTCCAGATTTTCAATGTGATAAGAAAGAGGACTAACCAGTAATGAGCACCACTAAAAGCCAATATTGTACGCATCCTTTCTTTTTAAGTTTCTCAACACCTTTATGAGTACTGCTTTCCTAATTTATGTATTAATAGATGGAGTCTCCAAGGGCTCACCTGCAGAAGACAGAAAAGTTTTAGGATCTGAACCCAGGTGCCCTAGAAAGAGCTAGACCATCCTGCTTTGCTAGAAAAGGATTGAGCACGTACGGCTTCAATAATGCTTTAGATTTTATAGTCTACACCCTCTTTTGCTCTCTCTTTCTAATGCAAAGGATACTCATATGATTCAGGGGAAGAAGTATGTCTCTTAGAGCTTGTAAATTTGTTTAAAAGGAGTATTAATTTATAACCCAGATGTAAGGACCTGCAAATAAATCAGAATGTCTTTTTATAAAAGATAATAAAAAAGAGACCAGCTGGTGGGGAAGACCTTCTGTGCCTCTGAAGATTTTCCCCACTGCAACTGTCTATTGCTTCAAAATCACTGGAAGTATACTTGGCATTTTCGTGTATGATACACTTCAGATATACAAGCATATGCAAAACCACCCTGCTCTCCCCTTAACCCTACCCCCTGGCAACTGGGGTTTTCATTCCGCTTACTTAGGATATTCTTCAGAATTTTCTCCTAAGTCCACAAACATAATGTTCAGAGGCCTCCCAATGAGTTTTTTGGTACGTGAGCCAAAGTTATGTAAAGTTAGCAACAAAACAGAGGAAAGAGACTGTGTGATACTAAGAGACTGGGGATGATGCAACTGGTGTCAGAGCCACTGGCCTTTGGAGGCTGCTTGGGCTCCAGGGCAGGGCGGCAAGTCCCCACCTTTGTTCTCTTCAGACACCAGGGCTGTCTCCAAGGCAACTTGGTCAAGGGAGTTCTGATCAACCCAACCTGTAGGGAAGGACCTGACTGGTGAGGACGGGTTTAACTCTCAGTGGAGGAGGTCCCTGAGGCATTGGGTGGGGCAGCAGAGGAGAGGCCACAGCCTCCTCTGTCAATAGGCAGGGTAGATGTGTCATTTGTAGTTTCAGTCTCCAGGGCTGGCGCAGCACTCAGGAGGAGAGATGGGAAAGGAGGGCCAGGTGTAGGAAAGAATTTGTTCCAGCTCCAGAGCGGGCTAGGAAATGTTGCTAGAAATGCAAACAGAGGGAGTTCTTGCGATAAAGAGTGCTTTCATCGATTTTTAAAGATGTATATATCCATAATAAAAATACTCAGAGAAAAAGTGGCCTGGAGTGGAGTGTCCTCAGCTGCTTCCACTCTCTTCACCTCCAAGAGGGGCACGTGCACCAGGTGACTTGGCAGAGCCTCTTAAAGGATGCAGAACCTCAGAATACACTTGACATTCTCTGAGGTGTAGTGAGTTACATCCCCTGTTTATCCCCCATGCAAGAGCTGAACGCACGTTAGAAGTGCAGCAGAGAAGTCTTGTGGAGGGTTTTGAGCAGAGTGAGAACCACCAAAGGGTGAAGCATTTGGACAACACATAAAAGCTGAGTTGACACAATTCTAAAGTTCTGATTTTGCCAAGGACAGACTTAAGTCTCCCCATTCACATGTAGCCACCTGGTACTTAAGACATAAATGTTTCAAAGCAGCTGTACTTAAGACCCCTTCACTGGAGGTGAGAGTTTCTACTTTTTAGAATTTGAAGCAAAAAGCAAAAAGGCCAATTGCTCATTGAATTATGAAGTCAGACTTTTCAGGACTGAAGGAAGAGTCAACTGGGCACCTTGTGGTTATTGGAGAAAACTCCCTTATTCCCTTAGTTTCCCACAGGAAAGGTCATGATGACCAGGAGTCCTGGAAGGCTGCAGGCTTCAAGCAAGGTGATGTCTTAGGAGAGAATGTTGGCACTTCCTGGCCCCTGAGCTGTGTCTTATAAGTGTTTATAGAGCTGCAGACCTACAGAGGAGGAAGCAATTCATGGGATAAGACCAGGGCAGTTCACAGTGTTTCCTTCGTCGCAGTGAGTTCTCTCAAGGGCAGGAAAAGTATTTTTTATTTATTTCTGTATCTCCTTAATGGAGTGGCTCGCACATGGTAGGGACCCAGGTAATGACAACTGAATGGATTAAAGATCACTGTCAGTTTGACTTTTGATAACTTGCTTCATGGTTGCTCTACCCCAGAAAAGGACAGGACAACCACCTGAACACACTGACCACCCTCAGCATCACCAAGAGCGGGACAGTCAGTGCTGTTGCCTCCTGATGTGGTCCAATGTGAAGCACACAGCACCACCTCAAAGAATCAGTGCCAAAAAACCTGAAGTCCATCAGATGTTTAATGCCAACTTCTAGTTTACAGGAATTACGGGGGAGAGAGAGCAAGTTAAATTTCATCACAAGGAAACAGACTAATCTAGAATGGGGGATGTTCTTAGGGCAATGGATCTAGTTCCCCCAATGCATTGGCATCAAAAGCAAGTAATGGGCTTAGGAAAGGGAAACTCCCTCTCTTAAAAAGTTTTAAGGGACAGAACAATCAAATGCAATGTGTAGGTCTGGCATTGTGATTCAAACACACCAAATATTTTTTTTTAAAAAAGAAAGAAAGAAAAGAGAGAGGAAAAGAAAAAGAAAAAAACGTTAAATAATCAGAGAAATTTGAATACAGACTTGGTATTAGGTGATACCAGGAGATTGTTGTCAAGCTTGTTAGGTGTAAAAATAATCCTGTGGCTAAGTTAAAAAAAAAATGCATTTAAAAAAATGCATCTTGGGACTTCCCTGATGGTACAGTGGTTAAGAATCCGCCTGCCAGTGCAGAGGACACAGGTTCGAGCCCTGATCCGGGAAGATCCCACATGCCGTGGAGCAACTAAGCCGGTGTGCCACAACTACTGAGCCTGCAAGCCACAACTACTGAGCCCACGTGTCACAACTACTGAAGCCTGTGCGCTTAGAGCCCATGCTCTGCAACAAAGAGAAGCCACCACAATGAGAAACCCTCGCACCGCAACTAAGAGTAGACCCCACTTGCTGCAACTAGAGAAAGCCCGCGTGCAGCAATGAAGACCCAACGCAGCCACAAAATATGCATCTTGAAGTGGGGAGTGAAATGACAGGAAGTCAGGAATTACATTTTAAAAAAAGAGAGAGATGAAGCCAGTGAAGCAAAATCTTGCTAATTGTTGGGTACATGGGTTCATTATACTAGTTTCTCTACTAGGTTATTTTACAATTATGCCACTGTAATTGTATGTTCAAAATTTTTCATTAAAATCTTAAGAAATTTTTTAAAAGACAGAGCATATAAGGCAAAAGATACAGTTTTCCCCTCTATCCTTTTCCAACAGCAGTGAATTTGGGCATTTCAGGTCCCCAAACTTTCTATCATGCCAAAACTAGACAGTGAATTTCACTTGCTCACTGATAATTTACTAGTCTTTAAGATTACCCTTTATTCTCTTCTTTATATATTGGGTCTGGAAATAACTAAAATGAAGCCTTTAAACCATCTAATTGTGGTACTAGACACCTTCATCAGGTCAGGGAGGGGCAGGAGGAAGAAGGGAGGGCAATTCTGATGGGGAGGGAAGTTAGGATGGGTGAGCAGAAAGCTTCTAGCCCTTGTGAGGCTTACACAGGTTCCTCCAGGCAATGTCTTGGAGACTCACCTATAAACCAGCTTAAGACAGGAGAAAAAACAAAACAGAACACAAAAACAAAACCAGGTATCTGGTAGATAGTGGAAAGACACTGATGTTGGAATGAAGAGTTGCCTTGGAGTTCCACCTTTATCATTAGCAGCTGGATGACTTAACCTCTCTCAGCTTCAGGTCCTTCGCTGGTAAAGGCAAGATGATACCACCCCATTTCCAGTGTATCTGTGAGGAGCACATGAGTGAAAATTCCTAGCATGGGGCTGGACACTTGACAGCTACTCAGAGAAGAGGAATTTAGGAAACATATTTATTGAACATCTACTGTGTGCCAGGTATCGTTATAGGTCATGGGAACATGATTAATAAAATAAGGCTGTTGCCTTTAAGAAGCTCTTATTTTTGCATGTACTTGGGGGTGGTAGCGGAGTGAACAAGGGTATAGAAATGAACTAAAAAAGAAACTAACATTTGTTGAGAGCCTGTTGTGTGATAGTCACCCTGTTCTACATTTTACCTATGTTTTCTCATTTTATCCTCACAAGCACACTCCAAGGTATAATCCACTTTACAAAGGAGGAAACCAGCTCAGAGAAGCTCACTACATTTGCCAAGATCACACAGCTAGTAGGCGACCAACTTAGGATGTGAAACTTCAAACCTTCAGTCCTTTCCTTCTCCACGGGTAGAAGTCAGCTGTCAGGAATTTTCTCATCTTACTGAAGCCAAATCCCAGACCTGTATATATGGGCACCTCTCCTGTTCTTTTCCCTGGTTATCACATGGATTCTGGGTCCCATGACTTTTCTTGGACCTTGCTGTATGGATTATCTTCTCTCAACCCCTGCATCTCCAGCTGCGCTTTTTCCACTGGATCCTCTCCAGCAGCATTCAACACTCTAGCTCTCCTACATGATTAAAGCCTACTCCAGCCCTCACATCCCTGTGTCTCACTCCATCTCTCTACGTACCTCCCTTTACATGGGAGCTCCTTGAAAGAGTTGTCTGCAATACAAACGCACTCTGCCTGCTTCCTCACCTTCCATTCCTCTGACCCAGTCCAGTCTGCCTTCTGCCTTTACTTCGTCACTCAAGCTGCTCCTGCCCAGGTCACAAATGTCCTCCGTGCTTCCCGAACCATCCTTGTATGTGCATGTTTTATTTCTTTATTGTAAAAAATTGCTCTTTATAGAGATAAATCATACTGCTAAATATTGTTGCTACTCAGGTATTTTAAAGAACATTAGACTTTTAAAACCATTTTTATTGAGATATAATTCTAGTATACTCACAGAACTGTGCAACCATCACCACAACCGAAGTTTAGACATATTTTTCACCCCAAATAAACCCTTCACCCATTAGCATTACCTGCCCTCCTTCTCCCCTAGACCTAGGCAGTCACTAATCTGCTTTCTGCCTGTAGAGACTTTCCTGTTCTGGACATTTCATATAAATGGAATCATACAGTGTGTGGTCCTTTGTGTCTGGCTTCTTTCACTCAGCATGGTGTTTTCAAGATTCATCCATGTTGCGCCGTGTATGAGTACTTTATTCTTTTCCATTGCTGAATAATAAGTAGCCCATTGTATGGATATATCACATTTTGTTTATCTATTCATCATTTCATGGACATCTGCCTATTATCTTTTTGGCTATCATGAATAATGCTGCTATGACTATTCATGTACAAGTTTTTATATGGATATATTTTCTCATTTCTCTTAGGTATCTATGTAGGAATGGAATTGCTGAGTCACATGGTAACTCAATGTTTAAAATCTGAGGAACTTCCAGGCTGTTTTCCAAACAGCTGCACCATTTGGCATTCCACCAACCATGTATGAAGTTTCCAATTTCTTCACATCCTCCCTAACACTTGCTATTGTCCGTCTTTGGTGTTTGGTCTTCTTTATCCACAGCTTTTCTTTGTCTTTTATGACATTGACATTTTTGAAGAATTCAAACTCTCTCCCCTTTGGTTTATAGGACAGTCTTCATTTTAGGTTTATCTAATGTTTCCTCATGATTAAATTCAGGTCGTGCATTCTTGGCCAGAACACTGCATAGGTGATATTGTGTCCTTCTCAGGGTGTCACACCTGGAAGTTCATGATGTCCTCTTAGTGATGTTAATTTTGATCACCCAGTCAAGGTGGTGTTTGACTTCTCCACTCTGTAGTTACTCTTTTTTTTTTCTTCCTGTGGGAGAGGCACCTTAAGATGGTTCAAATATTTTGCTCTTAGTCAAAATTTCCTCCTAGATTTTATTTCTGTTTATGGTTCTTGCCTCATCCTATCTTTATTATGATGGTTGCAAAATGAGCATTTTCCACCTACAGGACTACCTCTAAATTCACCAGCCGGTTTTCTGCACTTTATTGTAAGCAAGAGTTCTCCCTTCTCCATTCATTCATTGATTCATTCATTCACCTATCTGTCTGTCTACCTACCTATCTATCTATTCGTCCTTGGTAAGAACATACAAATTATTTTTTCCAATGCTTTATAATGCATGGACGGACTTGATTTGGCCAGTGGGAGTCCCTCTAATCTGGCTCCTGTGTCCTTTTGACGTGCCCCAATTGTTCTCTCTCTTTCTCCCTCTTTAGCATTCTTGGCATAATAAGATGTTCTAGGTTCATTTTGTCCCTACCTCACCTCAACCCTGGAATCAGCCATTCCTCTGAGAAACATGTTTCCTCTTAGTGGGGAATGGTATTAGAGACCAAGATTGGAGAGATAGATGTGCTCATTGCTATGGGGAGGGGAGAGGGGGTTTGCTTCTTGACCCTTTTAGTAGGCAGATCTAAGGAATATATGCCTGTATATGAATATAAATACATATTCATACATATGTGCATATAAAATGTGTATTCACACACATATACTTGTTTTAGAAATCGTGAGTTTACACTGATAGCTCCATTTCCTTCCTCATGGAATTCTTTTTTGCCTTCTCCCAATCCATATTTTTTTCTTTTCATTTTTACTGAGGTATAATTGACAAATAAAATTGTAAGGTATTTAACATGTACACATAATGGTAATTTGAAAGGATTCCCACCACCTAGTTAATTAACACATCCATTGCCTCACATGTTTATCAGTTCATATTTGTATGTCCCTTCGTCCAGAGTGGACACCCTGGATCTCAACACTGATATATTCATTCACTTCTCAATCCTGTAATACATATATAATAGCTTCAGAATTGCTTCACCTGTGCCCTTTAAATAAACCAACCTACTAAAATGAGTTTAGGATGTGTTCATAATTCTTAAAATTCATAAAAGTTTTAGTGGGTAATAATAAGAAGTCTGAAAAATATCTTCGGGACTCAGAAACCTGAGAGATAAAAATCTGTTATAGGCCTGAAATACAAGTTCAGTTCTCAGTTTGGAGTTGGATTTTTGGATATTTTCTTTCTAGGGTGGAAAGGCAGCTGCAGTTTCCTGAGAGCAGCCTTTAATTGAAAACATGTTTGCAAATCCACTGTGTGATCCCAGAATTCATTCAGATAGACGTTTATGCCCAATATGTCTCGAGTTAGGCCTTGTTGGAGCTTGCCAACAGACAGCAGAACCACTAGTTACATTTTCTTAAGATAGACTGTGCCAAACTGATAACAGCAGTAGACCTACCTGACAGCCCAAGGAAACAACTTCCTGCTCTTTCAGGTGAGACTGAAATCTGCCTGCCCTCTTCTCTCTTTAAAAAAGCCATAGAAGCATCAAACATTGTCTTAAACTAGGTCCAGCCCAGTCCAGAGAGAAGCTCAATCCCTGTCCACCCTCCACCCTCCTCCATCTCGACTCACTACTTTTTCCATAAACCCTCCTACATTTGTTGACTTCTAGCCTTGGTGGCAGGGATGCTTAGCAATGAAGGAGGGACTCAGAGCTGTGGAATAGAAGAGGATAACGGAGATTTTAATGCAGCTGAGAGTTCAGGGGCCCGTAAGTTCCTTTCCTTTTTCCCACACATGTAGTATACCACTTGAGAGGTAGGAGTCGAGCAGATGGAAATCAACATCTCTATATGACTGATAAAATCTAGGCTGGAGTATATCATGGATGCTACACTGTGCTGCCCAAATCCCGTTTCAGGAATGAAGGACTCATTCCCCTGCTGCAGGGAGTGCTTCCAGATCACCCTCAGCTGACAGCCCTCTCTGGGGATTGTCGGGGCTGAAGAAAACTGTCTCATCCAAGGTCACACCTTCCAGAGGCAGCCTGCATCCAATGACTGATGCAACTTGGGAGCATGAAGGCCTGGCCCACTCACTGCTGTCTGACAGGCCTGTGGGGTTGCTGGGGCCCCTGTTGGAACTGCATTGCTGCTCAACATCTCCCTCTATCCAGTCTTTTTTCTTCTCCTCCCTTCCATAAGTTATCATCCCCAGGATTTCCTCCATGCTAATCTCAGAATTTGCCTCCCAAGGAATCTAGCCTGGGATGCACCCATTCAGGGAAAGCGTCCCTAAAGGAGGTTCCATTTGGCTGAGTTTTGGAGATTAAAGTGAGACAGGCAAACAGAGAGTATGTGCGATTCATTCCAGGGATCAACATAAGTGAAAGCCCAGAGAACTTAAAGACTTAAAGAACTTAGAGACCTTCCCTAATCTGTCCAGGACCTGGCATAGGGCCTGATGCAGTCTTGGTTGAATGAATTAATAATGAAAAGTGAGACTTTTCTATTTATTTCAGATTGTGGGTTATATTTGTTTGTTTTTACAATGGAAGCACAGGAACAAACCATACTTAACAGGAATAATAATGGCTATCATTTACTGAGCTCTTACTATGTGCCAAGCACTGTGCTAAGCACTTTGTAGATGTTCTTTTATTTAGTTTGCATAATGATTCTATGAGGCAGAAGCTATTGTTATTCCAATTTTATAGATAAGATAACTGAGGCTTAGCCAAGTTAAGAAAGTTTCCTGTGGTCAAATATTCTGTGAGACTCTTGGCTCCATGTACTACAGACTCCCTCAGACAAAGAACAATGAGAGAGTATAGACGAGAGTTTCCAGAATGTACAGGAGGTTGTGCCTCTCTCAGATGTCCACTGGGGCCTGGCCTCACTGTGGGGCCCTCCTCAGGCAGCTTGAGTCTGGGAGACCCAAGCCTGGACTGTGGCATGGCTTCTGCCTCTCC
The DNA here is from genome assembly GCF_964270905.1 of Leucopleurus acutus. Classification (NCBI taxonomy): domain Eukaryota; kingdom Metazoa; phylum Chordata; class Mammalia; order Artiodactyla; family Delphinidae; genus Leucopleurus; species Leucopleurus acutus. The sequence goes on from NC_139151.1 coordinate 67,112,325, forward strand.
CCTTCCTGCCTCAGGGGAGTGGTGCTAAACTGAAAGGGCTCAGCTGCTCCTGAGAGAATCACGGTTCTGAAGCTGGAGACGGGTGCTTCTGCTCAATCTAAGGGAAAGTTGATAGACGAGTTTTTCTTGCCTTTGGTAAAGAGGGTGCCAGCATAAGGCCAGTGCTTAGAGATCAGTCAGAGATGTTTTTTTCAGGAGACAGTATGTGTTGAAGAAGGGAGGGGGGCCGGCAAGGTCTAAGGGGAGGCCTTTAGAAAAAGGTCTGTGCATACATTTCCCTTGCAGATGGGGTTCTATGCACACAAGATGCAGCGTGCCTCTTGGTTCTTTTGCTCATCCATCCAATCATTTGTTCAACAATGTCTATTCAACAATACCTACTATATGCCAGGTACAGTTCAAGACAGTGGGGTACAGCATTAAATAAGACATTCAAAGTCCCAGCTCTCATGGAGTTCTTACACTAGTGGGAGAGGATAGACCTACCTGGGTCCCAGCTGTCTCTGGCCCTGTCAACTCCTGCTAAGCCTGGTTGGATAACATGGGTGACCCCATTGCTTGCTCAAGGGATCGTACCTGGGGCTCTGCATGATCATGGTCAAGGACAGGCAGGGTGTGGAAGTGTCACTTGTCACCCCCATCACAACCTCCTTGTTTGGGGAAGACTGAATTCCACATTGCCCTTTTAATGGAAAGGGCTAATGCTGAAGCCGCTTGCCTGGATTTTGTGGGTGAGAGGACCCGGCCAAGCCAGCCTTATCCCCCTCTATCCCAGCCCTGGCAGGAGTAGTGAAATGAGCCCAGATTGCCCTTCTACGTGCATCAGAAACTACTAACACAGCCAGAGAACTGGGAACCTGCTGGACTGGTGCCCTATCACAGGATGGGGCCTCCAGGCCCTGCTCCATGAAGCTGGGTCCTTACCTCTCCACATAAGGACTTCCTCTTGATTGGGTAAGTCTGCTGACCTTAGGCAGACCTTCTTCTTTAAGGCAAGAACCACCAGTGTAGAAGCCACTGTGGTGTAGAAAATAGCACTGTACTCTGAAGCAGGAAGAGTACATGTTCTAATTCCAGGGTCACCACCTTCTAGCTGAGTGACTGGACAAGTCACCTGACTTCTCTGAATCAGTGTTTTCTGTTCTGTAAAGCTGAGAATATCCTATAGTCCGTAATTCACAAGGTTGTTTTGAAGACTAAATTAGAGAATGTATAAGAAAGGCTCAGGCCTATTGCAAACACTTAGTAAACACTGGTTAGATATCAAATATTAATAGAATGTGAAGTCAAATCAAAATGGTAACTTTTTTGCTTGGCACTGAGGGAAATGAAGGAGGTAGAGTTGGTCCTCCTTATCCTTGTCTGTGGAACCTCAGATACGGAGGGCCACTGTACTAAGCCATTTTATATAACGACTTGAGCATCCTTGGATTTGAGTATCTTCAGGGGGTCCTGGAACTAATCCCCATGGATGCAGATGAATGACTGTATAAATCAACATCCTTGTGCTTAAGGAATTTTCCATAGAGTTGGATTGTACTCTTGTAGAGTTTTCTAATGACAATATTGAGTGCTCAGAATTGCTAAAAATAAGCACATGGATATGTGTGCAAGTGTAAGAATGGGTTTCACCTACCTATGCAGAGAGACTTACAGAACTAAGCAGAAGAAAAGCACGTAGGGAGCAAGTGGGCGATTCTGAGTCCCCATACTACATCCAGCAGGATACTTAGTAGTGGCGCATAGTTAGCATTCAGAGTAAAAACTTGTGAATAATGGGATGGGGGAACAGAGGCACCTAGCCTGGAGTTGTCCTTTCCCATCAGGAGTTAAAAAGAGGGCCGTGTTCAGCACTGATGATAAGTGGACATTCACTGTCCTTGGGCAATAGGTACTTGACCAAGTGGGCTTTCACTGGAGGAGAACCACAGTTTACACATGAATTTATTGTGCAAATAGAAACAAAAACAGGAATGGCTAGAGTTATGGAAGATGAAGACTTTGCAGATGGAATGGCCCAGAGCTCACTGCTTGTTATTATTTCCATCCTGAAAGGATGGGCCGGGATCATGATGGAATGTGGCTCAGCACAGCATACACAAGGAAACCTGTGAAAGAATAACAAGGATAACTAAAGAAAGTAAGACAGAAAAAAACAGGGAAGAGATGGCCACAGTCCCTGTGGCTTGTCCTAGTGGGGAGGACAAGGTAGCGAACACCAGACCCATGTTGTTTTAATCATGTTATTTTTTTCCTACTGTTGATGTAAAAATTAATCGGTCGATCTAAGAAAGAAATGGGAAATTTTATTCGAGCCAAGTTGAGGATTATAACCCAGGAGCAGCCTCTCAGAAAGCTCTGAGAAATATTTTGCCATTAGAGGTCAAAGCACAGTTTTATAAGTTTTTGAGACAGAGGCTGTATATTAAATGACGTATTATTGACAGTTTACACAATCCAGTTCTACACTTACAAAGTAGTGGATGGATCCAGTTCTACACTTACAAAGATTAAGAAGGAATGTTACCTTTCAGTTGTCTTGTTGATGCTAGGAGCATGTCGCTCTTTACGGTTAAGTGGGTATTTCTGCCGATGGAGAAGTTTGGTCGATGCATAATGCAGATACATGATGCATGGTAGAGGGGAGAGAGGAGGCCAGAGTGCAGAGAAAATGTTTTATGTGTAACTTTTCCTCGACTTGCCTTAGAATACGAATTTTTATTTCATCACTACTCTAACTACATTCATGTGTAAGTTAACCTATGTGTGGTTCATCATATATTGTGGGCTTGGTCGTTTTAAACAAATTGTTTTGCTGACATAACCCCTACTGGTATTGCCAAGGGAGGGAAGTGAATGGACAGGTCTCATGTCCTTGGAAGTCACCTGGTGCCCACCTTGGGCAGACTAGCTACTCCTTAGAGCGCGGGTCTGACTGAGGGTTGAGTGTGGGCACCTCTCTCTAAAGTGGAGAACAGAATACTTGCTGGAGGAGTCCACATCCCGGTTCACTCCTTGAACTTCCTCCTGTATTTTCTGCAGTCGTGAAAGCTGCAGTCAGCCCTGTTTGGGGGGGGGGGGGCGCTTCCGGAATGTGACCCATCCAACCCTGCAACAACTGAATGCTTGGTTTTTTAAACGTTGCTGAGATTTTTGACAAGTGATTTCATGGTTCCCTTATTCCTGTGTGTCAGAAGCAGAATGTTAACTTCACACTATAACTTGGATGCACAGAGAAACATCTGCTTTGTTTTTCGTGTATCTAATACAGCCTTCTTCCCAAGCCCACAGCCAATCGGTTAGCAAAGAAAGCCTAACTCAATATTAAACCCAATATTAAAGTTTTAAATTAACCTCTCTTGGATAAAATTGCTCAGTTTCACAGATAAAATTCTTTGTCTCTTTTTAATTCCCAAAGATGTGTCCAGATGTGTGTCTGGGGGTGGTGGCAGCTTATGCAACCCCACGGCTGTGGCTATGGGGAAGATTCAGGGTCTTTGTGCAGATGCTCCCTGCTTCCTCTGGTCTCTGTGGAAGTGTGACTCGTGATCTGGCCTTGCTCAGCTTGTTCAGGGCCTTCTAGCTCCCTCCAGCTGACTCACCCTGACCCTTGGTGCTCTCAGGCATCAGAAGCTCCTCTGAGACTCCTGTCTGGCTTTCACTTGAGTGTCTCCCTCAGTAGCCCTTGCTACTTAAATCCCCCGTCCTCACCATGTTGATCCTTCTTGCAAACTCCTCTGGACCCTCAGGTATTTCTGGAGCCTGTCTCTACCACACTGGAACCAAAGATGACCCAGGACACTTGAACCATAGGCTGGCCTCTGCCTGACCGTGCTGAGCCATCAGGGTGAGGAGGTGGTCCCCCAGCTCAGTGTGGACGGCCTGAGAATTAGCCTCCTCCCAGTCTTCCAGAGGTTGCACAACAGAGCCCCCAGCCTTCTTGGCTCCCCTAGACTTAACTAACACATCCCCTTCTGGGTCTGCCAGGAGGTAGCCAACAAGACCGACAGCTTTGTGCTCTGGCCTCCAGGTGCTCCTTCTGTCTTCTGCTGTTCCTGGGGCTACAAAGTGGAGAGCTTGTCTTTTGCTTCTGCTCCATTTCCTCTCACATACAGTGTACCTGGCTTGCACAAGGCCTAGGGTATCTTTTCCACACCACAGAAGCACTCTCTGAGCCAGGTCTTCCAGGCTTGGACCCTGATACCTAAGGAGGGATACAAAAGAATTTGGAAAACCACCTCTCAAGATAGTAGCCTTGGGTGCAAACTACTACCCTGCTGCCTAAATCGTGATTGCCAAAGCTAATTAATACTTTGGTAATTCTTTTTACATTCTTTCTGTCACAAAATCTAATCTTCCTAAGGCATTCTATGATAAAGGTTATGTACTTGGGAAGGTTAAAAAGAAAAGGAACAATTTTAAAGAATCCAAAATGTTAATTACTCTTCTAAACCTGCTTCTCTGGAAAGATCCTTCCACTCTGGCACACTGCAGCACTGTGCAATGAGAATTCTTCCAACTGGGATACATCTTTGTCCCTGTCAGCCTGGTAAATCTTGGTCCCAGCCGAGGATGGGATGACAATGGCTCTAGCTGATGACAGAGGGGACATAAGAGCCCCTGAGTGGAAAAAAACAGGAGGGAAAGGTACATCACTCAAAGGGCACCTTGAAGGGGAAAAAAGGAAGCTGCAGGAAGCATAGCCCATAAAGAGCTTTAATGGGCTTTCTTCAAATAAGAACTACTCACTTCTCCCTACTCAAGAAATAACCAGCTGATCAGCAGTCACCCTTCATTTAATAGGTATATTTCAATAACATCTTAATTAGAACTTTCTTCTCCACTTCCCCCAATTGCAACCTTCTCTAAATAGCTATTTTTATGTATTTGGACTTTTTCCACCACTCTACCTTCCAGACTATCACCCGAATGAATGAGGCATCCTCTCTTCTCTAGGTGGAATATTTATGGAATTGCATGTTGCTTCTTGTCATTTATCAAGCTTTCTGGCATGATCCCAGAAACTCAGTGAGGAACCTAGGTTTCTGGAAGGTCCTAATGGCAGGATAGCTCACAATTCAGGAGAATAATAGAGGCCTTGCCCACTTTCCCTATTGGGTAGTGGATTTACAACTGGCCCCTGGAAGAAGCCTCTGTCTGCTCTCGTTCCTGGGAATATCTGGGGGGTCAACTTCAAGCATCTTTAACTGGGGCTTACTCTCTTCCTCTTCCCCATTTCTTCAGCAAGCTGTTGTCTTGACTGGGTTAGTGCAATACCATATCTCCTGGAAACAGGGACACCTAAGACTTCAAAACTCTAAGGAGGGATAAAACCTAATAGCTCCATAAAAGTTTTCTGAGATCACTGGTTTTATATATACGTACTGTGTACCTGTTGTGTGCTAGGTACCGTGCTCAGCATTGGAGATACCTAGTGTGCGAGGCAGACACAGCCTCTGCTCTCATGGAGCTGATAGGCTGTGGAGGAGACAGTCATTGCTCAGACAGTCTGTAATTACAGGTAGTGCTAAATGCTGTCAAAGAGTACAAGGTGCTGTGAGTGAGAAGAGCTGACCTAGCTTGGGGGAAGAGTGGGATAGAAAATCTGCCTAAGGAGAATGAACTTTACACTGAGATTGAGAGGATGAAGGGCTTGGACAAGAAACTTGGAAGATGTGGACAGTATTTGAAGAAGACCTGAAGCAAGATGAGTGTGGCTTGTTTCAGGGATTGAACATATGCCAGTGTTATGGGTTACTTTGTGTCCCCCTCAGAAAAAGATATGTTGGGGGAAAAAAAAAGATATGTTGTAGTTCTAATCCCTAGTACCTCAGAATATTACCTTGTTTAGAAATAGGGTTGTTGAAGATATGGTTAGTTAAGGTGAGGTCAAACTGGGGTACAGGAGGCCTCGGATCCAACATGACTGGTATCCTTATAAGAAGGCAGTCATGTGAAAACAGAGACACAGTGAGAGTACCGTGTGATGATGGAGGATTGGAGGGATGCATTTACAAATCAAAGAATGCCAAAGACAGCCAGCAAATAACAGAAGCTAGGAATAAACAAGGAAGGATTCCCTCACAATTTTTGCGGGAAGCATGGCTGTACTGACATCTTGTTTGTGGACTTCTAACCTCCAGAGCTGTAAGACAATGCATTTCTGTTGTTTAAGCCAGGGGTCCCCAACCCCCAGGGTGTGGACCAGTACCGGTCTGCGGCCTGTTAGGAACCAGGCCGCACAGCAGGAGGTGAGTGGCGGGCGAGCGAGCGAACCTTCCTCTGCCACTTCCCATCACCTGCATTCCCGCCTGAACCAATGCCCCACCCCCCACCCCCACCCCGGTCCGTGGAAAAATTGTCTTCCATGAAGAAACTGGTCCCTGGTGCCAAAAAGGTTGGGGACCACTGGTTTAAACCACCTAGTCTGCAATACTTTGTTACAGCAGCCCCAGGAAACTAATAGAGCCAGTGTGGCTGAGTTGTCAAATGGAGAGCAAGGGAGGAGTGTGAGATGAGAAAGGAAGGGTAGAAGAATCAGATATCCAGGTCCAGGATTTGGAACTTTGGACTTAAAGCAGTGGGGCAGTATTGAGGAGTGTAAGGGGGAGAGTGATACTCTACTTACACTGTAATTAGATCACTGTGGCCACAGTAAACAGAACGAGTGGAGAGGGGATGAGAGGTGTTGCAGGTTGAGTTCTCCAGGAGGGCTCACAGAGAAAGCCTCAGTGACAAAGGCTCAGCCAGGCTACTGGGGACCTCTAGAGTGCTGTCAGTCAAAGTTGTCCCACATAAGGCTGAAATGACCAAGCGTTTCTACTCCCCAGTCACCTGTCTGGGATACCCTGGGAAAAGTATGACCCCAGGTGAGGCAGCTGTCTGCAGCTGCAGCCGACTCTGCAAGAGCTAACAGTTGGAAGCCATCTGCTGTCTACACTCCCCATGGCTGGGCAGTAAGTCTTCCTTTGAAGGGGGATCTGGGCTGCACACCTTTTCTACCACAAGAGGTTATAGGGGTCCCAGTTAACTAGTTGTCCAGGGGAAAGAAGATGGTGGCTTGGAACGATGTGGTGGCAGTAGAGACAAAGAGAAGTGGCCTGGTTCAGGGATGGCGTAGTAGTTGAAGTGCTACAGGACTTGAAGGATTCTATGTAGATGGGGTGGAGGTATTGAGGGAAAAGGAAGAATCAGGAATAGCTCCTGGGTTTCTGCTGTTGCCCAACCGGATGAATAATTGGCACCATTCAGCAAGTTAAAGAACTTTGGAAAAGACCAAATATGAGAAAATAGAAGATCATGAGTTTGCTTTTGGACATGAAATGTTGAATGATCTGGATACACTGGGGAGTAAAAACCCTGAGAAAAAACAGACATATGTGTATGCGTGCACGTGCGCCCGCACACACACACACACACACACACACACACACACACACACACACACACACACACACACAGGATTTGGTTCCAGGAAGAGTCCTGTATGTTTACATCTCACTCTTAGAAATGCCATCTCTTGCTGTAGTACTATGGGTTTTACCTTCTTTTACTATAAGTTGAATCAGTATTTATAACTTACATGGTAAACACATTGAAAAACTTTAGTACAGAAAGATATGAAAAGGAACTCAGGGCATCTGAGGAGTGAGAACGGGCCCACACACTGCACAGAAAATAATTAACCTACACCCCAGCCAGCTGTACCACCCTCAGATGGTATCATTCACTAATAAGGGGATTGAAGTAACTCCAGAGGTGGTGGTGATAGGTTTGGGAGATGAGAGGGAACGGTGGGACGGAAGACTGAAGATTCATTTAAAACAGGGAAAGAGTTTGCACAAGAAAACAACTTTGCTAAACAGAATCTGCCAACAAGCCCAAGCAGATCTTTTGATCCAATCTAAGTTCATCAGCTGAATTTGGGCTCTTATAATTATGTTCCGTCTTGTACTAGCTGGGACTGCATCCTGTAGCATCCCATTAAGATGCTGATTTTTCCATGGATATATTCACTGCCTTTGACTCAGTGAGTCCAAACTTGAAAATATTCAACAAAAGGAAGAATCTCTAGGCATAATGATGTTATCAGCACATTTTTATGATATTGATATATTAGAAAACTCCCTTCATGCCAAGAATGTACATTCACTTGGTGAAGAGCATTAACTGTGATCATTATGAAAACTATGTTGCAACACAGAAAAATGCTAGACTACTCTTTACTGAGCTGCCACCATGTGAAGCACTGTGCTACATTTGAACATAAAACTATGCTATGATGTAAGAAAGAAACCACAGAGATGACAAGTAACCTTTACAAGGTCATATAGTAAAAGAGCTGAGATTTGAATCCAGGTCTGTCTTTCCATGAAGCCCAATCATCCATCCATTCATACATCTGACCAATAAATATTTATTGTGTCTCTATTATGTGCCAGAGACTGTGGAAGGCTATGCTGTTTTGATGATACCACACTCCCTGGAAAGAAAAGTGAAAATGCTGCTTTTTATATTCAGATACAACTTCTTATCAGAGAATTGCAACAAGAAGAGCAAGACTTAGATATTTTAGAGGTGTCATAGTTTTTAGAAATTTGTGGTCTTCTCTCTCCTCCATCTGTTCATACCCTTTCCACCTTCAAGACTTCTGTCAAACTCCCCCATTTCCTCTAGCTACAAGTGGTCTGTCCCTTCACTAGCTCCCTTTGCCACACAATTCATATCTTATTAGATCTTGCTAAATACTGGTTGCCAACACTAAGTATTCACTTTTTGGTATATACTGTCTATTAATTGACAATTGTTGAGGCTGGGAGTTCTCTTATTGACAGACTTTGCAGTGCTGCTGCCTCACCAAAAAGATTCTCATGTTCAAACTAAATAATTAGAAACTTTTTTACATTTTCAACCCAGCAACGTCAGGCCCACAAAGACTTAAAAACTGACACAGACATGTAAAAAACATCTCATTTAATTATTTCAACAACCTATCAGTTTGATACAACCTATCAACTTGTATCAGTAACAGTGAGCTTGGTTATGCTATAGTAACAAGTCCCAAATCTTAGTTGCTTTAAACAACAAAATTTACTACTTGAGGTCAGTGGGGGCTCTGTTGCACTTCATACCTACACAGAGACCCAGGTGGTGAAGATTTCACCTCTGGAACATTCCCAATCTTTAGGGTAAGGAGAAGAAACAGTGGCAAATCTTGCACTAGCTTAAACACTTCCATATTTCACTGACTAAAGTCAATCGTATGGCCATGCCTGAAAACAAGGGAGAAGTGAAGTACAGTCTTTATCAAGTACCTGAAGAAGAAGAACCAGAAACTTTTGATGAAGAGCATTAATGATTGCCACAATATTATTATTATTATTATTTCTCCCTTTTTACTTTTTAAATACAACTAAAGCTTAGATGGATTTAATAATTTATCCCAGGTCACACATTTTAAACATAGAAGAGCTAGAATTTGAACTGAAGCCCTTCTGATAGTGGGGTCTGTGCTCCTTTCTCTCTACCACACTGTTTTTCTCAGAGCTGCTTTCCAGAAAGGATGTCCTGCATGTTCTTTGTGTTCTGACTGGCTTCACTTAAATTATTATTCCCAGTAAGGAACTTAGCTTGCTAGACTTCAACCTTGGATCGTTTTAGGTGTATCTTTTCCAGATATCATGTCAATTTTCTCCTCCATTGGTCCATTCATTGATTATTTGTTATTTTAAAAAGGTCCTACTATGTTTTATTTGATATAGTAGGTGTTGGTAATACCAAGCTGACTAATACTTAGTCTTAGCTTTTAAGGGTTTCATCTCCTAGTGGGGCAATCAGTAAAAATAGCAAATAATTCCCAAAGAAATGTGATAAACCCTATAGTGAAGATCTGTCCAGTGTTTGGAAAGAGGGTATCTCCCAAAGTGAAATTAGGAAGATAGAAATGGCAAAAATAAGAGTAACCATCACTAGAAGTAACCCAAGTCAAGTGTGCAAATAGAAGATTTTGAAGATTTGAGAACACACAAATTCAGCAAAGATTCCTGAGCTTTTCCCTTTTTTTGCAAACAAGAAAACTAAAAGCTAAACAATTGTCTTATATACCACTGTGTAGGAGAGGACTACCACCAGAAGGTAGATGATTTGAATGGGATTTCAAAAAGAGATGTATTACTGATGTTACTCTATTACATGCAATGCAGTGATTTCAATAGTCATAGAAAATTATACCCTGGGGAAACAGAACTCAGAAAGAACTACTGATTTGCCCCAGCTCATAGAGTAGAGTAAATGGCAATGCTGGCATTTCACCCCAAGGCTGTCTTCCCTAAACGCCTAACACCCACACATGTTCCATGTTACCACTTGTAGCTCAAGTGAGCCACCTGAACCACTAGCCCTGCCGCTGCCTGCAGGCAAGAACATTGATGGCTCTATCAGGGGTCCCAGGAAGACTTTAATCTCAGATTCCCCAAATGCAGCTGCCTTCTTAGACTGTTTGAAACTAAGATTACATCTGTATTTAGCGTCTTTTAAGCCACTGCTCTAAACCTCTGAAGATAAACACCACAGAGAAATTTATGACGCTCCATTTATCAGTCAGTCTTTTGAAATCTCCAGATTACAGATGAATTCGCTGAGTTGTGTGCCCCTTTTGGGCCCCACCCTTCCCTTCTCTCAGCCCGCAGGCTGCAGGGACAGGTGCTACATCAATTTTTTCAACAGTTAGAATGACAGAGTTGTTAGTCTTGCTAGAGTTATTTATTAATATAGGCATGGCTCCATTACAGTCTCAGTTTCTGGAGGTCAGTGGCCAAGTGCTGTACCTTTTAAAAATTCCTCAAGCTTCCAGAAGAGTCAAGAAGTGTTTCTTGTTTATTTGTTTTTTTAAATTAAATGCTGTCATATTTATTAAGGTGATCTGGGCCCATGGAGAGTAACATGATACCTTGGACAATTTTTGGATAGTTGCTAAGAAACCTTCCTACACAAATCTCATTGTAGAGAAAGGGAGAAAAAAATGGAGGGAGACTCCACTTTTGACCAAAATAGAGTAATAGGGATTGGATATATTCTCCTGCCTGAAACAACTAAGAAAAGGCAAAATATATAAAAGTTTTCAAGATACTGCTAGCAGGCAATGAATGACAGCGATCCCTGAGATATGAGAGACAAACTTGGTAAGCCCTATGACTGCCCAAGTTTATTACCTGCCCATAGCTCAGGAGGGGAAATCCAAGTAAAGCTCAGCATACTTCCAGAGTTGAGAAGATGAAGCTAAGGCAGCAGGGAGACTAAGGCAGCTACGATATGCAGTACAGGGAGAAGTACCAAAGAGGAGAGAGCTGCACAGAGAGAAAACCCTTAAGATCTGCATAGAGTCCCTCTCAAGTTTTAACAGGATATGATCAGCACATATGTGGGAGAAAACTGTCAAAGGTTGGAGAAAGAATCATCCAAAAAAGATTAAAGGAAGAGTTCCCAATGCACACATAGGGCCAGAAATAGTTCTGTTTCCATCAGCCACACAGGAAAAACACATAATTCATGGGGCATTGACTAGAATACTGTAGAAGTTCTTGCCTCAGTAATGGAGAATAATTACCCCTAGACTGAGTCTTGTTCTGAGCCCATCTAATGAATCAAAAAAAGCAAGATTTGAAATGATCAAACTGTTTCCAAGCTGAGCTAGAACAAAGCTCAAAAATATATTTATAGGATTATAAAAATATCCTATGCCCAATAAGATAAATTTACAGTGTCTGGCATCCATTAGAAGTTTCCAGGAATATAAAGAAGCAGAACTTGACCCAAATGAGAAGAAAAAGCAACCTAAAACTGACACAAATGTTGGAAATAGCAGAGAAAGAAATTGAGTTGTTATAACTTCATTCCATATGTTTGAAAAATTAAGTAGAAAAAGACATAAAAAACACTCAAATCAAACTTATGAAGATGAAAACTACAGAGTAAGATGAAAAATCACTATATGAGATTAACAGCAGATTAGAAACCTCAGAAGAAAAGCTTAGTAACTGTGAAGACACAGCAGTTGAAACTATCCAAAATGAAAAACTGAGGGAAAAAAATTAAAAAGTAAGAAAGAGCATCACTGATTTGTAGAACAACCTCAAGAAACCTCATATACATATGACTCTTATCCTTGAAGGAGAAGCGAAAAAGGAAGGGAGAAAACTAAAGAAATAATGGCCGAAAAACTTCCAATTTTGATGAAAACTCTAAATCCACAGATTTAAGAAGATTAATGAACTCCAAACACAAGAAACACAAGGAAAACTATACCAAAGCTTTTCACAATCAAATTGCTCAAAATTAGTGATAAAGAGAAAAATTTAAAAACAATTGGGGGGAGCAGGGAAAGATACATTATACACACACACACACACACACACACACACACACACACACACACACAAAACCAAGAGAAGGATGACAGCAGAATTTATCATCAGAGCAACACAAGTCAAGAGACAGTGGCGGGCTTCCCTGGTGGTGCAGTGGTTGAGAGTCTGCCTGCCGATGCAGGGGACACAGGTTCGTGCCCCGGTCTGGGAGGATCCCACATGCCGCGGAGCGGCTGGGCCCGTGAGCCATGCCGCTGAGCCTGTGAGCCATGGCCACTGAGCCTGCGCGTCTGGAGCCTGTGCTCCGCAACGGGAGAGGCCACAACAGTGAGAGGCCCACGTGCCGCAAAAAAGAAAAAAAATAAAAAGAGACAGTGGCGTAACATCTTTAAAGTATTGAAAGAAAAACCTGTCAATCTAGAATTCCATACCCAGTGAAAATACCTTTTAAAAAAAAAGTAGATGGGGCTTCCCTGGTGGCGCGGTGGTTGGGAGTCCGCCTGCCGATGCGGGGGACACGGGTTCGTGCCCCGGTCCGGGAGGATCCCGCATGCCGCAGAGCGGCTGGCCCCGTGGGCCATGGCCGCTGGGCCTGCACGTCCGGAGCCTGTGCTCTGCAGTGGGAGAGGCCACAGCAGTGAGAGGCCCGCGTACCGCAAAAAAAAAAAAAAAAGTAGATGAAATAAAGATATTTTCAGACATAAAAAAGGTGAAAGAATTTATTGCAGGCAGACCCACACTCCAAGAAGTATTAAAGAAATTCCTTCAGATGGAAGAAAAATGATACTTGATGAAATATGGATCTACAAAGGAATGTAGAGCACAAGAAATGGTAACATGGGTAAATGCATCATTTTCTTACTATTGAAATCTCTTTAAAAGATAATTGGGGCTTCCCTGGTGGCGCAGTGGTTGAGAGTCCGCCTGCCGATGCAGGGGACACGGGTTCGTGCCCCGGTCTGGGAGGATCCCACATGCAGCGGAGCGGCTGGGCCCGTGAGCCATGGCCACTGAACTTGTGCGTCCGGAGCCTGTGCTCCGCAACAGGAGGGGCCATGACAGTGAGAGGCCCACGTACCTCAAAAAAAAAAAAAAAAGATTATTGACTGTGTATATAAAAATAATAACAATGTATTATGGGTTTTATAACATACATAAGTGAATTGTATGACAACGATAGCATAAAAGCCCAGAGGGAAGATTACTACTGTAAAGTTCTTATACTATGTGTTAAGCTATGTAATATCACTTGAAGGTAGACTATGACAAATTGTTGATGCTATATTATAAATCCTACTAAAGAATCCTACTAATCCTAAAGAGTCTACTGAAATAACAAAACAAAGTTATAGTTAGTAAGATAACAAAGGAAACATAATGGAATTATAAGAAAAAATAATAATACAAAAGAAGACAGCAAAAGAGAAAAACAAGTACAAAAAATAGTTGGGACCTAAAAAACAAGTAGCAAGATGATAGACTTAAACCTAACTATCTCAGTAATCACGTTAGATGTAAACAGTCTAGACACCACCAATTTTAACTGGGAAATTGTCCAACTGTATAAAAAAGAAAAGCCTAGATACATTCTAGGTACAAGAAACACATTTCAAATATCAAAACACAAATATCTTAAAACTAAAAGGAGAGAAAAATATATACCATGTTAACCCTAACCAAAAGAAAGTTGGAACAGCTATGTTAAATCAGACAAAATAGATTTCAAAGCAAAGAATGTTACCAGGGATTAAAGAAGGTCATTTTATAATGATGAAAGGATCAACACATAAAAAGGAAACATTAACATTAAATGTTTCTGTACCTAATAACAGATTCAAAATATATGAGACAAAACTGATAGAAATGGCAAAGAGAAACGTACAAATCCACTGGTAGAGTTAGAAATTTCACTACCTCTGTCTCAATAATTGGTAGAAAAAGTAGAGAGAAAGAGTGACAAAAGATCAGTTTTCAAAAATATGTTGTATTTTTAAGTTGCAACAATTGATTTGAAATTTAAAATGAAGACAATTTGAACAATGCTATCAACTGATTTGACTTAATTGACATTTGTAGAATACTCCACCCAACTACAGTGGCATATACATTTTTTTTCAAGTGTGAACATAACATTCACCAAGATACAGCATATTCTGGGCAATAAAACAAGTCTCAATATACTTAAAAGTATTCAGTCATAAAAAGCATGTTCTCTGATCACAATGAAATGAAATTAGAAGTCAATAACAAAAAAGATAACTGAAAACATTCCCAAATATTTGAAAACTTAATAACACACTTCTAAATAACCCATGGGAAAAGGAAAAATCAAAAGGGAAATTAGAAACTATTTTGAATTAAATAAAAATAAAATCACAACATATCAAAATTCATAGGATTCCACCAAAGCAGTACTGAAGGGGAAATTTATTGCACGAAATGCCTGCACTAGAAAAGATAAAATGTCTCAAATCAGTGACTTAAGTTTCCACCTAAAGAAATCAGAAAAAGAAGAGCAAATTAAACTCAAAGTAAGTGAAAGAAAAGAAATAATAAAGATTAAATTGGAAAACAGGGACTTCCCTTGTGGCACAGCGGTTGAGAATCCACCTGCCAATGCAGGGGACACGGGTTCGAGCCCTGGTCCAGGAAGATCCCACGTGCTGCCGAGCAACGAAGCCCGTGTGCCACAACTATTGAGCCTGCGCTCTAGAACCCATGCTCCACAACAAGAAGCCACCGCAATGAGAAGCCTGCGCACCTCAACGAAGAATAGTCCCTGCTCACCACAACTAGAGAAAGCTTCTCACAGCAATGAAGACCCAATGCAGCCAAAAATTAAAAAAAAATGATAAATAATTTTTAAAAAATAAATAAAGTAGAAAACAATAAACTATTGTTTCTTTGTTTATTTCCTAGAGAAAATCAATCAAACCAAAAACTGTTTCTTTAAAAAGAGCAATAAAATTGATAAAACTCTAGCTAGACTGATCAGGAAAAAAAAACCCATAAACATCCACAAATATTAATAGGTTAATAAAGGAATATCATGAAAAACCTTGTGTTCATAAGTTTGAAATTTTAGATGAAATGGACAAATTCCTTAAAATACACAGACTAAAACAGCTCATCCAACAAGAAATAAGTAATGTAAATAGCCCTATAGCGATTAGAGAAAATTGAATTTGTAGTTTAAAATTTTTCCTACAAAGATACCTCCAACTCCAGATGGTTTCACTGATGAAGCCTACCAACTATTCAAGGAAGAAATAATACCAGTTCTACATAAACTCTACAAGAAAGCTAAAGAAGAGAAAATACTTTCAAACTTGTTTTATTTTACCTCATTACCTCATACAAAGACATTACAAGAAAAGAAAACTACAGACCAATATATCTCATAAACATAGATGCAAAAATTCTAGCTAAGATTTTAGCAAATAGAATTGAATAACGTATAAAAAGAATATGCATCATAATTATGTGGGGTTTATTGCAGTAATGCAAGGTTGTTTTAACCTTTGAATACTAATTAGCATAATTCACTCTATTAACAAATTAAAAAAGAAAAATTATATGATCATCTCAATAGATGCCAAAAAAAAAATTTTCTAAAATTACAACATCATTCCTGATTTTAAAAACTCAACAAAGTAGGAAAAGAAGGGAACTTCCTCAACCTGATTAAAGGCAGCTACAAAAGAAGTATAGCTAACCATATGCTTAATGGTTAAATGCCATTGTACAGCAACATTGTACTAGAGGTCCTCGCCAGTGCATTGTGGCAAGAAAAAGAAATAAAAGGCATCCCGATTAGAAAGAAGTAAAAAAATTTTTACTCACAGATAACATGTTTGTTTGTATAGAATCTGAAGGAATCTACAAAAAAATCTACCAGAACTAATAAGTGAGTCTAGCAAGATTACCTGATACACAATGACTATTCAGAAATCAATTGTGTTTCTATGTACTTGCAACAAGCAATTCAAAATTGAAATTAAAAAACAGTACCATTTACATTTGTCTCAAAAAATATGAAGTACTTAAGGATACACCTGACAAAAGATGTGAAAGACCTATTTGTTGAAAACTACAAAATTCTTCCAAGAGAAATTAAAGAACACCTAAAATAAACTGGGAGATATACCTTATTCATGGATTAGATATATCTTGTTCATGGGTTAGAATATTGTTAAGATGTCACTTCTACCCAAATTGATCTATAGCCTCAACATAATCTCAATCAAAACTGTATATAATTAACACAGATAGAAATGTAAATGGAACAGAATACACAGTATACATATAGATCCACACGTGTTTGGACAACCAATTTTTGCCAGAGGTGCACGGGCAATTCAGAGGAGAAGGGATCATCTTTTCACAAAGTAGTACCAGAAAAATTAAATATTCGTATGTAAATATAATGAACTTTTCCATACTTCACACCATATACAAAAATCGATTCAAACTGAAATACAGACCTAAATGTATCATGTAAAATTGTAAAACTTTTAGAAGAAAACATAGGAGAAAACCTTTTTGACCTTTTGCTAAATTGGACTGATCAAAGTTAGAAACTTCTGCTCTTTGACAAACACTAGTAAGAGAATGAAAAGACAAGCCAAAAATTGGGAGAAAATATTTGCAAATCATATATTTAAAAAATATATATATATATAGTGATCATGATTTCACAGGTATATATTTGTGTTGAAAGTTGCACACTTTAAATATGTGCAGTTTATTGTATGTCAATTATATAGTACCTCATAAAGCTGTTACAAAACAGTGGAAGAGAAATAAATCCTATTAATGATTTCAGTTCTTCCCCAAAGGATTTTCAGCCTAACTGCCAAGGCTACTATTAGGTGGTTGGTGGGAACAAAGAAAGAAGACACCTATTTCATCCAAATGCTTGCAATCCATTGGCCAGAGGTAGAATGGATAGATGAGGATGTACATACAGAAAACAATGTGTAACTACCTAAAGTAATATACTGATGACATGTAAGATGTCATGACAATGATTTATTTTTACATTTAAAATTTTAAATTATCTTCTTATGGAATTGTGAAATAGCTGCTATTGACTGACACCCAACAATTGTCTGTTCTAGCTTGCCTTTGAAAGGAGGCATCATTCTTAGCTAACTGGCTGTGGGACTTTTGGCTTTCATTCATTCATTTAACCAATTTCTTGAACATCTATTGTGTGCCAGGCAGAGTGCTAGACATCAGGGACATGATGGTGAGTAGAATGAGCCAGGGTTCTTCTTCTCCTTGGATTTTGCAGAGTCAAAACTCTAAGTTTACTGTGAGGTCAGCAAGTCACAACTTACCTGGGGTCCTGTAGTGTGCCTGGGCTGAAGGTGTGGTACAAGGAGGCATTTAGACTAGATCAGTGTCTTTCACGCTATAGCAACCCATTGGTGGGTTGTGAAATCAGTTTAGTGGGTTGAGATCAGCTCTCAAAAAAATAAATAAATGGAATAGAATATATCAGAGTGCAGCACATTCATCAAGGATAAGTGAGACTTGTTTCAATTAGGTGTTTGTGTGTGCGTGTGCGCGTGCGCGCGCGCGTGTGTGTGTGTGTGTGTATGTATTGAACTGTGACGTAAAATATATTTCTTATTGTAGGTCATGGTCAGAAAGTGTGAGCAATTATGGCTAAATGAATTCTTAGGTCCCTCACCTCTGTCATTTTAAAGATTTCTTATAATGACTGACTCAAGAATCTGAGGATTGTATTTGGAACCATTACTTCATTCACTGATCTGGTCCCAAATTTCCCTAACTTGGTTGGATTCAATTTTGTTCTTCAAGTGTACATTTTCTACTCTAATTTATGAATGTAAACTTCTTAAGGGTAATTCTTATGTCTTTGCCTTTTTTAAATCCCCACTGCACCTAACTCAGAACTTTGGATACAGTAAGTTTTGAATAAATAATAGATTTTATTTCTTTGAAAATAATTTTTTGGTTTAATTTCCAGTATATATCAAGTACTTGCTACATGAAGGATAAGTACCTTCTTTTATGCTAGACATGAGAGTACTATGAATATAAATAACTTGGCTAATCTTTATTTATAGCTCTTCAATTATACTTTCCAAATATTCAGAGCTTCCATTCAGAGTGTGAGAGTCCAGGCAGCCTCTTGGGCCACAGCACAGCTGACATAGCAATGCTACCTACTTATGGTGTACTATACAATAGCCAATAATATGAAACTGAGCAACTGGGTAATGTCTACTGTCCGGGAAGAGGACTCCTGCCTTCCCCCAAACTCCCCATCATCTTGGCCTGCGGGAGAAGTAACACTGCCTGTTTCCCTGAGGCCCTTGACCTTCCTGACTCTGACCTTAGAGCTCGTACCTGGATTCCCACTCTGAGTTCTCTCCAGTCCTCTGTAAACTTAAGAATGCCCTCCCCTGGCCTCTCCAGCTGCCATCAGCAGAAATCAAGGGAGTGCTCTACAGCCATCCTTGTTCTCTGTGAGATGCCCTCCTCCAACCTCCATACCTTCCATTATCAGGAGTCCAAGGCGGCAATCACGAGCTCTGTGCACTCCTGACGCAGCCCCTCCCTATCCCTGTGGGATAGTTAATTTTGTATGTCAACTGGACTGGATCATGAGATACCCAGATAGCTGGTTAAACGTTATTTCTGGGTGTGGTTGTGAGGGTGTTTCTGGAAGGGTTTAGCATTTCAATCTGTATACCGAGTAAAGTAGATGGCCCTCCCCAATGTGAGTGGGCATGATTCAGTATGCTGAGGGTCTGAATAGAACAAAAAGGTGGAGGAAAGTTGACTTTGCTATTTGCGTGACTGCATGAGCTGGAACAGAGATCTTTCTAGTTTTCGGGCCTTCAGACTTGGACTGGAATCTACATCATTGGGTCTCTATCTCTCAGGCCTTCAAACTATATCACCAACTTTCCTGGCTCTCCAGCTTGCAGATAGCAGATCCTGGGACCTCTCAGCCTCCATAAGTGCATGAAGTATATATTATAATAAATCTCTGTGTGTGTGTAAATATATATAATATATATTTCCTATTGGTTTTGTTTCTCTTGAAAACTCTAATACACTCTGTCGACCCTTGACATTCAAGCTTTACCGCTATTCTCTTCCTTGAAACCATCAGAACTTATCTTATTAGTCCTCTTTATATCAGTCACCACAAAAGGCCCAAGGCTCCCGGGTTATTCCTCATCCCCCAGACTCTCATCCCCATGTGGCTCAGGTGTCACCTTACAGGTGAGGCCTTCGGAACCACGATAATTAAAATTTCAACACCACCCCTCCACACCACCTGGTATCTTCCTCTACTTTATTTTTCTCCATAGCACTTAACACTATGGAACACACTATATACTACTTATGGTCTTGATCACTAGAATGTAAGCTCCTTAAGGGCAGGATGGATGCTGTATGCCCAGTATTGAGAACAGTGTCAGGCACGTAGTAAGCAGTCAGAAATTATTTGTGGAATGAGGAATGCACGCTGTGTCTGCCTTTAACTGCTGAAAGTTGTGTCTACGATTTCCTCCTTCAAGAAAGGTGGGAGGCCCAGTTTTGGAACATAATCTGGCACTCAGTCCATGGGGCTGCCTCTGAATTGCTCACAAGGTGCTCTTTGGGGAAACATCTTACAACATCTCAGGGATGATGTGTCAGCTGTCCCTAAGCACTTAGATCTACCCCCCCACCCCTTATCCCCCTGTCAAAGTCTTCTAGAAGACCAAGAAGCTAGAATGTCCCTGTGGCCAAGGATGTTCTCCCAGATCTGCATCTCTTTCAATCCCCATCTCAGTAAATGGCACTACTCTTCACCCAGGTGCTCAGGGTAAACACTGGGAATTATCTGTGATCTCTCTGATCACTCACATTGAATCCATCTCCAAGACCTGTCTCCT
This sequence comes from Leucopleurus acutus, assembly GCF_964270905.1. NCBI lineage: Eukaryota > Metazoa > Chordata > Mammalia > Artiodactyla > Delphinidae > Leucopleurus > Leucopleurus acutus. The sequence continues at coordinate 67,132,615 of NC_139151.1, forward strand.
CTTCCTTCCCAATACATTCTGAACCTGAATGCTTTCCTCCATTCCCACAGAGCAGACATCTTTCTATTTGTTTACTACTCATGTTTTCAAGAATATTTTAGAGACTTAGGAAATTGATGAAAAGAGCAAGATATAAAATGGAATAAACAGTACTATCCAGATATGAAAATACATGCACAGAAAAAGGGCTAGAAGGAAACACATGGGTATTTTAAGAGTAATTATCTCTGAGTGGTGGAATTATGATTTCAATTTCCTACTTTATACTATTTAGTATTTTACTAATAGCCTACAATGAGTATGCATAGTCATTAAAAAAAACAATAAGGGGCTTCCCTGGTGGCGCAGTGGTTGAGAGTCCGCCTGCCGATGCAGGGGACACGGGTTCGTGCCCCGGTCCGGGAAGATCCCACATGCCGCGGAGCGGCTGGGCTCGTGAGCCATGGCCGCTGAGGCTGTGCGTCCGGAGCCTGTGCTCCGCAACGGAAGAGGCCACAGCAGTGAGAGGCCCGCGTACAGCAAAAAAAAAAAAAAAAAAAAAAATAAGAAAAATGCTGAATGGTCAGTGAAGCAGCACTAACGATGGTCACATTTATTTAATAGATTTAGGATTTTTAGTTTAGGAATTTAATTAAAATCAGACTCAACTCAGTTTTACAGGTCTCTTCTTGCATCCCAGTCACTGTGCTAGGTGCTTTTCTCATACTTTATTTCTGAGAAAGGATTTATTTTGGTTTTACAGATGAAAGAATGAGTTCAGAGAGGTTAAATGGTTTGTCCAAAGTCACTCAGCTGATAAGAGACATGGCAGGTGCTAAAGCCAGGTCTCTAGACCAGGCTCTTTTCACTGCCTCCCTCCCCCGTTCTCTTCCCTTACCCAAAGTCTGGGGTCGAGGCAGACATCACTGGAGAATTGTTGGGGGAGCTGAACGAAGATGACAGGAGTGAAGTTATTAGCATAATTAAGGGGAGGTTATAGTTTGGTGAAAACGTTGACAGTCAATATAAATCAAGTAACTAGAGCATCATTTCACAGACATATTTGAACTTGAAACTTACTGGCAACATGGATTTAACTGTCACCTGTAAAAGCAGCATAAAGTTAAACCTTTACTGTTCTGCCTCCTTGCCCTATGAAAACAAAGCCCACGCTCTTGGAGTTGATGAGTCTGGAAAGAGGGACAAGGGCCTCTGGCATGTCCCTGACCATGTGAGGACAGAGGGGAGGCGAGGGGGGAAATGAGAGGGGCAGTTGTTTCCTGTGGTGCTCCTGAGAGACTAATCTTTTAAAAACAAAACCCACCACCCATTACACTTGGAATAATATCCACATGCCATGAGCCCAGTGTCCCAAGGTCCATGCACCCAAGATCCATGTGCCGGGTCCATCCTCCCTACTCAGCCCACCTCCTCCTTCCCTTTCTCACTCTCGGTGAGGGCTCCAGTCCTTCCAGTGTCTGCTGCTTCTGGAACTCCCAAGTCATTCCCTGCGGGGCCTTCACCCTCCCTGTCCTGCTGTGAGCATCGCTCCTCCTCAGACCTTTGCACCGCGGGCTCCCTCTCATCCTTCTGATTTCAGCTTAAATATACATCTGGGGAGAAATCTTGTCTGATGACTTCATCTAAAACACCCCCCGTGCCCCATCACAATCTCTCCGTCCTCTTACCCCAATCTTTTTATAAGCACAACTTTTTTATTCTATAATACTGAATTAGAAGAATATATTTACGAATGTTAATCAACTATACTCCAATATAAAAAAAATATACAAAGAAAATATGGTAAGAAGAGGTATGTTATAAAGCATGATAATGTAATGAATACTTATGAACCCACCAACCAATTTAAGGTCTAGAATATTAACAACACTTGATATTTCTTGCATAGCATTTATTAACTATCTAAAATTATATTATGTCCTTACGTATTTATTTTCTGTCATACCTACTGGAAGGTAAAGTCTGATGCCTGCCTTTTTCATTGCTGTGTCCCAGAGCTCAGAACAGTACCTAGGAAACAAATACTCGTAAATGAATGAATGGCTAACTGAGGGCAAGGCAGAAAGGCCAGTGGAGCGGGGTTGTTATTGGGGGCAGTCGTGCATGGCCTGCACTGTCTCCAAGCAGAGATCCGCAAGCCCGCAAGACATGACTGCTCTCTCCCCATATTTCTCTGAAATCTAGTTAATGTGTAGTTACGTAACATGAGGTACAATGTCTAGCTAGCTGTGCAGACAGAAGCACACAGGGTGGGTGATTTTGCCATTTTGAGAGTCAGTTTCTGTCTCTGGTAAAATAGGTAGTAATAGCTACCTGTACAATGCCTGGGTTAGAGCTCAAAGCATTCTCACCTCCTCTGCCCTGGTAACACCTGAGAAGGGTAGGGCCATCAGGGAAAGGGCTGCTGCTGGCAGCACATAGCCTCAGACCTGGGGGGAGACAGGCAGACTCTGGGTGGGCAAAATTGTGGCAGACAGACACTCAGGCCATCCTGGAAGCGGTGGAGAACAGCTCCTGTCCCCAGATGGCCCACTGCCTGTGCTTTAAGCCTCACGGTGATGCCCAAGGCCAGGCTCAGGCCCCTAGAACAATGGGATGGCCAGGCCTGGGCACTGCCTGCCTGGCAGAGGTGGGGCGTCCCTCAGAGAACATATACGGTCTTGATGCCTGAGTGGAGGATACACAGTCACTGAAAAGAAAAATGAAACATATTTTCTCTTCAGTGAATCAGGGAAAAACTAAAGTAGAGCCTGTTTTTCTCCCCCCTCCAATACAAGTGCCCTGTTTAAGCCGGTTTATTCTAAAATTTTATCCAAAGGAACCAGGCCTTGGAACATTCTTCAATGCGTCCCTTTGCCTGGCAGGTTAATTAATTATTTAGTTTAACCAACATTCACCCAGCAACCGGGCGAGGATGAGGAGGGTGCAAATGAACAGGTGCAGAGTAGAGCTCTCAGTGCTACACCGGAGGAAGGAGCGGCCAGCTCTGTGGAGGGCCAGGAGGAGTGGGCACACGCTGCCCCTTGCAGGAGGGAGCCTTTGCATTGTGCCTGGAGGAAGATGGAGGGATGGTACAGGCCAAGCCACGGATGGTGGGTGGAAGGCAGGAAAGGTGGGGGTATGGCGCAGCAATGGGGAGTCGTTTCAGAGATGTGGGCTGGGGCCACACCTCGAAGGCCTTGCTCGCCATATCTTGAAAGCAGTGGAGCAGCAAGATCAGATCTGTGCTGCAGACAATCTTGGCAGACAATCTTTTGCCCCTGCAACCCTCACTCGCCCTTCAGCTAATCATAACATCTCTGTTTCGCTTTGGGGAGTCACCCCTCCATCACTGTCAGTTCATATGGTTCCTTCTGGTTCCTGAATGGACCTACGATTCAGGCCTGGCCAATCAGTGTAAGTTGTCCCTCAGTACCCACGGGGGACTGGTCCTCCCACCCCCACCCTGCAGATACCAAAATCCTCAGGTGCTCAAGTCCCTTATATAAAATGGCATCGTGTTTGCATATAACCTGCGTACATCCTCCCGTATACTTTAGATCATCTCTAGATTACTTACAATACCTAATACAGTGTAAATGCTATGTAAGTAGCTGTAAATACAATGTAAGTGCTATGTTAAATAGTTGCTGGTGTGTGGCACATTCAAGTTTTGCTTTTTGGAACTTTCTGGAATTTTTTTTCCGAATATTTCTGATCCATAGTTGGTTGAATCTGCAAAGGTAGAATCTGCAGGCTGTATTGTGTTATTTGATTCTAAGGGATTGATTCAGAAATGGGCATACACTGCTGGTGGTCCAAGGAGACCCAGCTCTTAGGCTACCATTGGCTCTGTTGGGAAGCAGTCCTGTTTCTCGAAGCAGGAAGCCTGCTGACCTGTGGCTGTGGGGCCACCAGAGGGAGATGGCCAGCTTGAGAGTGAGGCCAACACAAAGGGAAACAGAGCCAAGACAGAGAGATCAAGTCCTGATGCCGCTGCTAGCGTACCTGAATCCACCTCGGCCTGACATGAGATCTACCGGGCGCAGGACGTGTTAGAGGCTTCAGCCAGGGAGACCAGTTAGTGGGGAGACTGTGCAGTAGAACTGGGGAAGCTTGTGAGGGGCTGGCTTAGAGCGAAGGCAATAGGGCTGGAGAGGAGAATTCAAGACCTGCTCAGGTGATGGAAGCGGCAGGTCTCGGAGACCTATCAGATGTGGGTGTGAGCAGATGGAGGATTCATTCTCAAGGGCACTGGGCCTTGTTTTTCTCTAGTTTAGGATGTTTCCAGCTTGAATATTGCTCCTACCATTTCAACACAACTCAGTACTTCTACATGAAACATCTCTGCCTCTTGATTGCATCGTCCCCTTGATAATTCTGATTCCTACTTCAAGACTCATCGGAAGAGTTACCTCTTCCAGGAGTCCTTCCCAGGCTACCCCCACGAAAAAAAGAATCACTTTCTTCTCAGTCCCTTCTTTAAGGCTCCATCGGGGCACTCATGGCTGCCTCATAATTATCTATTGATCATTTGACTCGCCCCTGGATCATGAACGCCTTGAAAAGAGCATGTTTGTCCAGGTGTCCTCTTATCCAGTGCCACACCTGATTCATAGTGCACGCTCAGAAGTCGTCTGTGGAAGCAAATGGAATGTTTGAGCTAAACAAAGCCCCGCACATTTTATAAAGTAAGGTGTCACTGGCGAAGGCACGTGTCGCAATCCGAGGAGGCGTATTTGTCAGGATGAGAGTTTGGCTGATTTGGCTGAGGATTTCCAGAAAGCAGAGTTATTTTCTCAGACAAGTTCCCTTGCAGGTGAACTGCTTTCCCGTGGTGCACTCTTTACCTCCCGCAGCTGCAAGTTCAGCTTTCCCAGGAGCAAGCACTCAGCTGCCAGCCGCCCCTGAGATGCTGACCTCATGAGCTGTTAACACTCCTCATGCTGCCTCCACGTCCTCCCTGCCCAGCCTGAGGGTCCTGTCAGTTACCATGACAGGGCAGTCCTGTACTACGGAAGCCATCTTACAGACAGAAAGGGTGCTTGTTGCTGCTCTGTCTACTGGGGAGTGATCATTTTATATTACTCTGGTTGCATGAGGACCCTGAAAACAAACCCCTCTGAAAACAAATGGGTCATTCTGGAGGGATTTTCCAGTTCCTGTGATCATTCATTCATTCATTCCACAAATATTTACTGAGCATCTACTTTATGTCAAGTTTTGTGATAAGCCTGCAACTGTGAGCAAAACAAACACAAACTCTGTGCTCATGGAGGTTGCAGCCTACTGAAGAAGAAAGAAGATGAACTAGTTAAAGGTATAATCAGAAATTGTGAAAGTCTCATGAAGGGAAAGGACAGAACCTGTGAAAATGCATTCAGAGGTACCTGATCTTGTTGGCAGTGGGGGTGGGTGGAGGTCAGGGAAGTTTTTCCCTAGGAAGTAACAAATGAAATATGAGGGAAAATAGGTGTGGTAGTTGGCTGGGGGATGGACTGGGCGTGGGGGACATTCCAGACAGAGGGAACAGCATGTTCAAAGACCCTGGTGTCCTGTCAAACCTTAGGAAGCGCTCGATCATCCCCCCAGTCCTTCCCAGATGGTAAGTGGGGAGGGGAGGGTGAGAAGGGTGGCCTTGAATCCAGTCTTGGCCTTGCCTGGCCCTTGGATACAGATGCAGGACACATAACAGGCTGCTTCATTCCTAAACATCTCAGTCCCAGTACATTTTTCCACACTCTTCTCTCTTACCGTAAGCCCCACCCCACCCCCACAAGTATTTTGCACTGGTGATGGTGAGAGAAATGGGGTTTTAGCCCCCCTCAAATGCCATTCGGCCAGTTTGAAAACTCCATTCTTTCCCCATTTCTTCTATAACAAGGTTTCAGTCAGGTTTATTCCATTATTGTAACTTGTTCAAGACCATAGTGATGATCCATTGCTTTTTCCTAATTTGGATTTAATGCTAGATATTTAATATCAAAATTTTATTTAAATAATAGACTCGTGTTTTAAAAGGCAGAGCCCACTTAAGAAACAGACCTTAGGGCTTCCCTGGTGGCGCAGTGGTTGAGAGTCCGCATGCCGATGCGGGGGATGCGGGTTCGTGCCCCAGACTGGGAAGATCCCACATGCCGCGGAGCGGCTGGGCCCGTGAGCCATGGCCGCTGAGCCTGCGCGTCTGGAGCCTGTGCTCCGCAACGGGAGAGGCCGCAACGGTGGGAGGCCCGCGTACCGCAAAAAAAAAAAAAAAAAAAAAAAACAGACCTTATATGACACCAAAAGCATTAGAGACAAAAGAAAAAATAAATTGACTTCATCAAAATGTAAAACTTTTGTGTTGTAAACAATATCATCAAGAAAATGAAAAGACAACTCACAGAAGGGGGAAAATATTTGTAAATTATATATTTGATAAGGGGCTTGTATCCAAAATATGGAAAGAACTCTCACAATTCATAATAAAAAGACAAATGATACAAATTTAAAATGAGCAAAGGATTTGAATAGACATTTCTCCAAATAAGATATACAAATGGCCAATAAGCACATGAAAAGATGTGCAACATCATTAGGAAAATGCAAATCAAAGCCACAAGGAGATATCACTTCACATCTACTAGGATGACTGTAATCAAAAAAACAATAACAAGTGTTGGTGAGAGTGTGGAGAAATTGGAACACTAGAATACTGCTGGTGGGAATGTAAAATGGTGTAGCTCCTTTGAAAAACGGTCTGGCAGTTCCTCAAAATGTTAACCTTAGAGCTACCATATGACCCAGCAATTCAACTCTAAAGTATATACACAAGAAAAATGAAAACATATGTCTACATAGAAACTTATACACAAATATTCATAGCAGCATTTTTCATAATAGCTGAAAAATGGAAAAAACCCATGTCTGTTACTAATGATTGGATAAATAAAATGTGTTTTATCTACGAAATGGGATGTTATTCATCAATAAAAACGTGAAATACTGATACCTATTACAACATGGATGAACCCTGAAAGCATTATGCTAAGTGAAGGAAGCCAGTCACACAGGACCACATATTGTACAATTCCATTTATGTGTAACATCCTGAATAGGCCAATCTATAGACACAAAAAGACTACCGGTTGCTTATAGTGGGGAGAGGGGATTGATAGGAGAGGATGAGAGTGACTGCTAAGGGGTATACAATTTCTTTTAGGAGCGAGGAAAATGTTCTAAAATTAGAGTTGGTGATGGTCCTACAACCCTGTTAAAATAGTGAAAAACATTGAATTGTACACTTTAAATGGGTGGATTGTGTAGAAAGTGAATTTATATCTCAAAAAAAGTAGGCTAACCAGAGTAGCTCAACCAATATTGTCTGAGCCTGCTGTGCAAAGAAAATGTTACTCAAATTCCGGCACAATGCACAGGTCAGGCAGAGAAAACTTCCTGAATGGAAAAGTGTAGCAATAGTAATAATAATAGTCACATTATTCACAGTAAATAACTAAAGTCGATATGATCTTTATGGTTAGGAAAGCACTTTCACGTTTATTTGAGTAAATTCTTCCACTCATTGAATCCTATGAGGGTGGCATCACTGCACACATCTGACACCTGAGGGAACTGAGGTTCAGAGAGTTTAGAAAGGGTGAGATCATCCGAATGGTAAATGCTTGGGCTGCGATTAGAGCCCTGGTCCATCTGCCCTACATCTCATGTCACTCCACTAAGCCTGAGAGGGCAGGGGCCTTGAGCTGTCTCGCTACAATGGTAATCCCCAGTGCCAGTCAGGGTGAATGAACGAATGAGTAGTAAACTGCTTCTCTTCAGACTCTGCCACCAGGTAATACAAAGTGTGGCTCTAGCTTCTCCTAGAAAAAGGAGACCAAGAAGCGCAAGTCAGAAAGTCCACCCTGAAATGCAACAATGCAGAGTGCTGGCCAGCAGGCTGGTCTCCAGAAGTAACACTGACTTGATCCCTTTACAGGCATAGGAAACAGGCAGGAATATCTCAGAACTGCAGGCTTCACATTCCTGTGGGCCTTGTTCGTGGTCCTCAGCCAGCCAGTGTCCTACTGGGATCTCCCTCAGGAGCACATGGATTACCTCAGCCCCACTCTCCAGACTCCCACTTGAATTCCTGGTCAGCATTTGCAGTCCAGAAAGAGGCTGTATCCCCCAAGGCTGAGGCATTCCCATAGCCAGTCTGTGCTGTCCAGAAGATGGGATGGGGTCCCACAAATAAGGTACAATCCCCCACCACCTGGGTTGTCTCTTACTGATGGAACTTGAATGGGACAGAGAGCTTTGCCCTTCTGCCTAACTTGTTGAGCTGGCTGATGGTTGAATTTGGGTGGTTGTATTTCAGATGGTAGCAGGAGAAGTAGCAAAGATACTCTGTTTGCTGAGCTTTTCCTTTCTCCATGGACCAGATGTTTTTTTGGAAAGAGCCTTGGATTTGGAATCACACAGATCTAGCTACAAAACATTTTTTGCTGTGTACCCTGGTGCCCTCTCTGAGCCCAACTTTCTCACTTCCCCAGTGAAAATCTCACAGGGCTGTAGTGAGAGAAATAACCAGCCAGTAAATGGCAGGGTTTTGATTTGATCCCAGGACTGTTGACTCCACCTCCACATGTGGTGGAATGAGATCATGGATGGGAAAGAGATGTCTAAAGTGCACGCACAAGTGCTGGCTGTGATAACCACTGACACTTTCTCCCAGGGCTGGAACCTAGGAGGGATGGAAGGGAGCAGATGAGGTGTGCATTTCCCATTGGTCAGGGTGGAACATGTGCTCTGTGCCCTTAAGAGGATTTATGACTTGGAATTCTGCTTGGCAGCCTGGCCGTAGTAAAGGCTGGGCTAGGGTTCTGGGTGTAATGGAGATGCTGCCCAGATAAGTGTCTGCCCCGGTACATCCTCGGCCTGGTTCCGTTAATAGCCCTTCCATTTCACAATCATCACTGTGTCCAGGCCACACCAGGAAGGGATGGGATGAAAACCCTGACCCTGTTCCCCGCACACAACCAGTCTGGTTTATTTAGGTCTAAAACACTCTGTTCCTTTGGCAATTCCATCTGGAAGGCCACACAAAAGTGAATGACTTACTTTCCTTCTGTGGGCTGTTCATCAAGGGATGGCTGCTCCTCTCCACCCAGGGATGGGAGGTTTTATGTGATTGTGGGGTTAGAAGTAGGGGCCCAGACTTTGGAATTAGACAGTCCCCCATTTAATTCTGGCCTCCTGGTTATTTCTGTGTGAACTTCAATCATGCTACTTGACCTCTGTCTCTATTTCATTTTACATTTTCTGTAAAGTGAGGGCAATGATACCTCCTTCTAGGGCTGTGAGGACTCTGCCAGGCAGTGGAATTATGTGGCTGGTGCTTGGCAGGCCTCAGGGACCAGAAGGTCTTTTCTCCTTCCTGATTCTGACTCCACTAAGTTCTCTGACGTATATCAGGGAATATTTAACTGTCTCGGACAAATCTTTGAGGGAGAAGGACTGGGAAGTGTCGGAAGTATTAAAAGCAAAGAGAGAAAAGAGACAGAGGGGGGTGTGATAGTAAGTGTAATAATAAGTAGTAATAGTGATAGTCATAGTGCCTCTTTTAAATGAACACTTACTATGTGCCAACACTCTGCTTGGAGTTTTACGTGTATTTCTTAACTTATTCTTTCTCTTATCATTTCCTTTAATAGATGAAGCAACAAGTTGACAAATGTCTTGATAAGCTAGTAACTGCAGTTTAAAACTTCATATCACCCCAGAGCTCTGGGGAAGCACATGAGTAGTAGAGAGGGTGGCGTCTTGGGCTGGGCTGGCCTGGAGGTTCTCCCTTCACCCCCACAGGAGGGAAGCTCAGGTTTTCCCTGGTTCTTGACCAAACCTGGGTGAGGCAAGAAGTACGAGGCCTCCTTGGCCAGAGGACCTGCCTCCTCAGATCAGAGGTGAGCACCTCAAAGGCAGGGCCGCATCTGCCTGCTCCCTCCAAGCAGGGGCCCACTCTGTGTTTAAAGGAAGCGGCAAACACTGCAACCTGCCCTTTTCCTTTACACACTGTGGAGTCTACCCAAGGTGAAACAACACCTTTGAAAGGTGTGGAACCTGCCACTGTGGACAAAGCACAGTATTGTTCCGGAGACCTCATGCTACCCGAGACTCCACTCCTCCCCACTGCTGACACCAAGTCCAGCCAATTCCTCCTTTAAAGTCAGACTGTCTGGGCCCTCTGCTCCTTCCCCGTGGCCACTGCCCAGATTCGGGTGTCTGCACCTGCTCTCCTCACTTCCCATCTCACCCTGCACTGAGCCCCGTTTCCCACCCAGGAGCCAGAGAGAACTTTCTTAAATGAAACTCTGCTCAGGTCTCTCCTCACTGCCCTCAGGACCAAGTCACCCCCTCCACAGGGCATGAGCCCTCCACAGTCCCGTCCTCATCTCCTCAGACCCACTTCTCTTTTTCTCGCCAGGCCCCAGTTCCACCTGGCTGGTCACAGTGCCAGGAGCGACCCATGATGCCACATTCCAGAGTCACCAGGACAGGGGAGACGGACCTGGAGGCACTTTTCATTACTCCCTCCGTTATCCCCTTGCCCCTACAGACACGTCCGTGTCACCTGGTGATGTCGCAGGCCTGGCTGCATGTGCAGTAGTTTGCACCAAGGCTCCAAGGCAGGGGGTGAGGTGGAGAGCGATGAATCCCCACCCGGTTTCTCTTCAGAGAGAGAAGGTTATGGCCTGAAGGAAGATGAAGCAAGACTTGGCAGGAGACACAGTGGGGATCGTCCTCAGGCCTCTTGTTTTCTAGCTGCCATGTGGCCCCCAAAGCCTCCCAAGTAAGAAATGAACATGCAACCATTGATAAATAATGTCACTAATAGCTAATATAATATTTGTTAAATAAAGTACTTGTATGGTACTTTCTTCATGCCAGGCACATTGTAAGCAGCCTGTGTGAATTTATATGTTTGATGATTTATCCTCATGACAAGCCATTTACAGAAAACGGAGGCATAGAGAAATTAAGTAATTTTCTCAAGGCAACACAGCTAGTAAGCAGGAGAGCCAAGGTTTGGCTCTTGACTGTGTGCTATTAACCTCTATGCTATTTTGCCAGCTTGCTAGAGTCAAGCCTGCCACCTGCCTAGGGGGGGGTCGTCCTCCTGTGGCCCCTCACTCACTGGTGCTTGAGAAGTGTCTGTAGAACATCTAGCCCCAGATGTGCCCTCCTGGCCTTATCTCACTGTGCTGTCATTTAATATTTCATCACTGTGAGGCCTCGTCTTACTTCTCAGGTGGGTTTTATTACTCCCATGCTGTGGGTGAGCAAACTAAACTCAGAAGATTACTGCGAGGCAGCACATCCACAGGATTGCCAGGATTTGACATTGAGCCTGTCTACCCATAGTCTATCTTCTCCCACTCCTCTAAAACAAGCCTGGGGCAAGCAGACACTCTACCCATGCCACGTGGGGCATGTTGATCTGAAGTGCCGCTGAGGCACGCAGGCTGCAGAGCCTGGCTTGTGGCTCCGGAGAGGGCATAGGGCTGGAGATGTGTTTGTAGTCAACAGAAGAGGAAGCAAAGGGAGAGGTCAGGAACTGAAAGGAACAAAAGACAAGCCTTGGGGAAGGTCTGTTTAAAGAGGATAATGGGGATGAGATACAGTATAGAAGAGCAAGCAGGGAGGAGAGAGAAAAGTGACCGTAAGCGCAAAAGAACCAAAATACTCCTATTTGTGTTTTTTTTTTTTTTTTTTTTTTTTTTTTGCGGTACACGGGCCTCTCACTGTTGTGGCCTCTCCCGTTGCGGAGCACAGGCTCCGGATGCGCAGGCTCAGCGGCCATGGCTCACGGGCCCAGCCGCTCCGCGGCATGTGGGATCTTCCCGGACCGGGGGCACGAACCCGCGTCCCCTGCAACGGCAGGCAGACTCTCAACCACTGCGCCACCAGGGACGCCCTGCGTATCATTTTATAGTTCACAGTGAGTCTTTGTGTCCTTATCTCTTATCATATAAACACACACATCCAAAAACCACTACAGAGTCCAGTGTTGGAAGCAAGCTAAGTACTGTTATTACTGCCAGTTTACAGATATGAAAACTCAAAGAGGGTAAGGGACGTGCCCAAGATACAACAGCTAATAAACAACAGAACTGGTATGGGAACCTCTGTATCCCATAGACCCAGCTTCCACTGTCTCGGATGCCACAGAAGTAGAGGAATCAGGGAGGGAGCTGCAGTGTCAATCTGGCCCATAGAAGTCTTGTAGGAGCAGCGTGGGAGTGGGCATCCAAACTGAGGCATGGTGAGGGGGTGTAAGGAGTTGAGGGATGGGTAGTGTGGAAGTAGAAGAGTCTGGACTAGACCCTTGTTGGAGAAATTGGTGAGTAGGGAAAGGAGAACCAGGAAGCCTTGGGAGGGGTTGTGCCCTCTGTGCATTTCTTCCTTCCTGCCCTCTCTCTACCTGGTGTCTTTCTCTGCCCCGCCCCCCATCCCTGCTGTCTGCCTGCCCAGGCCTCTTTCCCTGCCTGCTGCCTCTCCCTCTCTTCTCCCCTCAGTCCATCTCTCCATCGCCATCTCTCTCCCCTATTTTCCATGGGTTCTCCTCTGTTGCCAGGGCCCATCCTGTGTCCTGTCTCCATTCCTTTCCTCTCTTTTTCCTCTTCCCCTGCTCAACTACCTACATCTGGAAATCTAAGACATGTTTAGTATTACGTTTACATATTGAATCAGGTTTAATGCTACTTGTTGTTAATTTAAAAAGCCGGAGATCTGAAATGTTTTTCCCTTTCTTTCTAAAAAAGGAAAACTCTCTCCAAAAGGGAGGCACCTTTAAAATATCCTCCTCGATGAAACTTTTATGGGCAAACCAGTGCTCTCAAGACAAAAAAAGCAGGCTCCTCATATCTCTGTGAAGGTGCCAGGGAAAGAGGAGAATTTCTCGATGAGCAGGAGGGGGAGGCTCCTTTCCCACTTTTGCTCTGAGCGATGCAGGCACTCGTGGGCTCTTCCCTGTGATGAGATCACCCAGTATGCCTAGCAAGGTGCTAAAACATAATTGTCCTCAATGAAGACATACAAATAAATCATTCTGCCTGGCAGAGAGAATTTGAGTGTGTCTGCAAAACGTGCAGGCAAAGGATCCCTCCAGCTGCTGTGCTCTGAGGACAGCCATGCTTGACCCACCCCATGTAGATGGGGCCAGGAGCCCTGCTGCACACACAGTGCGGGGTAGCAGACACCACCTGCTCCATGGGGAATTGTTCAGGGCAGTGCTGTCATGGGGATACCTCAACCTGTCCTTCATCCTGTACCCTGAGGGCTACGATGCCGTACAGTCAGTAATAGTGGCTTTCAATGGCTGTGATTTTGCTGCCCTTCGGGCTACCTACACCCCAGTTAGAGGGCATCTTAGAACCCCAGTGGGGTTTCGCCATGAACTCATGCATCCAGTGACGGAGCAGCCTCATGGGCTTCTGAACCCTTGGAGGGAGGAATGAGCACCGCCCTCTTGCCTGCAATCACTGCTACAGCGTGCCTTTTTACTGGCTTCTATCTGAAGTCCTTAAATCATCTTTACTGATATTAAGTAATGAGTTAGTCACTTTCTTGACACAGTTGACAGAGAGATAAGAGGTTTCCCATCATCTACTAGGAAAACAAATGCCTAGGTTTGACTGAATTTATTTCCTAAGACCAGATTCTTTCATCAGTGAATCATTTTGCTGACTTCTTTCCAAAAGACCTGAGACAATGGTTGGCTCTTTGGGGTGTGCTCACAGAAGGTGGCATGCTGGTTGCTCTCCAGGCCACTCACAGGACAGAGAAGGGAGACAGGCACCCATACCCAGCTCAGCTCAAGGCTGCGAGCTCTAAAAGGAGGAAGGAATGGCTGAGTTACAGAGCCAGGGGTCATACTCTAACTGTGAGAGGCCATGGAGAAAGAGGAGAAGGAGGTGAAAGAAGAAAGGAGAAAGAAGAGGAGCAGACAGAGGAATAAAATTCACACCCTTTGCTGCATGTCTGCTGCTAGGTGTACTCTCTTAAAGATGTCCTGGCTATATATAGCCTTACATTGAAAGATGCAACACAGATGTGGCATGCACCTGGGAAGACTGGCTTAGTCCTGGGTCTGAGTCTACTGGTCCTGCCAATCTGTCCACAATATTTTCATTTCTGTCTCAGAATTGTTCTTAGTTGAGATTCCCCTAGAAGGGTACCCTGAGACAGCGTCCTGAAGCTGAGAGTTTAACAAGGAAGGGAAGGCAGCCCATAAAGGTGTGGCAACTGGAGCTTCGTCCCTCTGGGGGAAGCAACTCTGGGAGCCAGTGTAGAATATGCACTTTGGAGTTATCCCACCAAGGGAGCAAGGGAAATGAGTTCTTTAGTCACTGACTCCTGTCAGTCATTGGCTGCGTGCTGCTCCTGGGGGAAAGGGAGGGTGTTAATTCCTAGCACCTGACCTGCTCCAGGTGTGCTCAGCAGCTGGATAAAGCCCCCAGGCATGGGGCCAGGAGTCGCAGTTGGAAGTAGGCTGGCATGCACGGAGATGGAAAGGGTAGAGGCATATCGGTGGGACATCAACAGCCTTTGCCAATGTGACTGCAGCATATAAATGGCCCAAAGCTGGGCATAGGGTCCCCAGTCCAGCCAGAAGGACTGAGACCACAGAGCATTTTGGATCCATTAGATGCAGCCATTTTCAGCTTTTAGTCAGGGCTCACAAATGTCTTTGGTCTTGAGGGTCTCCTCAAGCATAACTGAGGCACAAGTAGGAAAAATGAAGAAAAAGTAGAAAAAGAGACTAGAAGAAGAGAATAGGGAGGACAAAGAGAGAAAGAAAAGCGAAAAGTATGTAACCCACAGAAAAGTAAGCATGAAGTATATATATATATATATCAGCAAAACTCCCAAGAGACATGGAGTGGGCCACACAGGAGATGCAGCTGGTAGATATTTGGGAAGGTGACTCAAGAAACAACCGTGAAGAGAGAGAGTTCTGAGGAGATGGTGAAAGGATTCTAGGCAGCCTTTAACCCAGGACATTTCTCTTTCTTTTTCTGGCTAAATCCAAGAAGATCTCTTAAGGTCTATTTTAAAGCGAGAGCTACACCTCCAGTATAGCCATGGTGAGACATTTAGCAATTAAGAACAGAAATTGTTAGAGAATCACAATAGTCCGTGTGGCTGAGAAGTCTGGGCAGCAGCATTTCAGCTCAGAACGCCCAGTGTGTCAGACTAGCAGTGGCTTCCAGGGACTCAGATCATTGTGGGTCCCCGATGTGTATCAATAGCATATAATCACAAAGGGGGTCTGGGTGGGTCATCATGGTTACTACCAACAGTTTTTCCTTATTTGAGGATCCTGGGGAGTTGGATTTGGTAGCATAAAATGATATAAAATGGAACTCTTCCTGTTGATTCAAAATTTTGGCATGGTGAGAAGCATCCACATACTCGAGAGAGAGGTGCTTAACGTATCTGTTCAGGACTTCTCAAGGGTTAACAAAAATAGGTCAGCAACCATTAACCCAACTGGCTTATATAGAAAACAAGAGATTTGAAGGGAGCTCTCTGGAGAGTCACTGAGGTAAGGAGTTGTCAGCTTAGCTGGGGGAGCTGTGATGTTTCTCTTCTCTTTCCCATCACTCCCAAACCAAGTGAAATTGAGATTTGCAAAAAAGAGGGCTGGTATCTCACAGTCCCGGTGAGCTGCAGAAATTGTGGGTCTATCTTGAGAGGGTCATTGGGAGAAAGTGACGTTTGTTCCCTTGGAGTTTGGAGGTATATTTGAACGTGGACACTGGTACCCCCTCCTAACCTTACCTCCTACTAAATTTGGAAGGCAAGAGGGTGGCTGAAGTCATCCACTAAGGCAGGATAAAAAGAGTGAGCAAAAAGACCAGCTTTAGTGTGAAAAGAAAGCATGATTTTCCTTTGGGATAAACATGCACTGGGGAAGATAATTAGGCTTGAGATCAATTGGGACTTTGTCAGAGAGGATCGCCTACCAGTTAAGAGGTGACAGGAAAAGGCTGCACAGTGAGTTGTTGGGGGAAGTTGCTAAGAGTGTTGCAAGATGTTGACCAGACAGTGCACCCCGCCGGGTGGAGAACCTGCAGTGGAGCCAGTCTTTGAACACTTACAGTTCCCAGAAGCTGTCAACACTCAAGAGAAAAGCACCTGCAGGACAGGTAAGACACCAGACACTCTCTTCCCCAACCCTGGAGGAATCTACAGCAGGAAGTGGGAAGGAAATGAAGAAAGAGTGAAGGAACACAGCAGTCCTCACCTCCCCGTTGATGATCCCCAAGCCACACGTCCAGCCTGGGCTTAGAGGAAGGAAAGTAGGAGTGAGACATCTAGAATTGGGAGTGTTTCAAGCTTTTTTTGTTTTTGTTTTAACCAATTAATCATTTTGGTTTTTATTATTTATTTTGTTTTTTTCTTTAAATTCTTTCTGTATCCATTGCATTTCCCCCCCAGTCTTCACTTCCTCTTTATTCAGAATAAGTTCCCATCTGTGTTCTGGAAGAACCTTCTTCACCCTTGTTTATTTATTTATTTATAAAAATTGAGGTATAGTTGATGTACAATATTATATGTTTCAGGTGTACAACATAGGATTCACAGTTTTTAAAGGTTGTATTCCTTTAAAGGTTGTATTCCTTTATAGTTATTATAAATATTGGCTATATTCCCTGTGCTATATAATATATATTTGTAGCTTCTTTATTTTATACATAGTAGTTTGTACCTCTTAACCCCCTACCCCTATATTGCTCCTCCCCCCTCCCTCTCCCCACTGATAATCACTAATTTGCTCTCTATATCTGTGAATCTGTTTCTTTTCTGTGATATTCACTAGTTTATTTTTTAGATTCCACATATAAGTGATATCATACAGTATTTGTCTTTCTCTGTCTGACTTATTTCACTCAGCATAATATCCTCCAAGTCCATCCATGTTGTTGCAGATTTCAAAATTACATTCTTTATGACTGAATAGTATTTCATTTTATATATACATACATATATATATATATATATATGTATATACACACATACACACACACACACACACACACACACACACACCCCGTCTTTATCCATTCATCTGTTGATAGACACTTAGGTAGCTTCCATATCTTGGCAATTATAAATAATGCTGCTATGAACATTGGGGCACATGTATCTTTGCAAATGATTGTTTTAATTTTTTTTCTTTCAAATACCCAGGAGTAGAATTGCTGGGTCATATGGTAGTTCTGTTTTAAGTTTTTTGAGAAACGATCACAATGTTTTCCTAGTGGCTACACCAATTTACATTCCCACCAACAGTGTATGAGGGTTCCCTTTTCTCCACCTTCTCCCCAACATTTATTACTTATGGTCTTTTTGATAATAGCCATTCGGACAGGTGTGAGGTAATATCTCATTGTGGTTTTCATTTGCGTTTCTCTCATGATTAATGAGGTTGAGCCTCTCTTCATGTGCCTGCTGCTCATCTGTATGTCTTCTTTGGAAAAATGTCTATTCAGGTTTTCTGCTCATTTTTTAATCAGGTTGTTTGTTTTTCTGATATTGAGTTGTATGAGCTGTTTATATATTTTGGATATTAACCCCTTATCAGTTATAACATTTGAATGCTTCAAGTTTTAAATTGGACTGAACCCTTTAAATACACAAAAGTGACCAGAAAGCCATGAAAGGAAGGCAGTGCAGCTGAAGGTAGCAATAAGAGAAAAACTAACCTGTTTTCTGTTTGTACAACCATTGAATTCATCCCATTCAATAAACTGGTTTACAGAAGTTAACACCAGATGTATACCATTGTTACACTTTATTTATCATTGGTGTGTGCACACGCATATGTGTGTGTGTGTCTAGGGGTGTGCGTGTGTTTATAAACACAGTGCATAGCTCATCCCATAGTGTGGGTTTATTTGTTAGCAACAGATAGTTTTGCTGTCTTTAATTTCTGGGTCTCGGTAAAGAATCCCTCTAGGCATCATTAAGGAGGCGGACCTCAGCCGGGTGAACCCAATCAATATTACAGTCCCTGTCTGGGAGCCTCAAGTGGGCAGAGTAGGTTCAGAGCGGTCCTGAATGAGCTGCTGGGTAGGTGTGGGGGAAAGTTATGTCTTTTTGGTGTCCATGTGAGGAGAGGCGAAAGGGGCCTCCTGCAGCAGCTTTGGTTGACTTAGGTTCCTACTAGGGAAGAAAAAGCCCATATCTTTACTTTGACTCTTTGATTAATCAAACTCAAAGAACGTGGATTTTGCAGGAATCCAAGTGAACTTGTTCCCCCTGAATACTGACCTCGTCTGGTCTCCCTATCCCATTCCCATTTTGTCCTTGGGGAACCATCCTTTCTTCTGTCTGGAGCAGTAGTTCTCACATTAGAATCATTTATTTTTCATTGGTATTTAAAAAAATATACCAATGCCATAGTCTTACCCCCAACCAAGTCTAGAGGTAGAGTCTGGGCTCTAGTATTGAATCTTATTTTAGAAGCTCCTCTGGTGATTCTTGTGTACAGTTAAGGTCTAGAAGATTGAGGAGGATATTCAGCAGAGGCTGAGTGTGTCCAGTTATTGTAGGTAGGGGAGGCGAAGTTCTGTGGAGAGCATGGCTCCAGGCTGACACTGGTGGGCCTGGCCATGTGAAGTGGAGAAGTTCATGCATTCATTCATCAGATATTAATTGACTGTCTACTATGTACCCCACGCTGTGGATACAGCAGGGAACAAAACATCAAATCTGGCTCCCTTGTGGAGCTTACATTCTACTAGAGAGAGCTTTCCTGATTGGGAAACAGGTGAGACCCAGGGAAGTCCCTCTCTGGCTCTCAGGTGAGTGATGTTGGGAAGCAGCATCAGAGTACTAATAGGCTGCCTGGTTTTATACACACTTTCACAGCTGATTGTACCCTCACACAGCTGATCACATCAGGCTGGTGATCATCTTGTGTCCAGGCTGATGTGGTCTCAAAGGCTCTGAGTGGTAAGAGTCTGTGACATGGCATTCAAACTCAGTATGTTCTCTTCCAGCTTCAGTCCACTGACCCAGAGCAGCAAAGGGAAGACATGTGTGGCGCAGGTGCTAACAGCCATGTGCGTTGGCATGATCCCACTGTTGTGGGATGGTGTTTCCGATGGTGATGTTGAGTGTCTCCATTTTCAGTTTAATTTAGTACCTCACATGAGGAGCCTGAGGCAGAGACAGCCTTTGAACTTGAATCTTCCATTCCCTAGTCTAGGCAGGGTCCTCTCCTGACTCTCACTATGGCAATAGTTAAGCTGACCTTCTTGACACCGGAGGAAAGAGATTCTAGGAACCTGCTTTGTGTCCTTCGTTGCCCCAGGCTTAATGCCTTGACAGATCCCTTCTACTTGTCTTCCTCAGAATGAGTGGCTAACGCTGTGTTTTGAGAGGCTAGGATCAGAGGCAACTCTGACCCACAGGCCAAGGCTAATTGCTGTCATCACCACCCCATCTGTGAAATGTGCTTCTGCTGGGAAGCATAGTTAGAGCCTCGTGAAGAGTTGGAGGGCTGATGAAAGCTGGGCTAAGTGCCGAGCAGATAGCATCAGTGTGGAGCAGCAGCGTCTTCACAGCTCAGCCCTGCCCATGAGTCTTGGAAGTGTGGACGAGAAAATGGAGGAGCAGCCTGGCTTTGGTGTGCTGTCATGGCCACTTGGTCCTAGCACAGAAGAGCCTTTAGGTTTGCTTCTGCCCTGTTTGCAGGGAGGCCCATTGCTGAGTGATCCCATTCTCATTTCCTGAGTCCTTTCTACTCAGCCACTCCCCCCACTCCATCCTCTTTCCCTCCTTTCTCCTTTTCCCTGGGTTCAGCTCATACCTAGAGCCTGGGAAGCATCTGCACCTTTGGTGACCAAGAGGTGGCTGAACCCCCAGACCACTCTGCCCAGCACCTGGGAGCACAGACTCTACCCACCTCAGACCCTTCCAAACTGTCCCTTGGGTCCCGAATTCTAGTTGGGGACAGGAAGGGCTGTGTGGGAGAAGGAGCATCATTACAGTTTTCAAGGATCAATGAGAAATATGTGAACACAGAACTGTACCAAAAACTGAACAGATGTCTTTTTATACCATTGCTTTAAGCTCTTTGGCGGTTGTTTTTTATTGATTACTTACTGTGTGCCAGGCAATGTGCTAGGTGCTGCCTGTGCATTATCTCATTGAATCCTCACAACGGGCCTGTAAGATAGGTCTTATTTTCCCATTTTACACTTGAGAAAACTGGGGCATAGAAATTTTAACTTTTGCAAGATCATGCCACTGGCAGGTGCTGGATTCTCCAAAGCCTGAGTGTCTGGACTAAGTGGCCTGGGGGCTGGAGAAACTGTCCTGATGGAGAGACTCAGGAATCCAAACCCAGGTGGTTTAATCAGCCCCAAGGATAACAGAAGGAATATGGTGGCAAACAGTTTCCAAATCCAGCCTGAGCAGTGAGTAGGGACAGATCTAACCATGTGAGCCAGGAGTATGCAAATGGAGCAGTTGGCAGGGAGGTGGGAAAGAGAGTTCAGCCTGGAGGAGGAGGATTCAGAATCTAGGTCAGGAACTGGAGCCTTGGCCACTGGCAGAGATGCAGAGCAGGGCCCCTGGCCTATGGAGGAGGAGTGGCCCTACATGGAAATTAAGGAGAGGAAATGCAGGCAGAGGCACAGTCTTGGAAGTAGGCGCACACAGGAAGGGGAGGGGGTGGGTGTGGTGTGTTAGGGTATGGGGGATCCACAGATGCCCAGCCTGCTCTCTAGTACGCTGGTTCCTGCATCTAGCGGACAGAAAAGGAGACCTGGAGCAGGGGGCATGGGAGTTGCTCTTACCTGGCAGACCCCCATCCAAAGCTGAGTTAGCAGCTGTACCCTAAGCCCTGTATGTTGGAGGGGCTGAGGCCACTGATAAACGTCCTGCTTCACTTTGGACAAGCTCATGACCTGGGCTAGCACGAGGCTGCCGAGCTTGAGAAGCTGGGGAGGGCACGTCTGGGACAACAAGCAGGCTTTTGCCCACTAAGATCCCCAAAGAAGGTACTCGGAAATTCTACCTCTTTCCTCTCTAAATGACGAAGTCCCTCTGTTCCCGGCAGGTCAGAAAGCAAGATGAGAAACAACCTGAATACAGCCCAGACTATCTTAGTTGACACAGAGATTTTTAAATTCATATTGTTTTATTGCCTGAAAATTATAGATTTTTTTATTTTATGGGAAGAGTGGCTGGTAACCCAAGTGGGATCAGCATAAAATAAAATAATAACTAATAGATATCAAGCAGTTACTATATGTCAAGCATAATAAAACTCCACAAATTAGGTACTATCATGTTTCCTTTCTACTCAGGAGGAAATTGAGGCTCAGAAAATTAATAATTAGGTCAAAATCATATAGCTCATGAGTACGAATTCCAGAACTTGAACCCAGGCATTAGTCTACACTCATAACCACTGTGTAATGCTATCATTCTGTGGAAGCTGCAAGCCCCAGGGTAGGGTCTCATATATAGTAGGTCACAGGAATTATATACTGAATGAATGATTCAATGAATAGATGGATGAATGTACCCTCAAAATATATTATCCAGGGCTTCCCTGGTGGCGCAGTGGTTGAGAGTCCGCCTGCTGATGCAGGGGATGCGGGTTCGTGCCCTGGTCCGGGAAGATCCCACAACAGTGAGAGGCCCGCGTACTGAAAAAAAAAATATATATATATATATAATCCAGACCCTGAGACCCAGGCAGGCCCAGAGGGAGATAGAGTTAAAATGAAAACTGGGTGTAGGGTCCCCTCATTACATCAGAATTCACTGGGAGGATGTCCCAAGATGAGGCCAAAGTTCACACGTCTATCAGCTCCCAGTGAAATGAGGACCCCCGGCCACTCTATGTCCTTTATATTTCTTGCATGTGATTCTCCTTGGAGAACATGGGCCTGGTCATTCTCAGAAACAGCAGTGTTATCTTCGTGATGTTTCAAGTCTTGTTTTCAACGTTGTATGTTGTCAAATATGAATGCTAAAACTGGAAGCCTCTACCTGAGTCTTAGAAGCAAGTTTCTGGTTCCAGAATAGGCAAAGCAGAGGAACAACCTCCTGGATAAACTTGAGCCTGAGGGATCCTTTCTCTTCCTGGAAGTGAGATTCTGTGCTCAGACACAGCATTGCAGGAACGGTCAGCATCTGGGCCATGGGAGATAAAGAGCAATGGGGATTCAGGTAGTGGCTGAACCCTAGAGAGGCAGGAAATCAGGACCCAGTCATCAGAAGGGGGTGGGTGAGTACATGCGGGGTCTGAGATTTAGGGTGGGGGTGGAGTACCAGGTACTGTAATTGATCTAAGGCTTTGGGAGGGAAGCACATGAAGCTCAGCTCAGTCTTGTGGACTGCTACCACATGGCAGCCAAAGGAGAGAGAAGTGCTTTGAGGCAGTGTGGTATCATGATTAAGTATATTTGGTTTTTGCCCCATTCCTTGCACAGAGCTCCTAAAACCCTTGGAATTTCCTAAGTCTGAGAGCAATCAAGGTGTCTTTGTTATGTAAATAAGGCAACTTTTGGAAAGCACCTAAGGATGGGGCTGGTTGCCAAGAGAACCAACCAAGTGATGGAAGAGTTGGATCTTCCACCCGCTGATGTCCTGGTAGTAAAGAGGGGCTGGAAGTTGAATCAGTCACCAATCGTCAATAATTTAATCACTCATGCCTATGTAATGAAGCATCTGTAAAAACCCAAAAGGACTGAGTTGGGAGAGCTTCCAGGTTGGCGAACGCATGTTCATTTCTGGAGAGTGGTACACTCAGAGAGCGTGGAAGCTTTATACCGCTTTACCCACATACCTTGCCCTAAGCATCTCTTCCATCTGGCTGTTCCTGAGTTATATCCTTTTATAATAAACTGGTAATTCTGTGATCTACTCTAGAAAATTAATGGAACCCAAGAAGGATGTCGTTGGAACCTCCAGTATGTAGCTGGTTGGTCAGAAGCACAGGTGAACCTGGACTTGTGACTGGCATCTGAAGTGGCGAGGGAGGCTGCAGTCTTGTAGGACTGAGCCCTTAACCTGTAGAATCTGATGCTATCTCTAGTTAGATAGTGTCAGAATTGAGTTAATTGCTTGGTGGTATGGGAAAGAAAACACACATCGGAATTGGTGTCAGAACTGGAGGCAGGTATGCGTGATGTCAGGAAGAGAAGAGAGGTACTCAGGATGGGGTCAAAGTATCACCAAGTCACAGGATCTTAGACAAGGAGGCCAAGGCCAGTAACCCATGTCTTGTCTGGGTTAGGATTCTACATGACTTGGACCTGCAGGAGGAAGATGAGGGGACCCAGCTGCTTGTTGCTGGGGTACCCTGAGGCTGCATGGGAGGAGGAGGGTTCGCCCTCTCTTCTGTTCCCCTCACCATTTTTGACTCCCTCACTTTGGAGCACGTGCTCGGCCAGCTCATGCTTCAGAAACGCAGTATTCTTGATTGTTGCTGTGCCAGGACAGCTGTGGGATATTGCCTCTTGCTAGCTCTCTGCTGGCCTTGGGTCTCTTCTCTCTGTGGATTGAGAGACACATAATATTCTCTCTGTGGACTGTGGGACACATAATGGCACTGGAAAGGAGGTTTACCCCTCTTTAATTGGGAAGGGTCACTTCCTTTTTGGAGTTGGAGCCAAAGATGGCTTCCACCATTATACAGAACATGGCCCCTAATCCTTCCTCTGCAGGCTCCAGAGAGCCCTCAATGCCCAGAGCTGGCAACCCAGCTCCTTTCTTTTTAATAACTTTCTGGGAATTCCCTGGCAGTCCAGTGGTTAGGACTCGGCACTCTCACTGCGGTGGCCAGACACACACAGACACACACACACACAGACACACACACACACAGACACACACACACACACACACACAGAGACACACACACACACACAGACACACACACACACACACAGAGACACCCCTTTCCATCTAGCACTGTGTGGGGCACACCTGCCTTGCCCACTTGCTTTAGTCCGGGCTGCGTCAGAGGGAAGGTCACTTTTTTGGCTGTGCTGTTTACCTTACAATCTCTGCCCAGTCTGGGTCTACTCCCTTCCCCTCCTCCCCCTGTTGTCAAGGACCCAGAATGTTTCAAGTTCAGTGCAGAATGGTAAGTATCAGAGAAAATCACAAGCCCCTCCAGGTGTCTCAGAGGCAGACCTTTCCTTCCTTCCCTTCTTTCACTTTTATGCTGAATGGAGGCTCTTGGTTTCTTTGCAACTTATGCAGCACTGGATTATTTGTTTGGAAACATAGCATTTGGCCACACCTTTTCTTCCCACTCTCTCTTCCACCTCCCTTTCCTCTTTCTCCTCTTGGTGTCCAGATCACCCACAAGTCTCCTCTCTAGGTTGGGCAAGGCAAGATGCAGGCCAGACAACTGTGAGAGGAAAAGCTACAACAAGGAGCTAAAGAATTTGCAAGCCTGGGATTCTTTGTTTTGTTTTGTTCTACAGCTAATCACCCATGACTTAATTGGCTGATTTGCTAAGGCTGGGTACAATCAGCATGGTTAATTATAGTTGGTGCTATTCAGGTCAGAACACATGCAAGTAAGCAAGGTATTGGGGCAGTTGCTCTACCTGGGATCTGTTCCTGATTCCAAATCCTAGGATTAGTTTCTTAGGATTCCTGTTGGGCACTAATTCCTGGCACAGTTTTGGCAGGGGGTGGTCCTTTCCTCTTTCTGAGTCACTTTCTAACCTCAGAGGTGTCCAGTGGCACTGATGGGATCCAGAGTGCTTAGAAGAAGGTGTAATGCATTCTGTGACTCTAAGGAGTCTTGACCCCATTGGCTTCATAACTCAACAGCAAATGCCTCTGTAGTGGGAGAGTGGGCACCTTGTAAATCCTTCCTATTTCTGGCTTGGGCTTTCATCAGGTGGATGTGGTTAAAGAACATATGCAGCTTGGGCCACAATGCCTAGACACAGTGCTTGCACTGGTGCCCTCAGTGGCCTGGGCAGGACAAATGCCTGACTTGTCTCAGTACAAGGAGATTCCTGGCTACCTGCTAGTCAGCCTGATTCTGGCTTGACCCACTTTTAAGACTCTCTGTCCCTATCTCTGTCTCTGTCTCTCTCTGTCTCTGTCTCACACACACACACACACACCCCCTAGGCTACTTGTTCACATCACCAGAACCACATTCCTCACAAATATTTTCTTTCTTCACAGCCGATAAAGAAGATTGAGAAAAAACTTCTAAATATTTTTCTCTTCTCACATTTCCTCCTCCCCACCCCCTGCACCCTCACACCTCACACTCTTTTTTCCCCTCTCTCTCTCTCTCTCTCTCTCTCTCCCCACCTCTCTCCCTGCCTAGTTCGAAAGCAGTAGTAGAGAGATGAAATTGTATCATGTGTCCGGAAGGAGAGCTAAGATGTTTGTGGACAGCCCCTGCTCCCTCTAGAATTCCTCCCCCTTCTACAGCTATGCAACTCCACCCAGCCCTCAAGAGCCCCTGGAGTCCCTTCCAGACAGCGCCTCCCGTCTCCAATTCCCTTCCACCCCAGGCTGCTATGATAGCACTGTGCACGTGTACCTATGGAAAAAATAGATCACTTTAGGTTACAGTTATTTACAAGTGTTGTGAGAGCTCCTCAAAGGAGGGCCATTGAATTTGTAGGTCAGAGTGGAAATCTGCTAGGATGACAGATAGATTGGGAGTGGGTGGGGAGGGAATTAGGGCAAGGGAGGAAGGAAGGCTGTCAGAGTGAAATGACTGGACAGTTAGGGTTGGGGAGTGTGCTGCTGGCCTGGGGGCTCAACCCCACTCCCTCTTGGGAAGGATGGGTGTAAAGAGTTCCCACTGCTTCAGGGATTCCCAGGGACTGCTGGATTTGCCCACTAAGTTCTGAGCCCCAGGAGTGGCCACCCTTGATCTGGGCTTTCCTACATGCTCCTGCAATCCCCAGGTGTCCCTGGCCTGGGGGCCACCTCCTCTGCCACCAGCTCTCTGTCAAGACCCGCTTCCCCTCACCAAGGCTGACTGCTCAGGACCAAAGGGTTTTCTCTTTGTCTAGCAGGTGCCAAGCACAGAGCCAAGGTAAGGTCTTACCCCTTCTAGGTACACATCTGCCTTGTGATAGAAGCTCCATGGAGACATAATGCCCTAATGTAAAGGCTTAGCTCAGTGGGAATATTCCAGATTTGGAATCCACAGACATTTACAGAATACCTACCCTAATCTGAGGCTTGGACTGAGAACTGCCCCAAGCATTATTCTGTTTGATACAGCAAACCATGGTAAGTCTAATTGTCCCCATTTTAAGATGGAGAAGCCAAAACTCAAACACAAATTAAATGAATCACCCAAGGATACAAAACTGGCGAGTGGGAGAGACAGGATTAAAGCTCGTCTCTGTCAGACTCCAAGTCAGAAGTTCTGATTGCTTCCCCTACCCACATAGCAGCCATGGCTCTCTCCCCAAGCCTGCACCGTGCCCCAGCTTCCTGCCACCATCTGCCCACAACTGGGGCACCCTCAAGTGATGGGACCTAGGGCTTTTGATTTAACTTCAGCAAAAGTAGATGGACCACCCACTACATTCTGGTCTCCTTTCTCTCTCATGCTTTGCCTTATGTGATGCTATGGCATCCCTGTGATAGACCCATTCCACCTGGGATTTCCAAATTGGATATGCGGTGGTGGCCAGAGGGCACGTAATGCCACAGAAGAGCCATCTTACGTTTTCCTAGCCAGTCAATTTTATTTAAATATTGTTTTATACAAATTATATACATATATATTGTTATATACATATTTTATATATACATTAATATTTGTATTATAAATATATGTTTATAATATATAACAATATATTATGTTATTTTGATATAATATATCATATATTATTATATAACTATACATAATATATAATTATATACTGTACTATATAGTATAGTATAATAAACAATCTATATTATAAATATATATGTTATAAATTTACATACAAATTTAAATAAACATATTTTTCAAAACAAATATACAATGAAATAGACAAATAAATTTGACTGTGGTAGGCATAATTCTAAGATGTCCTCGAGATTTCCTGACCTTGGTGTATGTGTTCTGAATAATCCCCAAAATTGTGAATATGAAAAATTTTCCTCCTGGGTTTGTGTTATATGACCAGTTGACCTTAAGGAGATTATCTGGGTGGGCCTGATATAATCACTTGAACCCTTTAAAAGCAAAGCATTTTCTCTGGCTGGGTGCAGAAGGGGAAGTCAGAGAGATTTAAAGCATGAGAGGGATTCAGTGTGTGGGGAGGGTCTTCATTGCTGAGGTGGAGAGGGCCACATGGCAAGGAGCCAAGAGTGGTCTCT
Organism: Leucopleurus acutus; assembly: GCF_964270905.1. Lineage (NCBI taxonomy): Eukaryota > Metazoa > Chordata > Mammalia > Artiodactyla > Delphinidae > Leucopleurus > Leucopleurus acutus. The sequence continues at coordinate 67,159,972 of NC_139151.1, forward strand.
AGCAGCTAAAAGCAGTCGCTGTTCTATAGCTAGCAAGACAGCAGGGACCTCAGTCCTACCACCACAAGGAACTGAATTCTGTCATCAACAGGGGGAGCTGGGGAATATATGTTTCCCCAGTTAAGTTTCTGAGTGAGGACACAGCCAGCTGGCACCTTCATTTCATTACGAGACTCTGAGCAGAGAAGCTGCTAAAACATGCAAGCTTCCTGACCAGCGGAAACTATGAGATAAAAAATTTGTGTTGCTTTAAGCCACTGAATTCCTGGTCATTTGATATACAACAACAGAAAACTAAATACACTGACCTTTTAGAATAAAAAATATCTCATATTAATTTTTGGCGTGCTGACCCTTGCTGGGTCAGCTGTTTGGGCCTATGTTTCATGGCCCTGTTGGGCTTGCTGTTTATGCCCCCTACAGAAAGAAACTTTAGGAGGAAAGCTTGAAACAGCCTGGCTTACTGGTATGCTTTTTTTTTGCGGTACGCGGGCCTCTCACCACCGCGGCCCCTCCTGTTGCGGAGCACAGGCTCCGGACGCACAGGCCCAGCGGCCATGGCTCACGGGCCCAGCCGCCCCACGGCACGTGGGATCCTCCCGGACCGGGGCACGAACCCGTGTACCCTGCATCAGCAGGCGGACTCCCAACCACTGCGCCACCAGGGAAGGCCTGGTATGCATTTTTAAACAAATGTTTATTGAATATCTGCTCTCTGTCTGGCATTAGATTAAAGCTATAGTGATATATAAGACAGGTAAAATTCCCTGCTCTCATAAAAGTTCTAGTATAAAAGAAGGGAGTCTGATAATAAATAAGGGAACAAATAAATGAACAAGATACTTTCAGGAGTGGTAAGTGCTGTGAAGACCGTAACAGAGGGAGAAGACGGCACGACTGGGGTGGCTCTGGGGTCGCAGGTTGTGGCATTAGCTGGGTGCTCAGTGAAGGCTCTCAGAGGATGGTTTTGAGCTGAGCCCTGTGTAGTCAGGAGCCAGCCGTGTGAAGAGTAACAAGTGTCAGATCCAGGGATTTGTGATCCTTCCTGACGGTGGTTCTGCCAGTGTGCGTCAGTGCCCAGGATGGAGGCAGTCAGAACCCCCAGCCTGGGCCTTTCTAGCATCTCAGGGCTGCCCCCTTGAGGCTTTCCTTGGGCCATGGGTGAGCTCAGTACCCAGCACTTCTAAGGCTCTAAGGAGGCTGTCTGTACAGCCCTGGACTCTGGGCTTGTGGTCCCACCTCCAATCCCCTTTGGGATAATAGGTAAAGCTTGAAGGACTGGAGACAAGAGTTTCCAGATAATGTGCACCTTTCCGGGCCTGGAGAGTAGATCCTTGCCAAACTGAAAGTGCTCTGTCCTCACCTGTGAGAGTTTTTCTTGGAAAATGTTTTTTTCCTTGGGGCTTGCTGGTCAAGGGCCTGCAGGCTCTTCTGAGTTATCTCAGTCTCCCCATGTATTCAGGCCAGGTTCCCGTCAATCTTCCCAAATCATTACAGGGTCTGGTTTTCCCATTGTTTGGGGAGTCCCCCCTACCATTTTGAATGAGGAACAGGAGGCGGTGGTAGTGCCAGGTCTATGCAGGCAGGCTCCTCTCGGCTTCCTATCCCTCATCACACTCCCACCATTGCAGGACCTGGGGAAAGAACACAAACAGAAGTCTGCATACCATATGTCTAAATACTTGAAAGTTGTGCATCAGGCTGGCAAACTGTATATAAAATGCATTTTATCATCTGACTTAGACATATCGAACTTCATAATGACCTACAAGGCCAGATCTGAGTTTGGACTTCTTAGACTCCTTGGAGTTCTACCCTGAACAGGTGGTGTGGGGAGCAGGGGCCTCTGGCTCCCACCCTGCAGCCTGCTCCCTTCTCTTTCCACTCCTGGCTCCATCCTGCACTGCAAGGGGTGTCCCCTGAATGCATATGGTTACCCTGCCCATACATCCTAGCTTCATGCAGTGCCCCCTGCAAACATCTGTCACTCAGGGATGTACACCGCAACAGCATGGCCCATTCTTAGGAAGATGGACCCAGGCAACAGGCACACACAAGTCTGGAAGTGGGCTCTGCATTATATGGCAGGGAATTCCAAGTTCTGGGAACTTGGAGAATGCTCTAGAATGGGATTGATGGGCCCTGGGAGGGTACATCCCTTTGGCCCTGCAGTCTTCTTGTCCTGTTGGGAGGGGCACAGCCAGAGAGGGGTAGGATATGGCCCTCTAAACAGCAAGGTGCAGGGCAGGAGCCCCTCTTACCTGGATCTTCTAAGGGTGCTACTATTTAAAAATGAGAATTAGCTGGCACTTTCTACACTGCTGCCTCTCATATGCTTTTCAAAAAATTTATACTTAAAATTTTTTTTAACATTCTACTCAAAATATTTTAAAATTTATGGAAAAGATGCGAAAAGAGTTCAATGAATTCCTTTTTGCTTTCTCTATATATACATACATAGATATATACCTACAATAACTTTTGCTGAAACATTTGAGAATAAGTTACAGACACTGTGATCCTTTACTTCTAAATACTTTTCAGTGTACATTTTCTGTGAACAAGGACACTCTCTTAACCACAGCACAATGATCAAACTCAGGAAATGTAACATGGAGACAATATGATTTTATGTCCATATTCAGATTTTGCCAAATGTCCCAGTAACGTCCTTTAGAGCATTTTTGAAAATGTGGCATTTGATTGTTAAATTCCTTTCATCTAGGATCCTTTCTCAGCTTTTCTTTGTCTTTTATGATGTTGATATATTTGGAGAGTACAGGCTAGACTGTCCCTCAGTTTGAGTTTGTCTGGTGTTTCCTCCTGATTAGATTCGGACCATATATTTTAGGCAGGAATACTTCCTGAGTGATGTTGTGTTCTTTTTGGTACATCTCATCAGGAGGCCCATGATGTCAGTTTGCCCCATTACAAGTTTGCAGGTTGGTTTGCACGTAATATTAAACCATAAAAACATCCTGTCACATGATATTGCTTGAAACCTACTTTTCCCCATCTTGTAACTTTTATCAAGACTAGTGTTGTCCCATAGATATATACTGTAAGCTATATATTAATTTCAAATATTCTAATAGCTATGTTAAAAAAGAAAGAAAAATCAGGTCAAATTATTAATATACTTTATTTAACCCAACATGTTCAAAATGTTATCATTTCAACATATAACCAACATAAAAAATTGCCAAGGGGATATTTTAAGTTCTTTTTGTAATTCCAAGTCTTCAAAACTCCAGTTTTTTTCATATCTATACCTCATCTCAATTCAGACTAGCCACATGTCAAGTGTTCAATAGTCACATGTGGCCAGCAGCTACCATACTGAATGGCACAGATCTAGAACATGTTTTCAAAGTATGATACATGTACCATAATTTATTTAACCATCCCCCATAAATAGAAGTTACAATTATTCTTTAAAATTTGCCATTATAAATGATGATGCAGAAAATTTTTGTACATAAATCTCTCTGTGCCTCTGATTATTTTCTTAGGATATCTTCTTTGGCATGGAATTGATATATCAAGGTTATCAAAGATATGACAGTTCAGTTTTTCTCCACTGGATTGTTGCAATAGAAATGATTCTTGCCTCCAACCTTTCCTTCATGAAGCCATCATCTACTCTGCAACCAGAGTGACCTTTCTTAAATTCAGATATCACCCTGTTGCTCTCCTGCTTACAGACTTCCAGTGGTTCTCTTCAGCTTTAAGATGAGTCTTGGTGTCTTTGGTTTAGCTCACAAGGCTCTTCTTTTTTTTTTTTTTTTTTTTTTTTGCGGTACGCGGGCCTCTCACTGCTGTGGCCTCCCCCATTGCGGAGCACAGGCTCCGGATGCGCAGGCTCAGCGGCCATGGCTCACGAGCCCAGCCGCTCCGCGGCATGTGGGATCCTCCCGGAACGGGGCACGAACCCGTGTCCCCTGCATTGGCAGGCGGACTCTCAACCACTGCGCCACCAGGGAAGCCCCAAGGCTCTTCTTTATCTGGCCAAGACCAGTTCCTGCTCCCTTTGCTCCTTCTTGATGGAGCTCCTTGCAATTTCCTGGACATATCACGCTGTTTCATGCCTTTGTGTATTTGCTAACATTGCTTTCTCTTCCCAGTAAGCTCATTCTCCTATTTCATCCAGCTAATCACTCCTTGCCCTTCAAAACTCAGCTCATACAGACTCTCTGCTGTGAAGATTTCCTTGCTTTTATCCTTGCCCTATGCAAAACCCACAGTCTCCATCTGCCTGTGAAGGGAATTTGGGCAAAACAGCAAAACTTTATTCAGTGCCTACTATGTGCCAAGAGTTGTGCTAGAGACAGAGTTTACGTAGCTTCTCTTACGGTTTGGTAGGTGAACCAGAAGGCAAAACAGATCACTTCGTCAACATGGGATTGTTGAGATATATATTTGGTGCTTTGGGAATACAGAGGTGGAAGCCTGAATAAATTAGAAAAGGTGTGACAGGGAAGGTTAGGGTTGAACTGACCTTGAAGGAGGTTTTGGTAAATTTGGAGCAGAAGGGGCCTGGAGAGGTTGGCAGGAGCCATACAACAGGGAAGTTAAGGCTGTACTCTGGGCAGTCACAGTGAATACCTGTATTTGTGACACCACTTCTCCCTTCCCCATTCATACAGACCTCTCAAATCTGTGACACTCAGCTCAAACACAGACTCAGGACTCATCTGCATACAAATGCTCCAGACATCAACAGTTGGTTGATCCCAGTGCATTCGCCAACATCCCTCATCAGATTTGCATTTGAGAATAGATCCCTCTCGCAATCATGGGGAAGGTGGATTCCTTATAAGCCAAGGGGACGTGGTTGGCCTCAGTCTTAAAACACTACCTTAGGCATCGGGAATGTAGGTTGTGAGCAGCTGCCATGATAGTTACTGCAGACAGTTGGTCTCTGCAGAAAAAACCTGAGCCATGGCGCTCTGGAAGTGGATTGCCCCATTCTCATATTATGCCTCATCGCTGAGTCAAGGTCAACCAGAGATTGTCATGAGAATTTGGGGTCATCTTTGTCCTGAGATGGATTTATTTTTCTTACTTAGGATCAAGGAAGATCAGCACTATTCATTTGCCAGTTTACTTGGGCTGATCTTTCACAGTCAAGGTAACTCAAAGGAGTAAAATGATCTGTTTGTACAGCGAGATCGTTATAAGGAACCTCAGCTAAATACCAGTGTCCACTGGGCTTTGTACAGAAGCTCAGAGGACACATTCCCCAGGATCCTGTGGTCTCTTTCTCAGCTACCACCACACATTTTTTCAGATACAATGAGAACTATTTCCTTTCAGTGTAACTTACAAGGCAGTGTTACGTTTCCCTTTCATTGGAGGGTGAGGACAGAGAAAGGAGATTACTTCACACAGCCTGCTCACCTTAATGCTTTCCTTTTAAAGAGCCTAAGAAGGGACTTAGGAAACCTGAAGAGATTTCTCCTCTGTGCTAATGAGCAGAAATGATGAAAAAATAATAGGGTTAGAGGATTAAACTATTGCCCTTCAGACATCAAGGCTGGTGCCCAGCAGGGCCTGGAAACTGTCTAAAAATGTATTTGTTCCAGTGAGTTCCATTCTAACTTAGGTTTTTTTCTTTTTTAAACATCTGTCCTTTTTTGTGGGCTGTGTACATTAAGACTTGCCTTCTTCACGATGACCGTCATTCCTCAAGGGTTACTGGCTGCCTACATAATGCTGGATCTTTCTTTTTTCTTACTTACTAGTTGCCTCCCAACAGCTATCCTTTTCCCCTCTCCCTTAGATTAGGGGTCCACGAACTTTTTCTGTAAAGGGCAAGATGATAAACATTTTTAACTTTGAGGCCGTATGGTCTGTTGCACCTACTCAATTCTACTGTTGTAGCAAAAGCAGCCATAGACAATATGTAAATGAATGAGTGTGGCTGTGTTTAATAAACTCTATTTATAGAAACAGGCATCAGGCCTGTGGTCCATCCTTTGCCAGCGCTTCTTTAGTATGTTCCATGCAACAGTGTACCCTTTTAGAAATTGTCACCTTCTCAGACTCCCTTGCACTTAGGGGTAGTTATGACCAATAAGACATCAGCAGACTATTATGATGGAGTTCTGGAAAAGCTTCTGTTTTCCTGGTAAAGGTGTTACCGGTTCCTCCTTCCTTTTCCTTTTTCTTTTTCCTTGAACATGACCATGAATCCTAGAGGAACAACAGCCATCTTGTGATGATGAGGTTACAGTCATGAGGATGAAAGCCTACATCTAAAACAGAAAGTGTGTCTCTGACAGCATTGTGACACTGGCTCAGCCCAATGACTTCTTTTTCTTTTTTTTAATAAATTTATTTATTTATTTTTGGCTGCATTGGGTCTTTGTTGCTGTGTGCGGGCTTTCTCTAGTTGTGGTGAGTGGGGTCTACTCTTTGTTGCGGTGCGTGGGCTTCTCATTGTGATGACTTCTCTTATTGCGGAGCACGGGCTCTAGGCACACAGGCTTCAGTAGTTGTGGCACGCAGGCTCAGTAGTTGTGGTGCACAGGTTTAGCTGCTCCGTGGCATGTGGGATCTTCCCGGACCAGGGCTTGAACCCATGCCACCTGCATTGACAGGTGGATGCCTAACCACTGCACCACCAGGGAAGTCCTGACTTCTTTTTTTTTTTTTTTTTTTTTTGCGGTACGCAGGGCTCTCACTGTTGTGGCCTCTTGCGTTGCGGAGCAGAGGCTCCGGGCGCACAGGCTCAGCGGCCACGGCTCACGGGCCCAGCCGCTCCGCGGCATGTGGGATCTTCCTGGACCGGGGCACGAACCCGTGTCCCCTGCATCGGCAGGCAGACTCTCAACCACTGCGCCACCAGGGAAGCCCCTGACTTCTTATTTTTGAGACAAATAAATCCCTATTTTTTTAAACCACTGTTAGTCAAATATTCTATTTTTGCAGCTGAACATATTCCTAATAGATACATAAACAAAAGCAACACGTGTACTATAGAAAATTTAAAAAATTCAGAAGAACTGAAAGGAGAGGGGAAATCATATACAGTTTCACCACCCACCAACATATCATGTCACAGAATTAGGAGGACATCTTCCCTTACCCTCAGTCTCAACTTGCTTGGACCATCGTGAGGTAACTGTGATTATATTCCTGAGTACAGAGCACAGGAAGGTTGAGTTTGACTTGCTCCCATCACTTCCTTGCAAGAAATCTGGATGTTGCAAACCAAGATTTTTATGACATTGGAGCTACAGCCTTCCTGAAATTCCTGCAGTTTATGGAGTACGCCTGTTGCTTTGCTCCCCAGTTCTTGGCACGTGTGGCCCTTATCATAAGTATTCTTAAAAAGTGGGCAGCCTTCTGATAGCCAAGAAAACCTTTCAGACCTGAAACTCTACCCCGGGATCAAACCCCACCCATCTCTATCAGACACACACACACACACACGTATGTGTGTGCATGCACAGCCTTCCATGTTATTGGGCGAGTTGCCTCTAGAAGCAGGAAGAGACCAATAGATTGGAAAAACAGACTAGAAAACCTGGAAACGAAAACACAAATGACAGGAAACCTAGTATAATACAGCAGAGGAGATATAACAACCAAGCGTGGGGACTTTCCTGGCAGTTCAGTGGTTAAGACTCTGTGCTTCCACTGCAGGGGGCACAGGTTCAATCCCTGGTCAGGGAACTAAGATCCCACATGCTGCAAGGTGCAGCCAAAAAAAATTAATTAATTAATTATTTTTTAAAAACCCAAGTGCAGAAAGGAAGAATAGTCTCTAAGTGGTTTGGGGGCAATTGGATTTCTAAGTGGAAAAAAATGAAATCAGACTCCTACTTCACCCTTTATCCAAAGTAATTCCTAGGAGGATTAAAGACACAAATGTAAAACACAAACCTTTAAACCTATTAACAGAAAATATATGTTATATCCTTATATTATATCTTTATGTCCTTGGGGTAGGGAAGAATTTTTTGACAAGACCTACCATGAGGAAAAGAGTTATAAACATGACTATATTAAAATGAAAAGCTTTGGTACATCAAAAGACACATTTTTAAAATATGAAAAGGTAAGCCACATGATGGGAGAAATGTTTGCACATGTTACAAAGTATCTGTATCCCAAACATAAAGAAAGCCTACAAATTAGAAAGGAAAAGACTGCAACCCAATAGAGAAATGGGAAAAGGCATAAACAAGTAAGGCACAGAAAGAGAAAAATTGAATGGAGAGTAACATATGAGAGATACCCTCACTATTCAGTCAGGGCAAAGCAGATATAAATAAGTTACAAGTTTTCGTCATTTGTGCAAGGATTTTAGAAATGATAGTGATGGCAAGGGTATGGGAAAGTAGGAACTCTGCAGGTGGGAATATACGTTGGGTAGTAAATCTATAGTGAAACCTTTATTGAATAAGCTGAACTCAATTGGGTACAGGCAGAGATCAACTTTTATTCTTCCCCATGTCTCCTCTTTTTTTTTTTTTTTTAAATTTTATTTTTGGCTGCGTGGGGTCTTCGTTGCTGCGCGCAGGCTTTTCTCTGGTTGCGGCGAGCTGGGGCTACTCTTCATTGCAGTGCACAGGCTTCTCATTGTGGTGGCTTCTCTTGTTGTGGAACACGGGCTCTAGGTGCGCGGGCTTCAGTAGTTGTGGCACACGGGCTCAGCAGTTATGGCTCACGGGCTCTAGAGCATAGGCTCAGTAGTTGTGGTGCACGGACTTAGCTGCTCTGAGGCACGTGTGATCTTCCTGGACCAGGGCTTGAACCCGTGTCCCCTGCATTGGCAGTCGGATTCTTAACCCACTACGCCACCAGGGAAGCCCCTCTATGTCTCCTCTTGACTCTGCTCTGCTGAACAGTTCTTTCTCTGTTCATACTATCTTCAGATACTATGAAATCCCAATAACAAGTCTAATGCTACGGACTGAACTGTGCCCCTTGCGCCCCTCACAATTTATACGTGGAACCCCTAACCCCCAGTGTGACTCTATCTAGAAAGAGGGTCTTTAGAAGGTAATTAAGGTTAAATGAAGTTATAAGGGTGGTGCCCTAATCCAATAGGATGTGACCTTATAAGAAGAAGAAGATTTCTCTCTCCCCACCCTCAATCACGTGAGGACAAAGCAAAAAGGCAGCTGTCTGCAAGCCAGGAAGAGAATTCTCACAGAGACCAAACCGTCCAGCACCTTGATCATGGACTTTTCAGCCTCCAGAACTGTGAGAAATAAATTTCTGTTGTTAAGCCACCCAGTCTGTGGTGTTTTGTTATGGCAGCCTGAACAGACTAACATACCCAGTAACAAATGTGTATGGCTTAATATGAAGAAAACAATAAATCTCTCTGAGAGCTATAAAAAATGACCCAAATAATCCTAGATTGGGAGGTTCAGTATTGTGAAGATGGTGATTCTTTTCCTAAACAATAGGTATTTAATGCAATCCTATTCAAAACTACAGAAGGGTTATTCTTTTACCCTTACAAGCTGATTCAGTAATGTCCAAGAAATCATCTGGAAATAACAAAAATAACGAAAACCCCCACCACCCAGAAGTGGGTGGGGCTGTCTTCCCACATAGCAAAACACAACGGAGTTGATGACTTTGGTGTAGAAATAAACATATAGTGACCCAGAAGAGAAGCAAGTCCAGAGACCCACACACGTGTGCCCGTGTGTATATGTGCACGTGTGTTAAAAGTGGCATTTTTAATAACAAAACCATGACTTAGTCAATAACTGGTATTAAAATAATTAGATATTCATTAAGCAAATAATTAGATATTCATTAAGGGGGTGGTCTTTACCTAGCACCACACGCAAAGTAATTTCAGGTAAAGAGTCAGACATGAAAAATTTCACAAAGAGTTCGTGGTGCTCATTGTGCTTGACCACCCCCACCAGCTGTGCACCCCAAAGGGTTAATCTAAGGTATTCACGGTCACCACGTTTCCCTGGGCCAAGACATGAGGGGAAGTATTTTGAAACTTTGGGAAAAGATTTTCATGTTTCCAAGGAAGAGAAACATGGGAATTCCCTGGCGGTCCAGTGGTTAGGACTCTATGCTTTCACTGCCGAGGGCCCAGGTTCAATCCCTGGTTGGGGAACTAAGATCCCACAAGCTACACGGCCAAAAAAAAAAAGGAAAAAAAAAGAAAAGGGAAGAGAAACAGGAAAACACAATTCCTTTTGTTCCTCTGGATTTGCTATGAATTCTGCATATGAAATCTGCACCTGCTCTAGCCATCTTGTTGGCAGCCTGAAATAAAGCCAGTATCGACAATGGAATGAAAAGAAGTCAAGTTCAGGAAAATGTCATTGGGCCACTGACCATACCAGCCTAAATCCACCTTACTTCTGGACATCTTAAGTGAAATAATACATTTCTTTATTGGGAGAACATATAGGAGAAGACTTTAAATGATTTGGAATTAAGTGTTTTTTAATCAGGATACAAACCCTAAAATCTGTGAAGGAAAAGATTGACATAATTGATTATATCTATTTGATATTCCAAATAACAGATTTCATCATAATAAAGTAAAAATAGCACAGGGGGAGAAAATATTTGCAGTGTACATAATGGGTCGACAAACTATTATCCTCAACACTAAGGAAATCCACAAATCAAGAAGAAAAAAACACTCCAATGGAAAAATGAGAAAAGGATATAAAAAGGCAATTCACAGAAGAAATGTGATGAGCAATAAACATGATAAGTTAATCAACCTCTCCGGTAATCAAGAAAGTGGAGATGAAAACAACTTACCAAATCAGCAAAAATGTATATAATGATAACAATATCCATTTTGATGAGGAAGCAAGTATTAATGGGGCAGTAAACTGGTATGGTCTTGGTGGAGGACAATCTGCTAGTTCTACCAAAGTTTTAAAGGTGCTTATACTTGAGAGAGCAAGTTATCTATTCTAGAAAAACGGCACACAGGTGCTCCATAAGAATGTGTAAAGTGATCATTGCAGCATTTTGTCATTGCAAAAAATAATGGAAATAACCTAAATATTAAGTTTAACATTTAAAGAAAAGAACTAATAAATGATGATACATGCAAGTTATGAAACACTATGTAGCATTTTTATGGGGTAGATAGTTATGACGTGAAATAGAACAATCTACCAAGTCATATCATTAGGAAAAGAAATAAAATGACAGAAGATAATATTATAGATAGATAGACAAATAAGAAAACCCTTACATAAAGTAAGTCAATTCTTATAAAAATACATTAGAAATAAATCCATTGTTAAGATTCAAATATTTTTTAATATCTAAAATTGGGATGCATCTCACAGTTGCTAGCATGTCGTAATTTAACTCATAGTGTTTTCCTTTCTTGGATGTACAGGAAATAATGGAACTTTAAAAAATAGATACATCTTAGAGTCAATATAACATAGATGATAGATAGATAGATAATAAATGATAGAAGACTAAAAGGATAAGCAGCAAAATGTTAGCAGTGCTTACCTTTACCTCTATTTAATTCTATATTGTTTGGACTTTTTACAATGAGAACGTAACTGGGTGTCTAAACGTTTTAAAAATTCTACTTATCCTGTTTAATCTTTGTTACATTAAATTCTTTTTGATTTCTTTTTGTTTACGTTTACATGACATGTCCATACCCCATCCTTTTATTTTCAATCTTTTAGTATCATTTTAAGTCATCTTTGGTAAGCAGTCATTGAATCACTTTGTTGTTTTTGCTCCAACCTGAATCTTTGCCTATTTTTAAAGGGGTTTAAAAGTGTTAATGTTTGTTGGCATAACTGTTATGCCTGGTGTTACTTCTGACATCTTGCTTTATGCCTTACGTTTTCTGTTTACTTTCTATTCTGTTTTTTGCTATAGGGAGAGTATTTTGTTTGCTTTTATCTTCTGCAATGATTTGGAAATTAGATTTCCTGCTTTAAATTTGAGTGGTGACTAAATTATGAAGTAATTCTTAAAGTCAAATGTATCACTAGGCTTCAGTCAGGAAAACCACTGTCTAGGTATTCCAGGAATGAAAAGTTTAAGACAGGAACTAGGGCTGGCACAACTTTGGAAGAGCAGGGCTGGGAAGGTCAGTGAATCCATACCAAGATCTGAGCCTGAAGGTCTAAAGCAGGTGATTCTTGGGACTCACTGGGAAGCCACTGTGAAGTCACAGGACTACCCACTTTTGTGGTCACAAAGACCTCTCCTTCCAGACTTCTCAAGAGCATCTCTCCTGGGCAAAATCTAACCCAGAACCATTCAGGGAAGGTGATTCTAGGAAAGGTAGTTCCTGGCTTCTCTGCAGCCATGCAGAATGACAGCAAGTTGATAACAGACAACCAGAAGAGCATATTTATTATTTTATTTAAAAGTAAACATTTAATTTTTTTACTCCTCTTTACATGGAATGAGGAACCAAGTGTTCTTTCTTTCTCATCTATTTTTCCACATTTCCAATAATTTTAACTGAATAATTGGTTTTAATATTTATTTATTTGGCTGCGCCAGGTCTTAGTTGCGGCACGTGGGATCTTTAGTTGCGGCACGTGGGATCTTTAGTTGCGGCATGCGGGCTCTTAGTTGTGGCATGTGGGATCTAGTTCCCTGACCAGGGATTGAACCTGGGCCCCCTGCATTGGGAGTGCATAGTCTTTTTTTTTTTTTTTTTTGTGGTACGCATGCCTCTCACTGTTGTGGCCCCTCCCGTTGCAGAGCACAGGCTCTGGATGCGCAGGTTCAGTGGCCATGGCTCACGGGCCCAGCCGCTCCGTGGCATGTGGGATCTTCTTGGACCGGGGCACGAACCCGTGTCCCTTGCATTGGCAGGCGGACTCTCAACCACTGCACCACCAGGGAAGCCCCAAGGAGTGCATAGTCTTAACCACTGGACCACAAGGGAAGTCCCTTAACTGAACAATTAAAAATATAATTATCCATTCAATTTACTTTTTATATTCAAGCTCCCATAAGCACATTGATAATAATTGTGTGTGTGGAAAAACAAAACAAAACAAAACTACAATCATCCTTTCCTCTGGGAGTTCCATGGTGGCCTAGTGATTAAGATTCCAGGCTTTCCCTGCCTTGGTCTGGACTCAGTCCCTGGTCAGGGAACTGAGATCCCACAAGTCGTGTGGTGTGGCCAAAAAAAAAAAAACCCAGGGTAATTGTGTGTGTGTATGCACGTGTAACTGGTTTCAGTACTTATTTCCAGTTCTTTCCTCCTTCTTGTCCTAAGATCTTACTTTGGACTCCCCTCATGATTTTCTGGTGTACATTCTCAGGAACCTTCAGGAGGAGTGATGAAATATACATTTTCATAGTTCTTGCATTTCTGAGAACATCTTTCTATTGTTGTCACAGATAACAATTTTTTCTGAATTTGTAGGTAATAACCTCCTCTCTACATATCTCTGTAGACATTTCTTCATCACCTTTCGGCATTCATTGTGATGGGAAGACCTAGGAGGGTCATTCTTTTGTTTTCTTCTGTCAATAGCCTCTTTCTTTTTTTAAGATAATTCCTTCTGTTTTAAATTTTTTAAATTGCCAATATTTTTGTACCTGTTAATATTTTGGATAAAACACACTGAATACACACTCAGTTAGGTTGATTTTGTTTGTAAAGTCAAGAATATTTTCGCTTATTATTGCTTCAGCTTTCCTTTCTCAGGAGAATTAATAAGATAGATCCTGGGACCTGTTTTCTATACTAGCTATTCTTTATCTCTCATTTACATATATATATATTTTTTGTTCTCTAGTATAGTTTCTTCAGTTTATCCTTTCATTAATATAGTTTTCTACAGTGTCATATTTACTATTTTTCTATGCCCAACATAGATGCCGAATGGTACTGCACTTTAAATTCCACAAAGTCTCTTCTTGTTTGGCTGATTGTATTTTCAGTACGTCCTGTTCCTGTTTAGTAGGAGAATTTCAGTAGTAGCTACTAAAAACACAAGGCGAAGCGTTTCTAAGAGTATTTTGATATCATACAAAAAAATCTACATCAGAGGGCGCGAAATCTACATTTGATTCCAGAATATTGGGCCATTTTTCTCCTTCTCTTGTATAAAATAATAGATTTTCACAGGTCTGTGTTAATTTTTGTCTCTTTGATCATCTCTTTAGAGTGAGAGATGAGCCCATTCAGGAAGAGGCTGGAGACAAGTATAATGCATCCAGTTCCAGGCTGGAAAGAAAGAGGATAGTAAGTTTTCTGTTCAGTGAATAAGCAGGCACCAAATAGGAACCATATTCGTACATTTCGCCTACTTTGCAGACCTCTTAGTGTTACAAATAGATGCGCAGGGGAAAGGAAATGGATTATGAAGCACATAATCCACTAAATGCTCACAAGTCAAATGGTGGTTTCTGTCCTGGAGTACAAATGAAAATATCTGGAGTGACTGGAGCTGGAAATCTGTGATACGTGGCAGGCAGTGAGGCATTGCGAAAGAACTTGCTGTTGACTGCTGAGAGAGGCTGAATGTCATTCCTGACTCATTGTTAAGGCGATTACTTCATTTTCTCCAAAATCTGGAGAATGCATACCTCTTGCTCATATACAGCATAGACAGGCTGGGGTAGTAAGTGTCTAAATTTTGGGGGGTCAAATGCGAAAAAGATGTGATTACCCTGGAAGAAATGGATGGCCATTTATTGGCGCTCCTAGAAATATGAAAGAAAGACAAATAGGATTAAAAACAAAGTCGAATCATTTCCAGGCAGAGACTGAGCCAAGAAAGGGGCCCAGGTCCTCCCTTTTACCCAGAGCACCCTTCGGCCTTGGCACCTGGTCCCTTGAATCGGAGTCATTGTCTGACTCTAGTGCAAACCGTGGCTCCATTGTGATTCTGCAGAGAGGCTGCCGCACATGCACTGATTTCCACCCACCTGGGGCTTCTTTGGGCTTATCCCACTGAGCTGTGACTCCGGCTGCCAGCCAGGAGGGCCTCTATCCAGGGTGGTGTCTTGAGATTTGTGCTTATTTATTGCACAAGAGCTACCAGGTAAATCCCTTTGCCACCCCATGGGAAATGTCAAGTCAGAGGCAAGGTTTGGGTGCTCCCTGTTTGAATCCAGGGTTTGGGGTCAGAGTGGATGGTGGCCAGGACCTGCATGCTTATTTATATCTGCCTTTGAGGATACTTGGATGGACCTTAAACTACCTGGAAAGTTCTAGAAAAGAAATGTAGGTTCTGCATATCAGGTATTCTAAGGGATTTTCATGAAATCTAATGGAACAGAATAGTCTGAAATAGACGAGGTTCATAGGTAGCTTAGTGCAATGCTTCTCAGACTCACTGTGCGTTAGACTTACCTACGGAGCTTGTAAACATGCAGATTCTTGACCGCATTCCCTGGGCTTCTCACTCATAGGTCTGCACTTGGGACTAGGAATTTGCATTTTTCGTGAGCATTCCCCGCTGATTCTAGTGCAACAGGGTGACACAACAAATCCCACTTAGAAAAACACTGATTTCTGGCGATGCTGGCAAAGTAAGCACTTAGGTCAATCTGTTGTGATGAGTACTGAGCCAAGAATGGGTTTGTCAAGAACTACAGAAGGAAGGCTATCTGCATCCCCTCCCACTGGTTGAGCACTGCCTTGCGCCTAACCAGACTTCCTCGGCAAGCAGGGTTCCTGCAGTCTCCAATTATATGCATTGTTGTTAAGAGAGTCTATCCCAGAGGAAAGGGAAGTAGCAAGTAAAGGGAAGAAACTTTCCTTCTGTCAGGGTCAGACTGATGCGCTCAACTGGAAAATCCCAGTGACAGAGAGAGAAACAGTGTATTGTGATATCATTCAGTGCCTGTCTGCCCACATCTCCTCTAAGGGAAACTTCCCCACTCACAACCCCTGATTTCCTGGTGGCCACATTGAGTACTATAAGAAGGTGCATCCTCCCCACAGCTGAATAGGCCAAGGATGGGCACCTGAACCCAAGGCAGGCATTTCTCAGGTAAGGTAAGACATGAACTGGCATGAAAAGATGAACCAGGCCAATCAGGTTTACCTCTTGGGAATTTGTTGGGAAACATGGAAAACCCAAACCAGTTATTAGTCGGTGATAGTTTATCAAAAGATCATGTCATAGCAAGAAAGGCTGGGGAAGCTATGATGAACTATGAGTAGACAAAAGAAGCTAGTCAGTGGGGAGAAGAAAACACAGCAGATATGCAGAGAGAAAAGAAATTTCAAGAAAAGTTGAGAAATGAGAAAAACAAGAAACCTGGTTAAGAGCACCAGATAAAAGCAAATAATAAATGCTCTCCAGCTCAAGGAACATGTAGCCTTACTTGAGCAAGCTTGAGAGGGTCTCCAGTCCCGCAATGAAATACCCATAAACAATGAAGAGGGACCAAAGTTAGACCGAATGTTTATGTCCCCTAAAATTCATGTGTTGAAACCTAATCTCCAATGTAATGGTATTAGGAGGTGGGGACTTTGGGAGGTGATTAGGTCATGGGGTTGGGGGGTGGGGGTCTCATGAATGGGATTAATTCCCACATGGAAGAGACCCCAGAGAGCAGCCTCACCTCCTTCCACCATGTGAGGACACAGCAAAAGACAGCCATCTGTGAACCAGAAAGTAGGCCCTCACCAGACACTGAATCTGCCAGTGCAGATCTCGGACTTCCCAGCTTTGTTTATAAGCCACCCAGTCTATGGCACATTTTTTTTTTTTTAATTTTTTTAAGGGAATTCCTTTATTTTTATTTTTTATTTATTTATTTTTGGCTGTGTTGGGTCTTCGTTTCTGTGCAAGGGCTTTCTCTAGTTGCGGCAAGCGGGGGCCACTCTTCATCGCGGTGCGTGGGCCTCTCACTGTTGTGGCCTCTCCCGTTGCGGAGCACAGGCTCCAGACGCGCAGGCTCAGCGGCCATGGCTCACGGGCCCAGCCGCTCCGCGGCATGTGGGATCTTCCCAGACCAGGGCTACGAACTCGTGTCCCCTGCATCGGCAGGCAGACTCCCAACCACTGCGCCACCAGAGAAGCCCTGGCACATTTTTTATAACAGTCCAAAATTCTCAGACAAACATTTAATGAGCTCTTATTGCATGCAAGATACTTGCTGAGTGTGTAATGTATTCTTTCTCATTTTGCACTCACAATAGCACTGAAAAAAATGCATTATAGTGCTTGCCTGTTCTATTTTATCACCCTTATTTTTTAATTCTATTTTATTTTTTTATACTTTTATTTATTTATTTAGCCCCACTGTGCAGCATGCAGGATCTTAGTTCCCTGACCAAGGATTGAACCTGTGCCCCTTGCAGTGGAAGTACGGGCTCCCAACCACTGAACCACCAGGGAAGTCCCTATTACTCTTATTTTAGATATAAGGAAAATTAATAAATTGTTTTGCTCTGAGCTGTCCAGTAGGGTAGCCACCATATGTGGCTCTTAGGCACTTGTCCAAACTGAGATGTGCTGTAAGTGTAAAATCCACATCAAATTTTGAAATTTAGTAAAAAAATTTTTTAAAGAATGTAGACTATCTCATTATTCATTTTTGATTGAGAAATGATATATTTTAGATATATTAGATTAAATAAAATATAATATTAAAATTAATTTCACCCATTTCTTTTTACTTTTTAAATGGAGTTATTAGAAAATTAAAAATTGCATATGTGACTTACATTTGTGAGTCACATTATATTTCTTTTGGATAGCACTGGTCTAACCTGTTGGCTTATGAGACAAAAAATAGTGATGCATGAAAAGGAGAAAAATATAAGTTTCCCTTCATGATGTCACACTCACCAGTCCTCACATTGGAAAGCAAATTCAACAAATACTGACCAAGTGCCTGTGGTAATCTCCAGAGATAGCCACCACAGTTTTCCCCCTCCCTAGATAAGCATGTCCCTCCCACATCAAGAAGCAGAGCTTAATTCCCCTCCCTTGAATCTGGGCTGGCCTTATAACTTGCTTTGACCAACAGAGCATGGTGGAAGTGACATCATATCTGTTTTGAGTGTAGCCGTTAAGAGGCCTGGCAGCTTCCATTTCCACTTTTATTCTTGGAAGCCACCACCATGGTATAAAGAAGCTGTGGTTATACTACTGAATGGACAGATAGAGGCCAGGTGGAGGAGCACCTAAGAGCCAGACATGTGAGCAAGGCCTTCTAGGACCTTCCAGCACAGCAGAATGCAGCCTAACTAGTGACCCTGCCAATGCCATGTAGCATGAACTGCTCCACCAAACACAGCCCAAATGGCAGAACCATGAGAAATAATACATCACTCTTGTTCCAAGCTGCTAAGTTTTGGGGTGGTTTGTTATATAGCAATAGCTAAAGACTGTGCCTTCTGCAGGCAACACCCTGTGATAGACAGAGCCTGGCAGTGACAGCATAACTAAGGATGTCTCCCACCCTCCATGAGCTTAGAGTCTAGGGGGGACATCATACACTTGTATACAAAAACAAGTTTAATATGGGATATAGGAATCAAGGGGATAGGGATTTTAAGTCGAATATTGCAATGGTTGTTGAAGCAACTCACCCAGAACTTCATACTGCTTGGAAGTAGCGTCTTCTCGCAGGTCCCAGGGTTCTTAAGGCCCTTTTCTTCCCCATTCAAGCCTGATGAGGAGGGAAGCAGCCGCTCCAACTACCTCTCTTGGCTCTCCTTAAAGCCAAGTCCACACATCTAACCGCTGTTCCCAGCAGCACAGCCAGAGAGAAAACAAGATGCAAATATGGGAAAATAACACAGATATTGAACTCTTACAAAGTTTTTATTCTCCACTGGTCTAGGCTTCCTCACAGCTCCCCAAATGTAGTAAACAAGAGCATGTTGGGGGCTTATAACCTCCACTATCATTTCCAAGGACAGTGCTCACCTCCTCTCTTCTCCTTTTGACTCTGTACCAAGGGTCCTCTGGGCCATTTTCCCCATTGAAGTCTCTCTGCCTGAAGGTGACATCCAGGCACAAATAGGTGCTCTTTGTCTCAGGTTGACCATTTGCATCCCTGTAGTCTTCATGCCTGGGTGACACCCACTTGACTAAGCATTTGCCCCTTGTGGGCTCAGAGTTCCTCATTTACATTTCCCCACAATAGTGAAAGGCTTACAAGCTGTTGAAATACAGTTGCTAAACAGCTAGTAATTCAGCCAGAAGACAGCCCTTGAAGGGTTGGAATCAGAGCGATTCTGAGAGCTCTAAACCCCTAGGCATTGGCACTATGACCAACCAGTGAAAGTAAAGGCAGAGTGAGAAAACTAAGAGCATCTCAGCCATGCCTAGGGCAAACGTTTTGCTAACCACTTTCCCCCAGGGCTTCCTCAATAAACCCCAGGAGAAAGGATTTAGTGGTTAAAACCAAACACACAAAGTAGAGTCACTGTTTAGATTCTACGTGGAATCAGTGCATGAGACAAAAATCACATATGGTCACAATTATCCTTCAACATCCTTTAATGCTTGTGAATAGAGCAGATGTTGTTTTGTGTTTACAGCCCTGGACAGTAAATCTTATAACCATTGGATGTTCAAGACCACTGAGATACAAATGAAAGGGGAGAACAGAAGTAAATTTTACGTGTAGATGTCTGTTTTCAAAGCACTTTACCTTGAAGATAACTGCTAAATTTTCATTCACCATTATTATTATTATTCACACGTTCCTAGTAGGGAATGGGGGAACGGGTAGAGAATAATAATAAAAAACCATCAATGCTTGTGATAGGCACTGTTCTGACTGCCTTATGTGTATTAGCTCATGCAATCTTTACTGTGTTAGGAATCATTATCCCTAGTTTACAGAAGAGGAACCCCAAGGATACAGAGGTTGTGGAAATTATCTTAGATTTTCTGCTAGAACGTGACAGCGCTTTCAGGAGTAGGTGGTATAAAGCTACTTGTGAAGGAAATATAGGATTTCAATAAATGGAACTGAGGGACAGGGAAGGGTATTAGGGGTGGAAGGCACTGCATGAGCAAAGGAATAGAAGTTGGAAAATACAGGGCAGGTATGGGGAATATTCTTTTGTAGCTGGAGCAGAAGATGAGTGAGATCTGTAATCTTAGGCTGGATAACTACGTGTAATGGCTAATTTTATGTGTCAACTTGTCTGGGCCATGGGTGACACCATGTACCTCAGATTGGGACTCAAACCCACGTGGCCAGGACTCCAACCCAGCCAAAACCCACAGTCTTCCAACTGAGATCACACACCTGGTTTCAGGACTTAATGAAGCTCAGGTTCTTGATGCCTCATCACAGAAAGAATTCAGTGAGAGACAAAGTGATAGGTAAGAAGTGGATTTATTTAGAAACACACTCCACAGACAGAGTGTGGGCCATCTCAGAAGGTGAGAAAGGCACCAGGGTATGGGGTTGTCAGTTTTTATAGAGGTAGGTAATTTCATAGGCTAATGAGTGGGAGGAGTATTCCAGCTATTTCAGGAAGGGGCGGGGATTTCCAGGAATTGGGCCACCACCCACTTTTTGATCCTTACTGTCAGTCTTGGAACTGTCATGGCGCCTGTGGGTGTGTCATTTAGCTTGCTGATGTGTTACAGTGAGCATATACTGAGGCTCAAGGTCTAGTGGAAGTTGACTAGTCTGCCATCTTGGACCCATTTGGTTCTAATCAGTTTATGTCATGTCCTTGGGCTGTGTCATTCTTTCAAAGGTTGTGCCCTGCCCCCTTCCCTCCTGTTTCATGGGTACCCAGATATTTGGTCAAATATTATTCTGGGTCTTGCTGTGAGAGTGTTTCGGGATTCAGTGGACCTTTATTAAGACAGGTTGCCCTCCCTAATGTGGGTGAGCCCCATTCAGTCAGTTGAAGGACTGATTAGACTAAAAGGACTGGCCTCCCCCATGTGACAGAGAATTCTCCAGGCATCTACCTTTGCACTTCAAGAGTAACCTCAGTTCTTCCTGGGTCTACAGCAGACAGCCTTCAAACAAATTGCGACATCAACTCCCCTGGATCTCCAGCCTGCTGACACACCCTGCCAATATTGGACTGACCAGGCTCGATAACCACAAACTCCCTGTAATATGTCTGCTTCTGTATATACACATTCCTATTGGTTCTGTTTCTTAGAGGAAATTATGGGAGTCTCATAGAACTTGAGATCTGGAAGGCACCCTTAACCCCCCTCCCTCATTAGAAAAGCAGAAAAGAAAGAACACCACGTCTTAGAGAGTTTCAATGGCCAGTGAAGCCCACAGAGCCGGTAAATGGCAGAGGTGTGGGCTAGGAAGCTCCTGGCTCAGAACCCCCTTCCCCCTCTCTCTTTCACGGCAGTGTGCCGTCTCCTTTAGGTCACACACAGGATGCAGGTGGGGTTGTTGAGGGGACAGAGCTCTCCTGTGTGCTCCCCGCTACATGCACGTGGGGTTGGTGACAGGATAGAGCTCTCCTGTGTGCTCCCCTCTACATTTCCTGCTTTCCTTCTCCAAACATGGTATAATATCGGTGCTGGCTCCAAACATGTCATGACACAGGCCCATCTGTCATTATCCTGTGCTGTCCAGCACCTTTCAGGTAGGCTGCTTCCGAGAGCTGGCCAGGACCGAAGTGGGACAAGCAGGCCTCACTCTTCCCAGCCTGACCAGCACTGACTGCTTTCTCTCCTGGCAAGATTTTGGGATTTCCCATTCCCCTCCGTACTGCATTTCCTGCTTACAGCAACTTTTTTTTTCTAGGTCAACTCAGCTGCTCTCTGATTCAGGCAAAACTAGAAAGGCAAGGGAAAATGAAAACTGGTCAGAGCTCTTTTGCTCTACTGTTCACACTACAGAAACACCAAATAATTACCTAATCCTGCACCTTACCCACTCTGCCTCTATCTCACAGTCCTGAGTATTTTGCTTACATTGTTCAAAGATCCCCTTAATCAAGTTCAAATTTACACCTCCTTGATGGAAAAGACAGGTGCAGGCGGCATTGGGGCCCTTGTATACTGACCACTTTGGGCAATAGTATGAGATATCTCTGCATCGTCCACGGCTTGCCTCACCCACACTTCCAACCTACTTGTCCTCCCGGATGCAAATCCTTTCCTCCAGTCAAACTGGCCTTTTGATTGTTCCCTGAACTTGCCGTGTGTTTTTCCACCTTCAAACCTTTACTCCCACCTCCTGCCCCCATGGAATGTCCTCCCCGTTTCTTTCCACCTATAGCCAAATCAGATTCGTTTCACCCTGATTCAACGCCAACGGCAGGTGGGCGTTGGGCCAGCACTTTCACATGTGTTATCTCATCCTGCAAGGCCCAGCATAAAATTCTTTTTATCCGTGAAGCCCTCTGGGGCTCTCCCAACTGGAAGTGACCGCTTCCTCCTTTCTGTTACTCTTATTGTCTGTACTACTCATTTGGCACTTAATACCTCCTAGTACTCTGTAATGAATCATTCACTCATTCATTTACTTAAACAAGTATTTACTGAGTGATTATTATTTTCCGGTGGGTGCTAGAGATTCGGAGATGAGGAAGACACCTTTGTTGTCCCCATGAAATTCAGTCTAGCGGTGAAAACCGACACATAAGGAGAGGATTATCATACAACGTGAGTGCAGGTTCGAGGAGACTTCCTGTGTGATCTCTGTCCAAGTTAAGTCTTGGTGAATGAGTAGAAGTCGGCCAGGTGAAGGTGGGGAGAGAGTACACTTTCAACAAAGACAAAAGAACAGGACCGAGAGCCGAAGAGCAGCCAGGTGTGTAGGAGACTGCAAGCAGCCCCTTCTTGCTGGAGCAGAGAACATTGCTAAAGCATAGAATGTACAAGATATAGCGGGAGGTCCTGGAACACCAGGCTTAGATGCTCTGATTCACCCTGATGGTCGTGGTATGCCATTGAGGGTCTTAAGCGAGGGATAGACTCAAGATCTGTGGTCCCAGATCACTGTGACTACAGTGTGAAGAATGGTTCAAACCAGGGAGAGACTTGAAACCAGGAGCTGTAAGGAAGTTGTGGCAAGAACCCAAGGCAAGAGATAGGAGGACGGTGACCTGCCCCAGGAATGAGGAGGCTAAATACGAGCAATGTACACAATGTGAAGTTACACCACACTCACGGCTCTGGAAGGCCTCACAACTGATAATGTAGAAAATAAGTACAGTGCAATGCAGGGAACCTATAATGGAGATAGAGAAGGTGCTATCAGGGGAGATGATGGCTGACACAGTCTAACAGATAGGGAACAGGCCATCAATTTGTCAGTCGTATAACCTGAATATTTATGCATACGCCATACGCGTGGTATCTCTTCTCCTAGACTGCAGGCTCACTGAGGGCAGGGGCTCTGAAAATACTAAAGCACATCAGTTCTGTGACAAACCAAGGCCTCTGTCCTCACTGTTAGAGGTGGGTAGATTATGTCCCAGAAACCGTGTCCTGCAGCAGGCAGGCCAGGAGTTTCTGCAGCGGGGGGCAAGGCAGGGAAGAAGCATTGAGACACGTTGCCCACAGGCCATGAGGGTAACGCCCAGAGCATGGAGTTGGAGCCAGGCAAGGCTGAATTCACATCTCCACCCTGCCATTAGCCAGTTGTGATCTTGGACAAATAACTTAAAATCTTAGTCTTATCTCCTTTATCCATAAAATGAGAATATTATTACCTGCTTCACTGTATTGACCCTCAGTATCATGCGAAATAGTGAATGGATATCTCTAGGCACATACTTAGTACCCGGAGAGCACTCATTGTTATTGACGTAGGTGTCACAGATGTTGGTGTCTTTTCTGGTCTGTTCCCCTTACTAACCCATGAGATCCCTGAAGGCAGGGACTATGTCTTACTCATATTTTTTTTTTAAATAAATTTATTTATTTATTTTTGGCTGCGTTGGGTCTTTGTTGCTGTGCATGGGCTTTCTCTGGTTGCAGCGAGAGAGGGCTACTCTTCCTTGTGGTGCACGGGCTTATTGCAGTGGCTTCTCTTGTTGCGGTGCATGGGCTCTAGGCGCATGGGCTTCAGTAGTTGCAGCACATGGGCTCAGTAGTTGTGGCTCACAGGCTCTAGAGTGCAGGCTCAGTAGCTGTGACACACAGGCTTAGTTGCTCTGCAGCATGTGGGATCTTCCCGGACCAGGGCTCGAACCTGTGTTCCCTGAATTGGCAAGCGGATTCTTAACCGCTGAGACACCAGGGAAGCCCCCAGCAAAATTCTTTAGTTTCAGATTCACTGTGACTCTTTAACGGCCCTCTCCCCACCCCCATCCCAACGCACAGCTCCCACATTCTGTTACCCTCCTGCAGCACCACTAGGGCCGACCTCAGAGCTTGGTGCACAGAACACAGTAGATATTTGTTGAATGATTGTGGTAAAGGCTGTGAGAAAGAGAAAAACCAGGACCTAGGAGAGATCAAAGGAGGAGAGATGACCCGTGAGTGACAATGATAAAACATTTGATGGAAGCTTTGAAAAATGGATGGAATGGAACCAGCTGAGGTGCGTGAGACTATAGGAGTGGGTGGAAGAGGAGCTCTCCAGGTGGATGGACAACCTGTTTGGAGAAACCGGGTGGTGTCTGAGAAATGATGAGTAACCAGGATGTCTGGAATATAGGGCTTGGGAAGGGGAGAAGGACTAGAAAGGCCATGTCAAGAGCTGGCTTCGGGACCCATTCTTATATCTCCAGGAGGTGCTCATGGTAGCTAAGATGCTTCCCCGGCACAAAGGGGTCCTTCTTTTTCTGGAGTGCAGGTGCCTGGGTTAGTTCGCAAAAATTTGCTTCTCCTTAATTAGCTCTCACTCAGGAGTTGGGGGCAAGAGGGCCTAACACCTTTCAGCCCCCGAGGCTTCCCACCCCACCTGAGCTCCAGGCACCTGACTGGCCGGTAGGGTTCAGCCAATTCCTCTTTGCAGTGGAAACGGAATATTGCTTATTCTGTGATGTTAATTGTTTAATCTAATTCCACATTAGGAAACTTGGGACTTTGGACAATTTATAGGGAAAAAAATTGGGACAAAATTCAAACAGTTCTTCCATAGGCACTTGACTCATGTTTGAATCACATCCATGTGTGGATCGTCTCTACTCACCATGGGGCCACTGAAAAAATTCAGCTACACAGGACTGTCTGAGCTTGTGACCCACTATTGAAAACACATGCATGGCTCCTCTATTCAATAGATTATGGTTTTAAAGGGACATTTTGTGCTTTATCATCTATCCTGTTAGGTGCTTTCCATGAGTTACCTCATTTAGTCCTCACACTCAATCCATCAGGGAAGCACTAAGATTTCTCTCCTAGATAAGGAAACCATGCTCAGAAGGATTAAGTAACTTGCCCAAAGTCACACAGCTTGTAGGCGTAAAGCCTGCATTGGCACTGAGATCTGTCTGGCCTAAATCCTGTGCTCTCAGCTATTAGACTCTGCACCTTTTTCAAAGGCAAGGTACATTGACTAGGCTTTGGGGACCCATCAAGATTACTTTTGAAAGAACTTTTTTACTTTCAAATAATTACAGGTTCACAGAAAGTTGCAAAAAATTGCACCCTTGCCTAACTGTAGTGTAATATCAAAACCAAGGAATCGACATTAGTACAATCCAGAGTTTATTCAGATTTCACTAATTTCACCATTGGGGTTATTTTTAAGTTTAACACAGTTTGGGGGAAAACAAACAAAACCAAAACCACAACTATCTAAAAGGCCCTTTGGCACCCCTTCCTCCCTGGATACTTAAATGCTCAGTCACCTCTGGGGCTTCCTGAGACAGCAGGATCAGAAGAGGGGACAACTCAACACACATGGAGAGATCCGTTTCTGCCATTATGGGCCCCAGGGAAATGGGCATTATATAGCTTGAACACCAAGGGAACTCACTGAATCCCTGCTGCTTTAACTGGGAAAGGACCCCTCGCCTAGAACCTAGAGGGACCTGGTGAGACTGCCGGAGTCTGGTTATTTGGAGACCTCTAAAACCCTTGGGGCCACCTAAGACCTGGCCCAGCCAACATGCCTCTTTGCCCCTATTGTCTGTGTCCTGGAAGCTGATGATGAGTGATAAGCATGAGAGGTAAAACAGGTGTGGGGCTGTGAACCTGCCTGAATCACTGGCAGCCAACCAGGCCATTTTTTATCTGGAAAAACTCCCCCCAGGACAGCCCAAACCAGTGTATGGGAACATGACTGAGGGAACAATGGCGGGAAATGGAGGCCCAAGCTTGGGCGTTAGGGCCCTGACACCCATACTCCTTTGCACTGTTATTCCTGGCGAAAGCAGGCATTTGCTTTCGTTCACAGACTCTGTGGGAAGAGGCACTAACGAGGCTTGGAAATTAAAAGGAAGTCGTATGATGACAAAGGAAGTGATAGGAGATTGTTTTCCAGGCTTTAGAGATTTCATTATAAATGATTCTGAGAACTGCCTCCCTGGATTTATAATATGACTGCTATCCTAGTAACTATGATAGCTTGTTGCCCACCAGGCCAAATGTTGAAGCCAGTTGGGGGATAACTTTTTCGCTGAACTGTTTTACTTCTGAGTTTTAGAGACCTTGGAACAAATGAGAGGTCAGTTACGTTATATAGGCAATTGTCGTCTCCTTTTGTGTGGCCAAAAGGGCGCTTGGGCTCTGGCCCCTGCCCATCCCTGCAGGTAAATCTGGTTACTTGTGTTTAACCCTATGACAATAGGAAATGGTTAGACTGACATGGCTTGTTCTTAGTGGACTTACATTGATTTCTAGAGATGACTGATTATTTTACCAAATGCTCAAAAACTCTCTCTCTCTCCCCCAAAGTTCATATGTTGAAGTCCTAACCCCAGTGACTTAGAATGTGACCTTATTCGGAAATAGGATCATTGCAGATGTAATTACTTAAGATGAGGTCATACTAGAGTAGGCTTCTAATGCAATATGACTGGGTTCCCTATAAAAAGGAGAAGCCTGGACTCAGGCATGTGCACAGGAGAATATCATGTGATGGTCAAGGCAGAGATAGGAGTGAGATTTCTCATGGAACACTGCAGATTGACAGCAAACCACCAGGAGCTAGGAGGCAGGCGTGGAGCAGTTTCTCTCCTAGAAGGACCAACTCTGCTGACACCTCGATCTCAGACTTCGAGCCTCCAGAACCGGGAGACAATACGTTTCTGTTGTGGTACTTCCTGTTTGTGGTACTTTGTTAAAGCAAAACTTTTGTACCCATTTCAGGGGCTATTTCCTGCTGGTTCTTAGTCCAAATGGTTGTGGAAACTGGTGGCGGCAAATGGCTACTGCGTTCTCAGCTGGCACATTACACCTGAATTAGGAACAAAGCCCGCCTTTTCCTTGGATCTCAGATGCAAACAAAAGGGAGAGTCACAGCAGAAACCCTGATGAGCAATTAGTGCTGGCAGAAAGATGAACTAGGAAAGGAAAAGAAGCTGCATAATATGATCCCCAGCCCTGCTGGCCAGGGGTGGGGAGTGATGGGTCCTTTCACTGCATCCAACCCAGTGGTGCCCTTCAGGCAGGGACAACCAGACATCTGGGCTCCAGCAGGCCCAACAGAAATCCCTAGGACCCATGGATCACTGGGATTTGCTACACATGTCTCCTGGCCACGGGATCCTGGCACTTCTGCTCCAGCTCCAAACCCTACTTCCTCCGGAGTGCTGGCTGCTGTAGATGGAGGTCAGTTAATCCTGAGGACACCGCTTAGAACCCCTAGTTCTTCCTCTCCTTCCTGCAGTGTTCTTAGGGCCTCCTCTAGGAGTGTAGGTCAGGCTTGGGCATTTGGCTGCAAGGGTCAGCAGAAGGGAGGGAAGACCATTTCCCTTCCTCCCGTTTCCCGTCATTTTCTCATGTCTGACACACAGCCTTGCTTGGTCTTTGCGAGATGCTCTGCTTTCCCTGCCTAAATGTGAGTGGTTTTGTTACACGTGGAAGGAGAGAGAGGCACAAGGGGGTGGAGATTGGGGCTAGGGGCTTTGCCAGGATGCTGGGCCTGAACATTCCTCCAAGTGGTACTGGGTTTAGAAGATCAGGGCTGGAACGTTTGAGGAACCAGCCAGAACTCTCTTTCCCTTAACTGGGCAAACTCTAGTCCTCACTGCAGCTGCCCTGACTCAGCTTGTCCCCAGCCTGACCCTCAGCTGACCCATTCTCTAAAGGGTGCCCAAGGCAGAAGGTGAGGAGGAGGTGGGTAGGAAGGGCCTAGGGAGCTGCCTGAAAAGCCCGGATGCCAGGTGCTCACCCAAGTGGAGGACTGACCTCCATAAATGGTACCATCCCTTTGGTCCCTTCATTCAGTCACTGATCCAATAGGGTCCACCTTGGAGGCATCCAGAACCCC
This sequence comes from Leucopleurus acutus, assembly GCF_964270905.1. Taxonomy (NCBI): domain Eukaryota; kingdom Metazoa; phylum Chordata; class Mammalia; order Artiodactyla; family Delphinidae; genus Leucopleurus; species Leucopleurus acutus. The sequence continues at coordinate 67,188,238 of NC_139151.1, forward strand.
TTCTCTGACTGGCTTCCCTCTCTTTTCACCTCCCCTGTAGTCACCTCAGTCTCCTTCTAACTTCTCTTCTCCCGCGTGGCCCCAGCTCCATCCCAGGAAGGTGTAGATCTCATCCACAGACTCCTAGGCACCGCAGGAAGAGGTTCAGATCTTTCAGATTGTTCAGAAAAGAACATTGACAAAACAAGCCTTTCTGTTAATATTGACTGCCTTTCCTAGCTCAGCTCAGATGACTTGTTAAGCCAACAAAGTCTGTTTGTTTAAACTGTCTTGCAAGAAAACCCAGGAAGAGGTGAGAAGGGAAGAAAACCCTGTTCTGCCACAGAAGCAGAGCAGAAAAGAAAACCCCCCAGCCCAGGAAAGCAGGGGGCGGGGGGTGGGGGGGTATGAACTGGGAGATTGGGACTGACATATATACACTAATATGTATAAAATAGATAACTAATAAGAACCTGCTGTATAAAGAAGTAAAAGAAAATAAGATTAAAAGAAAAGAAAATCCCCCAGCCCAGCTGCACACTCTGAGGCAGAGAACAGTGCTATAGAGTTGGGCTGGACACACTCACGGTGCCCTGGCAGCTGCAGCTGGGCCTTCCTGGCAGGGTACGTAAAGAGTTAAGGAACTGCGCTTGGACAAGCAGTGTAGCCTGAAACTCAAGCTCCAGAGGTCTCTTTCAGAGTCCAGGGCCAGGGAAGTATCTATTGTCAACAAATGCCACCACTGAACCAATAGCAAGCCCGAGTGTGGTTCTGAGATAGGGGCCTCTGGATGTCACCAGGCAACAGGCACAAAGAAGGCTGGATCAAGCGCCCAGCAGACAATTACACCACCCACAGCTCCCGCCCCCTGCAGTTCCCACTCCAGCGTGGCCAGGCCAGAGAGTGACTCTGCCCCAGATTCCCCCAAGATCAAATTACCATCAGTCTTGGGATTTGGAGGGAAAGGAGATGGTGTAGGAAAGTCTTTATTTAGAAACTTCAGTACAATTTAGTTTATTGAAAAGCTGGGCTGATGGCAAAGGTGAAGACTTTCAGGTAAACGGAGATGTTGCTGCAGACTGCAACAAGACTCGTGTACCTTTCCTCTGGTTCATGTTCCTACAAGTCAAGAGATGGGCACAACCCTAGGATCCCTCACCCTTGACCTCATGGCTTTCCCTGGGAGATGTAGGGTGGGAAGCTTTTGACAAATTTACTAAATTAGAGCCAAGGAGAATATAAGGTAAAACCTAAGGACGCTTGTTTCTCATTCCTACAAAGTATACTCCCTCCCTGTCACAGAGCCAGAGGGGGGCGCGCCGTCACCCACGCAAAGCCTTCTTGTCTCAAACTAATGGCGAGCTTAAGAAACATTTTCATTTCATCAGGCACTTATTCATTCGACATTTAGAGCAATGGCAGGGGCTGAGCTAAGTGCTGGGGTTTCAAAGATGAATTGTTCATTTTCCCCAGGTGGTCTGACCCTCCCCAGAGATTCACCATCTTATCTACCCCATATGCTGAAGACTCTCAGATGTATATTCCCAGCCCAGGCCATACCTCTCTTCTAAGTACCAAACCAATGTATCAAAGAGTTTTCTAGACATCTCTTCATTGGTTTCCCACAGGGCCACTGAATGCAACAACCCCCAAGCTCAAGGCTTCATCTTTCTATCACCAAACCTGTTTTATCACGAGTTCTTTGTCTTAGTGAATGATGCTACCCCCACGCCCTGCAACATGGGTTGAATTCCCCTCCCCGCAAATTCATTTAATGAAGTCCTCATCCCCTATACCTATACATAATAATAATACATAATACCTACACATCCCCTATACATAATGGGACCTTGTTAGAAAATAGAGTTGCTACAGATATAATTAATCAAGATAAGGTCATATAGGAGTAGAGTGGGCCTACTCCAATATGACTGGTGTTCTTAGGAAAAGGGGAAATTTGGACAGAGACATGAGTACTGTAAGAAAGCCACGTGAAGAGACACAGGGAGCAGACAGCCATCTACAAAGCCAAGGAACACTTGAGGCTACCAGAAACTACAAGAGAGACCTGGAGCAGATCCACCCCTAGAGCCTTCAGAAGGCACATGGCACTGCCAACACTTTGATGGTAGAGTTCTGACCTCCGGAACCCTGAGACAATAATTGTCTGTTGTTCTAAGCCACCCAGTTTGTGGTACTTTGCAAAGGCAGCCCTAGGAGGTTAATACACCTCCATTAAACATTGTCCAAGAAAAAAGCCTAGATGGCTCCACTGAGTCTTCCCTTCCATTACCATCTCTGCCCTCCATCTGTAGCCATATATAGTAAGCCACAAGCTCTGTCCATTCCACCTGTGAGACACCGCTGTCAACAACCCACTTGTCTTTATTCCTGCTGCTACCATCTTATTTCACCAAATTATTTCACCAAAATCCTTCCTCACTGCTGGCCCTGCCTCCATAACAAGTCCTGCCTATCTATTCCTCAAATTGCAGCCAGAGTCATCTTTCAAAGGGCTAATCTGAGATGCCACTTCCCTGCTTAAAACTCTTCAGATGTTCTTCTTTGCTCTTAGGATAAAGTTTAATCTTCCTAAAGGGCTCAAAAGGCACAGGGTGACGTGGCCCCTGCTCTCCCCTCTGTCCCCGTCTCTTGCCAGTATTATTCAACAGCAGTACTGAGCTGCTTTCTCTTCCTTAAATGTGCCAGGTTCTATCTAGCGACCACCATTTACATATGCCTTTCCCTCCATCTGGAACACGTATCCCCACCCTGTTCTTCTACTGGACTCTTACTTATCAAATTCATTGTAATGCCCTCTTTATCTGTTAGAGTCCTACCCAGATCGTAAGCTCCTACGGGGGAGTAATCCTGTCTGTTTCATTCATGAATGTATCTGCTGTGCCTGACACAGTGCTTGTGACATAGTAGGTGCCCAACCATCATTTGTTTACTGACTGACCGACTGATAGACTGAAACACGACTCCTGTCCCCAGTGAGCTCAGTCCAGAGAGGAGGCAATAGTGTGGACCAAGTCATTCAGCAATGCAGAGGCAGGACTCAGTTTGCTTCAGTTTGAGGGAGGGTGGGGGAACATTTCACAAAGGTGATGACATCTAAGCTGGGCCTTCACTGATGGGTAGGAATTGGCCAGAATAGAGAGAGCGCAGGGAAGGGAAGCTCATTTCCAGCAAAGAAGGTGCTATGGGTGAAGGAGCAGGGCATGTTTGGAGATGGTGAGCATGTTTGTTGTGCCCGGAGCTCGATGTGCAGAAATTCAGCTGATGTGGGCTGTGGGTCAGACTGTGAATCCTCTAAGGAACTTATTTTGCATATAAACCTCAGTGACTTTTCCTAGACATGATAGAACAAAAGAAAGTCTGTAATCCCTTTTTACAGGCAGAGAGGTGGAGGCACACCTAGAGGTGTTTGTTTAGCTCTGCTGCTCAGGATACCCCTGAGAACCCAGTTCCCTTTGCTCCTGGGCTTGAGACTTAATAATCTCTTCAGGTCTACCCGCTAAACACTGTACACATCTGCTGAGGCTGAAAACCTGGATGAAACCACTGGGACCACACCTGCATCTTTCCCCCTTCCTCCACACCCCCTTTCCCAAAAAACCCTGAAAATTCTCAGGAAAACATAAGCTGAGTGAATGGTTGTCTGATTTCCTTCATATGTCCCCCACGGTAGGGAGGCTTTCTCCGATCACCCTTTATCGTTCTGAAATCTCTCCAGCTCTAATTTAATTTCGTTCCCTCTTGTTAGTCTTTTCAGACATAAAGAATAATTTTTCTATGTTCCTTGCGTTAAATTATTGCCTATACTTAAAGGCAAGAATTAAACCATCCATTTACCTTCTCTTCTCCAAAGAAAACAAATTTGATTCCTTAACTGTTTTCTTACTGAATCCATTCTCTCTCCCCAAACCTTAATTCCTTAAGGTCATTTTAATCTCTCTTCCCTGAACCCTCTGGATCAAATGCATGGACTAGAACTGAAGATGAATCATAAAACCAAGAAAGTTTTTCCTAAGATAGGTGAGGGGTCCATGACAGAGAAAGAAAAATAGTCTCTTCTGTACAGGAACTTCTGTGTGGTCCAACACAGGTCCAGGGGAGCACATGTCACCATGTTGGCTAGAGAGGACATCATCAATCAGAAGATCCTTTGATCTTTCAGAGTGGCAGTTGGTCTCAAAAGCCCCAGAGTTGATAAGCACAGCCACCTGGGAATACTGCTGATTCACATGGTGTGAAGCCTGAGGAGGCTTGTGCAGGGTGTGCTATCATCCCACCATCTTTGAGTCTGTAGCCTGAAGCCAGTACTGTGGTCAGAACGTGGACAAGTATACCTAAGTACACGCACACATGCGGCTCAACCCTGAGGGCCAATGGTGGACATCAGTAGCCCAGGGCCAGGAACTCATTCTTAGTGGTACATTTGTGAGAGTAGCAACGTCAGCATGTCAGTACTGTTTGGGCAGCTACATCTCATGCAAAAGAAATGCCATGCCAGCCAGCAGAGCAATCGGATTGCCAAGCTGCTGTCCTGATAAGGAAAAAGGGGACATCTGGTTGACCCCATGCATGGGGTGGAGGGTCAGAGAGAGCTTCCAAGGGGAGAAACAAGGTCAGGGCTCATGCAAGTCCCATCTGGGATCAGGGCACCCACCTGGACAGCACTGCCAGCTCTGCCTGGTCCTAAGCACCAGAGAGGCACTTAAAAAGTTTTAAGAAAGTCACTCGATAGTGTTTGTGTATATGTACGTGTGTGTTTGGGAGCGGGTAGGATCCTTAGTACGTGTGGGTCCTGGCAGGAGCCCCTTTTACCTGGGTGTAAGAGAAATACTGGTTTGAATTCAGGTTGGCTTGACCTCAAACCCCTAATCCTGACCACTAAACAATATTGGGAATAACACAAACCTTTTTTAATGACAAAGTTAAAATTTTTTGTTGTTTTTTTTTTTTTTTTTTTTTTTTTTTGCGGTACGCGGGCCTCTCACTGTTGTGGCCTCTCCCGTTGCGGAGCACAGGCTCCCGACGCGCAGGCTCAGTGGCCATGGCTCACGGGCCCAGCCGCTCCGCGGCATGTGGGATCTTCCAGGAACGGGGCACGAACCCGTGTCCCCTGTATCAGCAGGCGGACTCTCAACCACTGCGCCACCAGGGAAGCCCTGTTGTTTTTTTTTAAAGAATTTCTTTTTTGGATGTGGACCATTTTTAAAGTCTTTATTGAATTTTTTAAAATATTGCTTTCTGTTGTGGCTTTTTGGCCGCGAGGCATGTGGGATCTTAGCTCCCTGACCAGAGATCGAAACCGCACCCCCTGCATTGGAAGGTGAAGTCTTAACCACTGGACCACCAGGGAAGTCCCAAAATTTTAAGTTTTAGATAATGAAGATACAGATGTGAACAGACCCACTGCCTTGCCCCTTTCCTCCTTGTCCTATCAGATGTTCTATTCCTGCCCCACAGCTGGTCTTGACAACCTTGCCTTCTCACTAGGTCCTGCCTCCTTCATTCTTCCGACCCTCCTTTCTTCTTTACCCTGCTGTGTGTGAGACCATCTCATGACTTGGGAGCTGGGTGCAAGGCACTAGCACTTCCTGGTAGTGTGGGGCTGGAATGCGGAGCATATAGGGCTGGATTTGTTGAGCAAGCCACAGTCAGGCAGAGACTAATTGGGGCAGGGCTGGGCTTCCTAGAACAAATTGAAGATTAGAGTTATTTATGTGTCCATTTCCAGCCCTAGGCAGTGTGCTACTCTGAGGGAGGGGCCATGCCTTTTATAGTCTCTTATCCCTTCATTCCTTGAACAACGCCTATCACCATGCGTATGCTGAATAAATGAAAGGAAAAGAAGATGAATGACTGAAAGGCCCTGCCTTTGCCTGTTGAGATTGGCTTGGAATTTGGGACAGGCTTGACCCTGAGTTAAAACCATCAGCAGACCCAGCTGCCAAGGAGTAGAGAAAGCAGTAAGAGAGGGGGATCTGAGATTAAATGTCCCCTTCTCCCATACCTCAGAAGAATTTCATTAATTCGATATTTTAAGAATTCAGTTTGTGACTCAGTGTTGCTCTCATGCCACCATGTTATTGAGGGGTACCTCAGTAACAACAGTGTTGCCCAGAGGCAACTCTGCCCCCCATCAGGGACACAAAAATCCCTAGGGTTCCCTCTGAATCCCATCACTGTCATAGTGTGCCGCTTTTGAATTATGAAATAATCTAATGGGTCGCTCTTACTTTTTTAAACAGTTCCCAAGTAAGTCCCCCACTAGCAACTATAAAGTCATGCCCTATCTTAGCCACTCCTGGGATTTATTCATTGCTGTTTGCAGTCACCCAAGCACCCTAGTTTCAAATAATTAACAGCTCCCTCGGAATGCTTACCTTTGCAAAAATACTGCATGCTCATTTGAGCATAAAGAGGCTCCTGATAGGAATATCAAAATCACCTTTGAATACTGGATAATTTATGGATATGTTCATACCCTTCACTAAGCTCTAGGTGACAGCTTGGCATGCAATTAACAAAACAAAACAAAACCTGGCCTCTGATCTGTAAAAAAGCATATTGAATAGGCCTGTCTCACAGATGGTCACTCTTGGTGCCTTTCAGCTGAGAGTGGTTGTGTGGAAGGGAGTGTCATTGGAGAAGAGGCCCAGGAAATACTAAGGCAACTGCTGCCAGCTGTGTTGGGAAAACAAGATGTAAAACAAGATGTAAAGGGGCTTCCCTGGTGGCACAGTGGTTGAGAATCCGCCTGCCAATGCACGGGACACAGGTTCGATCCCCAGTCCAGGGAGATCCCACACGCCGCGGAGCAGCTAAGCCCGTGCGCCACAGCTACTGAGCCTGCGCTCTAGAGTCCGCGAGCCACAACTACTGAGCTCGCATGCTGCAGCTACTGAAGCCCACGCACCTAGAGCCTGTGCTCCGCAATGAGAAGCCACTACAATGAGAAGCCCACGCACTGCAATGAAGAGTAGCCCCCACTCGCCGCAACTAGAGAAAGCCTGTGTGCAGCAGCAAAGACCCAACACAGGCAAAAGTAAAATAAATAAATAAAACAAGATGTAGAGGGAGATCAGACCCCATAGGTGGTGTAGGGGTGGAGGTGGGGGCAGGGGGGTGGCTAACACCTCTGTCCATGAAGGCAGTTTCTCCTGCTTATAGAATACCCCTATCCCAGCTCAGTGCTGCCAGCAAGCAGACCTCAGGGTAAACTGGCCATAGTGTATTTCCCTATAGCAGGACTTTGGCCAATGCTCAGTACTACTTTTGTATCAAAATTCCAAACAATTCTCATGCTTATAGTCCGTTCCATGTCCCTCCAGGATTCCTTCCATGTAGAAACTTCTGTATGCTATCTCCCTCACCCCAAGGTAATAAGACTCCATTAAAATAATATTAATAGTAACAGCCAATATTAATCCTGCCCTTAATAAGTGTCAGGAACTATAGTAAGTTGAAACTATACTAAGAAACTACACCCAATATTTCTATAATTATAACTGACTCAGTATGTGCCTAGTTCTGTTGTGAGTACTTTACACACATTATCACTCATTCAGTCTTCACAATAAATCTGTAAATTAGAAAGAAAGCATTCAGTCTTTTACTGTTAAGTATGATGTTAGCTGTGAGTTTTCCATAGATACCTTTTAGTAGGTGAGGAAGATCTCTTCTATTCCTAGGCTAAGTGTTTTTATTATGGAGAGGTGCTGAATTCATCAGATACTTTTTCTGCATTTATTGAGATGATCATGTGCTTTTTGTCCTTTATTCTATGGATATTATATTAAACTAATTGATTTTCAGATGTTAAACCAACTTTGCATTCCTGGAATAAATCCCACTTGGTCATGGTATATGGTCCTTTGTATATGCTGCTAGATTTGGTTTGCTAGTATTTTGTTGATGATTGGTTCTTTTGTTCTTGTTTTTGCTTCTTCTCTCTGGCCTGTCTGCTCTTCCTTGTCTGATGTGTCATCCTCAGAATAGTAGGAATCCAAGGACTGACATCATAGCTGGATTAAGAAGCCAACTAGCTTGGCCATTGTCTGGAGTACCACCTATAGCAGGACTGGAGTACCAAATACAAATAGCAGTTAACTTGTATTTCTACAGCCTACTGTTTACATCATTGATTCTCAAATTTTAATATGCAAAAGAATCACCTACAGTGCTTATTAAAACAGAGTCTTGGGTCCAACTCAGTTTCTGACTTAGTAGGTCTGAGATGAGGCTCAAGAGCTGCAGTTCTAACAAACACACAGGTGATGCTGACGTTGATGGTTCATGAATCACACTTTTAGTAGAACTCTGTTATGTGACTGGCTAATTGTGAATTTCTCAATCTCCCTCTGAATACACAGAAACTTACAAGGAAAACAAAAAATACCCCCCATGCCTAAAAACAGTAACACCACTAACAAGGAGCACATACATTAATCAGATATTTATTTCTAAATACTGTTGCCTCTAATTCAAGGAAGCAGGGATCCTTGGAGAAATAGCTGACTCTAGGGCTGGGATAGAGAAAATACAAGATGAGCGTGGAGTATTTTGTAGTGCACAGAAAATAAGGAAGTACAAAAAAAAGGGGTTGGAGGCTTCCCTGGTGGCGCAGTGGTTGAGAGTCCGCCTGCCGGTGCAGGGGACACAGGTCCATGCCCTGGTCCAGGAGGATCCCACATGCCGCGGAGCTGCTGGGCCCGTGAGCCATGGCCGCTGAGCCTGCACGTCCGGAGCCTGTGCTCCGCAGCGGGAGAGGCCACAACAGTGAGAGGCCCGCATACCGCAAAAAAAAAAAAAAAAAAAAGGGGGGGGGGAATGGGAACATGTCAAAAAACCACAAATATCCATGAGTTTATACTGATATAAATGAGTGAGTAAATAAATAACAGGGAAAAGGGATAACTTCTTTACAGAAAAATCTGAATAATGTACATAGATATTCTCCCTTCCAGGAAGTGGAACTTAATTCCCCTCTAGTTGAGTACGGAATAGACTTAACCAACTTTCAAAGAATATAGAAAGTGGACAAAAAGAAACTTTACAGTGGAGAAACCTGGCAGGTACCACCATAACCAGTTGATCCGTATCAACATCACCAGCAATAAGTCATTTTGCTAGCATGCACCCCAATATAATGCTATGAGAAGAGCACCTCACCTCTGTGATATTCCTCCCCAAATCCCATAACCCCAGTTTGATCATGAGAAAATGTCAGACAAACCCAAACTGAAGGCAGAGACTGGGAGAAAACACTCGCAAATTGTATAATTGCTGAAGAACTTTTTTTTTCCACCATGTATAAGAACTCTCAAAACTTGATAAGAAGAAGACAACCTGGAGAGTTAAAGAAAGCATATTAGTGGTTTCCTGGGAGCAGGAGAATGAGGATAGTGGAGAGGGGCAGAAGGGAGCGATTACTAAGGGGCACAAGAAAACTTAGGGCATGATGGATATTCACTATCTCGACCATAGTGACGACTTCACAGGAGTATATGGTACACTTTCAACAGGTACAGCCTGAATACCTCCTGATGATTCTTCCCTACCTCTTCATAATTTTCCAGAAGACTGAGGGCATGAGGGATGTTGTCTCACTGGCTATACCCGATTGCCAGTAACCCCACTTCTAGATACCACATGACTGGGAAAGCAAGGCAACCAGCATCTATTGAGTAGTTATTATGTTCCTGGAACTTCCACACAATAAACTTTGTTCATCCTCACAGCAACTCTGAGAGGAAGATAATAATACTGTTGCCTTCCAGATCAGAAAAATGTTCCTTAGTTTAGTAACATGCCTTGTCATACAGCTAGTCAGTAATGAAGAAGGGATTGATTCAAAGCAGTTTGTTCAAAACCCAGGGGTAGGAGGTAGATGGGTAAAAACTTGTGTAACTATTGGGTTAACCAAAAAGTTTGTTCAGGTTTTTCTATAAGATCTTATGGAAACAACCCGAACGAACTTTTTGGCCAACCCATATATTATTGTAAATTAATCTACAGTAATTGAGTTGGTGAGTAACCTAATGTTATCTAGTTATAAGTGAGAAAAAAACAATCAATGAAACACAAAAATTAAAATTTTAAATAAAAAATTTTAGTATATTGTTTAATATTTAACAATGCTTTGTTTGAAAATAAAGAGGACCTTTTTTTCATAATGTTTGCATTGCATTTTTATTGAAAATAGGTTTTCTCTTTCTAACTCTGTTGAATGAATATAGAATAAATATTAAAGCAAATTAGACCTGACTGGGGCACCACAGGACTCTATCTGGCCCCAACTCTGATTCAGATGTTGGTTTAGAAGAAAAAGGGGGGAAAGTAAGCCTTTGAGAGGCTTTTGCTGCATCTGATAGCCCTGCTCTGGCTTAGGCCTCTGCCTGCCTGGATTTCTGAAATCTCCTTTCTGGATCCTCCAGTCTGGTGTCCTATCTGTTGAGATAGCCATACTTTCAGAATCACTGATGCCCGCCATCTTCCTAAACCATACCTGGGGATTGCTGCACCCAGACATATTGTGCTTGACCATTGGCTAGGTCTCTCCAGGCAGCACTCTATTGAGTGGGTCAAGGTCAAGCCCATCTTCCCTGGATTTCTCTGAGTGACCGCCCATGTGCTGCTGACAAGTACTGAGATTCACAACTCCCACATCACAGACTTGTTTCATACTTTCACTATATCTTGCCTAGTTTTCACAGTCTTAACTGGCCTCCCAGCCTCCACTCAGAGTGATCTTTCCAAAGTGCAAATCTTGTCATGCTGTTTTCCCACTCCCAGCCCTTGACTGATGCTTCAACACCCATGGGCTAATGCCCAACCTCTTCACGATTTGCCTCACAGTATCATTCTAGCTTTATTTCCTGTCAGTCTCCCCACCCCACATAGCCTCTGGTCTAGCCACACCAATCACCCACCATTCCAGGAACAAGCGTCATCCTGTCAGGCCCCTTTCCTCTTCCTCTGCCAAGAAAGCCCTTTTTCTCCCTCTCTCTACTCAACTTCCAACATGTAACTCAGGGGTCATCTTTTCCATAGTGACCTTCCGGACTCTTCCAGTTTTCTTTTCTATGTTCACCTACACATAGCCCTAAGCAAAGCTGTATTTCTGTATCTTGCTCTTTCTATAGACTGTGAACTCCTCAAGACAGAAACTGTTGGATCCATCTTTGTGTAACCAGGGCGCTGGCTGTCTCCTTGTCTTACAGCTCTATAATCCACATGTGCTGTCTGTGTTCACCCCAAGCCCACCCGGGTGCCCCATTTGGTAGCTCCTGAGGACTTCTGATCCACCCCGGAGCAATGCAGACTGTGTGGGAATGGTGGAGGGGGACTCACAGGGCACACCCCACCGCAAACAACTGAAAACTGCTCATCAGAAGTCTTCCCGTGAAATTCCTTCCTTGGCCATGCTACAACCAGAGGCTTTTCTCTCTTCCCCTCCCCCAAAGGGTACCTGTTGTGTTGACTCTTTTCTCCTCTATTTTTGTGTATGTATACATGAATGTTGCTATTTATAAGAATTGATTTTAAGAATGCAAACAGAACATAAGAGTGCAAAATAAGGGACTTCCCTGGTGGCACAGTGGTTAGGAATCTGTCTGCCAATGTAGGGGACACGTGTTCGAGCCCTAGTCCAGGAAGATCCCACATGCCGCGGAGCAACTAAGCCCATGCACCACAACTACTGAGCCTGCGCTCTAGAGCCCGCGAGCCACAACTACTGAGCCTACGTGCCACAACTACTGAAGCCCGTGTGCCTAGAGCCCGCACTCGGCAACAAGAGAAGCCACCGCTGTCAGAAGCCCACACACCGCAACGAAGAGTAGACCCTGAGAAAGCCCGTGCATAGCAATGAAGACCCAATGCAGCCATAAATAAATAAATAGATAAATAAATAAATAAATAAAAGAGATGATCAGCTTTAAAAAAAAAAATGCAAAATAAAATTAAAGTACTGTATCTCTTTTACACCCAGAAATGACTGCTTTTACCCACTTCTATTCTGAGTTTTTATGGTGGTTACCACCATGACTTTAACTTCTGATACTTAAATCTTTATTTCATAATTTATCCATCTAAGACAGTATTTGTTGACTCCTCGATATGAAATATGGTGAAATTAGCACACCTACTCCACCTCCCACTTCCTTTTTCCATTCCCTCTCCCTTTTCTTGGTTTTTGTGTTAGTCCTAATTTGAGTTCTTCTGATGATTATCATTAAATAATATACCTAAACCTCTATATCTTGATCCATCAAAGTTGTACATACTTATACACTTGCTTTTTATTAGATGCGCCTACTCTCCCATCTACTTCTCCCCGTATTAGCCTCCCCTTTTTAGTCAAGGAACCATATTTTCGATATTCATAACATTTGGATGTTATAGTACAGTTATAATTGAGTTTGCTTCGTCTGTGAGCTGATTTTTCTGTTTCTATTAAAATAGAAAACCAATAAAGAGAATTCAGATATTATGACTATGTAACTATTATTCACTGTAGAACCAAGTGGTGTGGCTGAATTAAAAAGAGAGGGAAATGGAACAAACAGTGGTTTGTTACTAACCTGGGAAGCCATCTGGTCCTAGAAACTCTTGATATTGTACACCTTTAATCACCTTTCAAAGTAATGGGAATTGGTCTGTTTAGGTTTCCCTCTTTCTCTTAGGTCAGTGTTAGTAGTACGTACTGTGCCAGGAAGTCATCTTCTCTCTCTGAATTCTTGAATTTGTTGCCATAGGGTTGAATCTCCCTTTTTTGTTTCTCTTTTTTACTTATTCAGGTTTCTTAAGGGTTTAGCTATTTTAAGGAAGCAGCTTTTAGGTTTATTTAAACTTCTAAATAAATGTTACATTTAATTAAATTTTAATAAATCAATAAATTAAGATTTAATTAACTCATATTTAATTAAATTTTGCTTTTATTTTTACAAATCTCTTCCTAGTTTCCTTTGGTTTATTGTTATTTCGCTAGTTCTTTAAGACAAGTCCTTAGTTCTTTTACTTTTTAGTCTTCTTTCTCCAATTATAAGAGAATTGTAATAGACCATAAATATTTCTCTCAGGACAGCTTTGCTGGGTCATTTGTTTTAGTTTTGTGTCTCTCCTTTTTACTGCTTTTTAGCAGTAAGAATTTCCCTTTTGATTTCCTCAGTAAGCCAAAGATTGTCTAGGTGCACACTTCTTAAGTAAAGATTTTTATTCGCCTTTTAATAATTTATGTTTAAAGTTATTAGATAATAATCAGAAAATCTGCCTGGTTATATGTCAATTATATCTCAATTTAAAAAAAAGAAAAGCAATTTTGCCTGTAAAATTGCTATTTAAAAAAAATCTGTTTAAAGTTTTCTTCCTTGGCCGACAAGTGACTGTGGTTTGTTTGCTAGAGGTAAATATAATCTTCAGTGAATAAAGTTGAAAGACAGCTTTCATTGGTCCCAGTATCGGGCTTAAGAACTAGTAAGTGGCAATGTTAGGGCTCAGTCGGGCAAGCAGGGTGGATAGAGCCAATTCTCTGCTCAGGGAACGCGATGGTGGCTCCATCCCGGTTGGTTCTCAGCCAAGGACCTTGGCGTTATCCCTGACTCTGCTCTTTCTCTTGCGTTGCAATTAGGCAATCCTATTAGTTCTACCTTTAAAATACATCCAGAATCTGACCACATGTCACCATCTCCACTGCCACCACCCTGGTCCAAGCCTCCTCGTCTCTCACCTGCGCATCAGTAGGCTCTAAACAGGTCTCCCTGCTGGCACTTTCGCCCCCTACAGTTTGTTTCTAGCATAGCAACATCGTGAACCTGTTAAAGATAAGAAGAGCATGTGCTTCTCTGATCAGGACCCTCCAGTAGTTTCCTGGCCATTCCGTGGAGGAGCCCCCGTAATAGGGTCATTGGCATCTGCTTGACAGGTTGGAACAGCAAGGGAGCATCCGGTTGAGTGGACAGCCAACCAGGAGAGGAGGGTGAAGGCCCCACCCAAGGAGTCTGTGCTGAGAGGCTAGACTGGGGCGCCCTTTGGGAGCTTTCTGAGATAACTAAGGGACACTTTGATGGGAGCCATTAATTAACAACCCAGTTGCTGGGGTTAATGCCATCATCATTTGGGTACTAAAAGGAAGTGTGACTTTCTTGGTTACAAGCTTTTATCGCAGGAATTGTTTACGTTACAGTAAGTTTTGCAAAATGTTCTTGCCCAATTTTGCCTTTAGGAACGAATGATTTGTTTTCAGTGCTTCAAGTTGAGCTTTCTTTTGTAGGTTGTTACTTTGAGAGAAGATAATGAAATTACATTTTCTTTTTTGCCAGAAGCATCTCTGACTGCTTACAATAACACCATCTGATTAATGCAAATGTGCAGGTATCCCTTGGCTGTGTACTCTGTAAGCCAACCAATGATGAAGCCTTTGTTCCAGCTGACCACATGAAATGGGGGGAGGCTTTCTCTCCCCCTCTGCTGAGTTGGAGGATGGCTACTCTTTATTTTCCTTGGAAGAGCAGGTCACCTGATATTGCACACACCAGGATGAACACAAGAGGCCTTTATCTAAGTTACCTGATCACAGTCCAATGCAACTTTCATTACTTGATTGGCTGTAAGGGACAGGAAGGGTTTTCCAAGGAAACCTCAGCTATAACAATACTCCTGGGAATCCATCAGCCTTCTTAGCTAGGACACTGGCCCTCCCTACTGAGAGAGAGACCAATGTCATTTTTTACCTAAGGAACTTCACCCGTGTGTGTGTGTGTGTGTGTGTGTGTGTGTGTGAGAGAGAGAGAGAGAGCGAGGGAGAGAGAGAGAGAGAGAGAGAGAGAGAGAGAGAGAGAGAGAGAGAGAGAGAGAGAGAGAGAGAGAGAGGCTCCTGGAATCTATGTAGTTTGTTCCCTCTTTTTACACCTCAAAAATATTTTGGAAAGGAACTTCTCCACAATGTGTCTTGGGCTGTTTCCTGTCCCCATTTCCCTGCACAAACACAGGGTTGCTTCTGTGAATAAAACCAAAATTGTCTCAGAAAGCAGAGCCCGACGGGCCCAGGAATCTCGGCCAAGGTGTCAGCTGCCTGCTTCACTCAGGAGGGAAGGAAACCACACGTCTATTGAGCATTTACTGTGAAGTAGACGCTCTGCCTATTTACTTACCCAGAGCTTTAAATCTTACTGTCTCTTTATTGGATGACACACGGAAACTCAGGGAGGTTATGGGAAGTCACATGGCCCCCTCCTTAGTCTGAGCTCCACACCCCATCTCTGGCCTGTATTCTTGCAATTGTTTGCTGAGTGATCTCTCCACTACGACACATTTTCACCCTGCAGCTAGAATGAAGTTTTCAAAATACGTATCTGATCAGGTGACACATACATACTCTTTATCCCCACTCCCACTGCTAGAAACCTCCCTGTCATCTCATGCTCTTGGCAAAAAGACCAGATGCCCTAAGGTATCTGACACAGCCCTGCAGGGTATGTGCCCTCCTCTCTCAACCTCATCTTGTCCTGCTTTCCCTTTACCCTCTGGGCTCCAAACCAAGTCTGCGGTGCGTTGCTTCTCTCTGGCACCAGACCTTCCCACATGCTACCACCTCCACCTGGGGAGCCACCGCAGCCCCACTTTTCTTCATCCTTAAGCTCACAACTCCCCATCATTTCCCCAGGCAGGCCTGGTCTATTATAGGCCCTTAGAGTCCTGTGTATGCTTCCTTCAGAGCACTTACGACCATTTAAAATGGGCATTTTTTTTAACATCTTTATTGGAGTATAATTGCTCTACATTGTTAAGCAATTATATATATGTTCTGCTGTATAACAAAGTGAATCAGCTATACGCATATATACATCCCCCTATCCCCTCCCTCTTGCGTCTCCCTCCCTATCCCACCCCTCTAGGTGGTCATGAAGCACTGAACTGTGCTATGCTCTCCCTGTGTTATGCGGCTGCTTCCCACTAGCTAGCTATTTTACATTTGGTGGTGTATGTGTGTTAATGCTAAAGTGGGCATTTTTATCTTATGAGCATTTGATTATCTCTGACTTCCTCACTAGACTGGCATGAACTGGGTCTTTTGTTTTTCTAATCATTGTCTTCTAAACACCTTGCACAGTGCCCAGCCCAAGATAGGCACTCAGTATTCATTGGGCGACTATGACTAGATACGAATGAATAAAACAACACCTGAGTGATGGTGAGCCAGGGTTTTAAAAGCATAGCTTGTTTTCATTCCATTGCTTCGTACCCCCTCTTCTAACCATTGGCTTCCTGACTTTAGTCACGTGTTAAACTTCCTCCCTCGTCCTCCCTTACTCAAGACTCATAAACATAGAATTGCTTGAAACTTTGCTGCTGGTACCAACACTTTGCCCTCGAATGTCTCCCTTTTTAGAAACTTCTCATTTCAGCTTTGGATAAGGGGTGCTTTTTTGCTGGCTCCCACTCTTGACATCACCCCCGCCCCAATCTCACTTCCCTACTATCCCAGTCATCATAGGCTGAGAATATCCTTCGTTGCTCCCCTGACCCAAGACTCAGAGCTAAGGTACATGTCACAGTGGCTCTCCTCCAGGAGGCAAGGGAAGTGGAAGGTGAGACAATACAGAGTACAGGTGAGTGAGCACCTGTGAGCCAGAAAATTAAGGTGCAGGTCAACAAGAGATCCACTGTTAGGACACCGACTTCACACTATGTTGAAGAAATTATGTGACAGATTGGGGGCGGGGCGGGGGGAATGCATGGCAGATCCAGTCTTCAAGTTCTAGAAGTTTCCTTGAAAGCATTTAGTGCTTTCAGCTGTTATATTTGCAGCTAGAGCACAACCACACTGCATTCAGCCTACTCCACACTTAGTACCTACTGTGGTTCAGACGCTGGGCAAGGCCCTGGGGACACAGGGCTGGACAGCGTCCAGGCCCTTCCCCCAGGGCAGAGGTGGAGATGACACCCAGATGGAGGTGTGGAGCACACTGCACCAGCTTAAGGGGTGACGCACTGGGGACACAGAGGAGGGAACAAATGATGCTGTCTAGTAGAGGGGTGAGGGTGCGGAGACAGCCCAGAAACAGAGAGAAGGTATCATTTCAGCTGGTTTTTAGGATAAAGAGGATTTCGTCAGACAAGCACGGCAGGAAAGGGTAACCCCGACTGAGGGGGGAGCGTGAGCAAGGTGAGGAAGCTGGCAATAGCACGTGTTTTTGGAGAATTGTGGGTATTTTGTACAAGCTGAAGCGTTGGGCGTGTGCTACAGGTAGCGTGACTGCATGAGCTATTATCCACCTTGAGAGTACAGTGCACACTACTAATAATGATGGCAGAATGACAGGCATAATGACAGGCAAATTAGCCTGTGTGGTACCTAGTTAGAGGGAAGGAAGGCTGTAATCAGATCCTAGACTGGAATGTGGGTGGGAACGTTAAACCTGCTCAGGAGGCAGAATTTGATCCTCGCCACACTGAGGTGTGAGGAAAATCGAAGGATTTTTAAGCAGGGTAGTGATGTGGTGGTCCCTGTGTTATAGGAAAATCACCAGGCCAGCCATATCGAGGAGAGATTTAAGGTGTGCAGGAAAGGAGCTAGATGGTCAGCTTTACAAGGGCGAATCCCATCCTTTTATTCGGAATTTGTGCCCAATGCATGCATAGTGGCCAGCATGATGTCTGGCATAGAGAAGCTTAATAAAAGTTTCAACTGCAAGGCCTTCCCTGACCTCTGTCTTTAACTTTGCAACCCTCCCCTCCCATTACCCTCGTATTCCCTTTGCGTCTTCTCTCCATGGCTTATGGCTCTCTGACTTGCTATACGTGTGTCTGTGTCCTCCCTCTAGAATGTAAGTGCCACCGGGGCAGAGATTTTGATGTTTTGTTCACTGCGGTTTCCCTAGTGCCTGATACAAGGAAGACAATATATATTCATTGAAGGAAGAGGGGAAAGAAGGCCAGAAGACTGGGGGTCTCTGACATTTGTATGGGTGTGACAGATGAGGATCTGGAATGGCCAATGTGGTAGAAATAAAGGTAGAGAAAACTTGAAACTAGTCTTGTTTGCCCAGATGCTCTTCCCGGGATCACCTTGCACGGAGCCTTTTCATCTTTGCCATCCCTCCTGTGGCTCTTTGTGCCGTGAGTCTGTGTCGAAGGAATCCCCTGGCTGTAAATCATTAACATATCCTCTGCCCTCTTTTTTTATTTTATTTGTTTATTTATTTATTGCGGTACGTGGGCCTCTCACTGTTGTGGCCTCTCCCATTGCGGACGGAGCACAGGCTCCGGACGCGCAGGCTCAGCGGCCATGGCTCACGGGCCCAGCTGCTCCGCGGCATGTGAGATCTTCCCAGACCGGGGCACGATCCTGTGTCCCCTGCATCGGCAGGCGGACTCTCAACCACTGCGCCACCAGGGAAGCCCTATCTGCCCTCTCTTTGACTGCCCAGCCAAGGTCACCATCATTTCCTGCACAGCCTGACTCCCAAGTATTCATAGCTTGCCTGTGAATATTTGATGAAAGGATGGCATTTGCCACATTAGCAAAGGCAAAGGAGCATAAGTTCACAGAGTTCATTTTCAAGCACTTGTGTGTGTGTGTGAGATTTAGGAGCCTTTTCTCTGCAACTAAATAGCCCTTTCCAATGGCTCTCTCTCCTCCACACCTGCTTCCCGGGCCCTCTCCTGAGCCGGTGGGCCTCCTTTTCCAGCAGGGGCCTCTTTCTCTCAAGCTCTTTCGTTTCTTTTGTATGAATTATTTTTTCTGTGCCTCACCCCTGCCCTCAAATAAATTGGACAGACAGGCCTTGGTATCCTCCCTGAGGATAAATTCAGCCCATGGCCAGCCATCCTCCAGAACCCCAGATGACTTAGAGTGTAAGAGCCCTCCCATCTGCTTGTCTCCATTTAGGCCAAGTGACGGTTCCAAGCCTTCATCACGGTTTTTTCTGGGAAAGCTGTGGGCCTTCCCTCCTGGCAACAAAACCCGTGGTGACCTGCCCAGGCCTGCCTGAACGTGCCAGAGATTGTGTGGTGGTGACAGAATGGGCTTCTCTGTCACAGCCACATTCCACACTGTGCTGGCACCGGGTGAGAACAGAGGAGGGGCCAGGGGTGTTGTGGTGAGAGTCCAATGCTCTAGGTCCTGCCGTCTGGAAAGGGCACCTGATGGGGACCAGTTGGAGACTGGGGGCACCTGGGGACAGCAGTTAGCAGATCTGATGTGGCAGATGCAGGACTCAGGGTGGAATTCTGAGGCAGGTCAGTACAGTATCCAGCAGTAAGCGAGAAGCTAAGAGATGAATGTGGGCGCTGTGGGGGACTCTGAGAGCCTGGATGCAGAAGCTGCAGAGGAATTAAAAACTAAGAAGACAGATGTAAATACATAGGTCTATTTTTTTTTTTTTAAGCGGTACGCGGGCCTCTCACTGTTGTGGCCTCTCCCGTCGCGGAGCACAGGCTCCGGACGCGCAGGCTCAGCGGCCATGGCTCACGGGCCCAGACACTCCGCAGCATGTGGGATCTTCCCGGACTGGGGCACGAACCCGTGTCCCCTGCATCGGCAGGCGGACTCTCAACCACTGCGCCACCAGGGAAGCCCCATAGGTCTATTTTTAAGAGTAAGGCCTGTTGGAAAATGGGATCAACAGGCAAAGGCCTGATGAAGTGTGCTGGTGAAGACACACAAAAAGAGCACGAGGAAGAAGGGGTTATTTTGGTCCTAGGCCCAGCGGGTAGGGTCCCATAACGTTCTTACTCCATTTTCAAGAAAGCATACTGTTCAGATATCTTTCTGGGTTCAGCCTTCTATTGGGATTGATTCTGATAGCTGGAGTTCATGGTTCATTCATTCACTTACAAGCTGTCATTGAGTCTGTTGGCAGGTCCTCAGTTTGTCCTGAGAAACAGCCCTGGACAAAACAGTTCCTGCCTTTGGAAAGCTCTCAGTCCAGTGGCAGGGCCGGCTAGTGGATAGAGAGTTATGGGTCACTGTGGTCAGTACTATAAACGGGGCAGGTCCATAGAGCTGTGGCAGCACATGGGAGTGCCATCCTAGGTTGGGTTCCCTAGAGATTGGTACATCTGATATGTTCCTGATTTTTCAAGCAGTGGTCTCGGGAGAAACCGGTAAGAGAGCGGGGGAGGGACTTCCCTGGTGGTCCAGTGGGTAAGACTCCGCGCTCCCAGTGCAGGGGGCTCAGGTTCGATCCCTGGTCAGGGAACTAGATCCTGCATGCCGCAGCTAAGAGCCCACATGCTGCAACTAAAAGATCCCGCACGTGGCAACTAAGACCCGGCGCAGCCAAACAAATAAATAAAATATTTAAAAAAAAAAAAAAAAAGAGAGAGCAGGGGAAGCAGGACAGGGGAAGAGACCCAACAAGGGTGAGAGGCATAAGTCCCACTGCAAGTGGCTTCTACCTGACCCCATAGGGAAACTCTGGAGTATTAGCCAGGTCTCAGAGTTTGTCCCAACAAGAGAGGATGAGCTTGCAGACTCCCACCCTGCCAGTCATTGGCTAGGCACTTCTGCGGGGGCAGGCACATTCTCCAACACGCTACACCTGCCAGCGCCAGTGGGCCCAGGGCAGTTGTCCTGGAGAAGCTTCAGGAAGCAAAAACATTCCAAAGGGGAAAACGGAAGGAAACCAGGGAGGAGTACAGAGAAATAGTAAAGGGATCCGAGGAGCTCTGGATGGAGCATCAACATCTGATACAGGCACCCAGCCCAACTTTATGGGTCGAGATAGACATCCTGAGCAGGGTACACTGCAGCCTGGCAGGTGGAGCATGTGA
Organism: Leucopleurus acutus; assembly: GCF_964270905.1. Taxonomy (NCBI): domain Eukaryota; kingdom Metazoa; phylum Chordata; class Mammalia; order Artiodactyla; family Delphinidae; genus Leucopleurus; species Leucopleurus acutus. The sequence goes on from NC_139151.1 coordinate 67,209,010, forward strand.
TGCCCATATCTGGGAATCACCAGCCGAAGATATGTGAGAGACCTGAGGTGGGGAGATGGCAGAGGAGGACGGGCAGGGCAGGGGGCAAATGCCCTGTGATTACCACATTCAAGGGGACCCCTCCTCTCCCTTAGGTGGCTGCTTTTCACAGGTATAAGCAATTTGTAATTACCAAGATAATAGCATCAGGATACCCAATATCTTTTCAAACAAACAAACAAAAAAATCCCCACATACTCCTACCTAGTGTCCTTTCTGCTCCAGACCTCAGTGGGGAGCTGTCAGTAACACCTTTGTAACCTGTACCTAAAGCCATGCAGGATGTCCACTTCCGAGTCCTCACTCAGGAGCGCCTGCTCTCACCTGTCACCTCTGCCAAAGCCAGCTGCCCTGGGACCCGAGACAGGCTACCTTTGAAAGGAAAATGTCATCCTTTATTTGTCTCTCAAGCTGAATTCCGTTCGGGAAAGATGGGAGAGGCACACGGCTGGAAGAGGGGATGAGCCTCCTCAAAATTTCTGTTGGAAATATTTTCAAGTGAAGACAAATTAGCGTTTTCTCTTGCGTCCTCTGACTCCTCTTTTAATTGTAATAGAAATCTGCCCTTTGTGTGGCCTTTGATTCCACAACATCTACACCTTGGTGACTGCAGCGCAGAATGGTTCTGCCTCTGGACATAAATAGAGTATTTCTGTCTCTGCCTCAAACAGGTACACTTAATCATTTAACATGTAGGATGTCCAAATATCAATAAAACTAAAGAGCGTGAAGTTAGACCAATGTATTCTACAGATGGGGAAACTGAAGCACAAAGAGGGAGAGTGATTTGTGGGGATTGACAGGGACAGATATGGAACATGGGTGTTTGGTCACCTGGCCCCTTCCTCTCCACTCTTCTGGGCAGGTCACCTGCAGGTCCCCTTCCTGCTCCAATGTGTGGATGGGAGTGAGAGGTGTAGGGATGGGCAGTGTCCACATGGCTTCTATTCTAGGCCCGGAGTACGAAATCCTGCTTTCTAGAGCTGCTCTGGCCTGGATCCTGACCCTAAGATCTCCTGTCCTATTGGTGGAAGGATAGGGTTTGGGTTTCTTTTAAGAAGTATTGTTATAAAGCAGAAAAGTTATTGGGTCTTGGAGACAGAGTCCATAGTTCTATCCCTAGAATGTCTTGTATGATGTGGTCAAGTCTCTTCCCTTCTCTGGACCTTAGTGTCACCACCTGAAAAATGGAAGTGTTAGACCAGAAGACGCCTGAGGAACTGTCTAGCCTGGTCCCCAGAGCTCACCTCGACCATGTCCCTGCTTGCTTCTCTGCCTCAGACAATCTGGACTTTCCCCTTGTTTCACTATTTGTTTGTCCTTCTTGCGATGCCAGGTTCCCAGTCTCTATCCCTCCTGACCCTCGTGGTCTCGAGGCTGACAGCTGAAATCTGGAATCAAGATTCAGACATTTGAGCAGAGGTCTATGTGGGTAGTCACATTTTCACCAGCTCAGAGTGAGCTGCCATCCTGCCAAAGAGTCAGGGACCAGCAGGCCAGGGAAACCTACCTTGCATCCAAGCCTGCATATTTGGACTTGTGACTTGCAAAACCCAGGAAATGATGGACACTGTTTAAAATCCTACTTGATTAGTAATGGGGTGAGACCCTTCCAGCTGAGCTGTCACTGGGAAGCTGTGGCCATCTCTTAACCAGTCTGTCTAGTCCATGTCCCCTAAATGGAAATGTTCTCTTTACCCCTCTACCAGTAGCTAAGTTTCTGCTGAAAAATCTTAGATACGTTTTATGACCAAATGAAGCTTCTGGTTTTTGTGGCAAGTATCTCCTTCACAGGTGTTTTCTGTGCTCTTTAGGGTCAAGTGTTTGGCTCTTCCTCCATCCTCCCCTTACAAATGTGTGCTCGAGAGGCAGGGAGATGAGCCACTCACTCCTGAGTATGTGGGTGTATATGAGAGTCCTGCTTCCCCTCTGGGATATATGGGTACTTTTTTGTCCCTTCTCTGTTACTGTGTTAGTCAGTGTTCTCTAGAGAAACAGAACCAATAGGATGAATATATATGTCTTCTGTACATACATCATAAGGAATTGGCTCGTGTGGTTATAGCAGCTGAGAAGCCCCAAGATCTGTAGGTTGAGTTGTGAAGCTGGAGACCCAGGTGAGCCAGTGGTGTAGTTCCAGTCCAAAGGCTGGCAGGTTTAAGACCCAGGAAGAGCCGATGTTTCAGTTTGAAGGCAGGGGGAAAAAAATAATGTTACATCTTGAAGGAAGTCAGGCAGGAAGAATTCCCTCTTACTTGGAGGAGGGTCCGAATTTTTGTTCTATTTAAGCCTTTAACTGATTGGATGAGGCCCAACCACATTAAGGAGGGCAATCAGCTTTACTCAGTCTACCAATGCAGATGTTCCTCTCATACAAAAACACCCTCAGGAAACGCCCTGAATAACGTTTAACCAAACGTCTGGTCACCCCATGGCTCAGTCAAGGCACATAAAATTAACCATTATAACTTCGTAAAGAAATTCAAAGCAATTTGTTAGCCAAGGGAGTGGAATTTCTTTGGATGTGTGGGTCTTTCTCGAGGCTGCCAAAATTATGCTACAAAGAAATTAGTAAGAAAAGTCCTTCTTGTTACCCTAATGGTTGGACAGCCCATTCCCTGAGATATTGTACTAATTGAGGCTTATGGCATGATTATTCTCATTTTCCTTATCTTACTGTGTTTGAACTTTTAAAGAGTAGCCAGTTGCTCTGTAAGATGAATTATAGACACAAATTTTACCTGGTATTAATCCAAGAATAAGCCTTCCTTGACTTTTTCAAATAGTCATTTACAGCTCCTTTAATCAAGAAAACCACACCAAATGATTAGTATTTCTCTATGATTCTGTCACCTCACCCCAAAATGAAAAGAAAAGTGTTCAGTTGTGAGAATATGGAACCAAGCTGTGACTATGCTAAGGACAATTATCATGTAAGAATCATTTCAGGGAAATAAATAAAAGACGTATTCCTTTGTTTGGCCCCCATCTAAATGAGGGGGGAAAATTTCTAACATATATATCAGTGTAAGGAAAGCTCCAGATGATTTTAATTCAGCAGTGGGGTCACGATGAAGCTAGTTCTTCCTCCATATGGCTCCGTCTGAATGAGACTGGGTAGTGATCATAATCTTCTGGCAAATAGCAGTAGGAAGTGAGCAGGTATGGCTTGAACTCGATAGTATTAAATGAGGGGCCAGAAGCCTAGAGGAGGGTCCTCAGACTCCGTCTCCACTCTTCATCACGAAGAAGAATCAAAGCATATGTAAAGAGAAGTGAAGCCAGCCCATCTGGCTCCCCTGAATCTTAACCATGATCTGTGATGCCTCCCAGGTACGTGCAGACATAATCTAATGGTCAGTGCTCACTTGCTCAAAGAGGAACTCCCATTATACCTGGCTGGAAGGGTATTAAATGCACAGAATCAATAGCAGAACTGAAGAGGCAGACTCCAGGTTGAGCTTCCAGGAGTGACACCCAAAAGCCACACCGTAGATGGAGGTCTCAAGGGGCCTGTTGCTCTCGCCACGATCAGGAAGTCATTTCTGCTAAAGTGGGGACCTGCATCTGCTGGCTGCAGAACCTGCACCAGCAAAATGAATGTCCACCTCTCATCCTATGGAATTAATTCCATTCTCCAACCAGTGTAACAGCATCAGATAGGAGGGCCTGAATCACACCCAGAACCCTCTCTATAAAGAAGTGTGGGAGATGTTGTGGTTAGCTTTCAGCCTCTGAGGGCAGAATGGCATTCCAAGGGGTGAATCCGTGACACAGTGAAGGCTCCCATATTGTAGGGAGAGATCAGGTTTGGGGGCACATACTTCACCTCTTTGTCAATTCCCTACTCTGTAAAAATGGAGATAAGATTTACCTTAGAGAATTAAATGAACGCACATATTCAAAGTTTCCATAATAATAATGTCTCATAAATGAGACTAGGTTCCCTTTAAACTTGAAGGACTAGAAACCTAGGTCATGACTAATGCACATCCATCAGATTGATTTCTTTCAGGTAAGCCTGTTTAATAGTTATTTTAAGGCATACCTGTTCAAAGCAGCCACAACTGCGTGAGTTCAGACAGTGTGCAGGGTGTTGCAGAAAACTCCACTGGGCTACAACGATGGATGAGGCATGCTCTGTGTCTCCCAGGGGCTCCCACTTATGGGAGGATGGCTCAAGGTTGGGGGGTCAGAAAAGGCTTCAGAAAGGGGATGACTGAGATGAATGAGGTAAATATACGGTTTATCAGCCACGTCAGGCCCTTATAATCCTGGAAGGGGGCACTTGCAGTCGTTGCTCTAGGACAACAGGCATCAACCACAGCTGTCCTGAGCAGACCGGGATACATTCTAGCCGTAAAAGATGAAGCCATCAGGTCTGTCGGTTTTACAGCAATTCCACAGGCCTCACTGAAATCAAAACTGCTTATTTCAGTCATGTACTGTCTTGGCCTTAGGCTGAGAATAAGCAATAGAAAAAAAGAGATAGACTGTATTATGGCAGAATTGGTTACAAGTGACAGAAACAGAGACTAGCTTGGGCAACAAGGGGACATTTTTGGGGTCACCTAACCCTGGGGTGAGCTGGGCTCTGGAATTAAAGGACCAAGACAGGGACTCCATCAGCACTCCATCACTCATGTGCTCTGTCTCTCTCTCTCTGTTTTTCTGATCTCTGCTTCTCTCTCCATGGCAACCTCATCTTTTCAAACTGACTCTCTCCAAAGATGGACCGATTCTCCCCAAAGTTGCAGGCTCATATCTTCCCTGCATCATCATCTGAGAAAATCCCTACTGAGTTCCAGTTCAAAAAAAACCCCAGGGAACTATTCTGATTGGTCTGGTTTGGCTCGTGTGCCAGCTCCCTGGACCAACTTCTATGGCCAAAGGGGAGGATGTTCATCTCCCCTAAAATCATGTTGGAGTGAGGGGGTCAAAGCTCTCCAAATGAACGAGGGTTATTCCTAGAAGAAGGGAGGGGTGCTGGGTGAACAGAGTAATACAGATTCACAAGATGGGGCGTTGAAAACATCTGTATTTCACAAGTGTAAACCATCTATCCTCAATTCAGACTCTGCAGTCAAAGTTTTCATGTTTGGTTGGAACCAAGAACCCAAATTCTTGCCAAGGAGCCACTATGCTATGGCCTAGGTAGGAAACTAAGTGAGGGTCAGTCATTCACAAATCCAGGACAAGGAATAAATCCCTCAATTAGCAGAAAGGCAGTTGTAGAGGCCAAACAACCAACATATAGATAAATTCCATGATAATTTCAAGAATTTCACAGAGAAGGAGGCACAGGTAAAGAATAACCCACATAGGGCTTCCCTGGTGGCGCAGTGGTTGGGAGTCCGCCTGCTGATGCAGGGGAAAAGGGTTCGTGCCCTGGTCCGGGAAGAGCCCACATGCCGCGGAGCGGCTGGGCCCATGAGCCGTGGCCGCTGAGCCTGCGCGTCCGGAGCCTGTGCTCCGCAGCGGGAGGGGCCACAACAGTGAGAGGCCCGCGTACCGCAAAAAAAAAAAAAAGAATAACCCACATAGACTCAGGATCACAGGAAACAGGATTATTTTATAGGTTGTGAGATTTGGGGAAAGTTCAAGTTCTCTGACCTTCAACAGTCCCGTCTCTTAAATATAGAATGATTAATAACTTCCTCACTGGTATTGAGAAAATTAAACAAGGTAACCCAGATAAAAGGACTAAAACAATTTGCTTCCTCATCCCTTGCCCCAAGCCAGTTGAGACATTTGTATGAAAAATCAAGAAAAGTTTCTGGAATTACATAGGTCTAGGAAAGTGCTTTGAGAGAAGTCATGCTCTATTTCCCAATAAGCTGGCATTAAGGGGCAACTCATGAGGATGACTGATATTTTTTCATTTTATTACAAAGCTGGTTTGGCATCTTGGCCTTTTCTGTTTACACCCCTGTGGCAATTATCATTTGCACCACTCCCCTGGCACAGACCACAGAGGGCATTGTTCAATTAGCTTATGTTTGATGCTTGTGAATTCGGCCCAAACCAGTGACCTAGGGCACTTAATCTAACCTCAGTGAGCCTCATTCTCAAAATTTGAAAAATGAGGTTAATAATACTTTCTTCATAGAGTGGCTGTGCAGGTTAAAGATAATGTATAAAAAGCACCTAGTAGTGGGCCTGGCACATATTAGTCCTAACAAATACTTCTCGGCCTGTATACTTCTCCCTGTATCCTACTCTAACCAGAGCATAGTCTATTAGAAATTCTGTTCCACTTACGGGAGACATTTGAAATTTGTTTTGCTGACAAGTCCAGCATGAGTATCTCTGTTGAGAACAGGCATGTCTCTGTCTCTGAAGTCACAGGATTCCCCTCGTCCCCGCTTTTATGTCTAGCCAGCATGCATAGGTCTTTTGCCTTGGATAATGGCAACCAGCCCCCAGTCGAGATCCTGACCTAAACTCAATGAATCCTGATGCTATCTGCAGTGGACTCTGAGTGTTTCCCTGGGAGGTAAATGGTGGAGACTGTGTCTCTCACCTGTGATTTAGACTGTTGATTATCTCCTCTTCCAGATCAGTCTCTGCATTGCTATTTTCTTAGCCCACCTTCCTCCAGCTTATCCTTCTGCACAGGCTGATCCACCTCAGAGGTCCCAGCCTTGCCTAGTGACTCAGCTCCTCCAGGTTTTAACAGTGCACCCTAACTTCAGACAGTCAGAACTGTGCATCATTTAGGTGTCAAAAGACAGCTACGGTAGGTTTGCTAAATCGGTTTCTTTGCACACTATGTGGCCTGAATTATCATCTGTCAGAATTGTTCAGATCAGTTCGTTCCTTACCAAATGTCTTAGGTCATGTTCTTTAGAAGCAGACCCTGAGAGGATGCATGTCCAACTAATATGTTTAGAAAACACTCCCCAACCCCGCTCCAAAAAAACAAACAAACAAAAAAAACTCAGCAAGAGAACAGGAGAAGTAGGAAAGTGAAGGAAAAGAGGCCAACCCAAGGCGAGACTTGGACCAAATCACAGCCTCAGCCTGACGCCACAGAGGAGCCCTGGAAGATAAATTACACCTCGGAGTTTATCGGAATGCAAGGCAAGGGAGCTGGGCTCCCGATGACTGCGCTGCTGACCCTTAGAATCAAAAGAACACAGAAGCTGGGAGTGCGGTACAAGAAATGATAAAGGGGGTCCAGGGAGACCTGGGCAGAGTCCGCTGTGTCCACTCCTCCAAGTTCCCTGTTGGAGGATCATATTTTCTGCTTTCACACCTTCAGGAAAAGGGGAATTTACTGTTTTACAACTTGTCACTTTCTGGTGTTCAGGGCTAATGTTGAGAATATTCCTCCTTATAGGGCTAAAATGTGCATCTCTGTAACTTCTACTCATTGATTCTAAGCAATTTAACAGATAATTCATCAGACTCATCATATGTTTGTTGAGCACCTACTATGTGTCAGGAAATACACAAGTGCTGGTTTCAGCCTGTGGAGCAACATGGAATAGATCTCATTCTTCAGCACATTAGGTATTTGTATTAAAAATTACTTAAAGTAAGTTATAAATATTTATATGATGACAAGTTAGTATAGCTTAAAAGGGAGCTCATCAAAATAGCCCCAAATTGTAAACAGCAGTGGACTGAATAAATAAATTGTAGTGTATTTATACAACAGAATACTATACAGCAATGAAAAATCATGAACTACCACTTCCCCCAACAACATGAATGAAGTTCTCGCAATAATGTAGATCACAAAAGCCTACACAGAAGAAGTACATCCTATGTGATTCTGTTACAGATAAGACTGATCTTTAGTCACAGAGGTCAGGATAGAGGTTACTTCTGGGGCACAAGGGAACCTGGTCTGACCCTTGATCTGGGTGGGGGTTACAGAGGTACATACATAAATAAAAATCCATCAAGTTGTACACATAACAGGTGTGCACTTCACTGCGGGTATGTCATATCTCAATAAAAGCTTTTAATTAAAAAGGATACCAAAAAAATTGACAAGGTTGAGACAATAAAGGAGATCCAGGGTTGAAGGTGATAATGCAGGCTATAATGACCTACACGCTTGGCTCATAACTGGCTCTAACCCTTCCGGAAGCCATTTGAACATAACTGCCATGTCCTCCCTCCAGCTCTTTTCTTCTCCAGACTGAATAGTCCCAGGTCCTTTGGAAGTTTCCAATGTCCATGTCTCTAATACTTTAACTTGCATCTTCTGCATATTACGATGTGTGTCAATATCCCTTTGGAAATGTAGCAGCCAAGACCTCCAGATATCGTAAAGCTGTGTTAAAAATTTGTGACTACATTTCTTCTGCTCATCCATCAGTGTAGCCCAAGGCTGTTTATGGGAGCCATATGATAAAGTGTATTGGCTGGAACCCTTTAACTACCTACCTTCTTAACTAACTAAAATGAACTTTGGCTATAGTTATGATTAACTTAAACACCTATGTCATTATTATAAGAGCTATGGAGAGACCACTTTGTTCTTTATGATATTGCTTTTATCGAATCCATGTGGAGGACTTATGTTAATAGTTGTTAAGTTTTAACTTAGTTTGCCTAATGTTCATTTTAAACCTTTATTCTGTCATACAACATACACTCCATCCCTCCGAGATGTACATCGTCTCTAAATTTGATATGCAGATCATCAACTTTTTGACAAAGGCACGAATATAACTGTTGCATAGAACAGGATCAAGGATGGAACCTTGTAACATGTTACTGGATCACTATTTTCTTGGGTATAATTTTCAACCAGCTCTTTGGAGTTCCCTGTGTCCAACTCCCTTTCCTCCATCTGTCTCAAAATATTTTTGTAGAAATCAAGATGTACTACATTTACAGCATTTTTCTTATCATCCAATAATCCTTCCCCAACAGCACCTTGGTTCTTAGTTAACCCATGCTGCCTCCTAGTGACCACTGTACTTGTTGGATGCTCTAAAATGTTCCCAAGTAGTCAGCTGCGAAACTCTGCTCCCAATATCATCCATAATGATGGAAAAAGTCAGCAATGACAGACTTAATCGAAATCTGACCCTCTACCAGAAAAAGCCTTTCTACCATTACTTTAAATAAGTAATCACTCCAGAACATAGATAATTCATCCCACCTTCCATTGCGCTACCTGCCTCACAGCGGTCCCCTGACATGCCTTAGCTGCAAAGTTAGCTCCATGCTGGGAAAAAAGGATTTGTAAGTCCTCCTCGTATGGCTGCTTTCCAAATATTGTCTCTAATTCCAGCAAGCCCATCCACTATGGTGAGAGGGTGGTCCTGTTCATCACCAATAGATGCATCAGTGCGATACTGAGATGCTTCCATTCTTTGAATGTTTTCTATGAGCCAGGCCCTGTGCTGAGTAATTTAATGGAGTCGAATCCTGGCTCTCCTACTTACAGCAATGCCCTTATGTCTCTTTTCCTTAATGTCTACATCTAAAACAGATTTTTAAAAAATAAATTTATTTATTTATTGGCTGCATTGGGTCTTTGTTACTGCCTGCAGACTTTCTCTAGTTGTGGCGAGCAGGGGCTACTCTTTGTTGTGGTGCGGTGCGTGGGCTTCTCATTGTGGTGGCTTCTCTTGTTGCGGAGCACAGGCTCCAGGCACGCGGGCTTCGGTAGTTGTGGTACGAGGGCTCAGTAATTGTGGCTCGCGGGCTCTAGAGCTCAGGCTCAGTAGTTGTGGCGCACGGGCTTAGTTGCTCCGCGGCATGTGGGATCTTCCCGGACCAGGGCTCGAACCCACGTCCCCCGCACTGGCAGGTGGATTCCCAACCACTGCGCCACCAGGGAAGTTCCTAAAACAGAGATATTGATATTACCCTTATAGACTTGTTATGAGGCGTAAATAAGTTAAGCACCCAGCACAGGACTCTCCAAATAGTTAAGAGTTTGTTTTCTCCCTTCTTTTATTTTTAAAAATTCTTACGTTACAGCTGATTCTTCCTAGAGAAATACCTGTTTCATAAGAAAAATCAAATAATCATTTCAAATTATGCCTAAAGGCTTGCAATAAAGTCCAGCATCCTATTCTTAAGAATAAGAGATAAAAACCAAAGAGCAGAAATAAGCAGATACTGGATGGACAAATGCAGAAAAGCAACAGGATCTTCTGTGTGCAAGGCGCTTAGCAGTTTACAAAGGGCTTTGTATATATCATTTCATTTGAACCTCACACTAACTCTGTGAGGTCGGCAAAAAAGCAATTATTATTATTTCCATTTTACAAACGGTGAACTAAAGGCACAGGGCTTTTAAGAGACTTGCCCAAGGTTATGGTGGAACCTGTGAACAGCAAGCAAGTTTAGCAGTTGAATAGACTGAGGTTACATCCTGTGGGTAATTGATATAATTGTCAGCATTCCCTGGGGATCCCTGCTGGAACCAGTGTTTCTTAGACCTGTCCTACAAGACCTAGCACCATGAATGTTGAATCTCTGTGTCTTCAAAAGAAACTAAGGTTAGTGTTTAGCCTATGAGTTGCCAATTCAATGGGTACAATTTACAGGGTGATTTCCTAGTCCTGTGCGATGGGGCTGTAATAATGCAGCTAACACATTTTCAGGGAAAACAATTCCACTTATAATAGAATAGTAGATTGGGGGCTATTTGTTTGTACAAAATACTTTGACATTGACTTGAGAATCAGGACATTTGAGTTCAAGACCTGTCCCTGTCAGTAACTGTATATGTGAATTTGGGTAAGTTACTTAACCTTAGTTTTGGTTTCTACATTCATGACATGGTGACTAATGCACAGGAATGGTTGTATTAAAGAAGATGTATATAAAGGTATCTACCAACCACCTGACACGTAGTAGGTATTCAATAATTTATCGTTGGTATATTTCTCTGCTCCTCATTTTTCTCTATCTTTGTGAGATTCAATTTCATCATCTGCGAAATCAGAATAGATTAGTGGTTCTCAAAGTATGTGTCCTAGAGGAGTAGCATCAGCATCCCCTGGGAACTGATTAGAAAATTCTTGGGTCCCTCTCCAAACCTACTGAATCAGAGCTCTAGGGATGGGGCTCAGAAATCTGTGTTTCAACAAGCTGTGATAGCCAAACCCCAAGATGGTCCCCAGTGATCCTCACTTCCTGCAATTCACAACTTTGTGTAGCCCTGTCCCACCTTGAACCAGAATTGGTCTGTCTGATGACTAAAATACTTCAAAAGGGATGATATGTCTCGTCCAAGATTATATTTCACAATACACTGTGGCTTCCATCTTGGTTATTCTCCTGATCTTTCTTGGATCACTCGCTGTAGGAAAGCCAGATGCCAGGTTTTTAGGACATTCAGGCAGCTTTATAGAGAGGCCCCCTGGTGAAGAAGAGACCTCACCTCCAGACATGTAAGTCCTTTTAGAAGCAGATCATCCAGCCTCAATCAAGCCTTCAGATGACTGCAGTCCCAACAAACACCTTGACTGCAGTCTCATCAGAGACCTTGAGCCAGAACCACTCTGCTAAGCTACTTCTGGATTCCTGACCCTCAGAAACTGCATGAGATAATAAATTTTTGTTATTTCAAGCTGCTAAGTTTGGGGTAATTTGTTACGCAGCAATAGATGCACAAGCCCTGCTAATGATTCTGTTGCACACTTACATTTGAGTACCACTGGGATTCCTAAGCTTCTTTCCAACTCAAAAATTTTGGAGTTTCGTGGTCAATATTGGGTATTAAAAACTAAGCAAGAAATGGCTCCCTATCCTTGTACCAAACAAAAGGACATTGGCCTCTGGAGCACTGGTTTTGGGCCTGACCATTGAAATTCAAGGAAAACTTGGCAAAGCTGGACAATTCCAGAGAAGGGCAAATGAGAGAAGTAGCCTAGAGCCACTGCCTTCCCATGGATTCTAAGACAAAGAGGACTCTATTGTTGGAAAAACTCAGAGATGCCAAAGTCTACAAAATCACAAGGCACATGGTCAGAACTGTGGACTTATCAGCCAAGTTCAGGGAAAGCAAAGTTAGCGACAGCAAATGTAGTGGAAAGGACCTAGACTCCAGAGTCAGATAGACTGGGTTCTACTCCATAGAAGTTACTCACTTGGAGAAAATTCAGTCATCTCTTTGAGTCTCAGCTTCTTTATCTGGAGGAAAAGAAATAAGACTATTTGTTTGATAACTCAAAGATGAGAATTTACATTGATCTGCTTAAAGAACCTGCCGCAAAGCAGATAACAAAGAACGATAACTATCACTGAAAATGAATGCAAGAAAAGATGGCCTTCTTGCGAGTACCAATTCATTCAAGTCATCTGATCCTTCATATTATCAGAGGTAGCCTAAGCTGAACCTCCAACTAGAGGCACTGTGGGTTTAAATGAATTGTGAGTTAGTTTATCATTGGCTATAAGGCAAATGACAGATGTTTGAATAATGCCATATGCTTTAGAGGTTGATATCTCAGAGACTGAACATCCCAGCCTCCATCCCAGTACATCATTCATTGGTACCCTCCTACCACCCCCCACCCCCACCCCACCCCTGTCATGGGGCAGAATCCTGAATGAATGAACCACTAGAGGAATGAAACAACAGGATTTCTGATGACCTATTGGGTGAGTGGTAGGGGATGGGGAGAATGGGGTCACGGCACCTCAAAAACAGGGATGAATTTGCTGCTTCAGGCTGGCATGGGTCTAGCAGCATTTCTGGACGGTGGCTTTCCCTTCCCTCCAAGTGTGGGTTGGAATTTAAGAATAATTCCTCTGTGCTTCCCTGGTGGCGCAGTGGTTGGGAGTCCGCCTGCTGATTCAGGGAAAAGGGTTCATGCCCCGGTCCGGGAAGATCCCTCATGCTGCGGAGCGGCTGGGCCCATGAGCCATGGCCACTGAGCCTGCGCGTCCGGAGCCTGTGCTCCGCAACGGGACAGGCCACAACAGTGAGAGGCCCGCGTACTGCAAAAAAAAAAAACCAAACAAACAAAAAAAGAATAACTCCTCTGACAGCCTACACCCACTTTACTGGCAGCCATTGTCCCTGAGTACAAACTCCCTCTTGGACATTACAAATGTACTAAAAATAATTAGTACAAATGTACTAAAAATAAAAAACAACCCCCTGTTAATGTCAGGAACTATTAAAGATTTAAATGAGTAATCACTCCAGAACATAGATAATTCATCCCACCTTCCATTGCGCTACCTGCCTCACAGCGGTCCCCTGACATGCCTTAGCTGTTTTCTACCACATGCTATTGTTCTGGCAAATAGTCTCATCTGGTTACATGACTGTTGAAACTTGCCTGTAAAGCAATGAGCCGTTTGCAGCAGTGCCACAGCCAAGGGAATTAGTTGCTATTAAAATCCTGTTCAGACCAGAGCATTGCCAAGGCGCTGACATCTGGGGAAGCTGCCTGCAGGGCTTTGGCTCCCTAACAAAGACTTCGAGATGGCAGGATCTCAGAGGGGTTTCTAAATCAGGGACAAACAGACAATTTGAGGCGAGAAGTCGCCTGGAGACCACTCCAACCCCCGTAGCGAGTAAAACCTTTGGGGTTTTAAAAATTCATTCCCAAGAGCCAGATGTGGCCTGAAGTGTGCAGGTAAAGTAGGGAACCTTCAAGAGGGGACCAAGATGAGAAGGAAGGTGAAGAAAAGCATGTCAATGACCTACTTTTCACTTTGTCCATTGTGTGCAACCGTTCGTAAACCCTGAACACTTATCCAAATAGCTATTACTACCCAAACTAGCATGTTCCTGCTTGTAACTATAAGTTGTAAATGGCTGTAAAGTCAGCCATGTGTAAATGGTGGATGACACATGTGTGACACATCTCAGCAAGACATGCCCACACTTTTAATTTTTGTCAAGTCTGGATTAGCCTGACAGAGGGGATCCTAGGCATAAATAATGCAACCAGTCAAGGACCTGAAGTCTCTCCTGCTTAAGTTTGGGAAGTTATCTGAACATGGGCCCTCAGCAGCAGGCTGATGCTTCCAGTGGTATTTCTCTCTAGCTACTGCTAAGCTAGTTTGCATCCTCTGATCCCACCCAGGCTCAGCCATGCAGGTGGTGGTGGTGGAGTAGCTGGGGAGGAAGGAGGGGAGAGTTGACCTTATCCGGAAGCTCCCCAGACTTGTCTCTGGATAAACGGCCTTCACACTTTTCTTTTCTTAATTTTTTTTTATTTTTTTTATTTTTATTTTTTTTGCGGTACGCGGGCCTCTCACCGTTGTGGCCTCTCCCGCCGCAGAGCACAGGCTCCGGACGCGCAGGCTCAGCGGCCATGGCTCACGCGCCCAGCCGCTTCGCGGCATGTGGGATCCTCCCGGACCGGGGCACGAACCCGTGTCCCCTGCATCGGCAGGCGGACTCTCAACCACTGCGCCACCAGGGAAGCCCTACACTTTTCTTTTTTTTAAATTTTATTGCAGTATAGCTGATTTACAATGTTGTGTTAGTTTCAGGTGTGCGGCAAAGTGATTCAGTTATACATATACATGTATTCATTCTTTTTCAGATTCTTTTCTCATATAGGTTATCACAGAATACTGAGTAGAGTTCCCTGTGCTATACAGTAGGTCCTTGTTGGTTATCTGTCTTATATATAGTAGTGTGTGTGTGTTCATCCCAAGCTCTTGATTTATCCCTCCCCCTTCACATTTCCCCTTTGGTAACCATAAATTCATTTTTGATATCTGCAAGTCTGTTTCTGTTTTGTAAATAAGTTCATTTGTATCATTTTTTAAAATTAGATTCCACATATGAGTGATATCATATGATATTTGTCTTTGATTTACTTCACTACTTTTATTGGCATTCCATCTAAAAGAATTTTGAAAAACTATGTACCTATTTGCACATTTTTAAGTTGACAGCTAAAATATTTCATCATTAAATAGCTGTAAATGATGTAATTTATGGTACATTGTAAATATTAATTTTAAAAATTAAGCTGACATATAATTATTTTAAATGTATCCAGTAGTATCATAAATCTTAGTTCCCATTATAATCCATTTAAAGAATACATATGCAAATCTTCTCCGGTTGTCTAATATCTAACGTTGTGGTTTTCTCTTCTTGAATTTTGATTTCCATTCCATTTCCCATACTGTATTTTAGCCTTCTATATCGTTTTAGTCTAATTTTTTTTACTTATTACTCAATACTTTTTCTGCAACAAAGCTAAGTATACAAATTGAAGATTTTATTTATTTTTATTTCCTGTGACCATAAGTCTGTAAGTGTTAAATGTGTTATCCAATAATCCTTTTGTAAAAGCAAAATAAGAAAGGAGGTTAAATAAGTGTGCAGAACAATTTAAAACACTTCTTGCCTCTCACAGAATATTTTTAGTTTAAAAAAAAGTAATGTTGGGTTTTTAGGAGATAAACATGAAGCTTATCACCTTCTTTTCCTTTAAATACAAAAGATGGAAATGAGACACAGATCAAGACCAAATGAATAAGGGTTCTCACCAAGCTCTTTTCCCTTAATGAAAATGGAGAAAACGCAGAGAGGACACACCTCCTAGGAGGTTAGTATTTCCCAGTATGCTTTTCATGAATGTTGAGTACCCTAATTCTGAAGACGAGACAGACAGACAGATAACAGAGCTTTGCCCTGAGTGGATTGGTAAGAGAGGAAATGAGACATAGCTGCTCTCATTACTTAGACCTGTACTCTGCTGTACTTTAAGAGGCTGTATTGTCAGAAATAAGGTATTCCTTGACAATATTTGGGGATGATAGAGAGAGGTGGTTAGATAAAAATTATCACCCCATACCACGCTCTGTAATATGTCTTAAATTTTTTTTTTTTTTTTTGCGGTACGCGGGCCTCTCACTGTTGTGGCCTCTCCCACTGTGGAGCACAGGCTCCGGACGCGCAGGCTCAGCGGCCATGGCTCACGGGCCCAGGCGCTCCGCGGCATGTGGGATCCTCCTGGACCGGGGCACGAACCCGTGTCCCCTGCATCGGCAGGCGGACTCTCAACCACCGCGCCACCAGGGAAGCCCTGTCTTAAATTTTATATCATCCCAGTGTGCACCAAAATCTGCTTTTTTACAGCCACGCTTTTTTCTTAATGGAAATATGTATTAAGCAGGGGAACAGCCCAATAACACATCAATGGTGCCTTGATTAAAGGAGACTTCATAAATACAATTAGAAAAAAATATTACAAATTGTCCTGTTATTTGGAATACAGAGGATTTTCACTCCAGGGCAAAGCCCTATAGTAAGATTTACGAGGAGAGGGGGTGGCAGGTGCCCCTTTCTTTTGTAAAATAAGAGGAGGGAGTTGTGATCTCTGTTCAAATGCCAAAAACCCCCAAACCCGCATGCCTGCATGGGAGTGTTTGCCGACAGAACTACCAGCAGCACAACTGCTTCAGTTCAGAAGAGTGGCTTCCATCTCATCGTGTTTCCCTTTTATCTGTTGAATCTTGTGTGGATACTTCGGACTGGCAGAGCCTAAATCTCATGCAGAACCCTAGCTGTATTGGGGTCAGAAAAAATATAGGCTTCTTTTTCTGTGCAGCCTCTGCACCATCAGAAAGCATCTAGAAGAAAATTGGAATGGATATTGAACAATCTGATTCGTGGTATCCAAGCAACTGGAAAAGCCTGTAAAGTGATGGCTGGGACTTGAAAGATGGAAAACTTAGACAAATGCCTCAAATGCAACAAGAGACAAATTGAACTTATCATCTCCACTCCTGCTTTCCAAACACCTTAAGCATGCACCAACCCTGTTTCCTCTCCTGGGTTTCATACCTCAGTGGAGGCACTGACATTCACCAGGAAAGTGGACTGTTTCTGTTCTTTTCCCTCCTCCCACCCCAGCCCACCAATTCTCCCTCCCTGGTATATTTCAGACCTGTTCCCTCCCCTCCTTCCTTATGGTCAATGTCTTGTTTAAGACCTTTACCCCCTCTTACCTGGACATTTGTACTTGGTCTCTAATGTGCCTCTCTGCCACCAGTCTCTGGCCTCCAAAATGATGCCAAATTAATATTATAAAAAATTAATTGATTCAATTAGATTATTCAAAGACTTCCTATCCCTTTGAGCAACGGTTCTCAACCATGGCTGCATATTAACGTCACCTGGGGAGGTTTGTGGTCCCACTGGCCAAACCACTTGACAGGTCAATTAAATAAGAATCCCTGGGTGGGACCCCAACATCAGTATTTTTAAAACTCCCCAACCAATCCTCAGCCAAGATTGAGAGAGGCTGTTGCGTTGCAGGAGGTCATTCTCAACGTAGCACCAGATTCATAGGCTGTTACTCCCCACGTCCAAGTTTTAGCCACACCAAATATCTCTTGGTTCCCCAAACATGCCCTGCCTTTCATCTCTCTGACTTTGCATAGCATGCTCCTGTCACCATCTCAAATTCCCTTCCTACTCTCTTGACCTGGACCCTCCTACAGGCTCATGAATATACTATCCCATCAAGGGTGTGTGCTGTACACTTTGTATATTTCCATCATTACAGCACTTCTCACACTGTGTAATAATTGGTTTATTTACATGGTTGTCTTCCTCATTCGATTCTGTGCTCATTGAAAACAGAGAACTGATTCATCTTTGTGTCTCCAGTGCAGGCACATTTGGGTTGATTCTTGGCACACACAAGGGCTAAATGAGTGAGTAAATGAATGAATGAAGCATAGATGAAGCAGTTGACTTGGTGTGTTTCACCCACTCCTCCAGTTCACATTGCTGTACTAAGTATGTTAATTTTTTCTCTATCAAATATTTCCATTTGCATTTCTGGAGCCAAAGGGAAACACTAAAACAAGTAATGAAAACCATACAACACTGATGTGATATTAATATTCAATTCTTGGGCTTCCCTGGTGGCACAGTGGTTGGGAGTCCGCCTGCCGATGCAGGGGACACGGGTTCATGCCCCGGTCCGGGAGGATCCCACATGCTGCGGAGCAGCTGGGCCCGTGAGCCATGGCCGCTGAGCCTGCGCGTCTGGAGCCTGTGCTCCGCAGCGGGAGAGGCCACAGCAGTGAGAGGCCCGCATACTGCAAAAAAAAAAAAAAAAATTCAATTCTTCCTTTTTAGGGAGAGGGAAATATCTTCATTTTGGTTGTACTCAATTGCTCAAATGCTCATCTCTTTTTAAAATGATTATTATTTTTTAATTCTAATCTGGGTTCATTACATCAGAATGCATACCTCTAGATATCAGGGCTTTTGTAATAATTACAGAAAAGTCTCCATCTCTTCATTTGAAATTATTCAAGCATCTTCTACCTGTAATTCGGTAACTCTGATTATTCTGTTGCAAATCCCTATTGACATCTCTCTGCAATGCCAGAAGTTAAGTATATTTTTCCCCTCCAGAATCTGTTGCCTTCATGCTCTTTCTCTCTTTCTTGCACATTCTCCCTCTTACTCTTGTTCTTCATCCCATCCCCCCAACCCCAACTTTTCCCTGAGCACTCCTTCCTTGCCCTCTATCTTTCTGCAGCAGAGGGCAGAGGTTACATGGGGGTGACCATCACTTGCAAAATTCTCCCCAACTTGCAGAAATCATTTACCCTGATTACTGCCTTTATTACATGCTCAGACATTCACTAGAAGCCCTGAGACTTTTCTGATGAACCACTGAGTGGCCATCAGGTTAAGGGCTACACTTAGAGGCCTGGGTAAAGACCATGTCCCGAACATATCTCAGGAAGTGCAACCTCACCTTTGAGAAGCCCAATGACAACCTCAACCTGTTGGGAAACACTCTGGCAAATATTCTAAAATAAAGCTTTTTGCAATTTTTTTTCTTGATTATAAAAAATAATATATCAGCATTCCTTAAAACTGGAAAATATAGGAAAGTATACAGAAAAAAATAGAAATTCCATATAATCCCATTGATAAGACAAAAACCGCTATTTTTTAAATTTTTTAATTTTAATTTTTTGTTGATGTACAATATGATGTAAGTTACAGGTATACAATATAGTAATTCACAATTTTTTGATTAAACTCCATTTATAGTTATTATAAAATATTGGCTATATTCCCTGTGTTGTACAATATATCCTTGTAGTTTATTTTATTTATTTTAATCTTCTTGAATTTTATTTTATTTATTTTTTATATAGCAGGTTCTTATTAGTCATCCATTTTATACATATCAGTGTATACATGTCAATCCCAATCTCCCAATTCATCCCACCACGATCCCCACCCGCTGCCGCTTTCCCCCCTTGGTGTCCATATGTTTCTTCTCTACATCTGTGTCTCAATTTCTGCCTTGCAAACTGGTTCATCTGTACCATTTTTCTAGGTTCCACATATATGCGTTAATATACGATATTTGTTTTTCTCTTTCTGACTTACTTCACTCTGTATGACAGTCTCTAGATTCATCCACGTCTCTACAAAGGACCCAATTTCTTTCCTTTTTATGGCTGAGTAGTATTCCATTGTATATATGTACCACATCTTCTTTATCCGTTTGTCTGTTGATGGGCATTTAGGTTGCTTCCATGACCTGACTATCGTAAATAGTGCTGCAATGAACATTGGAGTGCATGTGTCTTTTTTTTTAGCTTAAAAAAAATTTTTTTTTTATTTCTGAGATATACATTTTAAAGTAATAGCTAGAATTATGACTTATAACATTATACCAGAACATATAAGATTTTTAGAAATTTCATGTAATGTCTGAAGCATTTATATTAATATATTTCCTACAAATAACCCAAAGAAAGTTTAGTATTAGTTTTTGTTTGTTTGTTTTTATACTGCAGGTTCTTATTAGTCATCAATTTTATACACATCAGTGTATACCTGTCAATCCCAATCGCCCAATTTAGCACACCACCATCCCCACCCCACCGTGGTTTTCCCCCCTTGGTGTCCATACGTTTGTTCTCTACATCTGTGTCTCAACTTCTGCCCTGCAAACTGGTTCATCTGTACCATTTTTCTAGGTTCCACATACATGCGTTAATATATGATATTTGTTTTTCTCCTTCTGACTTATTTCACTCTGTATGACAGTCTCTAGATCCATCCACGTCTCAACAAATGACTCAATTTCGTTCCTTTTTATGGCTGAGTAATATTCCATTGTATATATGTACCACATCTTCTTTATCCATTCGTCTGTCGATGAGCCTTTAGGTTGCTTTCATGACCTGACTATTGTAAATAGTGCTACAGTGAACATTGGGGTGCATGTGTCTTTTTGAATTATGGTTTTCTCTGGGTATATGCCCAGTAGTGGGATTGCTGGGTCATATGGTAATTCTATTTTTAGTTTTTTAAGGAACCTCCATACTGTTGTCCATAGTGGCTGTATCAATTTACATTCCCACCAACAGTGCAGGAGGGTTCCCTTTTCTCCACACCCTCTCCAGCATTTGTTGTTTGTAGATTTTCTGATGATGCCCATTCTGACTGGTGTGAAGTGATACCTCATTGTAGTTTTCATTTGCGTTTCTCTAATAATTAGTGATGTTGAGCAGCTTTTCATGTGCTTCTTGGCCATCTGTATGTCTTCTTTGAAGAAATGCCTATTTAGGTCTTCTGCCCATTTTTGGATTGGATTGTTTTTTTTTTTAATATTGAGCTGCATGAGCTGTTTATATATTTTGGAGATTAATGCTTTGTCCATTGACTCATTTGCAAATATTTTCTGAGCATTGTTTTTTCATCTTGTTTGTAGTTTCCTTTGCTTTGCAAAAGCTTTTAAGTTTCATTAGGTCCTATTTGTTTATTTTTGTTTTTATTTCCATTACTGTAGGAGGTGGATCAAAAAAGATCTTGTTGTGATTTATGTCAAAGAGTGTTCTTCCTATGGTTTCCTCTAAGAGTTTTATAATGTCCAGTCTTACATTTAGGTCTCTAAGCCATTTTGAGTTTATTTTTGTGTATGGTGTTAGGGAGTGTTCTAATTTCATTCTTTTACATGTAGCTGTCCAGTTTTCCCAGCACCACTTATTGAAGAGACTGTCTTTTATCCATTGTATATCCTTGCCTCCTTTGTCATAGATTACTTGACCATAGGTGCGTGGGTTTATCTCTGGGCTTTCTATCCTGTTCCATTGACCTATATTTCTGTTTTTGTGCCAGTACCATATTGTCTTGATTACTGTAGCTTTGTAGTATAGTCTGAAGTCAGGGAGTCTGATTCCTCCAGCTCAGTTTGTTTCCCTCAAGACTGCTTTGGCTATTCGGGGTCTTTTGTGTCTCCATACAAATTTTAAGATTTTTTGTTCTAGTTCTGTAAAAAATGCCATTGGTAATTTCATAGGGATTGCATTGAGTCTGTAAATTGCTTTGGGTAGTATAGTCATTTTCACAGTATTGATTCTTCCAATCCAAGAACATGGTATATCTCTCCATCTTTTGGTATCATCTTTCATTTCTTTCAACAGTGTCTTACAGTTTTCTGCATACAGGTCTTTTGTCTCCCTAGGTAGGTTTATTCCTAGGTATGTTATTCTTTTTGTTGCAATGGTAAATGGGAGTGTTTCCTTAATTTCTCTTTCAGATTTTTCATCATTAGTGTATAGGAATGCAAGAGATTTCTGTGCATTAATTTTGTATCCTGTAACTTTACCAAATTCATTGATTAGCTCTAGTACTTTTCCGGTGACATCTTTAGGATACTCTATGTATAGTATCATGTCATCTGCAAACAGTGACAGTTTTACTTCTTCTTCTCCAACTTGTATTCCTTTTATTTCTTTTTCTTCTCTGATTGCCATGGCTAGGACTTCCAAAACTGTGTTGAATAACAGTGGTGAGAGTGGAAATCCTTGTCTTGTTCCTGATCTTAGAGGAAATGGTTTCAGTTTTTCACCATTGAGAATGATGTTTGCTGTGGGTTTGTCATATATGGCCTTTATTATGTTGAGGTAGGCCACGTTACCCACTTTCTGGAGAGTTTTTATCATAAATGGGTTTTGAATTTTGTCAAATGCTTTTTCTGCATGTATTGAGATGATCATATGTTTTTTCTTTTTTAATTTGTTAGTATGGGGTATCACATTGATTGATTTGCATATATTGAAGAATCCTTGCATCCCTGGCATAAATCCCACTTGATCATGGTGTATGATCCTTTTAATGTGTTGTTGGATTCTGTTTGCTAGTATTTTGTTGAGGATTTTTGCATCTATATTCATCACTGATATTGGTCTGTAATTTTCTTTTTTTGTAGTATCTTTTTCTGGTTTTGGTATCAGGGTGATGGTGGCCTCATAGAATGAGTTTGGGAGTGTTCCTTCCTCTGCAATTTTTTGAAGAGTTTGAGAAGAATGGGTGTTAGCTCTTCTCTAAATGTTTGATAGAATTCACCTGTGAAGCCATCTGGTCCTGGACTTTTGTTTGTTGGAAGATTTTTAATCACAGTTTCAATTTCATTACTTGTGATTGGTCTGTTCATATTTTCTGTTTCTTCTTGGTTCAGTCCTGGAAGGTTATACCTTTCTAAGAATTTGTCCATTTCTTCCAGGTTGTCTATTTTATTGGCATAGAGTTGCTTGTAGTAGTCTCTTAGGGTGCTTTGTATTTCTGCGGTGTCTGTTGTAACTTCTTTTTCATTTCTAATTTTATCGATTTGAGTCCTCTCCCTCTTTTTCTTGATGAGTCTGGCTAATGGTTTATCAATTTTGTTTATCTTCTCAAAGAACCAGCTTTTAGTTTTATTGATATTTGCTATTCTTTGTTTCTATTTCATTTTTTTCTGCTCTGATCTTTATGATTTCTTTCCTTCTGCTAACTTTGGGTTTTGTTTGCTCTTCTTTCCCTAGTTCCTTTAGGTGTAGGGTTAAATTTTTTATTTGAGATTTTTCTTGTTTCTTGAGGTAGGCTTGTATAGCTATAAACTTCCCTCTTGGAACTGCTTTTGCTGCATCCCATAGGTTTTCGATCATCATGTTTTCATTGTCATTTGTGTCTAGGTATTTTTTGATTTCCTCTTTGATTTCTTCAGTGATCTCTTGGTTATTTAGTAATGTATTGTTTGGCCTGCATGTGTTTGTGTTTTTTACGTTTTTTTCCCTGTAATTGATTTCTAATCTCATAGCGTTGTGGTCAGAAAAGATGCTTGATATGATTTCAGTTTTCTTAAATTTACTGAGGCTTGATTTGTGACCCAAGATGTGATCTATCCTGGAGAATGTGTGCACTTGAGAAGAAAGTGTAGTCTGCTGTTTTGGGATGGAATGTCCTATAAATATCAATTAAATCTATCTGGTCTATTGTGTCATTTAAAGCTTGTGTTTCCTTACTAATTTTCATTTTGGATGATCTGTCCGTTGGTGTAAGTGAGGTGTGAAAGTCCCCCACTATTATTGTGTTACTGTCGATTTCCTCTTTTATAGCTGTTAGCAGTTGCCTTATGTATTGAGGTGCTCCTATGTTGGATGCATATATATTTATAATTGTTATATCTTCTTCTTGGATTGATCCCTTGATCATTATGTACTGTCCTTCCTTGTCTCTTGTAACATTCTTTATTTTAAAGTCTATTTTATCTGAGTATTGCTACTCCAGCTTGCTTTTGATTTCCATTGGCATGGAATATCTTTTTCCATCCCGTCACTTTCAGTCTGTATGTGTCCCTAGATCTGAAGTGGCACTCTTGTAGACAGCGTATATATGGGTCTTGTTTTTGTATCCATTCAGCAAGCCTGTGTCTTTTGGTTGGAGCATTTAATCCATTCACATTTAAGGTAATTATCGATATGTATGTTCCTGTGACCATTTTCTTAATTGTTTTGGGTTTATTTTTGTATGTCCTTTTCTTCTCTTGTGTTTCCCACTTAGAGAAGTTCCTTTGGCATTTGTTGTAGAGCTGGTTTGGTTGTGCTCAATTCTCTTAGCTTTTGCTTGTCTGTAAAGCTTTTGATTTCCCCAGTGCATCTGAATGAGATCCTTGCTGGGTAGAGTAATCTTGGTTGTAGGTTTTTCCCGTTCATCACTTTAAGTATCATGCCACTCCCTTCTGGCTTGTAGAGTTTCTTCTGAAAAATCAGCTGTTAACCTTATGGAAGTTCCCTTGTATATTATTTGTCATTTTTCTCTTGCTGCTTTCAATAATTTTTCTTTGTCTTTAATTTTTGCCAATTTGATTACTATGTGTCTCGGTGTGTTTCTCCTTGGGTTTATCCTGTATGGGACTCTCTGCGCTTCCTGGACTTGGGTGGCTATTTCCTTTCCCATGTTAGGGAAATTTTCGACTATAATCTCTTCAAATACTTTCTCGGGTGCTTTCTCTCTCTCTTCTCCTTCTGGGACCCCTATAATGCAAATGTTATTGTGTTTAATGTTGTCCCAGAGGTCTCTTAGGCTGTCTTCATTTCTTTTAATTCTTTTATCTTTATTCTGTTCTGTGGCAGTGAATTACACCATTCTGTCTTCCAGGTCACTTATCCGTTCTTTTGCCTTAGTTATTCTGCTATTGATTCCTTGTGTAGTTTTCATTTCAGTTATTGCATTGTTCATCTCTGTTTGTTTGTTCTTTAATTTTTCTATGTCTTTGTTAAACATTTCTTGGATCTTCTCGATCTTTGCCTCCATTCTTTTTCCGAGGTCCTGGATCATCTTCACTATCATTATTCTGAATTCTTTTTCTGGAAGGTTGCCTATCTCCGCTTCATTTAGTTGTTTTTCTGGGGTTTTATCTTGTTCCTTCATCTGGTACATAGCTCTCTGCCTTTCCATCTTGTCTATCTTTCTGTGAATGTGGTTTTTGTTCCAGAGGCTGCAGGATTGTAGTTCTTGCTTCTGCGGTCTGCCCTCTGGTGGATAAGGCTATATGAGAGGCTTGTCAAAAACCACTATTAACTGTTAAATTTGGTGCATTTTCTTCTATGTTTTTTCCTTAAATACATATACACAGAATAAGTAGGATTTTATATAGTTTCACTTCCTGATTTTTACTGACATTATAATATAAACATTTCCCCATGCCATTAAGATGTCTTCATAAACACAAATATAATTGACACATAATATTCCATTTTATGCAGGTACCATAATTTCCCACCATTCTGACACTTTTGAAAATTTATGTTGTTTCCATGATGATCATAAATGACTTTGTACATTATTCTATTTTTCTTTTCCATTATGGTGTATTACAGGATATTGAATATAGTTCCCTATGCTATACAGTAGGACCTTGTTGTTTATCTGTACCATATATAATAATTTGCATCTGCTAACCCCAACCTCCCACTCCATCCCTCCCCCACCTCTCACCTCCTTGGCAACCACAAGTCTGTTCTCTATGTCTGTGAGTCTGTTTCTGTTTCATAAATAAGTTCATATGTGTCATATTTTAGATTCCACATATGAGTGATATACAATATTTGTCTTTCTCTTTCTGACTTACTTCACTTAGTGTGCTAATCTCTAGGTCCATCCATGTTGCTGCAAATGGCATTATTTCATTCTTTTTTATGGCTGAGTAGTATTCCATTGTGTATATATATACACACACACCACATCTTCTTTATCCATTCATCTGTCCATGGACATTTAGGTTGCTTTTATGTCTTGGCTATTTTAAATAGCGCTGCTATGAACATTAGGGTGCACGTAATTTTTCGAATTATAGTTTTGTCTGAATATATGCCCAAGAGTGGAATTGCTGGATCATATGACAACTCTAAGTTTAGTGTTTTGAGGTACCTCCATACTGTTTTCCATAATGGCTGCACCAATTTACATTCCCACTAACAGTGTAGGAGGTTTCCCTTCTCTCCACACCCTCTCCAGCATTTGTTATTTGTAGACTTTTTAATCATGGCCATTCTGACCAGTGTGAGGTGATACCTCATTGTAGTTTTGATTTGCATTTCTCTAATAATTAGTGATTTTGAGCATTTTTTCATGTGTCAGTTGACCATCTGTATGTACATTATTCTTTACACATATGTCTCATAGTTTCTTTAGGCTGGATTCCTAGAAGTAGAACCGTTTGTTCAAAGGGTATGAATAGTTTTAAGATAATTGATAAATTTTGCCAAATTGCCTTCCAAAACCTTCCAGCAGTTTACAATGTAAGCCATGGATGAAAGTGTTCATCTCACCAAACTCTCAGCCTGCTTAACTTTGCATTATCATCAACAAAATGAACATTGTATGAACAAATAAGTGGTAGAGATTTTTTTTGGGGGGGGGCGGTATATAGGTAACCCTTTCTGAACACTGAAGTAATGGAATTTTTAGCTCTTTCCGTATATTAATGTATAAGTTTATTGTCAATGTATCAATTTATAATTAATTACTGTATAACTTATTGTACATTAATCAATATACTATAAGCTAAAGTAACAAATAAACCTCAAATCCTCA
Source organism: Leucopleurus acutus (assembly GCF_964270905.1). NCBI lineage: Eukaryota > Metazoa > Chordata > Mammalia > Artiodactyla > Delphinidae > Leucopleurus > Leucopleurus acutus. Next base: position 67,235,360 of record NC_139151.1, read on the forward strand.
GTGGCCTAGCATTTGAAGTTTATATCTCGTAACAGTTTAATATAGATTGTGTGGCTCTTCTGAGCAGCTCTTCTCCAAAGGATGACTCAGGAACCGAGAGGTTTCTGTCCTATAGCTTTGCCTTCCCAAAGGTCTTTACGTCCAGCCCTATGGATGGGAAAGCACACCCACTTTTAGCTGCCCCAGATCAGAATCATGCATCACGCTTCTCTTTGATATCCCCAAAAGCAACCATTCAGGCACCCATCTGGTATGACAGAAAGTTAAGTCCTTCGGGGTTCCCCTTCCCAACTGTTTCTGAAAATCTGCCAAGAAACATTCACGTGTCCATAAGCCCCTTTTGATTGTTGGCTGTTAAAACTCAGCCACCTCGCTCCAACCATTGCCATACTCTCTGTATGTGGTTACCCTTGTGTTGAGTTTGAGGCCTCTTCAGGATGTACTAATTCGCTGCACTTGTGGACACAAATGCATGTCTCTCTCCTGGATGAGAGCTTCCAACATTGCTAGACCCAGGGCTTCAAACTATAACTCCTGTTCAACCTCTTAATCTCTCAACCTTGCCTTCCTGTGTGTTCACTATCAGGAATGCTCTCTCCACATGCGGGTCCCTGTCAGCTAACGTACTGCTAGCATAGCAGTCCCAATGGTAAAAGAGTGCTTCTTTTTCCAATGGTTGCTGGGCAGGAAACAGCTAGAGGTGTCAACTACTGTGTCCAGACTCGTGGGAGCTGTCTGAGGATAATACGTTGCAAGCAGAGCCAAGATCAAGCTAGGGTGGAATATCAGAGCTGAGAACTCCTGGGCCAGAGATGGCAAATATGGGACAAAGATGCTGGCAATACTCCCCTCACCCAGAGCAGACACGCTCATCAGTCCTGGCCCTCTTAGCTGTGGGACCCTAGAACCCTTTCAGTGAAGGCTGTACTAGTGTGAGCAGTTGAAATCTACTTGCCATCTCTGCGTTAAACTCTGTATTCAGCCAGTACGGTTCTTAGGATATGATGGGCACTTAATAAATATTGATTTAACAAAAAACAAACCAAAGCTATCTTTGACCCAAGGAGTGAATTTAGTAACAGTGGTGGGTCAAACATTAGGAACATGAAGACCAAAGAAGTTTCATGGAATTTGAGTCAGGTGCAGTGCCAAAAGCCAGGAAGTCGGGCTTCCCTGGTGGCACAGTGTTTGAGAAAATGCCTGCTAATGCAGGGGACACGGGTTCGAGCCCTGGTCTGGGAAGATCCCACATGCCGCGGAGCAACTAGGCCCATGAGCCACAACTACTGAGCCTGCGCGTCTGGAGCCTGGGCTCCTCAACAAGAGAGGCTGCGATAGTGAGAGGCCCGTGCACCGCGATGAAGAGTGGCCCCTACTTGCCGCAACTAGAGAAAGCCCTCACACAGAAACGAAGACCCAACACAGCCAAAAATAAATAAATTTATTTAAAAAAAAAAAAAAAAGCCAGGAAATGACAGAGGGTCAAAGCCCAGAAAATATCTGAAGTCACTTGGGCTGGAATGCTGCAATGGTCAGCTGGTCTTTCTGCCTTGGATCCTGACCCTTCTCACCCCTGACAATGCCTTCTCCGTGTCACAGCCACTAGTCACTACCTTGCTTAAAGCCTTCTTTAGTTTCCTATTGCTTTTATTTATTTTTTTAACATCTTTATTGGAGCATAATTGCTTTACAATTTTGTGTTAGTTTCTGCTGTATAACAAAGTGAATCAGCTATATGCATACATATATCCCCACATCCCCTCCCTCTTGTATCTCCCTCCCTCCCACTCTCCCTATCCCACCCCTCTAGGTGGTCACAAAGCACCGAGCTGATCTCCCTGTGCTATGCGGCTGCTTCCCACTAGCTATTTATTTTACATTTGGTAGTGTATATATGTCAGTGCTACTCTCTCACTTCATCCCAGCTTACCCTTCCTCCTCCCCATGTCCTCAAGTCCATTCTCTACGTCTGCGTCTTTATTCCTGTCCTGCCCCTAGGTTCTTCAGAACCATTTTTTTTTTAGATTCCATATGTATGTGTTAGTATACGGTATTTGTTTTTCTCTTTCTGACTTACTTCACTCTGTATGACAGACTCTATGTCCATCCACCTCATTACACCTCTTGCTTTTAGGATAAAGACAAGATACTTCCTACAACTTCCAAGGCTGCCAGACTCAGTCCCTGCCTCTCTCCAGACCCACTTCCACATGTCCATCATTTTATATTTGCTCTCTCATCTGGTGTTCTTTCACCTTAGACAGGTTTGTTAATCCAATTTTATAGGTGAGGAGTTCTCCTCCAATCCTCAAGGAGATTTCATGAATTAGCCAAAGTCGTGAGCTGCCAAATTTCTCCAGTGGAACATGAACCCATTCCTGCCTGGTTCTAAAATCTGCATTCAGGAATAGATAAGACGTTTATCATTAATTCACCTCTGTGTATTAAGCACTTTGTTTTTACCAAAACAACAAAAGAAACTGGCTATTGGCCCATTGAAATGCATTCTCTCTCTCTCTCACACACACACACACACACACACACACACACACACACACACACACAGATCTAGCTGTTTGATTTACATTCAGCCCGTGTGTTTGTACAGTGTAGACAGAGCTTTCTAGTGTGCATAACCAGGGCTAACTTCCCAAAGAGGAGAATTGACAAAAGTACTGCTTTTTTTGGTTTTCCTTTTTTCCCCTTCTTCTTACTTCTTTTCTTTTTTATTCATAGTTACTCTTGTCTTTGTGAGTGAAAAAGGGAACTCCAGGAAACTGTCCTATTGATGAGCCAGCCATTTTTGAGTGGGGACAGAATACACACAACTGCTATTTTCTTCTCTTCTCTCCCCTCATCTCCACCCCCAGCCTCCCAAAGGTTTGGTTCAGAGTGAGTTTTGCTCCAGCTGCAGAGGGAGGCTGTCTCCTGTCAGACTGGAGCCTCGCTCAGAATGCAAATGCCCCAGGGCTGAAAAGCGCCTTTCACCAGAAACTCCAGAGCTGGAGTCTCTTTGGCCTTAACAGACAAGAGCAGCCATACACCAGAGGGCAGCGCCTTCTCCCTGGCACTGCCATTTGGCCCAGCTGCAAAGACTAAAGAACCAAGCCTCAAAGGACATACAGTGTTCCCCTGCTGGACAGAATCCCACACTGACCACGTGAAAAGTAACAGCTCTTTCTGTCCGGCAGCCCACTCTGGCTCTGTAGGCTGAAACCTGATGCTCCAGCAAGGCTGCATGTTGGACTAGAGCGCTGCAAAAAGGGTATGGATCCTCCCTTAGCTTAACCCACCACCATGCTGGTGGCTCCAAAAGTAAACAGTACACCCTTTCCCAGAAGGGGTTCAGGTCTGTTGCAACATCTCCCAGCCATTAATCTCAAGGAAAAGGTGCAGCAGGTCTTTCTGTTTCCTTCTCCCAGAGTAGGTACGCTTGTTTCTATAAACTTGAAGGGACTAGCACGTAAACTCTACACATCTGCACGGGGCTGTATTTTAGGTGACTTTTCCTGTGCTCCTTGAGGGAGCCGAGTCTTCATCTGTGCTAGGAAGAGTCTGATTGAAAGGGAAAAGCTTCAGCTACCACTGCAGAAGGCAGTCGGCCTCTGATAATCTTTCTTAAAGATCGGTCAAAGTGGGGAGTGAGCAGGGCAGAGAAGGCACACCCAGACCTCAGGGCTCTGGACCTCAGGGTCAAGGAATTACACAAGGTTTGGGGGTCAACCATGGGTCACCGTGCCCTGTGGTTGACAAACGCTAGCTGTGGGCATCTTGAGTCTTGCCAGAGCAAGAGAGTGACAAAGGAGGCCAGTCCCAGTCATGGACTTGAGTCTTGAGAAACTTCTGCAAGGAATGGATGACCTAAGCATTCACTCTGTTGCTCTCTGAAGCAGGGGTGTGGACTTCCAATTCTGATTATGAACATGAGGAATTCAAATTCCATCTGAGTGCCTCCTGGGTCGGCCTGCAATGATACTCTAACTTTAAAAGGGCTAGAGGGGCTTCCCTGGTGGCGCAGTGGTTGAGAGTCCGCCTGCCGATGCAGGGGACGTGGGTTCGTGCCCCGGTCCGGGAAGATCCCACATACCGCGGAGCGGCTGGGCCCGTGAGCCATGGCCACTGAGCCTGCGCGTCTGGAGCCTGTGCTCCGCAACGGGAGAGGCCACAGCAGTGAGAGGCCCACGTACCGCAAAAAAAAAAAAGTGTGGGACACAAAACTTGTGGGATTGTAGTACTGAGAGGGAAGTTTATAGCACTAAATGAATACTTTACATTTAAAAGAGGAAAAGTCTCAAATCAATAATTTAAATTCCCACCTCAAGAACATAGAAAAAGAAGAGCAAATTAAACCTTAAGCAAGTATTTAAAAGGAAGGACATAATAAAGATAAAAGTGAAAATCAATGAAATTGAAAATAGAAAAATAATACAGAAAAACTATAAAACAAATAGCTATTTCTTTGAAAAGATTAATGAAATCGATAAACCTCTAGCAAGACTGACAGAGAAAAACTGAAGATACAAATTATCCATCTCATGGATGAAATGGAGGATATCACTACAGAACAGGTAGACATCAAAAAGACAAGGGAATACTATGAACAACTCCACACAAATAAATTTGACAACTTAGATGAAATAAACCAATTCCTTGAAAAACACAAGCCAGCAATATTATATTGATAATTTGAATAACACTATAACTATCAAGGATATTGAATTTGTAATTTAAAAAATCTCCACAAAAGAGAAATCTTCAGGCCCAGATGACTTCATTGGAGAAGTGTACCAAACACAAGAAAAACCATTCTACACAATTTCTTCCAGAAAATGGAGTACTTTCAATATATATATATATTTTTTTTTTTTTTTTTTTTTTTTGCGGTACGCGGGCCTCTCACCGCCGTGGCCTTTCCCGTCCCGGAGCACAGGCTCCGGACGCGCAGGCCCAGCGGCCATGCCCTGCCGCTCCGCGGCACGTGGGATCCTCCCAGACCGGGGCACGAACCCACGTCCCCTGCATCAGCAGGCGGACTCCCAACCACTGCGCCACCAGGGAAGCCCTCAATATATTTTTATGAAGCTAGAATTACCCTAATAACCAAACCAGACAAAGACAGTATAAAAAAAAGAAAGCTACAGACCAATATCTTTCATAAATAAAGACACAAAAACCCTTAACAAAAAATTGGCAAAGAGAATTCAACAATATGTAAAAAGACTTATATCCCAAGAGTGTAAAGGGTTTATTCCAAGGATACAATGCTGGTGTTATATTTGAAAACCAATCAGTGAAAAATCAACCAACACCATATTAACAAGCTAAAAAAGAAAAAAAGCATGATCACATGAATTGATACAGAAAAAAACTTTTGACAAAATTCAACACCTATTTATAATAAAAACACTCCAAAATAGAAGGGAACTTCCCCAACTTGAAAAGAACATCTACAAAAACTCTGAAGCTAACAGTATACTTAAAGATGAAAGACTAAATGTTTTGCCTTTGAGTTTGGGAACACGGCAAGTTGTCCACTGTCACTGCTTGTATTCAAGATAGGACAGGAAATTCTAGCCAATGCAACAAGGCAAGAAAAGAAAAGAAAACGTATAGAGATTGAAAAGGAAGTAATGAAATGGTCCCTATTTGGTTGTCTATGTAGAAAATCACAGGGAATATATTTTTTTAAGTTCTAGATCTCATAAGTGAGTTCAGCAAGGATGCAGAAGATGAACATACACAAATCAATTATGTTTCTATATACTAGCAAAAAACACATAGACAGTGGAATAAGAAAATACAATATCATTTACAATTGCTCAAAGAAATGCATAGGTGTAAATCTAACAAAACATATACAGAACTTCTATGCTGAAAACTACACAACACTGATGAAAGAAATTTTTAAAAGTTTAAATAGAGAGACATACTCTGTTCATAGCTAGAAAACTCAACATAGGAAAGATTTCAGTTCCCCCCAAGTTGATATACAGGTTTAATGTAATTCCTGTCAAAATCTCAGAAAGATGTTTTGTAGACAAGATTAATCTAAAATATATGTAGAAGGGTAAAGGAACTATAATAGCTAAAACAATTTTGAAAAAGAAGAATAACTTGGGAGGGATCAGTCTACCCAAAGACATTTTATAGCTACAGTAATTAAGACCATGTGCTATTTATTAACAGAGGGATAGACACATACATCAATAGAACAGAATAGTGAATCTAGAAATAGAATCACACGAATATACCCAAATGATTTTTGACAGAGATGCAAAAGCAATTCAATGGAGGAAAGAGATTTTTCAACAAATGATGCTGGAGAAATGGGACAGCATGGGCAACAACAGCAACAGCAAAATTAACCTTGACTTAGGTCTCAGTCTTATACAAAAATTAACCAAAAATGGATCATAGACTTAAATGTAAAACTGTAACACTTTTAGAAAAAGCATCAGAGAACATCTTCAGGGTTAAGCAAAGAGTTCTTATATTTGACACCAAAAGCATGATCTAAAAAGCAATAACTAATACATTCAACTTCATTTAAATAACAAACCTTCATTCTATGAAAGACCCTATGAAGAGGATGAAAGACGAGTTACAGGTTGAGAGAAATTATTTGCAAACCTCATATCTGACAAAGGGCTAGTATCTAGAATATGTAGAACTTTCAAACTCAACAGTTTAAAAAAAATCCAATTAGAAAATGAGCAAAAGACATAAGCAGAAATTTCACTGAAGAAGATATACAGATGGAAAATAAGCACATGAAAAGATATTCAACATCATTAGCTATTAGGAAATTCAGATGAAAACCACAGGAGATATCATTACTATATTAGTCTGCTAGGGCTGACATAAAAAAATATCACAGACTTGATGACTTAAACAACAGAAATTTATTTTCTAACAGTTCTGGAGGTTACAAAGTTCAAGATTAAGGTGCCATCAGGGTTGGTTTCTGGTGAGACCTCTCTTCCCAACTTGTAGACAGCTGCCTTCTTGCTGTGTCCTCACATGACCTCTGTGCTCTTCTCTTTACTCATAGAATGAGCTCTCTAGAGGACTTCCCTGGTGGTCCAGTGATTAAGACTCCGTGCTCCCAATGCAGGGGGCATGGGCTCAATCCCTGGTCGAAAAAAAAGAAAAAAAAAGAATGAGCTCTCTGGTGGCTCTTCCTCTTTTTATAAGAACCCCAGTCCTATATGATTATAGTCCCACCCTTATGTCCTCATTTAACCTTAATTACCTCCCTGAAGGCTCTGTATACAGATATAGTCATATTGGGGGTCAGGGCTTCAACAAATGAATTCAAAGGGAGACACAATTCATTCTGTAATAACTATTCAGCTATCAGAATGGCTAAAGTTAAAAGTAGAGTACCAAATGCTGGCAAGGATGCAGTGAAACTATCGCTTGCATGTGGCTGCTGGGAATATAATATGGTACAGCCCCCTTAGAAAAACAGGCAGTTTCTTTAAAAAAAAAACAACTAAACACCCATCTACCATATGACACAGTAATTGCACTCCTGGGCATTGATCCCAGAGAAAGAAAGCTTAAGTTCACAGAAAAATCTACCCACAAATGTTTATTGCAGCCTTATTTGTAATTACCAAAAACTAGATGACCAGATGTCCTGCAATGAATGAAGGGTTAAACCAAGTGTGGTACATCCATACCGAAGAACATCACTCAGCAATAAAAAGGAACAAACCATTGATTCATCCAGGAACAAACAGAACCTGGATGAATTTCTAGAGAATTACGCTGAGTGAAAAAAAGGCAATCTCAAAAGGCTACTATTGTATTATTCCATTTATATAAAATTGGACAAATAAAAATGACAAAATTATTGAAATAGAGAATAAATTAGAGTTTTTCAGGGAGGGTTGGGGGCAGAGGAGAAGTGAGTGGGGTTATAAAAGGGTAAAATGAGGGATCTTTGTGATGATGGAAATGTTCTGTATCTTGCCTATATAATAGCCAGATTGTGATATAGTAGTATAGTTTTTCAAGATGTTACCACTGAGGAAAACCAAGTGAAGGGTACATGGGATCTTTCTGTATTACTTCTTGCATTTGCATGTGAATCTACAATTATCTCAAAGTAAAAAGCTAAATTTAAAATTTCGATGAAATTTTTCATTTAAGATATCATAAGCAAGTTAAGAATAAGCCTTTGTAATTGTATGGTCTACAGTTTTTAAAGGTGCATTCACATACATCATCTCATAGAATCACTGACTCATTCATTCATGCATGCACGTAATCATTAAAAAATTCTCTATCAAGCATTGTGCTTGGGGTGTAGATTACAGTTACAAATCCTACAATTCCTTTCTCAGGGAACTAACAGTCTTTTTATCCTCACCAACCACATGAGTTAAACAGGGCAGGTATTATCACCCCTGTTTTAGAAATGAGAAAGCTGAGAACCAAAGGGTTGTGTGTCTTACCTATGGACTGGGAGAAAATATTTGCAGATGATGCAACCAACATGGGGTTAATATACAAAATATACAAACAGCTCATACAACTTAATATCAAAAAAGTAAAAACCCAATCAAAAAAATGGGCAGAAGACCTAAATAGACATTTCTCCAAAGAAGACATACAGATGGCCAAGAGGCACATGAAAAGATGCTCATCATCACTAATTATTAGAGAAATGCAAATCAAAACCACAATGAGGCATCACCTCACACCGATCAGAATGACTATCATCAAAAATCTACAAGTAATAAATGCTGGAGAGGGTGTGGAGAAAAGGGAACCCTCCTACACTGTTGGTGGGAATATAAATTGGCACAGCCACTATGGAGAACAGTATGGAGGTTCCTTAAAAAGCTAAAAATAGGACAACCATATGAGCCAGCAATCCCACTCCTGGGTATATACCTAGAAAAGACGAAAACTCTAATTTGAAAAGATACATGCACCACAGTGTTCATAGCAGCACTATTTACAATAACCAAGACATGGAAACAGCTCAAGTGCCCATCAACAGACAATTGGTTTAAAAAGATGTGGTATATGTACACAATGGAATATTACTCAGCCATTAAAAAGAATGAAATATTGCCATTTACAGCAACATGGATAGACCAAGAGAATATCATGCTAAGTGAAGTAAATCAGACATTAAAGACAAATATTATATGATATCACTTACACATGGAATCTGAAAAATAATACAAATGAATCTATATACAAAACAGACTCACAGACAGAAAACAAATGTATGGTTACCAAGGGGGAAAGGGAGTAAGGGTAGGGATAAATTAGGAGTATGGGATTAACAGATACAAAGTACTACACATAAAATATAGGTAAGCAACAAAGGTTTACTGTATAATACAGGGAAATATATCTAATACCTTTTAATAATCTATAATGGAAGATAATCTGAATTTACATATATATATAGTTATATAGTTATATAAAACCGAATCACCTTGCTGTACACTTGAAACTAATACAATATTAACTATAATTGATGATTAAATCAACTATACTTCAATTTTTTAAAAAAGTGAATCAACCAAGAGTTGTATTATCCAAAGTCATACAGTTAGTTCACCATGTGGCTGGCAGTAGACATGGGGTCTTCTTCTTGTCTTATGTTCTTTCCATTTTACCTACAGTAAAGCAAATGGTGAAGAATAGACTTTAGAATCAGTCAGATAGGCTCAGCTCTGCCATTTATTAGCTGTTCCCTTGATGAGTCCCTTAATCACTGTATACCTCAGTTTCTTCCTCTGTAAAATAGGGGTGGTAGTTCCTATCTTGTACGATTTTGTAAGATTTCAATTAGTTAACACATGCAGTACACTCAAAATGCCTAACACATAATAATATCCCACTACATGTGAGTTGACATTAGATATTGCCCTTATACATGATAGAAATTATAATAATACAGTAATAATTGCTCATACAAATATATGACATTTCTTCCACAAATCTTCCAACCACCATCAAACATCAGTTAATATACCCACATGGCAAAAGGCAAGTGGGTAGAAACATTGAAGGTTTCTGTTTGAGAGAATGGAGAAGTGGCATGCTTGGCTAGAGCCTCAAAATGTTCCAAAAAAGTAAAAGATCCTTTTCTTCATGAATATTTTTTAAACAATTTAAAAATAAGACCCCTCTTGTATTGGCCACAAAGGGAAGCTGTGGCGTCCATTTATCATTTGTATATTGTAATCCTCTCACTTCTCTCCAGCTAGTAACCATATGTCAGAGTGTGCATGTGTTTTAATGCAGCCAGATGGACATCAAGACCGTCATCAGTTCCCTCCCTCAACAATGCCCCATTTTTTCACCTCTCCAACAATCATGGATTAATTATGAGTCTTGTCTCCCCAACAGATGGTACCTGTGATCATATGACCATATCAGATCCACCTCCAAAATCAGACGGATAAACAGTCTATCCAGCATTTCTAGTATAAATGTCCATCACCTGTGTATGCAAGGAGATAAGACAGGTGTGGTCTTTATCAGATGCTCTTTGACTTGGTATTTCAGTGTCTCGTGTCTGTTGACAGAGTTGATGAGGCAGTTCTAAGCAGCCCCATTATGGAATGTCAATTTAAATTAGACCATGCTAAGCCTGACATTCAAGGATTTGCCTAAACCTCTCCAAGTGGGGCACTGACATGGTTCCATTGCTCCCCATTACCTTCCTGGAGGAGCTTTGCACTTACCAGTTTCATTAGTGGCTTATGTCAGGGATGTTTAAGATAGTTCCAATTTCAAGCAGTCTCTTGGTCAGTCGTACAAAATATCAAAGCCATTGAAATGTCTACTTTTCAGCCTGCCTCTTATACCTCATATTGGCATAAAAGTCGTTTTGCAAACCATATGTTCTGATCTGAGATTCAGAAAATAAAGTCACCCTAGTGTAAGGTTTAAAGACTAGGAATAGTCAAGGCTAAATGTTAAAGAGAAAGCACCTTATTTCTCAGCCACGGCACTGCCAAGAAGGCTCGTAGGATACTGCGTGCTGAGGAAAATCACATATACAGTGGTTTCACATAAGAGCTAAACTAGCTGCTTGTTTCATGGAGAGCCACCTTTACTTGCAGAACTGATAAACTATGGACATTCAGAGTTGGGTATTTGGCAGGTATTTTCTTGTAGATGAATGAAGTAAGCCTATCAGTTCAAGGTAAACAATGGACTTTTAAAAAATCATTATCAAAATTTGAGCCAACAAATTAAAATTAGAAGTTTGGAAAACTGGTATCTACAGCTATGTGACTTATATAAATGTGAGAGTGAACATTGGGACCTGTGAGTTTGATGAGATTCCCCCAAGGGAATAGAAAAGAAGAGGATGAGAAACACCTTCCCAGAGGGTGGAGAGAAAAAAGGCAGAGAGTGAAGGAGAATAAAGATGAGGGGTCAGAAGTGGAAGAACGGAGAGTCACGGATGCGCTTCACAGAAAATTGTGGTTATCCTGGGGAACATGCCTAACAATCTGTAGAAACTCAGTTCTACCATGCTTCTATTTTTTTTAATACCCTTAGATCTTATGTGCCATGGAAGGAAATATGCTATGTTAACCTCCTTGCGTGGAAGCATTATGATGATTAAAACTATCAAAACATCAGACGAATAAGCAAGTCTGGTTATCCAATTCACATCTTCTAAAAGTTGATCAAAATGGCTTCTCATCTTGTAGAAACACCAATAATTCATCTTTATAATCTTACATTTTCTCGGCTTTTTATAAACTTTCGAGTTACAGTTGATAAAATAACTTCAAACACGGCATGCTGTGACGTGAGCCTTTCGCACAAAACTACCGTGCAGCTTGCCCACGTTCTGTTCAACACGACAAGTTCACTTGGGGATTGCAGCCATGACAGATTTCTGTAAATGTTTCTAAATGCATGCTCTTGATTTTTGCAATTAGCTTAGCACAGAGGGATAAACAGTTCACAACCCAGCAGGGAGAGCGCTGGTTTAGACATCAACACTTCCTTAAAATCCTCTTTAATCATCTCTGTCTGTCTTCCCAAAGCTCAACCCCCTCATCTTCTCTATCTCAAAACCTACCTCACTGATATTTTTTCCCCCTGAGCAACTTCAACTACCTTCTTAGAAAACTACTCCTCAAACCTTCAGCCATTCATTCCTCCTACTTCCCCGCAGCTCAGCAAAGCAAAAATGCCTTCCTCTGTACCTGCTGTTCTGGTGGGGGGAGGGAGAGAGAGAGAGAAATGGAGGACGGCTGGAGAGAGCGTTGGTGTATGTGTGTACAGAGGCGGGGGGATTACACTGCTTGTAGGGAGTAGAACTATAAATATAAATACTTACAATTTGGTGTTTCTGTCCCTTTATCAGCGTTATCATAGAACAAAAGTGAAAACAGTTAGAAAATAGCTAAGTGAGAATATAACTTGATTGAACAGTATTTAGCCATTAACAAGTGCCTAGTAAAACTACAGTCTTTGCCTCTGTGGGTGGTCTTTCTCCTTTGCCTACCTATTCAAGATTTTTAAAAATAACGAGTATATATTTACTTTATATTTCAAAACTGTATTTTAAAATATAAAATAATTTAAAAGAGTACAATTCAATAAACATTTTTGAGTGCCAGTCGTGTGCTATGTGATATGCTAGGAAAATCACAGACTGATAGAACTGGGTCACTTATGTTTTCCAAGGATGATAGCAATGATTTACAATGAATCCTTGGCAGAAGTTAAGAAAAAAATGTTCAGGACTCAAATAGAAGAATGAGCCAAAGATATGATCAGGCCATCCATGAAAGAAGAAATAAAAACGTTCACATCCACAGAGGGGAAAGATGTTCATCGCTGGTGACCAAAGAAATATGAGTTTTAAGCAATTTGAGGTGCCATGTTTCCATCTCTAAATTACTGAAGATGCCAAGCAGTGGCATCACTTATTGCTGTGGAGCCCGGGTGAGGCTGGTTCCCCCAGAGACTGAGGGTGGCAGTGAAAATTGGAACAAATGTTTACCCTTCAGAACCTCTTCAGATTTCCACAAACATTTATTAAATGCCCATTTGTTCTTTTGTCATGGAATGGAATTCACACCCACTGTAATCCCAATCATTAACTAAACGTAGTCTGATCTCCAGTCAGCTGCAGGTTGACTCCTTGTATTCTATAATGCTTCTAGTCACAAACTTCATGCCATTCTTACATGATGCAATTTGAAATGATGTCAAGAGAGTTTGGCATCTTTTATTTCCTCTATTTATCGTTAAATTTATGACAGGCATAAATGTGGTCAGAGAAATCTGTCAAAACCCCTCCACTGTAATCTGGGGACCAGACACACACGTCAGGGTGGTGAAAGTTGTGGGTAAATATTGCCCAACATCCTCCTTTGGAATTCTTGCAAAACAGGAAAGCCCCAGTTTCTGTGAAGAAATTAAAAGTAGCGATAGAAGCATCTTTCAGCCAAAAGGATTTAAGAAAGTCATTTCTGGAATTCTGGCTTTCAGCTTGGAAGATGACTTGAAAGACGGTATTTCATAAATAACTTTGTAAAGCCTGCCCTCTACTGTTCTTTGTAGTAAATGCAGCCAATATCCATAGATCTAGTTTATGATTGAAATGAGATCCTGAATATTTAATCTTCTAAGAGCACCTTCAAATGTGCCAGGCAATGAATAGATGCTTTACATGCTTGGCCCATTTAATACTTACTATAGACTCGTGAGGCTATTATTCTTAATAATAGGAATAATATTCCTATTGGAATAATAGGAAACATGCTCAGAGAGGTTAAGTAACCTTGCCAAGAACACACAGCTGATAAGTCACAGTGCCTAGATTGTAACCCTGGTCTGTCTAATGTGAAAGCTCACAGTTTTTCTTCTATGTCACATTGCCTCCAGCTTGCTTGTTATGCAATTTATTATGTAAAATACATCCATGTATTTTTTGATATCACTTCAGAGAGCCATTTCAGATGCACATTTAAACACAAAATTGATCACAACACATACTAAAGATAACCATTCAAATGCTAACTCAAGGAAGCATTTAGACTTTAATCATGCTTCCTAGTCACAAATAATTCTCCCTGGTCAAGTGGGCAATCAGCCACAGCATCTGAGTGCTCCCAGTAAGATTCCTCACAGGGCTGGTGCCATTTATGAAGATTATCTGGTTCCACAGCGCATGGAAGTTTAATTACAGTTGTCCCTCAGTATCCTTGGGGGTTTGCTTTCAGGACCACCTGTGGATACCTAAATCTGTAGTTGCTAAAGTCCCTTATATAAAGTGGTATAGTGTTTGCATATAACCTTGCATATCCTCCCATATACTTTAAGTCATCCCTGGATTACTTATTTATAATACCTAATACGATATAAATGCTATGTAAACAGTGACCAGTGTGCAGGAAATTCAAATTTTGCTTTTTGGAACTTTCTGGGATTTTTTTCCAAATTTTTTCTATTCAAGTTTGGTTGAATCTGTGGATGTGGAACTTGCAGATACAGAGGGCCAACCTACCGGGGACTGGTATTGCTGGAGGAATTTAGCAGAGCCACAGAAGACTTGAAACCAAGCAATCTCACCTCCAGGCAATGTGTTTCCAGCCCTTGCTAGGTCATCAGAGGAGAACCAGGGAAGTCTGACAGAATGACTTCCACGCCAACAGTCTGCAAAGGGGCTTAGTCATTTGACTGATGTGCCCATGCCACTGGGAGCCCAGTGGGTTCCCTAAAGGATTCACTTCCAGCCCTACTGGGCTGCCAAAGAGAGCAGCTGAGAGGTCTCCTGGGAAGGCAGTGAGAGGGGCAGGGGCAGCTTTTATTTGATTTAGGAATCATGAGGATCCTGCTTTGCATCGGTGTAAATGATAGGAGTGTAGGTTAGACGTGTTCTGTCTTCACTTAGTAAATGAGGTCATTTTATTGTCTTGGGCACTTGGTTGGCAAATATCTGTGACACACCACCATAGAAACGTCAGGCCCTAGCCATCCACAAAATTCATTTGTCATTGAATGTTATTGATCACTTAATGTATCTAAAATATCACACTGTTGTGACAGAAGTATATGCAAAAAGTTTCTGGAGAAAACCCACTCAGGATTCCAACCTCTGACCTTAGGATTCTAATCCGCACAGTCCTTTGTGTGGTAGAGCCAGGAGGTTTTCTTGTGTTATTTGTCCCCCTCCCACATCTGCCAGGCTGGGACACCAGGGTTTCTCCCAGCTCCAAGCCACTGCTAGTGTGGGGTAGGGGCTGCCGTGGGAGCCGGGGCAGCAGCGGGGGACCTGGTGGGTGGGGCTGGAGACCCACTGAGCTGCTGTGGGCTGGCGCTTTGGGCAGTGCTGTCCCCACTAGGGCAAATTCTGTGTCCTGGACTGGTATCTGATCCTCCCTTTATTTTCTTCCTCCAGTTTTCAATCTGGCCCAATTCCAGGGTCCAACCAAATCTAGTGAGCAAGGGGGCTGTGAGTTGGATCGTTTGGGGTCCCAGCAGAGAGCAGATGTTACCCTCCATCAAACAGGTAAGTAAAGAGAATTTAGGGAAAGGATTATTTAGAAGGGTTAAGGGAAACCAAAGCATGGTGAAGTACCCTGGGGTGAGAAGAGAAGGCTGAAGGGACAGGGGGAGGGAGAGGGTACCAGAACCCAGAGGGAATAGCTGCAGGAAAGGGACATTGGAGCAGACTTTGGCTGTCAGCCGAGGGACACAGTCAGTCCTTGGCTCAGGAAAATAAATAGCCCACCCTCGCTGTCTTCCTGCCCTCCGACCTCTTGCCTGTGCTTCCCATTGGCCAAATCCAACTGGAAGCCAGAAGGCAAAAGAACCCCTGGATGCAGTCCACAAAGGTCAACCTCAAAGAGCACAGAGAAGGGTGGAGATGAGTTTAAAGAAGATCTGCACTGGGGCACATGAAAAATTTAGAGTAGAGGGGCCTTTCTCCACCTGCAGCAATAACTTGTGAGGTGGTGTGGTAGACTGGCTAAAGATAAAAGGTTTGTACTTAAAGTGACTGGTGCAAATACTGGCTCCGTCACTGTCTACATTTGTGGTTTTGAACAAATCACTTAACCCCCTCTAAGCCTCAGTTTCCCCAATGAAAATGTGATTCCCTACTGTCCAGTCCCCGCCAAGAATGTGTGCTGGGTTTTCTTTTTTAAGCTACAACCACCCTTCAGCCTGTTAAGAAACACATCCTGTTTTAAAGGGCCCGCCAGTGTCCTGAGGGTGTCCACATGGGACCATTCAGATGCAGATCAGCAAGGTCACATGGCATAGGCAGACATCCTCCTTTTGGTCATTCTAAATATGACATTCAAGAAGGTCCTTGCTTGGTTGCAAGCACCTGTGCAGTGATGGTACAAGCTCATGTCAATGATGAGAGACAAGGGGATCTCTGGAGGCATGGGCTTGGCTTCCACCAACTCCCTGATGCTGGCCGCAGACCCAGACTTGGCCGTTTTTCACAGAAGAAGCCATAGCTCCCTGCGTGGTTCTAAGTCTAATCCTCGCAATGCCGCCACTCCACCATTTCCAAGGGCACCCTCTCTGCAGGCCTCCTGGACACAGGTGTGAATGTGTCGGAGGAGGGGGAGTTTTTCTCTCCCCAGTTCTTTTTGGAATTTATTGTTCTAGAACAAATGGACTTGCAAGGTCTTCTCATCTACATCTGTAAATAGGAACAAATGGTTGTTGTGAGGAATAATCTAATTTGTTATGCAGTGTTTACTTGTTGATACATGTGGGTCACTAGCACTCTTCCGGGAATGGCTTTTCATTAACACGCAGAGGAATGAGCTGTATGTCTACCATACAGGAGGCCACTGGCCTCCCCTGACACCTCCAGGGCTCCTGAGGGCTGCTCCGCCCCCCCCCCGCCCCCCTCCACCCTCCCCCATCCTCCTCACTTAGAGGTTCCAGCCACTTTTATTTCTTCATTCCCCAGAGAGCCACCAACTGAAGGCTTATGTGTATATGAGAGTCTTTTACTAAAGAGGTGGAAATAGCAAAGAGTAATTGCAGCCCAGGCAGAAAACTGAATGTCAAGAGTCATTATTCCTCACAATTCCTCACAGGTTTGGGGGAAATCCCAAAATAGCACTTCTCCTTGTCTAAGTTCAAAACCCACTGAGAACTAGATGCAGTAGTCAGACTGAAGGAGACCAAAATACATCCTTTTGTCTGTTTGGTTTTTTGCTTTGTTTTGTTTTATTAATAAAGGTAGGTGGGCAAACGTTTGTTATATTAGCTAAGAAGGCTTCCTAACATTTCCTCCTTGAATTGGACTTACCCACCCAGACGATGCTGGAAACCCACAGGCCTCCCTTGCAGGGGGAGGGGGGGGAGTCCTATGAAACTAGGACACAGAGAAGCAAATAGAATGAGTGTTTTTTTCAGGATGAGTGTCTTTTTCATATTCCAAAATGAAAGAGAAGGGAGGTATAGAAACTTGCTGGGCTGTGCATGGCCTTCCCTTCTCTCTAATTCACAAACCTAAAATTCATCTGGAAATGCAAAGGACCAAGATGAGTCAGTGTACCTTAAGAAAAACAAAATTTGATGACCTACACTCTCCAATTTCAATATTTTTTATAAAGCTACAGCATTTAATGTGGTATTGGTGCAAGAATTGGGGCAGGAATATGCAAATAGACCAGTGGAGCAGAAGAGACATCGCAGAAACAGACTCACACATACATGGACAGTTGAATTACGACAACACATAGTGGAGAAAGAGTGGCCTTTTTGATGAACTGTGTTATTATTTGTATTATAATACGGAAAAGCTTGAAAATTGATCCCTACCATGTGCCATATACAAAAAGTCAAAACAAAGTGGATTTTAAATCTAAATGCAATTAATGTAAACAATAAAGCTTTAAGAAGATAACATAGGAGGATATGACCTTGGAGTAGACACATACTTTTAAATATTTAATTATTTTGTGTTCTTAGGACACAGAAAGCACTAATCGTAAAGGAAGAGATTGATAAATTAGACCAGTTTAAAATTAAGAATTTTGTTTATCAAAAGATCCTAATAGGTGAGAGAAAAGGCAAGCCAGAGTTGGAGAAAAAATATATACTTATATATGTATTTATATATGTATATATTGATGTGTGTGTGTGTGTGTGTGTGTGTGTGTGTATATGAAGAGTGCCTATCTAGAACATGTAAAAAAGCTGGCAGATCGTTTGGGTTTTTTTTATTAATTTTTATTGAAGTATAGTTGTTTTACAATGTTGTGTTAGCTTCTTGCTGTACAGCAAAGTGAATTAGTCATATGTATACATACATCCACTCTTTTTTAGATTTCCTTCTGTGGCAAATTGTTAAATGGTCACAAACTCCCTCTATCCCAGTATGCACACCCTTTTATAATGTGCCTTTGCCATTTGTCTTATACGGAGACAGAGTCTATTTCTCTACAGTCAGCCAGCCTTCTAGCTGAATATAGTTACATGAGTAAGCTCAGGCCAAACTAGCAAAGGAAACACGAGCCAACACAAAAAAGTGATAAATTATTGTTTTATCAATGTTTTGTCACTATTAGAAATCAATGATAAATCATTGCCACCAAAGATTTTGAGGTGTTCTGTTACGTGGCAATATATAACTAAAACAGAACTCCTACAATAAGAAAAAATTAGGCAAAATACTTGAAAAGGCATTTCACAAAAGAAGTGTCCCAAAGGCAAATAAACACATGAAAATATTTTTAATTTCATTAGTCCTCAAAGGAATGCATAAAAAAACCACAACATGATAGTAGTAAACATTCCTAGAAAGGTTAAAATGAAAAAGATACCAAGTGTTGACAAAGGTATAGAGCAACTGAAACTCTCATACACTGGGAGTCAGATGATAAATTGGTACAACCACTTTGAAAAACTATTTTGCAGAATTATAGCTGAACATACAAAACCCCTATGTCCCAGTGATTCCATTCTTATGTATATACCCAAAGAAATGTGTACATATATTCACCAAAAGTCATGTACAAGAATATTCAGGAAAAAAAAATAGATCAAAGATCAAAAAGTAAGAACTAAAACTATAAACTTTGAGAAGAAAACCTTGGCATAAATCTTTATAAACAATGGATTTGGGGATTAAACAATAGAGTTTTAGATGTGATACCTAAAGCACAAACAGCCAAAGGAAAAAAGATAAGTTGTACTTCAACATTTAAAACTTTAGTGCTTCAAGCGATATCATCAAGAAAGTGAAAACAATCCGCAAGATGGGAGAAACTATTTGCGCGTCATATATCTGATAAGGGGTTTATATCTAGAATGTAGAAAGAACTCTTACAACTCAGTAATAAAAATGAATAACCCAAAGGATCTGAATAGACATTTCTCCAAAGAAGATATGTAAATGGCCAATAACCACATGAAAAAATGCTCAGTATCATTGACATCAGGGAAAAGCAAATAAAAACACGATGAGATACCACTTCACACCTACTGTAATGGCAATCATCAAAAAGGTGATAATGACGAGCATTAGTGAGGATGTGAAGAAATTGGAACCTTCATACACTACTGGTGGTACCGTGAAAGAGCTGAGCGCACTTTGGAAAACAGTCTGGCATTTTCTGAAAATGTTAAACGTAGAGTTACCATATGATCCAGTAATTCCACTCCTTGGTATATATACCCAAGAGAAATGAAAACATATATTCAGAGAAACAGCTGTACGCAAATATCTATAGCAGCATTATGCATAACAGCCAAAAACTGGAAACAACTCAAATGTCCATCAACTGATGAATGGAGAAATAAAATGTTTATATTTGTACAATGGAATGTGATTCAGTGATAAACAGGAATGAAATACTGATGCATGCTAGAACATGTTTAAAAATGTTATGCCAAGTGAAAGAAGCCAGTCACAAAAGACCTTATAGTGTATGGTTTTATTTATGTGAAATGTCCAGAATAGGGACATTTATATATCTATAGAGAAAGAAAGTAGGTTAGTGGTTGCCTAAGGCTGGTGGTGGGGGGCGGATAGGGGGAATGATAGGCAGAAATAGAGTGCCTGCTTATGGGTACGGCGTTTCTTACTGGGGTGATAAAAATGCTAAAATTGATTGTGGCAAAGGTTGCACAATTCTGTGAATATACTAAAAACCATTGAATGTTATACTTTAAATAGAGGAATTGTATGGTAGGTGAATCAAATCTCAGTAAAGTTGTTACTTTAAAAATGTCCTGGAAGTAGATGGTAGATAGTGAATTAATGCTGCTGAATTAATGCCACTTAAAAATGGCTAAAATTTTATGTTACATATATTTTACCATAATTATAAAATTTTTAAAAGAACGTTCAAAATAGCGATATTAAAAACAGCCAGACACTGGAAACAAGACAAATGTCCATCAACGATGAACAAAAATATTGAGGAATATCCATATTATACGTTTTTGCTATATGCATGCTATATACATGAACGAAAATGACCAGATTCCTGCTACTTCTATCAACATAGCTGAATCTCACAAAAATAATGTTAAGAAAGAGAAGTCCAACAAAAAAGTGTACATACTTTATTACTTCATTTTTATAAATCTTTATAAAATTCGATAACAGGCAAGACGAATCCATGGCATAAGAAAGCAGGATAGTGGCTACCTTGGTGGAGCAGAGTAGTAGCTGGCAAGGGGCCTGAAGGGGACTTCATGCTAGATTTCTTTTTTGTTTTTCAATTTTTAAAAAAATCGTAAAAGTCACCCATGTAATTGTAATGCACAGCCAGGGTTAAATTATTTTTCTTCTTTTCCAAGTCACCAGTACCTTCTTAAGGACCCAGCAGAAGACAGCTCTAAAATTCTCCAAAACTTTTCTTTTCACTCTGTCATACTTAGCAATACACCCCCTCCCCCTGCCCCTCACTGTTTTTGTTTGTTTGTTGCTAAACTTATTCCTGTATGATTCTGCTCAGAGAAGCTTCCACTTTTATAGCCAAACAAGTCCATTGAGGTGTGTCCCTAACAAAAAGACAGTTTTTCCCCCTTCATGGATTTTTGCTACCTTTCTAAGTAGCAATATATTTTTTCTTTCCATTACATATATAAAGTTCTTAACACAATCACTAGCATATAATAAGCATCCAATAAATAGGGGAAGAAGATTGAGATCAGGAAACTGGAAAAATGGGATAAAAAGACCTGGAGCCAGAATCAGCTGATGAAGCTTCAGAATGGAGGGAACCAAGTGGTAGAGAGGGAGAGGAAAAGAGTAGGGGTCAGCAAGTCATATTCTAGTGTCTGCTTCCCCTGAAGTCCAAGAAAAAGTGACAAGTGACTCCTTCAGTACCTCTTTGTGTGTTGATTTGGGGGGGTGGCGCGGAATCCCAGGAATTGTGTGATACTGCAGCCGTTGCATAAAACAGCCAGCATCTGGAAAGGCACATTCTATCTGCATTACTTTGGATGCAAAAAGTGTGGAAGCAGCAGAGCTCCATTTCTCCCCGCTGCTCGGCCCCTCCTGTTCTCAGGTTTAAATTGTGAGAAGGACTGTGGCAGGGACTGCTGGTGCACACCGGCATCTACACTCACCTCTTCCTGGGCACACACACCTAAACTACACTTCCCAGCCTCCCTTACAGTTAAGTGAGGGCTTGTGATTGGACTCTGCACAGTGGAACATGAGCAGAAGTGATGGGGACCACTTACAGACCTGACCCATAAACCCCCCTACGTGATACTCAGTCTCTTTCCCACCCGCTGGCTGCATGGAGAGGATACCAGGGACCCTACCAGGGTGAAGCCTCAGGATGAAAAAGCCTGAATAACTCCGGAGGTCCCTCACCCTGTCTATCACCAAATGAGAAGTAAACTTACTCATTATGTTAAAAGTTTGAGGCTGTTTGTTCTTCCAAGTAACTCAGAGGCTAGGGTTATCTCTGTGTCTTTCCTGATCCAGGAGTCTCTCTGCCCAATCTCTCAGGCTCAGTTCTCCTCGGACAGCTACCTGGATAGCCCAGAGTCTCCCACAGCTAAGCCAGCTTGACTTTAGAAGAACTCCAGGATCTCCGATTACTTCTCCCTTTTTCCTTCTATCCTATTCAAGTAACTAATCAGGCATAAAACCCATGGGGTTAGGTGAGAGGAGAGTGGAAATCATTCCAGAGGTGTCAATTAAACTTCCTGCCCTAGAAATTCCACTTGTGGGAATTTATCCCAAGGAGGTTAATCAATAGAAGAAAAAGATGTGCATTGAAGCATTAAGCATACTAACAAAATAATTAGAACCTGCCTAAATACTCAGCCATGGGGAAAAATGTTAAATTATGATCAATTCACTCAACTAAATATTATGAAGTAATTAAGCATGACAATTAGGAAGTCTACATAACAAGATAGAAATTTTATTAATGTACTGTTAAGTACAAAAAGAGCAAATTATAAAATGGTGTTTTCACAATAGTTAGCACTGTGTAAAATTACATATGCATGTGGGTAAGACAAGCAGGCAATGAAAAATCAAAGCAACTTGATTTGTCAAGATGCTTAAAATATGGGTGTGTTTTTTCTTATATTCTGATAACTGGTAATGCATTTATAATGCTCTTTATGCATAAAATTAAACTTTTTCCTGAAATGGTATTAGTTATGAGTTAGATGAGGTGATTATCAAATCAAAGTAATTTATGGGGCATTACTTTCCCAGTAGGTATTTATGTTTTTTTTGTTTTTTTGCGGTATGCGAGCCTCTCACTGTTGTGGCCTCTCCTGCCGTGGAGCACAGGCTCCAGAGGCGCAGGCTCAGCGGCCATGGCTCACGGGCCCAGCCGCTCCGCGGCATGTGGGATCCTCCTGGACCAGGGCACGCACCTGTGTCCCCTGCATCGGCAGGCGGACTCTCAACCACTGCGCCACCAGGGAAGCCCCGGTATTTATGTTTTTAAAAGGAGTTTCAAATTGATAGAAAGCATGGGGCTTTGTATTTGTTCAGGGAGACCTTTCCTTTCTGTTTTTACTTCCTGGAAAAAAAAGAGTTTTGGGTCATTGGGGCAGAAATAAGACTCAAAGATAATTAATTTGCCTAGACTACTTCAGTGAAGATTCAGTAATGCAGGAAAAAACCAAAGTTTTAAGTTCTCAGTGCACCCAGTAAGACTTTTCAAGCCAGACACTTTCTAATGGTCAGGAAAACAGAAGTAACTTTTTAGATATTTTAAGCAGAAGGGGATTTAGTCCAGGGAATTCGATGTTTGCTGTACAGTTGAAAATGGCTGAGGAGCAAAAGTGAGGGAAAGCCACGGCTGCCTCTGAGACTTACTTCTAGGACTCAGAAGCAGGAAATCACAGAAGCCGGAGGAAGACTAGTGATGATCACAGCTGGCTGCAGCCCCAGCGCTGGTGATTCCCAGGGGAAAGTCTGGACCTTTGAAGCACCTCACATCTGCTAAAGCCACACGTCTGTTCATCAGTGCCAGAGGAGCAGTACCATAGCCGCCACCTATTTTCCGCATTCCAAATCTTGTTCAAGCCCCTCTGAGTAGTGCAATCTAGCACAGAACCCTGGCAAGGGATTCTGGAATATTCTAGTACTCAGGCTTCCATCCATCACAGTACAGGGGAGAGTAGATAAGATGGGGAATGGTGTTGAGCTGCCAATAAACAATCTAGCACAACTGCCCTGACAGTAGAACTTATTTCCAACTTCGCCAACCTCTCCAACCCAAGAGTAGTTCAAAGAAACCTTGATTGACATTCAGGACCTTCAAATAAAAGCCCCTTGCTTAGATCCAGCTCTAGGACGGGAAATATAGCATAGCCTCCCATTCTCTTCCTTTCCTAGTAGTGC